>NC_084466.1:87861580-88562370 GCF_027409185.1 Cynocephalus volans
TGACTGAAACAATTAGCCAAATGGCTGGTTTGAAAGGCAGTTTTTCTTTTTAATTTATGGATTTTTGGGGTTGTTGCTCTAAACCTCCTGTCTCTGGACAAGAGTGTATTCTAGACATACCACCAGCAGGGGTACCATTTGTTTTCCTCTAGAGATTGAACAGGGAAGTAAAATTTCCCAAACTCTAGAGAACTATCCAGTTATTGCTTTCAATTTTCAATTTTTTATTTGAACAATCTGGATTTTGCTGAGTGATGTGTTTTTCGTGCACAATTTTTGCTACTGTTTAGTAGGAGTTGAAAGTTCTCTGAGTGACGGATGATGACGTAGGGAAGCCAGTGTTCTGTTATTTCAGCAGAGTTGGTGCTTGGAAGTGAAACACACAAATTAAAGGCACTTCTTGGTCTTAGATGAGGATGTCACAAAAGATCAAAGAGATGGACTTCACATGACTAGATGATATTTCTATGGGCAAATCAAATCTTGATTAATTTAAACCTCAGCCATAAAGTTAAGATGACCTCGGTTAACATATTGTTACTTCTAAAAACCAGTCCAGCCCATCCAAGCAGAATCCAGAGAGAAATGCACATAGCTAATGTATTCTTCATTTATAACAGTTTTAATGATTAAAAAAAAAATTTTTTTTAAAAAGCACTTCTACCTTTTACAAATAGTTGTGTTAAGGACAGATTTTCAACCTAAAGAGGAAGGCTTTAGCTCACATTGCAGTATGGAGAAAAAGAGGCCTCGACGTTGACCTCTGGAAAGTCTGATTTGGTCCACTTTCTCCTATTTGGCCCAATCCTGAAGCCCTTAAAACTAAGCCAATACTTGCTGGGATTCTTCCTGCGAACTGGAGATAAGATGTTGCATTCCACGTGTCATCTGTGTCATCTTATCTCACCACCTCGTATCCACAAATTGGCCCCATTGACTTTCAAAAGTGAAAAAACAAATGTAAATTGTGTAAGTCTGAGACCACCCATGAACTCATGAATAAAACCGAGTTTGAGGTTCCTGGAATTCTCAGCCCGTTCTGGGGTCCTGTGCATCCCCGCAGTCCATCTGGGCTTGCGGAGACCCTGGGTGGAGGGTCGAGCGTCCACCGCACCGTCCTCAGCCACCGCCACAGGCTGACTCAGAGACCCAGCGCCGTCCGGCTCAGAAGAGCGTGTCTGAGGATTCCAGCCACGCTTCTAAAACGTCCTACCGGAGGAAGCGAAGGCTGGATGTTCAGAGATGGCTTATAGGGCAAGTAAAATTTTGTAATATAGTCGCTTTAACTTGCTGATATAAAAAATAGTTTCTGCCCTAATTCAAAACAGGTGAGTAAAAAAGCAGGTGCACAGCCTCTGCGCTTTCCTAAGAATTGTTTTGAAGCACACGTCTATCCCCTCTCGGGGGCGCCTGCCGTGGAGCCGCCCCGCACCCCGCAGCTCCCGGGCGGCCACACGCGGGGCCGGGCCCGCCGCTCCCCGCAGCCGTCCGCGCCTCCGTCCCTGCGGCCTGTAAGCCTCGGGACCTGCTGCTCTCGCCCGGGTCTCAGTTCGCTCTCTCCCCAAGGGGCCGACAGCCGCCCAGGGCCCCGCAGACGCACTCCGGGGACAGGGCCCCGCGACACGGCCTCAGGGGCGGGCCGGCTCGCCGTTGGGGCCGAGCGGGAGCTTGGCGCCCTGCTTGTCGATGCTGGAGTTGATGCTGTGCGCGTCCTTGTCCTGCTGGGGGACGCAGGTGCAGCCCACCGGGATGGTGACGTAGTGCTCGGTGTAGACGGCGCGGCCGCCCGCGCAGGCCGGGGTGCGGCGCAGCACAGCGGCGGGCACGTAGACCGGGGCGCTGCGGAAGCGCAGGTCCTCCTCGCCGAACAGCCCGGTCAGGCAGCCGCGGCACAGGCAGTAGGCCTCGGGCAGGTACCGGGGGAACCGCGCTGGGTCGTAGGAGATTCTGCAGGGAGAGAGCAGGGTTGGGGCGTGCTCTGGGGACAGCAGGGCCCACCGCGTGCAGAGAAGGGACCGCTTCTAAAGGAGGTTTGCGCAGGAGACCAGGAAGTGTGGAGTGAATAAGCTGTTAGATCGCTGGTGAGTGGAACGAGGAAAGCGTGGGCCTGCATTTCATCCTATCCCAGTGTCCACCGAGGGCCCGAGCTAACACAGACCACAGAACTTCCTTACATTTTAAATGGTGAAGACAACGTGGACAGCTATCCTTGGGCCAGTCCGTAAAACGACTGCCAGAGTCTGCACTAGTGTAAGTAGAAAAATAAAATATGCCACCTGCATGTGCACTGACAAGTGAGCACAAGTGTCCACTAGAATAGAACAAGACATGGAGACACTGTGTCTGCCTGGGGCCTGGAACTCCAGCCCTTTGGGGCCACCTCTGTGACTGGCCCCATACGGTCTCCAGCCGCCAGGTTCTGCAGCCCCAGATGGGGCCATGTCTGCCAGGATGGCTGCCCATGCTGGTCTCCAGGACAGGTGAGGAAGGCTGGCCTGTGTGCTGGGAGGAGACACACTAGCTAACTGGCCACAGAGCCACAAGCAAAGGCAGCTGTGGGACACCTGTGCAGAAGGCCACAAGGCAGGCCGTGTCCATCTGTCTGTCAGGGTCAACGTGCCTTCCTCTGTGAAGGGGCCCAAGCTGCACTGGGGGAGGGCGGGACTGGCCAGCCTGGGATATTTGAAAAGTGAATGATGGCTTAAAGTTGATCAATTTTATCCTCCTCCAAGTCTCCCTTTTTTCTGGTCAGATGCTAAGAACCAAGAGTCAACACCTCCAGAACAGACCACAGTGCTGGAGGCAGGGGGAGGGCGGGAGCATGGCGGGGCCAGGCAGCTCCCTGGGAGGAGGCAAAAGCACCCCCTGCCCTTGCCATGCCAACTTGCACACCCCCCACAAAGCTGGCAGGTCCTTAAGGGAACCCAGCGCCCCTCAGAATTTCCCCTTGCAGAGGAAAGCATTGTCTCCATTTCTCATGGGACTGCCATGACCCCACTTCTCATTTCCATTCATCTGCCCTTTTAAAACACAAGCAATCCTCTTCTGAGGATCTCCTTCTTCTGGGGTGGGATTCTAGAGACCCTAAAATCTCAGAACCACAGCCATGCCAGCTCTGACTTGTCAAGAAACAAACACATTGCAGGCCCACAACACGCCAGCCTGGGAGGGACCCAATGGGGTCTCTGAGCTCCATGAGAAACAAAAGGAAATGTGCCTGAAAGTTTCCAAAGCCGGAACCTGAGGTGTGCGTGTGCTGTCACCCTGGCTCACGTTGGCCATTATCAGGACAGCAAGTGTGTGCTCGTGCAAGTGTGTGCTCATGCATGGGTGAATCTCAGCTCTGCTGGCAGGGGCTTGTGAAGCATGAGCTGTACCCTCGCAGGAATGAGGAAGCGCCCGCCTTCACATTTCCAACGCTGTCGGCTCCTCTGTGGGGCCTCGTCCTGCCTCCCAGGTGTACTGAGTCCCAGGTTCCCAGCACACCCTTGTGACTGTGGGATTCACGTCAGGAAAAGCCCGTGCTCCTTTGCTTTGCCTTCTAAGGCCTCTAGGTTTGGTTCTTCCTACCTGCTTTTCCTGCAGCCCTGTCACCGTCTCCTCCTTCATGTGTCCTCCACCCCAGGCAGCTCAGGTGGGATGTCCTGCATGCCCCACAGCCAGGCTTGGCTCAGGACACCCTCTTCCCAACGCCCATATCAACCCAGTGAAGCCTCACCACGTTCTAAGATCCAATTTAAGTCATTACCGTAAGAGTTTTCAAATGTCCTCAGTCAAACTCAACCTCCCCTTTCTCCATGTTCTCATGACATGTGGACTCCACGTGGTCTGTCTCCCCGGAGGGGAAGGGTGAGGGCCCTGCTTTGACTGGCAGCACTCTTTCCCAGATGCAGTGCTCAAGAGCTGGTGAGCTGGGGTCGGAGCCCAGACAGCACTGGCTTCCTGTCCTCATACCCTGAGGTCAGTGTAAGGCCCTAATTTAACATGTGAAGGAAAAAGGAAATCCTACGTAGTTAGGATTTATGGTATCTCCAATCATGCTCAACATTTATCCAACAAAATCTGAATGCTCTCTCAGTTTGGGTCTGATATGCGGCTATAGATATCTATAAACACCTATCTCCTACCCAAGGACTCACTATGGGGGGGGTAAGTGTAGAAATTAACACAGAGAGACCACCTGCCTATGGCAGTGAGGAATCCTTCCTGGGAAGATTTATCCAGGTGAAGAAGACAGAAAGGGCATCTGGGGCAGAGGTCAAGGCATAGGGCCAAGGGGACGTGTCACAGTCAGGAAGCGAGAGGCTGGAGAGACTGGAGAGGCTGGAGGGTGAAGGCCTCACATTCACATTCATAAATTCAGATTTGACCCTGAAGGCAGTGGAAGGATGTTAAAAAGGGAAAGGACCTGATCAGATGGAATTTTAGGAAGATCCCTCAAATACAGGGTTTTGGTGGTCTGGAGCCCAGGAGGGAGTTTTGAATCATTAGCATAGACAGTGGTTAAAGAAGATAATTCAGGAGAGTGTGTGGAGGGAGAACAAATAGAGGCAGAGGACACCAAGGGCACTCCCACTGTTGAGGGCGAGAAGCCTGTGGAGGCTGCCAGGGCTGGTGGGTCCCAGGGGCCAGGAAGGTTGGGAGAGGCCTGAGGGGGCTGGACTTGAAGCTGAGGCGCCAGTTTACAGGAAATGTAGGGATGGAGGGACGTGGTAAGCAACACAGTGAGAATGTGACCCAGAAAATACAGAACACAGGGAAACTCCACGGAGTTGTGTTCCAGGAGAAACACAAGAGAGAAGGGACCTGATCAGAGGGACACAGACCCCCAGGCGCTGGCCCTAAGCAGCTAGGACAGGCTAAGCCCCTCTCACTCCCAATGTCTCCATCTAGATGGTCACTTAAAAAACATATCAGACCCAAACTGAGGGACATTCCAGAAAACAGCTGACCACCTGAGGCCGTGGGTGAGCTGGGTCGGCCCCTGGCAGGACACTTGGCTTTACTCTGCGGATTGGATGATTGTATCATTTCAATATTCATGTCTTGATCATGATCCTTATGACTTATGATGTTGACATTTGGGGAACCTGAGTAGGGTAGATGGGAATTCCTTGTTAGTCTGAAATGATTTCAAGGTGAAGAGTTAAAAATAAAACAAAAAAAAGAAAAAAATGTTTAAGTTAAAAAAAATCACTTATGGGACAGTCAGGGAAATTTGAACCTGACTTAACACAGAACTCGATAGTAAGGTAGTATTAACCCTACACAGTTAGGATTTATGGTATCTCCAGTCTAACTCGAGGTGTGTCCGTGCTACTGTGGTTTTGTTGAACAGAGTCCTTATCTTTTGGAGATGTGCACACTGATGAAAACTGCCCAGTGCCAAGGAGGTTGCTGAGCGCCCTCGAACCAGGCAGTGGCAGGTGGGTGAGCACTAACTGGGTGCATGCTGAAGCCCCTGTGGAGGCGTCCACTACCATGTGGCCTCTGCCCTCCTGGAGTGCGCAGGCAAGACAGGCCAGGGTCGCCAGCACCGTGTGGTGCCCGGTGCATGGACACTGCCCCAGGGGCGTCAGAGAGGAGGTTACTAAGTAAGTGAGGGTGAGGGAGTCCGAGCAGAAAGCAGCAACGCACACCTCGGCCAGAAAGCCGGCCACCCACTCTGGCTGGAGTGACGTGTGAGTGCAAGTGTATGTGTGAACATGTGGGCTCGTGAGCGTGTCAGCGTGAGTGGAGCGTGTGAATGTGAGCGAGCTGAGTATGAGTGTGTGTGAACGTGTGGGCGTGTGTGCTCACATGCACGTGCAGCAGGACGGAGATCTGCTGAGGAGCCCGGGGTTGGCGTTCTGCGTCCGGGGACCCACGCGAGGCCGTCCTGACGGCAGCATGGGGCAGAAATGACAGGGGCCGGGGGCAGTGCAGGGGCCTCTTGACTCAGTTTCCTCATCTGTAACAAGATGTGACCTGAAGGCACTGACGGTCCCCTTCGATTCTAATCATCTGGGATCTGTCCTTCTGAGGCCGGGATGCAGGTGGCAAGTTAGGCCTCCTCATCCTGTGGGTCTTCAGGGACGACCAGCGCCCTGATCTTTTGTGGAACCGACAGTCGCCAGGATGCCTGATGGTAAAGACGTCCACCCCCGCCCTGCAGCGGCTGGGGCGGACACTTCCACCAGCGCAGGGACACCTGTGGGCTGAGGCCTGTGACACAGAGACCCCGCCCTTCGCCGGGTCGCAGGACATATAAGAGGCAGGCAGATGGGCGGTTTTCAGATTGTGGTGTTAGGACCAGGTGGTTTCTCTTACAGTAGAAATGCTACTGGGGGCAGGGACACGACACGCACCGCAGCCTGCCACCCGGGTCGCTGCCCCTGAGAGACAAGGGCAGGGCGTGGAAGAGGTCTCGCGAAAAGCCCGGGCCTGGTGCAGCCGGGTGGGCGCAGCTAGAGTCCCTCCCGCCGGAGAAGTCCTCAGCTAGGAGTGCTTTTGGTTAAAGAAAGCTGCCACGGGAAGGGAAGAGCGGGAAACGCCAGTGGGAACCTCTCCCGTTACCAAACCCGGCAAGGCGGCTGAGGAGGGGCCCTGCCTGTGGCCTTGCACCAGCACAGGTACCTGCCTCCAACACACCAAGCTGTCCCCTCCCACGGGATCTCAGAAGTGTCCCTGCGGCGGCTGCAGCTTGGCTTGAGTGAGGGACAGCTGGCGGCTTAATCCAAGAACAAAAGACGCCTCTCCCTGATTAGAGGTGACGGAAACCTCTCCAGAGGAATGCAGAGACAGAAAAAGAGCGCTGACCCTGGGCCCGGACGTGGTAGGAAACAATCCACAGCGCTCCAAGCTGAGCTGGGAAAACAACGAGGACATGCCGGAGAGGACAGGCCACCTGATGTGCTCTCTGTCTGGTACCCAAGCATAGCTGGGCATTTACTGATACAAGCTCCTCGACTTGGCTTGCCCTCCGATTTGGAAAACATGAAATTAATTCCAAAGTAGCAAAGGCCAAGTGTGATTGTTTCTTTCACAGTACATGAAAGACCCCAACCCCAGGAACAAAGTGTGGGGAGACACCTTCTCCGCTCCTGACTGGAAGCCAGCAAGTCCTGAAACGTGGCAGTGGAGACAAGATGGCTCACTAGCATGGTTCACCAGATCTGAAGGTGGAAGAGTTCGCCCAGCAGATTTCCTTAAAAAGGCGGGAGGAAGTTGACTTGGTCCAACTTAGTCCCCAACCAGTGACCTTGTGCAAATTATTCCCCCCTGCCTGGTTCTTTGTAAAGTGAAAGAGATGGATTTGATAACCAGGTTACTTGCCTGAGCTTCCTGGTGTCAGGACTGATAATGTGAGACTTTCATCGATGTTTTATGCTTAGAAGACACTTGCAATACATTGAGTCTGTAAGGTCTTGGAAAATTCCCCCAAATTAATCTATAAAGTCAGTGCAATTTCAACTGAAATCCCTGTATGATTTCTCTGAGAATTTGGCAAGCTGACTCTAAAAGTCAAAGAAAGAAAAAGGGCCAAGAATAATCAAGACAATTTTGTAGAAGGAGGGAGAGGACTCTCTCTGCCAGATACCAGCACGTTTTATTTTATTTTATTTTATTTACCACTCAAGACGTTTTAAAACCATGGGAATACCAAGCCACCTGGCAGCCCTCTGGGAATGCTGCGGGAGGAGCAGCTCCTTTCCCAAGAGCTGTGATTCCTTTGGAAACACTATCTTTGTAGGAGATAAGAAGGCAGCATAAACAAGATTTCCAAAATGTGGCTTTCAGTCCACCTGCATCAGAACCATGTGGGGCTCTTGTTAAAAATGCAGGTTCTCGGGCCAAGCCCGTGGCGCACTCGGGAGAGTGCGGCGCTGGGAGCGCAGCGACGCTCCCGCCACAGGTTCGGATCCTATATAGGACTGGCCGGTGCACTCACTGGCTGAGTGCCGGTCACGAAAAAGACAAAAAAAAAAAAAAAAAATGCAGGTTCTCAGACTTCACACCACCCACCGAGTCAGAAGCCCTGCAAGTCAACGGTCCAAGCAGTCTGTTTTGCTCATTGAAACAGGGAATCACTGATTCAGATGAATCAACAGAAACCCATTCCCAGCTGCAAACTCAATATGAAGGTTGGGCAATATCTCTAAAAGGTAGTCATTGGTTAACGATGTGTAACCACTGATGGCAAACAATTGGACAACTCCATTTTCCCAGGTGCACTTGAATTTCATGACCATACCAGCCCAGGACTTTCCTTTTCTGCTAAGTCTAATTAATGCAGAAGATCATTATTAACCCAACAAGCAATTAGCATTGCCAACTGGATGGCTTTAGGATCTTAGTTGTTCTTCATTGGAGGCACATAAATGAGCTTTTAAAAAACTGTGATGCAGTCCCCCATCCCCAGAAATTCTAAATTAACTGCTCTGGAATGGGACCAGAGTGTTGGCATTTTTTTAAAGCTCCCCAGATAATTCTAATGGACAGCCCCAGTATAGGCCGTTTAGCTTTTACATTTAAGAGAAGTAATGAGTCATAAGACAGGTTTATATTAACCTCCCAATCTCTCGTTTTCCCTTTGGAACAAGTGCTGCAGCCCGGAGGGGGAATGGTTATGAGACTGTTGGGGAAAGGCCTGGGCTGCAGGGCCAGGGATAGCAGGACCCTGTTGGCTGACCAGGGAGTAACTGGGGACACTGAAGACCACAAACAGTTTTCCTCTGCTGGGAAGCCGTGGCCAGCAAGCCTGTCAGCTCCACCCTCCTTCCATTCGCTAAGGCCCAAGGGAGCCAAAGAGCTTCAATGTGTGCTGCCAAGAAGTACTGAAAAATGCTTTTCTGGCCCTTACAAGAAAACATGTGGTACATTTCTCATGAAAGAGGACATGGAAAAATCAGCCTCGGATGGCAGCGAGGTCTGAGCCAGCACAGATCACCACGGGCTTCACCTGGCCAAGGAGAGCTAGGGGTCAGTACTGCCCCATCTGGGGACTGAGATTGACTTTGGTGTGATCCTGAACTTGGCATCAAGGTCAGGCCTGAAGCTGAGCCAGTGAGGCGGGCTCCAGAACAAACCTGGCTCTCTGCTACTAAGCCTGCTCAGGGCTGCCAGGAGCAAGAGGGCACAGCCTGCCCGCCCTCTCCTCTCCCTCCATGAGGAAACTGAGGCACTGACAGGGGCTGTCCAAAGTCTCCCAGGTCACCTGGGTCAGCCCAGCTGCCTGCACTGTCCTGCACAGCCGAGCTGTGTGAGCCACATGATACTAACAGATATGGCTGTGCAGTTTGTGGGTGTTTAGTAACTAAACGGGCACTTGGTAAGTGGCAAAGCTACAACTAGGATTTATTCCTTGTAAAATCTGTTCATCTGGGAAATCAGGAGAGAGGACAGAGAGATTAACACTTTGGAAAAGAATTTAGAAAATAATTCAGGAAAAAAAAGTTTTGCAGAGGGAAAGAGAGAAACAGAAATGAAAGTGCCCAAATTTCTCAAAGGGTTTATTCTTTTGTCCTGGCAAATATCACACGTTCCATTCCATGTAGCTGGGAAACATCTCTTCAAAGGAAAAACATGACTCATGCCCAGGGATGGCTTCCCTATCTGTCCAGTGGAAGCTGCAGAGTCTGGGTCCAGAGCCGCCTTTGATGTGTGTGTCCTTGCTACGGTGGGGGTGCCTGTGTGCATAAGCATGGAGCCCACCTGACCCCAAATGAATCAGCTGTCACCTACATGGGCCATGAGGAATAATCACTATCACGACTTGAGCCTAGACTCTTGCTTTAATTCCAGAAGAGTTCTTGGTAGATTGCTTTCTCTCTGACCTCTTAGTAATCTAGTGAGCAATGCACTCACTGCCCTCCTCCAAGTTTTTCATGTGTCATTTCTGGAAGACAGACACGATGAGGAATTCCACTTCATGGCATGTGAGGAACTTCCTGGACCTGCCCAAAAGCTTCTGTTGGCATTAAGGGCACACATATTTTATTCAGGTGAACTCTGAAAGAGGTGCTGATGGAATGAAATCTTATCTCCATCCCTGGCCACTATAAGAATGCTTGAGTAAAACCCAGTGGTTAGAGAAAATAGCTATCAAAGCAAAACGAACGTCTATTTTCAGAACAAGAAACTTTAATCCCATGACAATGCTCCCTGACAATGCTTTTATTTTTGCTCTGTGAAACAGTGATAGGCGCAGTAGAGCGTCCGGTATTTTGAGAAGCTCAGAGGGGTAAAAAAAAGTCTGTGCAGTACTTTGGTCAACTCAAGGTCACTTTTCCATAAAAATATTTTTTGGGGAAAATACCAACATTTCTTAAATAAACTGCTTTAGTCAATGAGTGTCTCCTTTTCTACAACACTGAATCTCGAAGAACATTGCCCCCCGCCCCCGCGCGCCCCCCACGCACAGCCAGACACGCTTCCCAGCCAGGGGGCGGCCACTCTTCGGTTACAGCTTTTCTCTCTCGTCCCTTCTCCAGCTCTGTTTCTTAACGGGACACTACCAATATAAGACGGTGCAGAAAGGACATAGCACCTGGGCTAACGGAGATATAAATACACGAGAATTAGAATATAGACATTCCTTGAAGACAGAAAGGTTAGTTTGTATAAAGACAGTAGAATAATTCATAGGTTTGAAGCAGGGACCGAGAGAAAAGTGAACTTACTAAGGAAATGCACTATAAAAAAAAAAAGAACCCCTGCGCCCAAACTGCACAGACCACACGGATTGGGAACCGGAGCAACTCGTCCCCGGGAAGGGGACGCCAGCGCGGTGCTGCCCCCTGTTGGCCACAGTCGCCGCTGCGCAGGAAGCAGGAGACATCCTTAGGCACCTTTGGAGCGGCCTTATTCTTCCCAGCTGTATAGCATTTTATCTAACTAGCTGCCTGCTGGTGGACGTACTGGTGCAGATGACTTCCAGTCCCTCGCTATTACAAGTGTGTGTCCAAACATTGCTGCTGTGTGCTTTTCAAACAAAATACCTGAGAGGAACTTATTTTCTTCTGATTTATCCTCTTCCCAAAAGCCACCTGCTGAAAGTTCCGGTAACTTGAGTTTCCACAGGAAAATACTCAATTTACTCCAGCCTGGGCGCCTACGCAGGCACCCGCTTCCCAGGGCATCCCCCCACCTGCACCAGCCCACTGCGCCAATGTTTAAGTCACTCAACACCCCTCACCCCAGTCCTCCCCATCTCCTTTCCTCCTGGTTCTATTTCTTTGTTTTTCTTTCCCTTTACTCCCTTGTTACTGCTACCCATGGAGCTGTTTATGGCAAAATAAATTTAGGTGTGGTCTCTGAAATTCCCTGGAGGAAAAGAGTTATATAAAAAAGTAACAAATAAAGCCTAAAAATAAATTGTTGTGCATTATTCATATCCTAGAGAAAAGTTATCTTTAGACTATTACCAAAAATTGAAAACTATAAACAGTTAACAATTATTTAGAGCACTGTAGGTGTTTATCTTTGGGGTTTAATCGTAAATGAATAATGTTTATCTTTAAACCTTAATAAACCTCAGGGGTGGGTGTGTGTGTGTGTGTGTGTGTGTACAGGGGTGTGTGTGTGTGTGTGTGTGTGTGTGTGTGTGTGTGTGTGTGTGTGTGTGTGTGTGTCCGGTAAGGGTATCACAACCCTTGGCTTGGTGGCGTTCGCACTGCACTCAGCCAGGGAGCGCACTGGCCATCTCTATATAGGATCTGAACCCTCGGCCGCTCCCAGCGCCGCACTCTCCCGAGTGCACCACGGGGTCGGCCCAACCTCAGTTTTCTTACAGTATATTAATATATCGATATGGCTTTAAAAACATTTACTGAGCAATCAAATTGATTTTATTTTTGGCATTTTTGTTTTTAAAGCTAAAGGGAAATAAACATTATGCCACAAAGTAAATGAGTAAGTATTTTTACATTCTGGAAGTTGAATGTTGATTTTCTAACAGCACATTGGGCGGGAGCATGGGCTAGACAGAATGAGAGAGGTCTACGGCTGGATCCTGGCTCTACCATTTCCTGTCTATCACCTGGAGCCACTTCCTTAATCTCCAGGCCTGGGCTCCTCATTGGTATCACAGCCCAGCCATGGAGTCACAGGGGCTCTGAAAATCCCATCCAGACATTTATAGTGCCTCTTCTTAAGCCTGACAGCCTTTCAGAGCAAACAGTTCCCTTTTCACCAATGCTCTCAGTATGTCCAAGGCTGCTGTGATGTGCTGAAGCTTCATTTCCTTAGTATCTGCTTTTTCCTCACGGCTGGGGAATTTCCTTCTCTGCTCTTAATTTAAAAATCAAAACATCTTTCAAATAACGAATATATGCACATGACAGAGGATTCAAAAGATATGAGTGAAAAGTAGGTCTCCTCCCCAACCCTGTCCCCAGCCTTCCAGACCCCCTTATAAGAGATGCCATGATAACCCCATAAGTGTGTGTGCATATATGTAGACATCTAAAATATCATTTGTCATATGCATGTTAAGTCATATATTCTTTTAACACAGAAATGGCAGCACACTATACACACCTTTTCCCCCTTTATGTTGGCAACTGATTGATCTGCCTAGGCCCTGTGAAGCTTCCTCTTTCTTCTTCAAAGCTGTAGAGAACTTGGTCTAACTTGCTACCTGTTGGGAGATGTTTAGATGGCTCCCAATCCCTTGCTGTATCACAGCAGTGAACCGTATCCTTGCACACTTGTCATTTGGCACATGGGCAAGTGTGTCTGGAGGAGGAGTACTTATAAGTGGGATTGCTGAGTCAAAGGGCATGTGAATGTAAAATTTTGATAATACTCAATTGCCCTCCACAAAAGCTGTGCCAATTCACATGCCTCTACTGTATAAAAATGGCTTTTTCCCTCACATAACCTGATGCATACCAAAAAAAGAAAAAAGGAAGCAAGCTTTCTCAGTATAGTTGTAACATGCATTTCACTTATTATGCCTGAAGTGAGCATTTCTCCATGTGTCAAGCACTGGAGTCACCTGCCCATCCTTCCCTGGGAACGGTTCCTCATCTGTGCTCTGCTTTCCATTACGTTGTTGGTCTTCTCCTTACTGGTTTGTGGGAGCTCTTCAGGAAACGAGCCCTTTGTGACGTGGGTTGCAAATACTTTTTCTTGGTTAGCCCTTGTATTTTTCTTATTTTATTTTGCCAAGAAGAAATGGCATATCATATGTAACTGCATTTCTCAATGTTGTCTTTTATGACTTTTGGGGACTGTGAGATGCTAAACAGGCCTCCTCCACTCCAAGATTATAAATAAAATTGCTTGTGTTTTTCTGTTTTTGTGGTTTTATTTTTTACCTGTAAATCTTCGAATCATCTGGAATTTATTTTCACATAGGAATGATATCCAATTGTATTCTTTCCCAATGGCGACTCAGTTGTCTCAACACTACTTACTGAATGATTCATCTCTCCCCCAAAGATAGGAAAAGCCACCTGATATTCCAAAAGTCTATTTTAAAACCTACCTTATTCACCTAAAGTGATCCTTTTTGTGCCCGTCAGGATTTCTGACCTGCAGTCCGTCTCCCTAGTCGTCTTTCGCGGGGTTCTCTGTGACTATTCTGCCTCTAGCAATAACTCCCTGAGCCTTAGCTCGCGGCCTGCGGCAAGCACTCTCCCACCCAGGCCACCCAGGGCCCTCAGAAACCCGCTAAGACACCCAGCCTGTCCTTGCACAGCACCTCTTTTACAAGACGCTCTGCACTGGCCCCGTCTCGCGTTTGTTAATCTTCCCCGTCACTCGGGAGGTGGTGAGAAGTGATCGGAGGGAGGGGCACGCGAGGCGGTCTCCGGGCAGGAGGAGGCGGGGCCGGCTTTCGCGGCCAACAGCCCGGAGTCCTGGCCCGGGCCGGCCCCTGAGCACGGTCCTTCCTTCAGCGCATGCACGCCGCCCGGCCTCCGCTTGCTCGTGGGGAGCCATCGCATCGCAGCTGCTCACTCACGAGAAGGAGGCTGTACATGGCACGTTAAGCACAGCTGTAGCTCCTGCTCCTGGGACCACCTGGCACTAGGGTTCCACCCGCGGGCAGATCCAGCACCCCAGACCCGGGCCACTCGTCCTCCCCGCCGCTCTTGGATGCCGCCTGGGGAGACACAGGTATCAGTCTACAGCCAGGGTAACTCGGTGTAACCGCTAAGTGCAGCACTCCAGCTAACCCCCAGTTTGTCCTCTGACCCTGCTGTCACCGGAGCTCCGACGCCCGCCTCCGCGGCTGGCCCGCCTGTCACCTGTGCGCCTCTCAGGCAGGCAAAACACAACAGTCCCAACACGGAGCTCATTATTTCCTCCCCAAACAGTCGCTCCTAATTGTCCCCCCATTTTGCTCAAATACCACCAATCGTCCTAGCCAGTAGTACGGGAGGCTCGCCGAAGAGGACGACTTGAAACGCCGCACTGTGCGTTCCTCCCCCGCCTGTGGGAGGCCTCCATTTCCCCGGAGAGATGAGAGTTTGTTACAGGAAGACGCAGAGGCGGCGGCTCCTGCCAGAGAAGCCAGACTGTTGTCTTGGGAGATTTTCCCAGTTCCTTTAATCCCACTTGGTTCGTCAAAGGCGTAACGTGAGCTTGCAGAAAGAAGACTACTGTCATCAAAAAAGCCCACGCTTTTGGTCCTGGGAATGGCGGAAGCGCGAGCGAAAGCAGAGAAAGGCGCCGTTCGGCGGGACGCGCGACGCGGGGCGGCGGGCCAGGGAGGCCCCGGGTGTAGGGACAGGGCACCCTGGGGTTCCGTTGGTGATGAGAAAGAAAATCCCTGCCCGTTCCGCAGCGGGTGGAGGCGCAGGGGAAGCCCGGATGCACTGCACACTGAATCATGATTTGCTCTGAACTCGGCAGCGGTGTGGGCTAAAGCCTGGACCCAGACGGCCTGCAGCCCCACGCCCTCAGCCCCACGTGCACGGTCACCGCTAACCCGGCCACCTCTACCTCCTCCGCACCGTCCACATCACCATCAGTGCCCTCCTCACTGCCGTGGCCTGAGCCCCGCCCCCGCCGCCTCCCCTGGAAGCGCGGCGCTCTCTGCCCTCCCGCCCATCGTGACGGGAGCCTTCCTCACACGCGCGCGTGCACGGGGCTGTCCGCTGCCCTCACCAGCAGAGCCCTCCTGCACGCCTTTCCCTCTGCGCACGGCTCACCACAGCCCCAGCCAGCCCCGGCCAGCCCCGGCCAGCCCCGGCCAGCCCCGGCCAGCCCCGGCCAGCCCCGGCCAGCCCCGGCCAGCCCCTGCTCCCTCCACAGCGCACCTGCCGCCACGCCCGCACCGTCCCCACGCCCCCACCCCCACGCCGCACCACACACCGTCCCCACGCCCCCACCCCCACCCCCACACACCGCACCACACAGCGTCCCCACGCCCCCACCCCCACGCCGCACCACACGCCCCCACGCCCCCCACCCCCACGCCCTCACACCACACACACACCCACGCCCTCACGCCGCACCCCACGTCCCCCACCTCCACGCCCTCACACCGCACCACGCACCGTCCCCACACCCCCCACCCCCATGCCCTCACGCCGCACCACACACACCCCATGCCCCCCACCCCCACGCCCTCACACCGCACCCCACGTCCCTCACCTCCACGCCCTCACACCGCACCACACACCGTCCCCACACCCCCCACCCCCATGCCCTCACGCCGCACCACACACACCCCACGCCCTCACACCGCACCACACACACGCAACACCACACACACACCACTCCACCACACACGCCCCTCACCCCATCAGAAACAGCCCACTCCTACCTTCACAAACACTCCCACCTCCACAATCGCCCCCACCACACCACAAACAGCCCCCCAACCCCCCCATTCTCACCACCACAAGCTCCCCCACTCCCGGCACACCAAAAAACCCCAGCTCACAAGTCTCTGAGGGTGCCATGCTCTTCCTCCTCCTCCTTTTACGCTATCCTTCCCTCAGGGCCGCCCTTACCCTTGACAGGTCACTCACTCCCACCTACCAAGACTCAGCTCTTCCACAGGAAGCCTTAACTTTTGTTGCAGCGTGAGAGCTCCCTCGTTAGGGCTGCTCCTGCCTTCTGCTAGACTGGAATCCCTCCGCTCGAGGGCAGGGGACGACAGTCTCAAGTGTCTGCTGAGGACACCCGCCACACCCTCCCTGCACACTCCCAGCATTCCCAGCCTTCCCTTTTCGCATGCTCTTCCTTTCTTCGAAAATGACGTCTTTTCCAGGCCAATCTCAGAATTTTGCCCATTTTTCAAAGCACACTTCAAATGTCAGTCTGATCGTCCCAAATGCTAGCTCCCCCACCCCCACTTGCAGCTTTTCACATCGCTCATGATTTGCCTTGTCATGTAACACGGCTTGCTCACCAATCAGCCCACTCCTCCCACAGACTACAAGCAGCAGCCTCTGGCCCAGGTAGGCATTCAACAAACGTCTGTACCGTACACTTCTGCATCGGAACGCCCAGAGGCGGCCTGTGCAAAACGCTGTAAAATTCACAAAGGGTCACTTGGGGTGGTCGTTTGTGGAACCCATTTAACCATGGACCTGACAAAGAACAGGTGCTCAAGAGAGATCTGTTGCATATGAAGCAATGGAAGGGTAAGGAGGGGAAGCTAGATGGAGGTGGTGGGCCTTCTGGGGATGAACTGCTCCCGTGCCAGTCGCTCCACCTGTCCCGCCTCGCCCCATCCCGCCCCGCCACGCGTCACCCGGGTCCGGTATTACCTCACCGCTCCCGACCCGCCGCGCTCACCTGTAGGCCCAGGGCGACACACTGCGCAGGTTGGTGGGCGGCCGGAAGCGGCGGTCGGCGGGCCTGCCCCCTGCCGGGCAGCTCGCGTTGCGCGCCTGCTCGCGCGGGCCCAGCTGCAGCGTGTGGTGGAAGGCGCTCAGCACGCCGGCCGCCAGCCGCCCGTACAGCTGCTCCAGGAGCTCCTCGGGCCGGTCCGCGCAGCCCCGCGGCCGCGCCGGGCGCCGGCCCGCCCTCAGGGAGCCCGTGGCCCGGCCCGGCGCCAGCGCCAGCAGGAAGCCCGCAACGAGCATCCAGACCTGCGGGACAGGCCGCGCTCAGCGCCCGCGCGCGCCGGAGGAGCCCCCCGCGCCCCGCCCGCCCGCGGCCTCTGCAGCCGGTGGGCACCTCCCGTCGCCCCGCGGCCCCGGAGGCCGGCCCGGAGGATGGGGGCCGCGCGGACGGGCCCCCGAGCGCCCTCCCCGCCCGCCCGCCGCCCGCGGGGTCCCCGGGGCCCCGCCCGGCGCCGGCCCGCGCGCCCCCGGCCCCCGCCGCCCCCGCCGCCCCGAGCCGGGAGGCGCGCGGGGGGCGGGTGCGGGGCGCGCGTGCACGTGTGCGTGTGCCTCCCGGGCTGCTGCGCGGCGGGCTGCGAGTGCCCGTGACGCCGCCGCGCCGCTCGCCCCGGGCGCGCCATCCCCCTCCCGCCCGCCCGCCAGCGCCCCGCAGACTCACGTCCCGCGCCCGGCCGCGGGCCGCCGCCCGGGCCCGAGCGCGCAGGAAGCCCCCGGCGGCAGCCCCTCCTCGCAGCGGAGGACGCGGACCCGGAGCCGAGCGCGCGAGGCCGCTGCTGGCACAGACGCTCGCGGCCCAGCGCCCTTTGCCTCCGGGAACCGAAAACACGTTGTCACGTATAAAATGAACTCACCAGTGTCCCCAACATCGCCTCCCCGGAGGATCCGGCTGTGCTAGGAGCGGAGTTCCGAATAGGCACGCGGACCACGCGAACCGAGGTCCCGGCGGCGGAGCCTGGGCGGGCCGGGGCCGCGCCGTGCAGGAGGAGGAGGTCGAGCCGGCTCTGCGCGGGTTGGTGCGGTCCTGACTGGCTGGAGAAGGAGGTGTGACCGGCCTACGAGTCTCCAGAGCAGAAGAGAGGGACCAACAGCATGAAGTCAGGGAGGCAGGTTTTGACTCAGAGAGAAAGATTCCTCTAGTCGTGAGAGCGATCCAGGAATAGAACAGGCCGCCGGGAGAAA
Source organism: Cynocephalus volans (assembly GCF_027409185.1). Lineage (NCBI taxonomy): Eukaryota > Metazoa > Chordata > Mammalia > Dermoptera > Cynocephalidae > Cynocephalus > Cynocephalus volans. The sequence continues at coordinate 87,879,547 of NC_084466.1, forward strand.
GTGAGCTCAAAACCTAGAAGGAGTCCCTACCTCGGGGCCACTTCCTCTTCTGAGATTCCGTAGTTCAAAGAAATACAGTAGAGAAAATCTCCATTTTCAATAAGGTGGGAGGAGGCTATTTCTCCTTTCTCCTCAAGACCCCTGAAATGATCCTGGTCCTCCCGATCAAACAACTCTAAAAACAGGGCACTCAATGCTCCCCCACCTGGCACTTCCCTGGCTGTGAGTGGGCATCACTTGTTCTACTGTTACGATGTCGGAGACTTCCTACCCTACGATGACTCGATTGTTAAGTGCAAACAGTCATGTAAAATGAGCCTCATATTCTGTGAATAAATTAAAGGAAATATCTAAATGAAGAACACAAGAAAACATGCATTTGTTCATTCTACAAATAAATGCTTAATGCTTTCTAGGTGACAGGCTAAAGAATATGATCCTTTTTAAGCAATCATGCTTCGAAAATAAAAACGAAAGATTGATACCTGGAAGCTTTTTGAAAGTGTACAAAATATGTAATTTATGACTCACTAGGTGGTTTGCAGCTTTGGTTTTTGACTAAATTGTAAACCATTGGTTAGACTATTTTTCAAGTATGCTGTGTAAAAAAACACTTCTATATGCCTTGAATGCTCTATAACTGAAGAGTTTAGTAATTACTGCTAAAACCCCACTGAAATCTCCAATTTAAGTGATTGAAGCAATTTGCAGCTCTTTGTGCGCAAAACATTTTTTTCTGACTAGATACATTGTTCATGTTCTTTGTTTCGTTTTCAGTGAAAATGGGAATAAAAGTACCAATACCTAGATGCTGCTTATTTTTTATTTGAAAAAAAGTGTGTGGGTTCTTTTCGAGAGATAATCATTACAAGAGTATCGGGATACTCAATATCTCATTACAGCATTACATATGTAAGGTGACACAGTGCCAGACTGTTAATTTTGTGTATTATTCTACAAAATACAGGTATCTTTCACTGTCTGATAACATGGCAACTTCTCTCTGCCCTTGATTACCTTGGAAATGGGAAAGAAAATATCTCCATTCCAACAGTTTTAATTTTGCGAAAGATCACAAATTACTGAAATTGCTCACCTATTTGGTAGAACACAAAATTCATCTTTGAGAGAAGAAACAGTTGAGAAAAGTCTTATAAACAGGTGCAAATGTTTTAGTCTTAATGAATTCCCTTCAAACTTCAACATATTTATGAAGATGCAAAGTAAACGTGTTAATAATTAAGTCCAAATTTATGAAATACCAGTACAAGTGAGAAAAAGGCAACAAAATACTCAAAACTAAGCTCATCATGTTCCCTTAGAACACATGCAGTGTTCTCCACTGAAGATGTTTCCATCATTGTGATCACGCGAGCTCGACTGTAAGTCATCTCCAGCCCTTCCCTCTTATCCTCTGGTTTACTCAGCAGCCCCAAGTACCAGCTCAGCTGCACAACTCCTTAGCATGAACCAAGCTGAGGGGAAGATCATTTAAATCATTCTTAGGCACCATAACTCCAAAAGCCAATGTGTGGTTGGTTACTTCCAATCTTATCTTCTTGGGTTACTGATAAATATCTTCTTGGTTTTTATATCTGCTCCAATCTCTTTCCTTTAAAGGCTTTCCCCAGATTTTCCCGCCAACTGCTCCCCTCATTGCTGTCATCTTCCTGGCCACTCTTCTTATTCATTGATGACATTAGCACTATTCCTGTTCATCATTACTGGCACCGTTAACCCGCACACAATTTAACACCCTGGTTTCTAATGACTACTCAATTAGCTCCAATTATCTTTTTTTGCATCTCGTCTCAATTATCAAATCATATGGTCATATCCAAGGTAATATCATCACCAATAATTGCATCACATGCAAACATCCATTTTCAAACATCCTACTTCCTAACACAATCACCTTTATCTATACCCACCCCTGCAACTCTGACCTAATCCAGTCTTCTACCACTTTTCACTAATTATTCCACTCTTGATTCCTTATTTCCTTTCTTGTCTAGTTTATTTATTTATTTGGCTTAAAACAACAGAAATTTATTCTGTCATACTTTGGGAGGCCAAAATCATGAAATAAAGGCGCTGGTAGAGCTGTGCTCCCTCTGAAATCTTCAGGGGACAATCCTTCTTGCAGTTTCTAGTCTCTGATGTTTGCTGGTGATCCTTGGTGTTCCTTGGCTGGTAGATGCAGCACTCCAGTCTCTGACTGTGTGATCATGTGGTCGCCTGCTTCCTGTGTGTCTCTTCTCCTCTTGTAAGGACACCAGTTATACTGGATTAAGAGCCTATTCTACTCCAGTATGACCTTACCTTAACTAATTACCTGCAATGACCCTATTTTCAAGTGAGGTCAGGTTCTGAGGTAATAAGGGTTAGGAATTCGGCATGTCTAGTGCAGGGGTCAGGGGTGGGAGTGACAATTCAACCCCTGACATTAGCGAATACCAAACTAGACTTTCTTGTCTAGTTTACATTCCATGGTTCAACAATATTACCACACCCCTGTAAACACTCTTATTTAATACCTTGCTCCTTTTTTCCCCTTTGTTGTGCATGTCTGGAATAATCCCAGCTCTGTTAAAAATCATACAACCGAGCTGACTATACTCAATTCTAATTTGTGATCACAAATTCCAGATTAGCATCCAACGAAAGTATCCTATTGCACTTTCCCAATTATATTGCCTTTTTCCAAGATCACTGATTTATATATCCTTTCTCCTCCTCACACGTTTCATTGTCACAGATGAAAGCTATTGCATTCTTTTCTCCACCACTGAATCCACTAAGCTACAATCTCATTTATCATGCCTTCTTTTCTGATATATTTGATAAACTCTTTCTTGGCCCCAGATCCCGCTCTAGCTACCATCTAATTTATCTACTCCCCTTTACAGCAAAACGTTCTGAATTGTCTTTATTCTCTGCTTCCAAAATCCCTCTTCCCATTTTCTCAGCTCACTCCACTGGGCATTTATCCCCAATACTTCACTGCAATGACTTTTAACGAGGTTGCAATGATATAATTATTGCCAATGTCAATTATCTTTATTAGATTTTTCTGTATCTTTCGACATAGTTGATCACTCCGCTATTACTTTTAATGAATGTTTGTATAGTACACACCTTGTTCCAGTCTTTGTTTTTCCACCTATCTGTGCCCTGATATTTAAAATGTGTCTTTTGTAAGTAATATATAGTTGGGTCTTGTTTTTTAATAGTGTGATAATCCTTGTCATTTAATTGGAATATTTCTTCTATTTACATTTACCATATTTACTAATATAATTAGTATTTGCTATTTATGTAATTACTAATATAATTGGGTTTAAGTCCTACTTGCTACTTGTTTTCTTTGTCCATCTGTTCTTTGTTCCTTTCTTTCTCCTTTATGTCTTTGGATTAAAAAAGTATTTTTTATCATTATATTTTATCCTCAATTAGCTTTTTTAAAAAGCTTTTATTTTGGAATAATTTAAGACTTACAGAAAAATTGTAAGAATGCTACAAAAGAACTCTCTATTCCTTTCACTAGTTGTCAACATTTTTCCACATTTGCTTTACCATTGCACTTTCTTCTGAACTACTGAGCCGAAATACTTCAGTGCATATTTCCTAGGAATAAAGACATACACTTATATAACCATACTACAGTTATCAAAATTAGGAAATTTTACAGATATACTACTATTTTCTAATATAAAGACCTATTCACATTTAACCTTTTGTCTCTATAATGTCCTTTACAGCAAAATTTTCCCCAGTCCAGGATCTGATTCATGATCCTGCGTTGCTTTTTGTTGATATGTCTCCTGGAACACTTCCTCAGACATTTTTCTCATGGCCTTGACATTTTTGAAAATTTTTGACATTTTCAGGCCAGTTATTTTGTACAATTTTCCTCAGTTTGGGATGGCTCCTTGTGATAAGGTTTAGGTTAGATTTATTTTGTGTGTGGCAAGAATATTAACTAGGTAATTTTGTGTCCTCTCAGAACATCACATCAGTGTTTTAGTCCGTTTTGTGTTGCTATAATAGAACAACCTGAAACTGGGTAATTTATAAAGAAGAGTGGTTTATTAGGCTTATGACTCTGGGACAGCTGCATCTGGCATGGGCCTCAGGCTGCTTCTACTCATGGCAGAAAGTAGTAGCAGCCGGCGGGTACAAGCAGATCACATGGAGAGAGGAAGCAAGAGAGAGAGAGAAGGTGCCAGGGTCTTTTTAAGCAATGAGCTCTTGCGGGAACTAATAGAGTGAGAACTCACTCATTAATCCTCCCTCCCCCAGGGAGAGCATTAATCCATTCATGAGGGATCTGCCCCCATGACTCAATCAGTTTCCAACACTGCCACATTGGAGATCAGGTTTCCACATGAGTTTTGGAGGGGACAACACACCCAAACTCCATCAATCAGGAAGCACATGATTTTGATTTGCCCCATCATTGGTCATGTTAACTTTGGTCACTGGTTAAGGTAGTACCCTCCACCAGGTTTCCCCAGTATAAACTTAGTATTTTCCCTCTTATAATTCATAAGTAATTTGTAGGGGAAAATGTTGAGGCTATGTGAATATGTTCTTATCAAACTTTCCTCCGCTTATTTTAGCATCTATTGAGGATTCTTGCCTGAATCAATTACTATTGTGGTGGTTGCAAAATGGTTATTTTCTAATTCTATCAAATCTTTCTATGTTGGTTGTACTATTAGCTTTTTAATTATACTCTTTTCCCCCCAGTGGGGAAAAGAAAAACTAGAGACTTCAAGATGTATCCTTGACTTAATACAGTCTAGCACTGTCTGAATAATATAAAAAACTTACAGCAGTTTGACATCCAATCCCAATCTTTGGGCTACTATTGTCATGTATTTTATTTCTACATATGTTAAAAACCCCACAGGCATTATTATTACTATTGTTGTTGTTTTAAATAGCCAATCTTCTTTTATATATCCCCATACCTTTGGGGTGCTTTTCATCCTTTCTGTCATTTCATACTTCCTTCTAAGATCAAGTTCCTTTAGCCTGTAGAACTACTTTTGGTATTTCCTGTAGAGCTAGGCTTCTGGTAGTTTTCTCAAATTTTGTCTCTCTGAAAATGTCTTAACCTTAAAATTTAAGGGATATAGTCACTGGAATAGGAATCTAGGTTAGCAGAGTTCCCCAAACTCCCCACCACTCCCCAGCACTTTAAAGATGCCATTCTATTGTCTTCTGGTTCCATAGTTTCTATTGAAAAGTCATCCATAAGTCTTACTCATGTTCTTCTGAAAATAATGTGTTCTTTTTATTATGGTTATTTTAAAGAATTTCTTCATTTTTGGTTTTCAACAGTTTGTGCATAATATGTGTAAAGTATAATTGTCTCTGTATCTACTCTCCTTGGTGTTTGCTGAGCTTCCTGAATCTGTGGATCTGTCATCAGTTTGGGAGAATTCTAGACACTATCTCATCAAATTTCACTTTTATCCCATTTTCTTTCTTTTCTTTCTAGGATTCCTATTATAATTATTTAAACTCTTGACCATGTCCCAAATGTCTCATCATCTGCTTTATTATTCCCTTTTTATTTCTACCTGTGCTTCAGTTTGGATTTTTTTTATTGACCTGTTCACTAATACTAACATCTGCTGTGTCCAGCCATTGTTTGATCCATCCAATTAAGTTAATTTCAGATACTATATCTTTCAGTTCTAGGTTACCACTTGACTTTTTCATAGATTCCAGTACTCTTGAAATTCTCCATCTTTTCCTCCATCCATTTTGTCCATCTTTTCTCTATTTTATTAACACAATAATCATAGTTATTTTAAAATCCTTGTTTGTGAAATCCATTACCTGCATTTTCTAAGGGTCTGCTTCTATTTATGTTTTCTCTTGATTGCTGGTCATATTTTCTTGCCTCCTTGCATGTCTAGTAATTTTTTAGTATATGCCAGACATTGCATATAACAAGAACTGTAGAAGCTACAAATAATATTGTTACCAGAGAAAGTTCTTTTTTCCTCTGAGAAGGCAGAGAGAATTGGGGACTAATTACCTCAGTCCAATCAGGGATTGAGCTAGGTTGCAGTCTTTGTAAGAGTCAGTCCACTGGCTTTTAACTAAGAACATAGCAGATTTGTCTCTTCAGCTGTGAAAGGTGGAGAGTCAAGTCAGCCCCTGGAGGCTATGCATTTAGATCATTAGCCTCCAGCCCTACACAGATTCATAAAATAGCAAATGTCTTGAGGGTAGATTGTTTGTTTGTGGAAAGTCCTTCCCTTTGTCCCCTAAGGACTATAAGACTATGGAAGACTTAACTAAGCATCCAAAAGCCTCCATCCCAGTCCCCCAGCCTCCAGCATCCCCCCAGCTGACATGCCACTCTAGTACCTGCCCTGTGGTGGAAAATCAGTCATAAATTTGGGGCTTCTCTAAGTTTCCAACATGTTATGCCAATCCCGCATGACTACCCAAAGCCCTGATAGCTTCTCTTCACCCTAGAAAAGCCCCTTTCCCAGGGTCAGTAAAAGGCAAAACTAGCCACTCAGTTCCTCAGGCACATATTTTGACATCATCCTTTCCTCTCTTTCCTGCACAATCCATTAGTAAGTCTTCTAAGCTCTACCTCCAAATATATGCTGAATCTGACCAATTTTCAGTTTCCATTGCTAAAAACTTGGTCTCAATCACCTTCATATCTTACTGAGGCTACTGCTAGTAGTTTCAAACCTTCCCTTCCACCTCAGCCACCCACTTTAACGTATTTTCATGATAGCCAGTGTGATTACTGGTTTCTAAAGTTTAAATGAAAGCATCACTCACCTCCCTTGCATAAAACCTTCTGAGAGCTTCTCTATCATAACTAGAATAGGATCCAAACTCTTCTTTATAAGGTTCTACATGATCTGGCCCCTGCTAACCTTTTGGATTGCATATCCTTTCACTTTGCTGCATATAAAATACACCATCCACACTGTTGGGCCCAAAACCCTCTTACTATCACTCTAACTCAATAACCCATCCAGATCATTCTCTTTTCAGTGTGCTGGCACTTGCTGTTCCTTCTGCCTAGAATGCTTTCTTCTTCTCATGATAGTGCTAATACAAATGCCACCTCTTAGAGCCCTCTCCCCCACCACAATTGCTCCCTATTGAATTACTCCATTTTATTTTAATTGTACTTAATAAAATCTAAAGTGCTTCAAAAAATATATTTACTGCCCGTCTTCCCCACCAGAATGTATGCTCCTTGACAGCAGGGTCTTGTTCTGTCTCATTCACTTCTGTACCCCAGAATCTTGAATAGTTTTCTGTGCATATTAGATTTTTAGTGTATTTTTGGATGTCTCCTCCATTAAATCATAACCTACCATAGGAGCAGGGAATATGGTCTAATTTTGATTTTCCTTTTGCTGTACCTAACAGTATCATGCACACTGTAGAGACAATGTTGTCAGATTGAGGGGTCTATTTTCTCTAGTGTAGGGTTAAAGATGAACCTTTTCTTCTCACTTTTCCACCATTTTAATTCCTCTGGATAGTCTGGACCAGCCAAACACACTGCTAAAGGAAAATGCAGGCAGTCCTGCCCTCCACCCCATGCCCTAAGTCACAAGTAGAAAAAGCAATCTCAGAGCTGTCATTGCTCTGTGCTATTTCTACATACCACTGGGCCGAAGGTAGAAAGGAATGACAGAAGAGAGCAACAGAGTTGTGGTTTGGTATTTTCTCTCATTACACTTTATACTGCTTCCAAAACATAATTGTTTTAATAGTGTTATAATCCCCATGAGGCAAAACTTCCAAAGACTTGCAATTCCCAAACTCCAAGCAATTTAGCTTGAGTAAAGACTCATCACACATATGTCCTAACACAGTATTTTTCAAGCAGCAAGTCATAAAATCAATGTAGTGATTTCGCTACTAGCACTTTGTTTTAAATTATAGAAAATATCAGCATGTACTCCAGTAATAGGATAAATTTTTGTGAATACATATGCATACTTTATATGTGTGTGTGTGTTTGAGGTTGTGTTACAAAGTTTATTTCTTCTTGTCCATCAATGTTTCAAAAAGGTAAGGAAGTCACTGGCCTAAAGTATCAGTTTCACATGTTTTTATTCCATTAAAAAAAAAAAAAACAACTTAAATCCATACTCATAGAACAGAATACACTTATTTAAAGTTTTGACAGTGTATAAAATTTGGATATTTAATCCAAAGTTTAACATGAGTATTATCTTGTAAGGCGACTTCTTTTCTTTAATAAATAACATGTAAAAGTGAATATTATTCTGGAAGCAAATCATCTCCTAACTGTTCATCAGCAAAATCATCCTCGTCGATTCTTTTTTTGGCTGCAGTTTTTGGTCTTTCTATTTGAGGTCCAAGTGGATCCAGATAGGAGGCATCTAGGGTTCAAAAGAGATTTTTATATTAGAGGAATACAGAAAAACAAAACAAATGTGAAACCAGTTACTCTCATAATCAAAACTGAACAACTCAGAGTGAACAGAAACACTCTCCCAAGTCATTTTAAATTTTCTCTATAAATAAAAAATTCTTAATAATTCCCAATGACACATTTTTGCCATCTCACCAGTCTTCTTCAGACCTGCTATGCCTGTGGGAACTGGGTGGAAAGTATCAGCACTTGCCTATTTCTTTGTTACTGCTACTTTCATAAGGTTCATTTGTCCCAGGTAAAGCTCTGAGTTTGGCACTTAGTCGTTCACCTTTACTACTGGCACTACAGTTCTGGCCACTATCTGAAAACACAAAAATAAAAATGAATTTGTTTAATACGTTGAGAAAATATAACACTATATTGTGCATCTTAAAGCATACTTATTTGCCAGAAAATAGGCAGGTTGTTTCATTTGGAAACCACCTTCTTAGGGATGTAATTCTTGTTTTCTGAAATTTAAGGGAAATCTCTGTGGGAAATCTATAAGACAGATAAAATATCACTTAAGAGTAGTAATATGTATTCTTTCAAATGTGTGCTTAGTTATAGATTCCAATTTTATAGAACTTGTGAGAAGTTAAGAGAGTACTCTGATTAGCAAAAACAAATACAAAAACCCAAAAAATAAACAAAAAACCAAAAACCTAGCAAAGAACAAATAGTACTTGAAGAAAGAAGAAGCAGGCTGTTATAAGACCAATAGGAGCTGTATCATCAACCTTATACTAAGGCTGGTGAGAAGCCCTAAAAGCACATCATATGAAAAACTGCAGAAGAGGCTGGGTAAGCTTAACCCAGGTGGCAGAGAATCGAGATCACAAAATCACTACCTTCAAACACGTGAAGAATGTTCATATAGGAGAGGATTACATTTCCTCTGTACAAGGGTACTTCAAAACGTTTGTAGAAAAATGGAATTAAAAGATAATACAAATCTTCCACGAACTTTCTGAAATACCCTCATTATAGTAAGATAGTTTTTGGCTCAATAAAAGGAAAAACTTGGAAAGAATTTTAGCTGCCCAAATAAATAATGTCTGCCTTGGGGAAGACTGTAAAGATTCACTAAAGATGAAAATCATATCACTAAAGATTTTCAGTTAGGGCTGAACACTGATAGTACTTTTAACCCTAAATTTCTATTATTATATTTTCTTAAAAAACTTACTCCTCTACACCAGTTCTTATTTCTTCCCCTTAACACTCCCACATGGCATTTTTCTTTTCTATTATGTAAGCTTCACTTTCAATGAGAGTAGTCCACTGATATACACTGATCATTTCTCTTTTGAGTATTTTAGTTTATACATAATGTCTCTGGGAATAAATCAAAACAAGACAGTCTCTAAAATTCCTACATTTTAAGATTGGCCAACTGATCCTACCATTGATGTTAATGGCAAATAAAATCGCTTAATTCAATGCACTGAATGTGTCTACATACTTTTACACCATTTTATTCCTCTCTCATTTTTTGTTAGAATAAAGCCAACTTTTTTCCATCCAGAAGTGTATATGGATGTCTTTCAAACTACCAAAGTGGGCTCAGATCAAGAACATTTTAAAACCATTGCTCTAGGCAATATTTCTTTTTACTTCACTTTTCATATAGATATAAGCTAGCAACAAAACCCTGGTAGCTTCCTAAGGTACCCAAAACCCTACTGAAATCCTAATGTATGAATCCAGCCTGAAGGATTCAAATCCTGTGGAAAGAGCAAACCTTTTAAAAAATGAAACCAGACTTCCTTTGAAGAACCATAAATACAGTTTTTTAAACAGTTTCATTATAAAGACCAGGGGGGGTACATTGGGAATACTGGTGTTTCACCATTTTCAATCAGCTTTCATGGGGTAATAATGTCATGCATGGGTAGGTACAAATGGATCAATAAGCATTAAAACCCCCTGGTGGGTTTTAAGCTCAAATAACAAAATGATACCATTTTGGAAATTATTATATTCATTTTGTTGTAGCAACAAACACAATTACTACTTCCTGGGAGAAAGTTATATAATGAATAGCTTCAGAAAGTGAGAATTTGGAGATCAATTTATCTCAATTATCAATTGATTAACATTAAAACTTCCAAATGATACTTTATTTTATAAAGAGAAAAATCTTAGAATTGTAGAATTTAGAGTAAGAAGGAATCTTGAAACTTATCTATACCAGAAAAAAAAAGAATGCTGGTACAAAATGGACAGAAAGAGATAATTCCCAAAGTAAACAGTACAAATGGCAATAAGTATATAAAAAATGTTTAACTTGACTTAATCTTAGAAACATATTAAGTGGGAAAAAAGCAAGTCAGAACACTACATATTGAATGATACCTTTATTCGAAAGCTCAAAAACAAGCAAAGTTAAATATATTGTTTGCATATAAGATTATACATGAAAAAGCAAGAAACAGAAAAATATGAAACTTAAAGTATATAAATATAAAATTCACAGGGGTTTCTGTGGGGGAGGCGGGGGACAGGATGGGGAGAAGCAGCCAGGTGGGAAGAGCAGTAACGGTGTTATTCTGGTTCTAATATTTTATGATAGTTTCATTAATTTTTATTTTTTAAATATGCTTCACAACATAAAATATCAAATATTACATAATTTAAACATCCAAATAATTCTAAATGTAGGATTCCAAATGTAAGACTTAATTCTGCCTATTAAAATGGCAAAATATCAGGTTAACACGTGAAATAAATGAACAAGCTTTCTGAGAGTAATTTGGTAGTGTTTGAAAAGACTTAAAATTTTGCAGTCAGCAAGATGGCAGAACAGGGAGCCCCAGACCTCATTCCTGACAGAGACACTAATTTAACAACAATATACAGTCCAAAAGCCTTTATGAGAACTCCAGAAACCAGTTAGGAAGTCAGACTACCCCAAGCAAGCTCAAAGACAAAAAGAGCTGTACTGAAAAGATAAGAAAAGCCATTTCATGTAAACTATGTCAGCCTCTTCCCCAAGCCGGCACAACTCGTGACAGCCAAAGTCACAGCTTCTCCCTTGGGAGGGAAAGAGAAGAGCAGAATGTATGTATGTTCAATATTCTGGCCTTTGGGGGAGCTGCCCAAGGGACTGGTTTCTGTCCCATCTAACTCAGAGCCCTGATAGGGAACTGGCATATTTTGGATGCCTGGAGGCTGCTAAGAACAAAAGAGAGCTCGGTAGCTTCTTGCAATGCTAGAATACCTCCCCCACTGCAGAGAGAAGCCAGTGCAGCTCACTGCAACCAGGAGGAAGTGTCCGGCTCATGTCTTCTTCCTTGGGAGGTAAGAGAAAGAGTGGATGGAAAACATGTCCAATGTTCTGGCTTTTGGAGGGCTGCCTGAAGGACTGGTCTCTGTCTCATATGACCTAGAGTGCACACAGAAATACCGTACCTTGGATACCTGCAGCCACAGAGAACAAAAGAGAACTCAGTGGCTTGCTGCAGTGCCAGAGATTCTACAGTACTGCAGACAGACACTAGGGGAGCAATGACCACCAGGTCCTGATAAAGAAACGAGCAAACCTTTCAAATTGGGAAATTATACATACAAGCCCAGAGACGATGCTTCCCCATAGAAGATTTCAGAGGCCCCCATAATCTCTAGCCAGGCTGACTGGTGAAGGTCCTCTCCTCTACGAAGCCAGTCTGTAAAGACCTGGAGAGGTGGCTGTTTTTTCAAATACACAAATCACAACAAAAAATAAGATACATGGAAAAAATAAGGAAATATAACCCAATCAAAGGAACAAAATAAATCTCCAGAGACCAAGCCTAAATAAATGGAGTTCTATGAATTAACTGTCAAATAATTCAAAATAATCATCTTAAAGAAGCTCAATGTGGTATCAGAGAACACAGATAACTAAACAAAATCAGGAAAATAATGAGTGAACAAAATGAGAATATCAACAAAGAGACAGAAATTATAAAAAAAGAGCCAAATATAAATTCTGGAGCTGAAGAATACAATAACTGAATTGAATAATTCAGAGGGGATCATTAGCAGACTTGATCAAGCAAAAGAAAGAATAAATGAATTCAAAGACACATCACTTGAAATTATTGAGTCAACAAGACAAAAAGAAAAAAACAATAAACTGAAGCAGGTCTAAGGGAATTACAGGATACCACTATTTTTGTTTAGAAGTCTTTATTTTCTACAATAGACAGTGTTAATTTTTTGACAGTATTTTGGGAAATTTTATCTCAAAAAATTTATCTGAATCTATTCAGTTCTAGAGTTCAGGTATCTGTATGAGGGTACTTCACAAATTTCAAGGAAAGATTCTTATTATCTTTAATTCTATTTTTTCACAAACATTTTTTGAAGTACCCTCATATTCTCACTTTTATTTATTTATTTTTTTTGTAACCGATAAGGGGATTGCCACCCTTGGCTTGGTGTTGCCCGCACCATGCTCAGCCAGTGAGCGCACTGGCCATCCCTATATAGGATCTGAACCTGCGGCAGGAGCGCCGCTGCGCTCCCAGCGCCGTACTCTCCCGAGTGAGCCATGGGGCTGGCCCATATTCTCACTTTTAAAATGTATTCTTTATCTGATAATTACAATATGTGTAATCTTTGAAGAATGGTTTCTACGGTTTCTGTTGTTGCTTACTCATAGGAGCTTATTTCCTCATGTATGCATACACTTTTTTTGTTGTAGGTCCTTATTCTTTGGAACTTTATCTGAAGGAATTATTTGAGGCTTAGATTTAAAGTGCATTCCTTCAGGGAGGATTTAAACTTGTTTCTTGTAGGCACCTGGCAGCACCACCAACTCAAGTCCACTTTAAACCAAATTTTCAGCTTGGTGTTCTTCAGGCCGCACGGGTAACACGTACCGTAGCTCTAAAACTATGTGAGTGAGGGCTTATGGTTAGGAATTCCCAAGAGAGCTTTTCTTGTTTATTACATTCCAGTGAAGCCAGGATGGGCTCTTTCCCAGTTGACTTACTGTGGGTAGTACCTGTTAACGGTCCTGGCTTTATGAAGGGGGTTCTTTGATTTAACCTCTGACCCTGTGGGGACTCCGGCCTTATCTCTTGTTCCCATGAGTGGTCTGTAATCCCAGGCTCTGGCCATAAGGGATTCACTAGGCAAATGCCAATGTCTGCACTTATTTACTCCTTTGGATTTAAACTGTCTAATCCTTTTTGGTCTCCAAGAATTCTTTCCTGCCAACTCAGCCATGCATTTTTAAAGTCTTTCCATTTTTTTCTTTCTTCCTTCCTTAAAAAAAAAAAAAAAATCAATCCACCATTTTTAGGAGTGCTATACCTGGAGGAGTTTCCCTGAATATTCAGTCCATCTTACTGTCATAAATAGAAGTCTGTAAAACTTTAGATTCAGCAGATACACACAAAAATGTCATTTAAATGTTATTAACTCTAATCCTTTATTTTTCAGATGAGAAGACAGACCTAGGATAGTGAAGTCACTTGTTCAAGAGTTCCCAGTTAGTGGACATTTAGGAAACCAAAATCCAGGTTTCCTGATTTCCATCCTGGTCCTAGCCCATTACACAATAATGCCTCTTTGGTGAAGGATCCATGTACTGTGTGGCTCATGGGCCTTATTCATATATATATTCTTACTATATGCTATTCCAGCAGCAGCAGCATTGCCTGGGAGCTTGTTAGACATGCCCATTCCTGGGCCCCAGCATGTTCAGTGGTTCTGAAAGTGTTGTGGCATTCAGCAGTCTAACAAGCCTCCTAGGTGATTCTGATATGCACTAGAGTTTGAGAACCACAGGAAGAGAAAGGGAGCTAGGTTCACTAAACAAATTAACAGTAAAAGGAAGGCCTCAGTGAGATTAGTCTGATCTACGCACACACGCACACACACAGTTTGCAAGGGCCCTCAAGCATTTCAGAAATAGCTATATTAAATAAATCAATAATTCTGATATATTAAAGTTCCTTATGGTCCTCTCTCCTACTCAACATGTTAAAAATATAGTTGTAGGCTTCTGGTCAAGATGGTGGAGTAGACGGTCCCCAGCATCACTCTCTCCCTCAAATCAACCAATTTACAACTATTAAAAAGCAACAAGAGCCAAGCTGGGTCCACTAGACCTCAGGGGAAGAGGAGGAAAGACCTACAGAGTTCACGAAGGCAGGAGAAGCCATGATGAGAGAAAGAAGTGACCACTCCCACCACTTCAAGCCCCCGCTGCTTCCAGGCTGGCCCTGGTCAGTGCACAGAGCAGGCACTGGCAAAAGCCACAGCTGTGCCCTTCAGATGAAGTTGCTTGGAGGTAGCAGGGGAAAAAAGGACCTTGGTAGCCCTCAGGCCAGCAAGACCACCAATGGTTCCCATGGACCCACATAGGAACACGGAGCCACAACAACTGAAAAAAGGAGCCACGCAGAGGCTGGTGAGTCATCGCAAGGGACCAGTGCTCAGCCCAACCCATGGGAAGCGTTTAGAGGGTGGGTGGTGGTGGAGGCAGGCCTGCCTGGGGAACATCGGGGCACAGCATGGACAGCTGATCTGCCCTCCAATCAGCACAGGACCACTCAGAGAAGACTGGTCAGGAATACAGAACTGTAGGGGGAGCAGTTTGCTGAAAAGACTCAGGTCCAGACCAGAGTTTCTAAACAATCTGGGTGTACCAGACCTCACAAGACCCAGAAGTACATACAAGGTCAACCACTAAAACCTGAGCTGCACAAAAAGCCTTCCCCAGGGAATCAGCAGCAAAGCAGCAATTTAGCTCAACCACAGGGCTCAAGTGCTGGTCCCCACAGGAAATTCCCCCATTTTAGAAGTAAGCAAAGGATGACAAATTAGTTCCAGTGCAGAATTTAAGTAGTGGAATCAGTGAATAATCCAACACAGAACTGAAAAAAAAAACAAATACCCACACACCAGAGACAAAGTTTGATATTAACTAGTAAAGGTCTCACTTCACCAAAGAACACCTATAAAACCTAGAAGGACTGGAAGCCCCTGGACCCCCAAACCACAGATGGGGGAGGGCTAGGGGGCCTCAGCCATCTTCCCTGACACCCACAACCACTGATGACCACTGAGCCACTGCAGGAGGTGCCCCAAGCTCCTGAACTGGGATGGTGGGGGCCAAGGGCCTCAGCCATGCCCTCCTGACACTCGCACCCAGCCCAGCGATGACCACCAAAGTGCTGTAGGGAATACCCTAAGCTCCTGAGCTGGGGCAGTAGGGGGGCCAAGAGCTTTGGCCACACTCCCCGACATCTTCATTCAGCCCAGCAATGACCAAGCCACCACCGGAAGCCCCTGGTCTCCCCTGCAGGAATGAGGGGGTGCCACAGGCCTCAACCATACCCCCCTCTTCCTTTTCCCACCCTATTTCCTTCCCCCTTCCTCTCTCCCTCACCCCCTAACTGTTCCGTAACAACATCTTAGAATGTAAAAACAGATGGAGCTGGGCACCAACCCCTCCTCCCACAACCAGGCAAGGAGCAGGCCAAAAACACCAACTCCACGTAACCACAGCCACCACAATAGCCACAGCTGCCACAAAAGCAGCTAGCCAACACAACCACCATGCAGATGGCCCACCAGCCACTCAAGTGCATTGACACAAGGAGAATCACCAGCGGAGACCAAAGAAAAGAAGAAGCTGTCTCTCTCCACAAAGTCCATTCCAGAGTGACAGAAGAAGCATCTGCTCTATGATAATAGTCGGGGACCTGAACACACCTCTCTCAGCACTGGACAGATCATCTAGGTGACAAATCAACAGAGTAACCATTACTCTTTCAGAAGGAGAGAAGAAATCTAGGGTTATCAGTGGGGGGGGGGGGGGAGAGAGGGACAGGGAGAGACTGGACAAGGGGCATAAAAAATAAGTATGATTTGTAATAATGCGTATGCCAATAATATTGATTTAATCAATATACATCAACGTTGAACTCCAAAAGTATGTATAATCAATAATGATTCAATAAAAAAAAAGTCTAGGTGTAGGTACTGCATTTGTTTGAATATATTATACTTAAACTTATGTGGATTCATATAAAAAACTGTCCAATCTGAACGATGGGTCTAATTCAGACAAGGGCCAAGTATTTGCATGTTACGATGTAAAGGTGCATCTCTGTGTTTCACAGGTTAGAGGTGGAAGACGGGTGAGACCAGGCTCCCTTGAACCTGTGGGTTTGTATTGAGAATTTCTAAGTGGGGAATGAGAACAGATAAGGGACCACTATCTGAGAGTGCCAGGGGATGTGGTCGCTGTGAGGAGGGGCGTGCATCCACAGCAGGCTAGAGGGTCTCCGGGAGGCCCCCCCAAGGCAAAGGAAGGAAAAAGAGAGAGAGGCATGTACAGCCTGGTTTATTCCACCCTCAAAGCCAGAGCCAGCCTTGGAGTATGGCCTGTGCCCAGAATGGAGAAAGGAGGCAGAAACACAATTTCTGAAAAAGTGTCAGAGTGGAACCAGCAAAGCCACTGAAAGTGGCATTTAAAATGGGCTGCAGGATGAAATGAAGAAGTCTGAGATGATATAAACTCAAGGTGTCAAGAAATAAGAAAAAAAAGGCAAATGGTACGAGAGAAAAAAGCAAGCAAGCCATCCAGGAAGGGACCGTTTAGTGCTTTAAACTTGTGCTAAGAGAACCAAGCAACTCAAAACCCTGCTTGTAAAATGCTTCAATGGCACAGAGTCTCTGAAATTCCCTCACATAAGGATAATGTTTATTTGTGAACTAGAACCAGCTATTTGTGTTGGACTGAACGGACTGATGGGAGAAAGGAAAATGGGTTTAAAAAGAACAAGCAGCAGTGGGAGGCCAGGACCAGGAGGTGAATTTCAACAGAAAGGCCTTTCTCCAGGGCCGAGCCTGTGGCGCACTCGGGAGGGTGCTGCGCTGGGAGCGCAGCGATGCTCCCAGCGGCCGCGGGTTCGGATCCTATATAGGAATGGCCGGTACACTCACTGGCTGAGTGCCGGTCACAAAAAAAAAAAAGAAAAAAAAAAAAAAAAAGAAAGGCCTTTCTCTGCACACAGGTAGCAGACCCAGGGCAGCCTTACCTATCTTCATGGTTAGTCCCTTCTTCACTGACCTGCCCCTGACTTTGGAGGAGGTTCCAGCCCGGGGAAGCACTTTCCCTTTCTTCTGAAGCACAGCATGATTTAAAGCATGATATGGGAGGCCACCAGGGAGGATAAGCGACTCTCCATGTCAGAGGATAGGAAACCTGGGTGGCATCAAGGCACAGTTGAACCTGTCTGTTGTTTCTAAGAGGCAGATGTCAGAGTCTCTTCGGGGACACTGTTTTGGGGTGGGACTCAGGACACTGTCCTCGGCTCCAGGCAGCGCCATGCTACGCAGTATCCTTAGGGCTTGTTCTAGCATCTCATTAGAAGGTCCTGATGTTTCTGAAGCAGATTTTCAGACTGAAGACATCTGGGAAACTCAGGCTCAGGTTTGGGGGAGAGATTTTACAAGCTTACGAATTACCAGAGAAGGCTCTGAAAACTTAAAGATTGTTGATATTTGGGAGGAAATGGTGGGTTATTCTGAACGTACGATTTTCAGAGGAAGGCAAAGGATCCTTAGAGAACAGTGAAGCTCGTCTTAGAATTTTAATAAATAATTAATACCTCCTGAGGGATTACTCAAGACAATTACTTCTTAAAGGGACACTCAATTTCAATAGAGCTAATATCACATATTTACTGGTTCCAAAGAGCAAGGATGAGCAAGCAGCATCAGGTTGGGCTGGTGAACCTTCTAGAATTTTTTTTAACTGATGCATAATGCCTTGTCTGCTCATATCTTGACTGTTAGGAAAATTTTTGGTATAGGACCATGATCCCTCATCTATAATTCTAAATCCTAAAGAGCTCTGAAAGCCAAGTTTTCAGGTGGCACTATGTGAACTTCTTGGGCATAAAACTCGACTTGAAGTTATTTATAATCTTTATCTTTAGGATGAATATTCATATGTTTCACTGAATTAATAAATAATATGCTCTCCATGGATATTCCATGATAAATGGCTAATGTACAGTATTACTTTTCTAAACTCCAAAAAGTTCTGGATTCCACAACGCACCTGGTCGCAGAGGTTTTGGATAAGGGGTTGTGGGCCTGTACAGCTGTCTCTGGCTTACGAAGAAATGCTGGGCCAGATGTCTTAGACCCAGGACTTAGTTAAATCCAACCTGAGATGGTCAAATGAACACACGAAAGCAGGAATCTGGTGGAGGGTGTGAGTGGCAGAATTAAGGAGATATCTGGAGGCTGGGGGACAGTTAGGGGACAGCAGCGTCCCTCAGGACTAGGGAGGCTGAAGAGGCAGGATGGCTGTTCCCTGTTGAGGAACACTGCCTTTGGCACACTTGGGACTCAGGCTCAATGCAGCCTCTGCTGTTTTCTTGAGCTCTGGGTAACGGCAGCTCCGGTGGCCTAAGGGTAGCAGGCCAGGATGCTGAGTTTCAGTCGGAGAAGCTAGACTGGCACTGGGGAACCAAGGGGTATGGCTAGAACTAGATGCCACTGATGCCTGCAATTGCCCAAACATATCTGGCAAAGCAGCGCTCTGAGTTCAAGAAGGAGTCTGTCTCAACTGCAGCTGCCATCCCTAGCGGAGTTAGAAAACACACGTACGTGTCTCTATCGTGGCAGCACTCTCAGCAGCACTGGACACGTGTGTCTTTCCAACTAGATTCTAATTTCCTGAGTGCAGGGACCACGTCTTATTTGTCCCCTTGTCCAGGGCACTTAATACAGTGTTTGGCATACAGTATGCATCCAATAAATGTTGTGAATGAATGAAAGGCCCACCTAAACTAAGAGATACATTTCCCTTTGTCTGGACTCCTAGATCACAAACAGATATCACAGAATGCAGCTAAGTAGTGACATGGAGCTGGGTCATAAATGCGTGATAGTGCTAAGCATAGATAGGAGAGAGTCTAGGTATAATTATAGATCCCAATTTAGTATTTGCTTTCTCAATTAGTTTCTTTATACCACCAAATTTCTACCCAGTTTAACGTATACTACCTGCCTTAAGTAGAGAAAGAAGACAGATTTTTTGTTAATGGGAAAAAGGGATGGAAAACTTAATAAACTTCTTATTCAGTAATGATGTCATAAGAAGTCAGAGTCAAGGAATTTTAGAGGTGCAAAGAACTTTAGCAATTTCCTAAATCCTACGGCATTTACATGGTTGGTCCAAACACATATACAGGCGCTCATGATGAAGACTGGGACTCGAACCAAGTCTCCTAATTCCTAGACTGGCACTATTTCTACACTCAAGATCAGACTAAAGATTTGGGGCTGTCAACATTCTATAAGACCATCCTACTTCTCATGGTACTTCCTTCAAATAGAAAACTGTGAAATGTAATACAGTAAAACTTCATTGGCAGGCCCATCTATGATAACCTGTCCATTCTGAAATTGTTTATTAACAAATTAGGAGAAACAGGTATGGTTATTTAAGAAGAAAAATTTCCTAACATGTACAAATTCTCATTTATATATCAGTAATGGGTGGCTGCTCACAAAAGTAATTAGAATAAGGAGGTTTTACTGGGTATCAAACAAACAAACAGATAAAGAACACTTTTGGGTTATTTCGAGGTGTTTCTGTCATAGCCAGTCTAAGTGTTGGGCTAACAGGAAACACTTACCACTGCCAGCACTCCCCTCTCTTTTGCCACGGGCGCCCCCACTGCTGTCTCTACCAGACTTGATGCGCTAGAACAATAAGAAGAGAAGTTTAGGAGAATAAGTGATATTCCCACAAAGCTGAATATAACTAAAGGTTGATTTCTGAAATCAACATGACTGTGTAATTCTGAGGACTACCTCATCCTTACCTGAGAGCTGATTCTGCAGGAAAAAAGACTGACTTGTTTCCATAAGTTAAGTGTTCAAAGCTTGCCTTACAAAATTCTTACAAAATACTCAAAGGGAACTTTAATTCAGGAGCAGTGTAGCCCCTGCTTACACAAACAACCCAAAAACCAAACGGTATTTTCTTGATGTGAAGGTTCTGGGCTTCAAAATAATAGTTTAAGGAAGGGGTGGAAAGAGGCAAGGAAGGGAATCTACAAAAGGGCCATTTCCTTCTTTAGTCCTTAATCTATATGGTTGGACCTGAACTAAACTATTTGAGGGTTAAAAAAAAAAGGTAAACTGACTTTTGAAATTCAACTTCTAAAATAAAGGCACTATTAAAATCTCACGAAACACCTAACATCTGTCCAACAGTCTACCTTCTTAGATCCAAACCCACCCTCAAAGCATAAGAAATATCACGAAGCCATATATTCTTAGGCTTCCTTACACATTTTACAGTTCTTTTGTGTTTCGCCTAAGGGTTAGAATTTTTGTATAAGCACTGAATCTGCCTCAAATCATACTGTCAAATTTTTATGTGAATAATGGTTTGTTTATAGAGATACAAGATGGTCAGTGAAGAGAGATAGCTTTTGAAAAATATTTATGATTGAATTAAAATTTCTTAATGTAAGTGAATATTTCATTTAGATCTTCAACAATATAAACATAATTCCATACTTAATTCAAAAGACAATTATTTACCCCCTCAACTCTGACAACCTCTCCCAAATTTATAAATTATGAGGTCATGGATGAGGTTATTGACATTGCTCTGCTAGGAAAAAAGATTTTTTCTTTCAATAATTGTAGAGTATACTATAAAGCAAATGTATTTCACAAGGCCTAATTTTCCAAAGCCCTGTAGTCTCAGGTTTAGCCTAACCTTTTGGAGTTACATATAGAAATGTTAACCTTGCAAAAGATAGGAAACTTTCCTCAGGCTAAAGTCTTTGCAACACAGCAAGGTTGCTGGCTCAAGGACAGACAAGTTACTTGATTGATATGTAAAAATGCTGAGGAAACTGCTGTAGGGAAAAACAGTGTTTGCTAAGATCAAGCTTTTGCTGGTGGATAGACTTAACCTTTTGCAAATTGCATTATGGAATGTCACTTTGCTTCTCTGACTGATGTTACCAGCCTATATTGTTAAACTATACTTGGCTAAAACCCCACCTATGTTCTTTTCCTGTAACTTCCTGGTCTGGAGAATAAATGTGGGGCGAGAACCCAGTTCAAGTTAATTTCCAAAGGAAGGAGTGCCTCTCACTTGAGGGTTCTGGGAAATTAACCCCTTTGGGGTCTCTCACTGCTCAGAAGAAGTGGGCTTTGAGTAATCCTTTTTGTGGCTCCATCACCCAGGGGAAAAGAGATGACAAATCCATGTGAGGCAAAGCAACAAATAATTCAAGACTTACATCTGTAAAATGAAATAGTCTCCTAAAACTTAGGACTTTCCAACATAAACACACCTAAGTCTTTTCTATTAAAAAGAAAAGAAACCTCCCTTGAAGCCCCATCTTTCCCCTTGCCTTCATAGACAAAATAAAATCTTAAAAAGATGTAACAAAATAAGAACTTAGGGGGAGATCCAATCAAGATGGTAGAATAGATGGTCCCCAGCATCACTCTCTCCCACAAATCAACTGAATTTACAACTATAAAAATGTAACATCAGCCAAGCTGGGGACACTAGAGCTCAGTGGAAGAGGAGGAGAGACCTAAGGAGTGCATGAAGGCGGGAGAAACCATGATGAGAGAAAGAAAAAGCTGTTCTGAGCATTTCGGGCCGTAGTTGCTTTAAGGCTCGAGCTGATGAGCGCATGGAGCAGGAGCCAGCAGAAGCCACAGCTGTGCCCTTCAGATGGAGTTACTTGGAGGCAGCAGGAAAGAAGAGGGCCTTGGCAGCCCCCAGGACAGCAAGACCACTAATAGGGTTCACGTGGACCCACGCAGGAACGAGGAGCCAGAACCAACTGAAAAAAGAGAGCCACTCAGAGGTCAGTGAGTCACCACAAGGGACCAGTGCAGGGCCCATCCCATAGGAAGTGTTTGGAGCACGGGCGGTGGGGGAGACGTGCCCACAGGGGAACATTGGGACACAGCAAGGACAGCTGATCTGCCCCCCAGTCAGCACAGGACCACTCAGAGGAGTCCGGTTGGGAATGCAGAATTGCATGGGGTGCAGTTTGATGAAAAAACTCAGGCCTCGATCAGAGATTCTACAGAACACAGATCCACCGGGTCTCTGGAGAGCTGGAAGTACCTATAAGATCAATCATTAAACCTTGAGCTGCACAAAAAGCCTTCCCTAGGGAAACAGCAGCAAAGTAGCAATTTAAACAACCACACAGCTCAAGTACTAGTTCCCACAGGAAGTTCCCCCATGTTAGAAGCAAAGGACAAAATATTAGTTCCGGCCCAGGCACACCACCAGCTCCTTGGGGCCTGCCTGGGAACTGGAGGCTTGGATCTGGGGATCGGACCCCATTCCCACTTCCAGGCAAACTGCACCAGTGCCTCGGGGCCAGTCTGGGGACCTGAAGCATGGAGAAGGGGACTGGACCCCCCCTTGCCAAAACCAGGCACACCACACCAGCACCTTGGGGCCCGCCCAGGGACCTGAGGCAAGGAGAAGGGGACTGGACCTCTCTCCCACAACCAGGCACACTGAGCCAGTGCCTTGGGGCTCACCCAGGGACCCAGGGTATGGAGTTTGGGACCAGACTACCCTCCCACAACCAGGCACAACATGCCAGCACCTTGGAGCCCACCCAGGGACCCGGGGTATGGAGAAGGGGACTGGACCCCTTTTCCACAACCAGGCACACTGCACCAGTGCCTCAGGGCCTTCCCGGGGACCTGAGGCATGGAGAAGGGGACTGGACCTCTCTCCCACAACCAGGCACACCATGCCAGCACCTCAGAGCCCACCCAAGGACCCAGGGCATGGAGAAGGGGACTGGACCTCTCTCCTACAACCAGGCAAACCAAGCCAGCACTTCGGGGTCCGCCCGGCCCAGAGGCATGCAGAAGGGGACTGGACCCTCCTCCCACACCAGGCACAAAATGCCAGCACCTTAGGGCCCAACTGGGTACCTGAGGTATGGAGAAGGGGATCGGACCCTCCTCCCACAACCAGGCACACTGCACCTGTACCTAAGGGCCTGCTAAGGGACCAGGGACATGGAGAAGGGGATTGGACCCCTCTCCCACAACCAGGCAAATGGCACCAGTGCCTTGGGGCCTGCCCAGGGACCAGCAGCATGGAAAAGGGGACCAAACACACCCCACAACCATGCACACCGCCAGTGCCAAGGAGCATGCCAAAAACAGCACCTCCACGTGGGTGGCCCACCACAGCCACCACAATAACCATGGCTGCTGCAAAAGCAGCTAGATGCCACAACCACCACGCAGATGGTCTGCCAACCACTGGAGTGCATTCACACAAGAACAGTCACCAGCAGAGACAAAGAAAAGAAGAGGATGTCTCTTTCCACAAAACCCATTTCGGAGTGACAGAAGAAGCATCTGCTCTGTGATAATATGGGGGACCTGATCACATCTCTCAGCACTGGAAAGATCATCTAGGCAACAAGTTAACAGAGTAACCATTATTCTTTCAGAAGGAGAGAAGAAATCTAGGGCAATTAGAGGGGGGAGGGGAA
The DNA here is from genome assembly GCF_027409185.1 of Cynocephalus volans. Lineage (NCBI taxonomy): Eukaryota > Metazoa > Chordata > Mammalia > Dermoptera > Cynocephalidae > Cynocephalus > Cynocephalus volans. The sequence goes on from NC_084466.1 coordinate 87,903,535, forward strand.
GGCAATGGGGGAAGGGGAGAGGTTGGACAAGGGGCACAAAGAATAATTACAATTTGTAACAATATATATCCTAGTAATATTGATTTAATCAACATATCTCAATGTTCAACCCCAAAAATATGTATAATCGATTTTGATTCAATAAATAAAGTAAGGTACAGCTCACAGGTTTCAAGATGGCGGTGGCTGTGGCGGTTGGCGTGGAGTAGCTGAGGTGGAAAAAGCGGCCACTGGGCCTCAGGCAGCCGGGAAACTTGTGGACCTTCCTCTTGCCATCTCTTAAGGGAGGACTGCTGCTGGTGGCCGGTTGTGGGGGCTGACCACCACTTTGCCCTTGACAGGAGAGGTTGCCTCATTTACAGGCAACAGCTTTGAAGTATGGAGCAGGAAAAGAACTGTTTCTTAGCTGCAAAAGCGAGTCTCAAAACAGGGAACACGGTGCCAGGGCTGCTGTGGATGCAGACAGGATCCCAGAGGCAGGGGCCGTGCTGAAGGCGGCCAGCTGCCCTATTCATGATTCAAGGTTTCAGGCCGGCATAAAAGAAGATTCCTGGGAGCGCGCGAGCCGCACCGTGGGACCGAGCAAGCAGCCCGAGGCAGCGGGAACCGAGAATGGGGAAGGCGACAAACCAGAGGCAGAGAGTGAGCGCCCGACCTGGCACAGCCCTGTGAGTGACCCCTAGCCCAGCCCTGCTCGGGGGGCTGACGCCCACCCGGCTTCCGCCTGCATCACCGGGCCACTCACCGCCCCGGGGCTGCCTCCATTTTCTCAGGTGGTGGGGGCTCTGGCCTGGCTCAGCCAAGCCTGTCCTCCTCGCCCGGTTCGGCTCCTCACTGAGCCTCCCGACTTGTGTGCTCCAGTGCGGGGCTTCCTGGGGCCTGCGGGCTGGCCTCCCCTTCCACTCCCTCCATGGTTCTCTGGCGGGGCTGGTGGCGTGGGGCGTCCCCGGCCAGTGTCGGGAGGGCAAGGAAGTACGGGTGGGGCCCACTGTCACTCCACCACACCCTGGACTCCGGCCCCCGGTAAACTTCCTGTTACTGGGAGGCAGATACCATCTCTGCGGCCACCAGTTCGGAAAAACGCCTAACCAATTTCTGGTCGGGAATAGTGTGGTAGGAGAGTTCCCAAGTCCGCTTAAACCTGCCAGAGAGCTGTCTGCAGGTGGGCACTGGACTCGTCCGTGCCGGGGGGATACAAAGGTGAACCGTGTGCTGCGGGCTCCTCCCCCGAGGAGCTCACGCTCTGGTGTGGGAGATAAGACAAGTACACAAATAACTGCGATACCAGGAGGAAGGTGATAAGTCCCGAGAAAGATCTACACAGTGCTACAAAGGCACCCAGAGCGACCGGTCGTCTGTGCCTAGCAGAAACCCGGTAGACTTCCTGGGCGAGGCGGTGCCAAGCAGGGTCTTGAAGGCCCAGCTGATAGACGAGGGTTGCAGAAGACACGTCCCAGCCCAGCCCAGTGCACACAGAGCGGGGAGACGTGTGGCCAGGGAGGCGGAGACTTGACAGAAACCACACACCCTGTGGGGTCACCACTGCACGATCCAACAGCCTGGGCCAGAGCACATGGAACAGGGAGAAGTCCTGCACAGGAAGTGAAAGCTCAACAGAGATCACACACCCTGTGGTACGTGATCCAGCAGCCCAGCAGAGTCCAAGCTGACAAGAAAGGTGGTTCCCCGGAGAGGCCCAAGACCCGAGGCAACCATACACACAAGGCACTAAAGGCCAGCTGAGCACTCACGGAGGTAGCCATACCAAATTGGCAACCACAGCAACATCTTAGTTAGTCAATAGTCTCAAACCGGTGGACTGTGAAACCCCCTGCCACAATGAATAAACATCAAAAAAAAGATACCAGAAATACAAAATATCAAGAAAGTACACCACCAAAAGTTAATAAATCTCAAACTCTAGATCCTATAGAACAAGAAGCCCTTGAAATAACTGACAAGGAATTTCGAGTGATAATTCTAAGGAAACTGAATGAGATACAAGAAAACTCAGCTAGACATCATGATGAAATGAGGAAAAGTATACAGGACCTGAAAGAGGAAATGTACAAGGAAATCAATGACCTGAAAAAAAATGTAGCAGAACTTGCTGAACTGAAGAAGTTATTCAGCGAAATAAAAAACACAACGGAGAGTTTAACCAGCAGGCTTGTCGAAGTTGAAGAGAGAACCTCTGAACTTGAAGATGGGCTGTTTGAAATACCACAAGCAGACAAAAAGAAAGAAAAAAGAATCAAAGATATTGAAGAAAATCTGAGAGAGATATCAGACAACCTTAAGTGCTCAAATATCCGAGTCATGGGTATTCCAGAAGGGGAGGAAAACGGAGATTGCATTGAAAACATATTCAACAAAATAGTGGCAGAAAACTTCGCAGGTATAGGAAAAATCACAGATCTTCAGATCCAGGAAGCTCAACGATCTCCAAACGTATTCAGCCCAAAAAGACCTTCTCCAAGACATGTTATAGTCAAACTGGCAAAACTCAGAGACAAAGAGAGAATCTTAAAAGCTGCAAGAGAGAAGCGTCAAATCACCTATAAGGGAGCCCCAATCAGGCTAACATCAGACTTTTCATCACAAACCCTAAAAGCTAGAAAGGAATGGGATGATATATTCAAAATACTAAAAGACAAAGATTGCCAGCCAAGAATACTTTACCCTGCAAGGCTATCCTTCCAAAATGAAGGGCAAATAGTATATTTCTCAGACAAACAAAAACTGTGGGAGTTCACTACCACACAACCTCCCTTACAAGAAATCCTCAAGGGAGCACTGGGTTTGGTTCCTGAAAAATAACTACCATTGCCATAAAAACCCAAGAAAAATCAAAACCCACTAGTATAATAAAAATGGCATTCATGAAGAGGAAACAAGCAAACAAAAATGCTATCTACAACCTAAGGAACCAACAAACACAGAAAACAAACAGTAAATCAGAAAGCAAGGAACAAAAGACACCTAAGACAACCAAACAACCAATAAAATGCTAGGAATAAATCAACACCTTTCAATAACAACTCTTAATGTAAAAGGCTTAAATTCCCCAATCAAAAGACACAGACTGGCTGACTGGATCAAAAAGCAGGATCCAACTATATGCTGCCTACAAGAGACCCACCTCACCCATAAAGATTCACATAGACTAAGAGTGAAAGGATGGAAAAAGATTTACCATGCAAACAGAAAAGAAAAACGAGCTGGAGTAGCTATTCTTATATCCGACAAAATAGACTTTAAACTAAAAACCATAAAAAGAGACAATGAGGGACACTACTTAATGATAAAAGGACTGATCCATCAAGAAGACATAACAATCATAAATATGTATGCACCCAATGTTGGAGCAGCCAGATTTATAAAACAAACTCTATTAGACCTAAAGAAGGAAATAGACACTAATACCATAATAGCAGGGGACCTGAACACCCCACTGTCAATATTAGACAGATCATCTAGGCAAAGAATCAGTAGAGAAACACAAGATCTAAACAATACTCTAGACCAATTGGACTTGGCAGATATCTACAGAACATTCCATTCAACAACCTCAGAATATTCATTCTTCTCATCAGCACATGGATCATTCTCCAGGATAGATCACATATTAGGTCACAAATCAAGTCTCAATAAATTCAAAAAAATTGGAATTATCCCATGTATTTTCTCAGACCACAATGGATTAGATCAAGAAATTAATAACAAACAAAACTCTGGAAACTATACAAACACATGGAAATTAAACAGCATTCTACTTAATGACATATGGGTCCAAGAAGAAATCAAGCAGGAAATCAAAAAACTTATTGAAACTAATGAAAACAATGATACATCATACCAAAACCTGTGGGATACTGCAAAAGCAGTATTAAAGGGGAAATTTATTGCATTAAATGCTCACCTCAGAAGAATGGAAAGATGGCAAGTGAACAACCTAACACTTCACCTTAAAGAACTAGAAAAACAACAATCCAAACCTAAAGTTAGCAGACGGAAAGAAATCATTAAGATCGGAGCAGAACTTAATGAAATTGAAACCCAAAAAACAATTCAAAAGATCAATGAATCAAAAAGTTGGTTTTTTGAAAAGATAAATAAAATTGACAAACCATTAGCATGGCTAACAAAAAAAGAAGAGAGAAGACTCAAATACCAAAAATTAGAAATGAAAAAGGCGATATTACAACTGATTCATCTGAAATACAAGGAATCATTCGAGACTACTATAAACAACTATACGCCAACAAATTTGAAAATCTGGAGGAAATGGATAAATTTCTGGACACACACAAGCTCCCAAAACTGAACCGTGAAGACGTAGAAAGTTTGAACAGACCAATAACAATAAAGGAGATTGAAGCTGTTATCAGAAGGCTCCCAACAAAGAAAAGCTCAGGACCAGATGGATTCACAGGAGAATTTTACCAAACATTCAAAGAGGAATTGACACCCATTCTTTACAAACTATTCCAAAAGATTGAAACGGACGCAAATCTCCCAAACTCATTCTATGAAGCAAACATCATCCTGATACCAAAACCAGGTAAAGATATAACCAAAAAAGAAAACTACAGGCCGATATCTTTGATGAATATAGATGCAAAAATCCTCACTAAAATACTAGCAGACAGAATACAGCAACACATACATAAAATTATTCACCACGATCAAGTGGGATTCATCCCAGGGATGCAAGGTTGGTTCAACATACGCAAATCAATAAATGTGATACATACACCATATTAATAAAGTCAAACACAAGGACCATATGATCATCTCTATAGATGCTGAAAAAGCATTTGATAAAGTTCAGCACTCATTCATGACAAAGACCCTCTATAAGTTAGGTATAGAGGGAAAGTATCTCAACATAATTAAAGCCATATATGCCAAACCCACTGCCAATATCATCCTGAATGGGGAAAAGCTGAAAGCTTTTCCTTTAAGAACAGGAACTAGACAAGGATGCCTACTCTCACCACTCCTATTCAACATAGTGTTGGAAGTACTAGCCAGAGCAATCAGAGAAGAGAAGGAAATAAAGGGCATCCAGATTGGAAAAGATGAAGTCAAACTGTCCCTGTTTGCAGATGACATGATCCTATATATCGAACAGCCTAAAACCTCTACAAAAAAACTGTTGGAATTGATAAATGATTACAGCACAGTAGCAAGATACAAAATCAACACACAAAAATCAGTAGCATTTCTTTTCTCCAATAGTGAACATGCAGAACGAGAAATCAAGAAAGCCTGCCCATTTACAATAGCCACCAAAAAAATAAAATACTTAGGAATTGAGTTAACCAAGGAGGTGAAAAATCTCTATAATGAGAACTACAAACCACTGCTGAGAGAAATTAGAGAGGATACAAGAAGATGGAAAGATATCCCATGCTCTTGGATTGGAAGAATCAACATAGTGAAAATGTCCATACTACCCAAAGTGATATACAAATTCAATGCAATCCCCATCAAAATTCCAAAGACATTTTTCTCAGAAATGGAAAGAACTATCCAGACATTTATATGGAATAATAAAAGACCACGCATAGCCAAAGCAATGCTGAGCAAAAAAAATAAAGCTGAAGGCATAACACTACCTGACTTTAAGCTATACTACAAAGCTATAATAACCAAAACAGTATGGTACTGGCATAAAAACAGACACACTGACCAATGGAATAGAATAGAGAATCCAGAAATCAACCCACGCACGTACTGCCAGCTGATCTTTGACAAAGGCACCAAGCCTATTCACTGGGGAAGGGACTGCCTCTTCAGCAAATGGTGCTGGGATAACTGGATATCGATATGCAGGAGAATGAAACTAGATCCATACCTCTCACCGTATACTAAAATCAACTCAAAATGGATTAAGGATTTAAATATACACCCTGAAACAATAAAACTTCTTAAAGAAAACATAGGAGAAACACTTCAGGAAATAGGACTGGGCACAGACTTCATGAATACGACCCCAAAAGCACGGGCAACCAAAGGAAAAATAAACAAATGGGATTATATCAAACTTAAAAGCTTCTGCATAGCAAAAGAAACAATTAACAGAGTTAAAAGACAACCAACAGAGTGGGAGAAAATATTTGCAAAATATACATCTGACAAAGGATTAATATCCAGAATATATAAGGAACTCAAACAACTTTACAAGAAGAAAACAAGCAACCCAATTAAAAAATGGGCAAAAGAGCTAAGTAGGCATTTCTCTAAGGAAGATATACAAATGGCCAACAGACATATGAAAAATTGCTCAACATCACTCAACATCCGGGAAATGCAAATCAAAAGCACATTGAGATACCATCTAACCCCAGTTAGGATGGCTAAAATCCAAAAGACTCTGAACGATAAATGCTGGCGAGGTTGCGGAGAAAAAGGAACTCTCATACATTGTTGGTGGGACTGCAAAATGGTGCAGCCTCTATGGAAAATGGTATGGAGGTTCCTCAAACAATTGCAGATAGATCTACCATACGACCCAGCTATCCCACTGTTGGGAATATACCCAGAGGAATGGAAATCATCAAGTCGAAGGTATACCTGTTCCCCAATATTCATCGCAGCACTCTTTACAATAGCCAAGAGTTGGAACCAGCCCAAATGTCCACCATCAGATGAGTGGATACGGAAAATGTGGTACATCTACACAGCGGAATACTACTCAGCTATAAAAACGAATGAAATACTGCCATTTGCAACTACATGGATGGACCTTGAGAGAATTATATTACGTGAAACAAGTCAGGCACAGAAAGAGAAATACCACATGTTCTCAGTTACTGGTGGGAGCTAAAAATTAATATATAATTCACACACACACACACAAAAAAAAACTGGGGGGGGGGAAGAAGCTATAACAACCACAATTACTTGAAGTTGATACGACAAGCAAACAGAAAGGACATTGTTGGAGGGAAGGGGGGGAGGGAGGTGGGAGGGAGGTTTTGGTGATGGGCAACAATAATCAGCCACAATGTATATCGACCTAATAAAATAAAAATAAAATAAAATAAAATAAAGTAAAGTAAAATAAAATAAAATAAAATAAAAACAAAATAAGAATTTAAACATGTATAATCTGACTTTATTTCAAATCCTGATTTTCATCTATCCACAGATTGATCATCTCCAGCATATCTAAAAGATCTACAGATAATTAAACTCATCAAGACAAATGCCCATGTAATTTGACAGTATTTCAAATCAAATGTGAAAACAGATCTGTGTCCTGCTTAAGTGACCACAGGTAGAGCACAGGACAGTTTAGGAAGGTGAGCACTTCCATGATCCTGACAGTCTTCACCCCACCACACCTGTACCCTGTCCTCATCTAGAACTTTCTTCTCCTATTAATCCCTATGCAGCTCTACTTTCTGTCCAGCCTCCACTCATGACCCACCATGCTCACTGCAGCCACATCAGGACCTGCAAGGCCCTCACCTGCCTCCTGTCCTTCTGCTTCACTCACCAAGAGAAAGCCACCTCTGGATTGATTCAGTGACTTCCCTCTCTCCTCTTCTTCTCCCAGGATGACGTGCTGTGCTGCGGTTGCTGGGGAAAACCCGTGAGCACAGCCTCAGGGCTCTACACTGCTTGCTCAGTGCCATCTCACAAACACCACATTCTGTCCTCCTCACCTTCGCAAACTGACTGCCCACCAGCTTTGAGAATAAAAGGCAGCCAGCATCTCCTTGGATACCTGGCTTCTTCCTTTGCATGGAGCATCAGTCACTCCCTCTGTCTGCTGAGCCCTCCTTTGTCCTTCGTTCCAGCTCTTTCTTTATCTCTCCTCTCCTGTCCTCTCCTCAAGAGACGCCCTGAGTGTCCCGGGTGTCTGCTCACTGCATGTGCTCAGCACTACCACACACTCACTGCGCTCAGGGCCACACTCTGCTTGCCAGCTTGTCTTGCTCCTTCACCACCCTCCTGTGTGCAGAGAATGTGGTGTTTTAACCGCCTTTCCAACCAAACACCTGCTTGCGGTAGAAAATCAGTGAATTCCACCCTAATGAGTCTTGTACACCAACTACTTATAGTAGCTGTAGCCATTTCAAAAGTAAAACCAAAACATTTATCAAAACGTTACTTTGATGAGGTTCTAAGTTCAAATAAACCTGAACTGTCAAGACTCAGCTAACCACTCATCTGTCATACCACTTACATGATAGAGGTCTGATCAGCAGTGTTTTCAGTCATGATCTAAGTTCTTCCTTAGTAGATGCAAAGCAAAGCTCTCAAGAGACACAGCCACCGCACATGACGATCTGCGAGGCAGAGGGTCAGACTCCCTGACACCCCTCAGTACACTACTGCAGGGCCAACCTGGAGCTGGTCCTGCCCTTTAATGTGGAATGAGACGTACAACGGGCCTTCATGGAGTCCAGAGGAACTGAAGGAAAGCAGGAGGGGTGTGTTACAGAGGCCATAAACACAGAGCTGCTGCTAAGTCAGGCAGAGTGCAAATTAGAGAGTGTCCATTCTATTTATCAACATGAATGTGATTAATCTCAGTGAGGGTGATTTTAGCTCTGTGACTGGAAGGAGTCAAGGTTGGACCGATCTGCAGGGCCCCTGGGAGGTGAGAAAATACACACCAAGTGCAGATAACTCATTGGAGCTCTTTGGGAGGGAAGAGAATGATGACGGTGGAGCGGATCCAGAATTTGTGGGGCCAGAAGCTTGTACAGTTTGGGGAAACCTTCTGGAGAAAGAGAATATAAAATTATAAAAATAAAATAGGTGTGAGAATAAAAATCTATTTAGAAGGGCCAATACAAATAAGGGCCTGAAGCGTAAGCCCCCCGGTGACCGCCCAGCTGTGGAGGCACCTGCTGCCCCCAGGGCACACAGGGCACACAGGACACACAGGGCACACAGGGCACACAGGGCCGGAGCTGCTTCCCGCTCCTGGAGGACACATCCAATACTTGACCCACCTCAGATCTAGCACAGGACTGGGTACGTTTTAAGAGCACAATAAATATTTGTTAATGTTCTCATCATACGGTGTGTGAAGGTTTCAGATAGAGAAATACTTACCCCATCTTTTCAGAGTTTTAACATTAATAAAGTTCACAGAAATTCGTGCTCACTTTGGAGTGGTGTGAGATAAGGCCTGATGTAGACAGGAAAGGAAACAATGACTGACAGGACGATTCTCATCACATCAACACTAACACGGGAAGGAGATAGTTACACAATGGAATATGGAACAAAAAAAGTGACAGGAACTGACACAGATAGCTGTCTGTGGCATTTTGGTAAGTGGAGGGAAAAGGTTATAAGACAGTATTTTTGTAAAAATCCCATTTTTGTAAAAAAAAATAAATAAATAAAAGTCCCATTTAAAAAAATAAACGTATTGATATATGCTCATATATATTTGTAAAAATGCCTGGGAGAATAAAACACTAATGGTGATCTCTACATGGTGGGATAGGTGATTTCTACTTTTTTTCTTTATATATTTTTATTTGAATTAAAAAATCATCATAAAAGTAATCTGAACTTTTAAAAGAACATTTATTGTTTTAATAATATGAAAAAAAGATGGCATTTCTAGTCTGAAAAAACTTGATGCCATTCCCACTTTTAAGGAAAATGAGAGAAGAAGGTAGAGCAAGGTAGATGTAATTATGAAACAAATTAAATAAATCAATGTCGGGAGAAAGAAAATAAACATTTTGTGCCTTTACACCTTTACTCTTTAATATGAATATACGACCATAAATACCACATATGGCAGTGCCCCCTCATCCGTGGGGGATACACTACAAGACCCCCTGTGGATGCCTGAAACCACGGAGAGTACCAGACCCTACATATTATGTTTTTTCCTATACGAACATACCTATGGTAAAGTTTAATTATAAATTAGGCACAGAGATTAAAAACAACAACTAATAATAAAATAGAACAATTATAACAATATACTGTAATGAAAATTATGTGGATGTGCTCTTTGTCTCAAAATATCTAATTGTACTATTCTCTTCTATTATCGGACCTTGATTGACTGTGGGAAACTGAAATCATGGAAAGCGAACTGGAATGAAATCCGAACCTTACAAACTGATGGATCCCAGAGATCCAAAACAGTGCTACCCACAGTGTGGTCTGGAAACCTCACCTGTCCTCGACGAGATGAACACAGAACCCGAGGGCAAGGACTTACAAACTTTTATAGTGATTTGACACTGCCAACATCCAGGTGCGTGACCATTTTTCTAGTAATGTCAGTGACAGACTGGAAAAAAAGTAACCGCCACAGATAGCTGGAGAAGTACTGATCTAGAACACTGTCCTCATTTTACAACGAACAAGACTGAAGTCCAGAGTTCCGTCCGCCATACTACACTTTGATTCCACAAGAGTTCAGTTTTTGTCAAATGGAACAAGGAGCAGTTACTTGTCACCTAGTTAAGGATTCTGGCTCTAACTTCAAATTCAAGAGGAAACAGAATTTAAAACATTTCTTAGTGGCTTCAATTGCAAAGAGTCTGTGAACACTGCCTTAACTTCCTGTCCTCAGACCTCCACCTGCACTTTTTTCCACACCAAACTCAACGTGTCCAACCTCTCCTGCCCAACTACGAGCTCCTCCAGGAACTACCTCTGATTCCCTCGCTTGCACAGCATCTCTCACCTCCCGGTTCCCAAGCTCTGATGCTTCCTCACACACCACACATCTCTGCATGCTGGGTGGCAGAGTAACCTCTCATCCTGCCATCACGTGTGGGTGCCTTGAGAACTGGAGCCAACTCTTATGCCTCACTGTATCCTCCACAAGGCACAGCAGAATTTAATAGATGCTTTCTGAGTGAACTGAGGAACTAACACAAGGGAGTGCATGAAATCACTTGAAATCAATGGTCTTCAAGAAGCAATTGGGAATCTTATCCCAGAAAATGTAATCAATATGCAAATCATCACAAGTTTGATAGCAAGGATACATATTCTATTCAGTATTTTTCTTGAATTTTGTCAATGCAATAATGCCTAAAATGTGCAAGACATTCTTGTAGCTTTTATTATAGCTACAAGAAATTGACTTTTTAAAAAAATCTGTTTTTGAGTATAGTCAATTTTAAAGCTATACCTTTATGGGATCTTAATACTGAATTTCTTTCTTTTTAAGAAATATAACTAAAAGGGTTTCTGCTGAACTCAGCTCTATACTTCTTTTCATTGTTTTTTTGGTAACAACTGGAAATTTGGGTAGAAGTAACAATTACGTATTATATAAATCTTGAGTGTCTCATAACATTTTGTCCATCTAGCCAAAAGAAAGCATTTCTTGAACTTCTTTCCTGATTTCTTTGGGGGAAAATAGCAAATACTGGAACAGCATTTCTCTATTTTAGTATTTTAAACACTTGGAAATTTGATTTTAGAAATGGAATTATTAAAATACTTCTGCTTTTGGATTAGCTATTAAAACTTTCTGTATTTTGTATATTATTTCTTTATCCGTTTTCTTTTTCCTCTTAATCGTTTCCTTTTGTTCTCAAACCCTATTTGATATTTTTGGCTAATATTTTTTCCTCCTTTTTCATATTTAAAATACTTAGTCCTCAGTTCCTGCTCTTCCTGTTTTGCTCTTTTCCAGATATAAAATGTAGCCTTGACAGACTTCCTTTGCAGCTAATGTTTTCATGTTTAGTGAAGCACAAAAAGCAAAACATTTTTTAAAAGCCAGGATGGCTAAGGGCTCAGTTTCCAGGGCTAAGGCATACAGCTATGGGCTCGGTGTTCAGAGGTGGTGGGCAGGGAGCAAGGTTGTCCCATCTGGCCGACAGCACTGTACCTGGAATTGCTTCCCGCTGGCACTTATAACGCACAATGTGCAAAGTTTTCTTCTTACTCAGTAATGTGGGTCCCCCAAGCACACAGGGGAAAACAGTCTTCCTTCCCATAATAGTTCCAGGATGAGCACTCGTTTCTCTGAAAAGTCAATGTACATAAAACTTCTAGCTTTAACATTTTAAAGTAGGAGTTAGGGGCTCGGGGGATATACTGTCCTGACAATAAACCTGAACTGGTTTATCTTCCTTTCTTAAGCCTACACTCACCTTTTTTTCATTTTTAAACAATTAAGATAAATCTGTGACTTGATTTATTTTATGTTTATCTTTTCTCCCTTAAATCAGATTCTGTATCCTGAGCTAGTTACTTGATCATCTGCAAGGTGACCCTTTGGGAGCATAAAGTCTGAGTATTTCTCAAACTTCAGTGAGTACAAAAATCACCTGGAGAACCTGTTAAAACATATACACACAGATTCCTGGTCCCCACAGCCAGAGATTTTATTTCTGGAGTAGGTTTTAGGTAGGTCTGGGGTAGGGCCTGAGGTTTTGCAACACTAAGAAGCTCTCAGGTGATTCTGAGGCTCCACAGACCACACTTCGAGTAGCACAATTCTAAAACCCTAGCCCCTAATCTAATTGCAGTGGGCTGACGGCAAGGAACATTTTGATTGAAGGACATATATCAACTAAAAATCATTATTTGCATCTTCCTGTTCCTCCCCCATTCATAAGGTAGTAAGGTACAGTAGTTAGAAGCCTGGACTTAAGAGCCAGCCTGCCTGGATTTGAATTCTAGGTCTGCCCCCTAACAGCTGTGTGACCTGGAGTGAGTTACTTAACCACTATGGGTCTCAGTTTTCCTCCCATAAAAAATAGCAATAATAATGCCACATCCAACATTACAGAATTATTGCGACGATTAAATTAGTTAATACATGTAAAGCGTTTAGAACAGTGCCCGCACTTACTGCATACTCAGTAATTGTCAGCCACTGTTGTCACTGTCTCGTTAAGCAGATGCAACAAAGAGGAATTAAAGGGAGAACTGCAACCAGAAACACAAAGATTGCTAACATCGGTCAGGAAGAGATTGCCCAGGCTCTTTACTTCTTTTCCTTCCTGCTGCCAAATTTTTGTCATAATCAGCACTTCCAGAGGAAATAAAAAATAAAGACTGAGGGTCAATTCTGTATTCTTTTTAGCAGCTCCAGATAAAGGTTTGATGTGATTATCTATGATATTCCCTGGTCTCAATCACAAGGCTTTTTCATGAAATGTCTCACGTCAACAATATGAAAGCACTTTCCTACAAAGAGGAAAGAACTTTAGAGGCCAAGAACTTTAGCAAGAAACACCTGAAAATTTGACTAATTACAGAATGTTACCAACTATAAAAAAGATACTTTACTGTTTAATGACGTGGGAATGTTTAAATAAATCAAGATACATCTGCTTAATGAGGTATTATGCAGCCTTTACAGTGATGTTTAAGAATAAATTTAATCATATAAAAAAATGTTTTTGCAATGGGACTGATTCTAAACAAGAAACACACAGAAAAGGTAACAAGAAGTTTTAAGTTCAAATTTAGAAAAAGAAAGCATCCTTAATTAAGTTTATTACATTTTGAGACATAACTAATAGTGTTTTACACACTACACAAACCAGGAAACAGAATGCCCTGTCCTACAGGCTCATAATCTAAGAAAGAAATTGAAATGGGATAGACAGTAATTAACTGAGAAGCTGGCTCTCAGATATGCATGAATTCTTTCTCTTTAAGCCTCTTTTCTTCTTCCTACAATTCTTTTCCATTGATTTTTTTCCCTCTCCACTTTGCATTTATAAACAAAACAGATTGGAAAACATCAAGAAAACACTTCTTTGATGTATGATTTAATGAAGAATACTGAAGAATAATGGATAAAATTCTCATATGCATATAGAACAATTTGAGAAAAATAGAAAAAAGGAAACGAGTTACTGAGTACAGTCTGGAGAAATCAAACAGATTTCAAGGAAATTAAAAAGAGAAATTAAATGTTTGTGAACTAATGACTTAATTTTAATGAAAGACTGAAGTATAATAAAGTTCAAGTGAAAAATATTAAGAAAAAGATGTAATGAGAGAAGATATCTAAAGGATTGCGGTTGGATTTTATACAGATTACAACGAGAGCAGTGACAAAATATTACTAAAAGAGGCATTGGGTAAGTACAGTTAGATGTCAATAATTTGGGTAAGAAAGGTAAAATAAACACTAGATAATTTAAATGCATCAATGGTAACTCATACGTGTTTACTAAAGTATTTTTAAGAAAACCATTAGAAAATTATTTTAGTGCGTATAATATAGGGATTATTTGTAATTAATAAATCATTTATTTGTAGAAAAATAGATATTTCTAAAATTCCTAGGTGTACCTGACAAATGGTTTGTTCCCATGAGTTTGAAATATTCTAAAATATAGCTGACACTATCAATTTGCACCATACCTATGAAAATGAGGCTTGCTAAGCAAAGGTCTAGTCCCTTTTGAACATACTGTCAGTAGAAACCCTTATGTTTCACCATAAAAAGGTAGTTTTATTTTTCAAAATACAGATGAGTATGAAAAGATGTCAGGTCTATGAGAGAAATAGACAAAAGTTGATTATATTCAGTAAATATGTAAATATTTTCATAGAAGAGGAATTGAGAGGCTAAGTAGTAATTAGAAAGGAAAAGTAATTTCAATGATATTCATATATTTATTTATATAGTAAAATTCATTAGTCCGCATGAATATTAGCCCCTAGTAATCAGCCAGATGAAAAACAAAAGCACAATATAGAGGCTGTAATAAAGCAAAGCGGAAAAGGGAAGAGACAAAGGTAAAGGGAAGGAGGAAGCAAACGTAAAGGAGGGTACAAGTCCTGTAAAGATCTAGAAGAGAGGATGCTATCTATAACGGCTCGACTAAGATACAACTAAGAATGGGAAATGAAATTAACAGTGAACTACAAAAAAATAGTGAAAAGTAATTCTTTACCCCTCAAGTTCATTTCCCAGGAATTCCCCGGAACGAATGCTGCTTAAAGCTTGAGTTAAGATCCCTTGTGAACTGGCTGCAAGGAAGTTCCCAGGGAGGTAGAAGGCTACTTCTTATTGCTTAAAAGGGGTCAACACTGGAAGTCTAATAAATCAGAGACGCTAATGCATATACCATTCCAAGGTTTTAAGTTGTGAGAAGCGTATTACGCACAATCCATACTTGCAGTAGTTTTGCGTTCACTGTTTGGTGTAACTGCAAGACTCTTCCCATACACGCCCATGGCTCTATGTCAGGTAACTTTACCTAATAACAACTTGATATTTTATAGGACTTACAAAGTAAAAATCTATGTTTGCTCACAATCCTTTCAGAACTGATAGTTTTAAAAGAGACTAATCAGACCACATCTTAAAAGCAAAAACAAGATAACTATGTTTTGAAAGCAAATACAGAATTCAGATTTTCTTTATATCCATGATAATTAAATTCTTGAAAAGTCCTTTGTCATATTTTGGGAATAGTATAAGAAAAAAATCAATATAATTCCTCGCTCAGAATTTAATTTCCAATATAGCAATATAAGCTTCAAGAAGATATTTCCTATGAAAGGCAGATGCTCAAAAACTATATTAAATTTTTAAATATTCTAGGCTCAAACTTAGGAGAGATTATTCTTTTAAAGAAGTAAAAATAAGAGCATTGTTATTCCACATACCGCACAGAATGTAGAAATGTACTTAAAATGCTTCCACGTACGTTAATATTATTCTCTGAGCCAGGCTCTACTAATAAGGAAAGAGCTTAAAAAAGAGCTTGCTGTTGTTGTAGACAAGTAATTGCCTCTCATGGGCCACAGAACTCTCCAAGTGAAATCAAGCCTTTGAATTAACTTGTAGGTCACTTCATGTTATGGAAGGCGACAATCACTTGTCAGTAGCAGTCGATATTAAGACTGTGTGGCATCTATGGCACTTACTCCCACTGGAAACCCACTTTTGTCAGAATTTTATCCTGAAACTAGAATTTTAGTTATTTCTCCTATTACGCTACAGCAGAAAAAAGAAATTCAACTCTGTTTTCTGATGGAAACTCTTAATATCACATATTCGAGCTGTAGAAGGCTGATATTTTGAAAATAAACAGATAGCAGTTTTTGGCCCATGTGAGATACCTGTTCCCTTATTTCTTTCATTTTTTCCAGCTTCTTGAGTTTTGTAGCATATTCTTGAACTTCTTTTAATCCAATATCTGTGCAGAGACGAACCAAGAAACGCAGACCTAAATTGTGAAAAATATATTTAGCAAATAATGTAATATACATAGTGTTGAAAGTCCAACAAATCAACTCAGTCTTTTGGGACAAAGGTAGGAATGATTCTCACAGAGAGTGTTTCTTTCTCTCCTGAAAAATAATTACACTTTGCAATCTCTGGACCTAAGAGAAATGACTTCTTTGGAAGGGGGTTTGAAGGTACTCTCTCCACCTGCCCTGTCCTTATGTTGCCAGATCCTAGAAGGAACATGGCACAAGGGCACTGCTGGGAGAGAATTTAAAAGGCAGATGTAACATTTGTTATTGTTCTCATGTAAATTTCATAAGTACATGTAAAGCGTTGTATGGGAGACTAGGCTAAAAAATGTAAACAATCTGTACACATTATAATAATAATAAAAATTACTAATAAGTGTTCTTTTTACTGTCAGTAAATTCATTCTTTTAATATTATTCACACTACATGCAAAGCACTGGGACTGTACAAAAGATGTACTTTGCAGTCATTGGGCTTGCAGTTGACATCAAATACATATAAAACAATTACAACAGAGTGGAACCGAATGCCAATAAACAGCCATCTTGGTGAGGAGCTAGAGCATTCCCTCTGCCTATGCGCTGTTCCCATCCATCCCAAACTTCCATCCCTGGATTTACTGTGTTCGTCATTTTGTTGCATAAAACAACAAAAAACCCTTTTATCACTTAAAGATACGTCACCAAATAACATACTGTTTACTTTGCTTGCTATCGGGTCTTATTAAAATGGCATTATTCTTTATGCGGTCTTCTGGAATTTGCTTTTTCATTCAAGACTGTTTCTAAAATTAGCAAAAATTTTAAAAACATGCAGTGAATGCTAAAAACCACAATTATTTTGTTTCTACATTTACAAGAATGGCTTTTGCTATTTATGGTCTAAGTT
Organism: Cynocephalus volans; assembly: GCF_027409185.1. Taxonomy (NCBI): domain Eukaryota; kingdom Metazoa; phylum Chordata; class Mammalia; order Dermoptera; family Cynocephalidae; genus Cynocephalus; species Cynocephalus volans. The sequence goes on from NC_084466.1 coordinate 87,920,618, forward strand.
ACTTTGAATATTTTCATTATCACATTTTAAAATAATTTGTTTCTCTCAATACAACAGCAATGCAGGTCATTGTAGAGAACTGGTAAAACAAGTAAAGATACAAAAATAAATAAATAAAAGTTACCCATTACTCCTCCACTCAAAGACAAAACTAAACATTTTTATTCCTTTCTATGCTTTTATGTTACCAACAGAATAATCCCTGGTTAAGTTCAAAAAATAGTTTCCGTGCCTGCAAAGTATTTTATGATATGTCATAATTTTATTCATTTTATTAACATTAAAGTTGTTTCAAACATTTGTGTACTTTTCTTATTCCCTTGGGATAAATTATTTAATAGTGGATTCACTGTATCCAAACACTGTGACCATTTTGAGGCTCCTGATACATACTACAAATCTGCCCTCCAGAGACAGTGCACTGGTTTATACTCCAAGTAGAACTCCCATAAGTGAGGAGGAATGTAGCATACTTCTCAGCTCTCCCCTCACCACCTACCACTTAAATTATGCTTTATAATTATTTAGATTTAACTTCATGTTAAATGAATTTCTATGCTCACTACTTGTTCTTACATAACAGAATTTCCCTTTTCGAGCTCTAAAGTTTAATTCAGCTTTCTAGTGAGCTTCCAAATTAAGTTTAAGTCAACTTTTTGTTTTCCCAAGAAGTGGAGATGAGTATATTTTCTAAGCCCTTACATATCTAAGAACATCTTTCTGTTGCCTTTACATGCAGGGGTAAAGAAGTTCTTGAAACTCTTGAGATACTATCTCACTACCTTTGGTATTTAGTGTTTGGTGTTTTATTGTTGCTAATAATTGTCTAGTTTTTCTTCCTTTGCAGATAGCAGATTTTTTTTTTTTTCTGTTCTAGAATGTTTTCTTCTACTATGTCTTTGATTTTTGCTTTTATTGCAAATGTTCTGGTTTATTTCTCGGCAACACATAAATTCTTAGGTTATAACTCTCTTGTCTTCTGTATCTATCAAACTTTCATCTTCTTTAATCTTTGTTCTTTTCTCTGCATTCTATGAGAACTTATTACTTTTCCAATTACAAACTTGATTTTCTACTCCTTACTGTCTTCAGGTAGATTTTAATTCTGCTACACATTTTTATTTTCCCTATAGTCCTTTCTTATGTATCATCCTATTATCTTTTCACCGCAGCCTGTGACTTTCTGCCTCTGAGGCAGGTAGAAGTCATGTGTTCTTTGATCTTACCGAAGGGAACAAATATTTCTATACATTTTCTTCTGGTTCCTGTAATAATTTTTTGAATTCTTCTATTTCTCTGGGTCATAAAAATTGTTTATACTTCCTTGTTAAATGCCATTTTTTTTCATAGCCTCATGGTGGGTTTTTTCCCCTCTTAGGCCGAAATAAGAGATCTATCCAAACCTTGTAATTTCCTCCTGCATTTTCTCTCCTTATCTCTCATTATCTACATAAATACCCAAGTTATTCTCTTTCTCCTACTTTTACAATTAACCATTTCGACTCTATTAAATATTTCTCAATACATCTCTCCACATCATCCACCAACACCCTCATCACATTTTGCCTAACTTCCTGCTGTGCAATTTAGATAGGGGATTTGGACATCTAGCTGTTCCGTATGCAAACTCTCAGCCAAACCTCCTATTTTCAGCACTGGCTGGCACGTCCCCCATTCTCTGATGCCCCCAGTACTGGGGCTCTATGGCATGAGCTGCTTTGCTTCTTGTTGACCTCTCTGCTACCTACCTACCCTGCAGTTTGTTTTCTAATCTATTAAGCAAAAAACTTTCCCAATTTTTTTCAAAATTTAATTAACGCTTTGCTCTTGTGGGTTTTATAAAATATCTTTTTTTGTTGTTTGTAGTATGGGAAAACACATATTCAATTTGCTACAGTTTCAGAATAGACTGTATTTTGAAATAGACTCTGAATTCTTTTATCTCTTTGCCCTTACTAATGCTATTCATCTACCTGGCCTTCTCTGCCTGGCAAAAGCCTCCATACCCTTCAAGGCCACTTCAAATGGCACTTCTTCTGTGAGACCTAATTATGGCAATCATCCCCTAATTCTGGCACAGTTCAGAGCTCCTCTGTACTTCCATAGCACTTTGGACACTGACTATTTGTGAGTTGTAGGGGGTAAAAGTCAAGACAACATAAGTTGCTGCATCCCCAGCACATAGGAAATAGTTGATAAAAATTTGGGGAAACAAATAAATGGATAAAGAAACAGGGAAGTCTTAATACTTTTTAAAAAAATAATTCAACCTAAAAAAAAATTATTGATAATAAATATAACAGAACACAAAAATATGTGCTAAACATACTAAAAAGAGCTTATGTACTAATGACCTCCAACTCCTCCTTAGGGCCTCTTTAACATCTTCTCTTGGACATATAAGAGTTGACTCAAACATAACACATCCCAAAACAAAATTTCTGAAACCTGCCCTTACCCAGTTTTCCACCTCCCAGTAAACAGCAACTCCCATCCTTATAGCTGCACAGACCTGGATCTGTGGAGCTGTCCCTGGATGTGCTCTCTCTCTCCCTCTCTCTCTCTCTCTCAAGTCTCATATTCAAACAGCCAGCAAATTCTGTCACCATTACCTTCCAAACATATTCAGAATCTGACCACCTTTCACCACCTCTGCTGCTATCACTTTAGTCCAAGTTAAGACAGTGATTTCTTATTTAGATATTGCCCACCCCAGTTTATTCTCCATATAGCAGCCAAAGTGATCTTTTGATTTGGACCTCAGGTACAGAAGCTTGAATTAATCACACTCTAGTGATCCACTGACAATATGTCAAAATGTATTACTCTTCTGCTCAAAATTCTCCAATGGCTCACCAGCTCCCTAAAAATACAATCTGAAGTCCTGACCTAAGGCCTGTGAGGACCTATGGGTTTTGGCCCACCCATGCTGCCACCTCTCTCTGGTCTCAGCTCTTCCCACACTCCCCATCACATGGTCCACTGTGCTCTGACCACACTAACCTCCACATGTTCATGGCTTGCTTCCTTTCAGGTCTCTGCTCAAATGCTGTCTTATTAGAAAGACCTTCCATGAGCACCCTGTCTAAAATACTAGCCTCTCCCATATTCCCTATCTCCTTACCTGTTTTTCCTTTATAGCAGTAACAAATACTGACATACTATATATTTGTTTATTGTCTTTTCCCACTAGAATACAAGCTCCATGACACCAAGGATTTTGGTCTATTTTGTTGTCTGCTACATCTACAGTGCTAGAACAGTGTCTGGAACACAGTCAATCCACAAGAATTTGTAAATAACCAATTAAAGTACGACCATTAATGTATGGCAAAAGAGACAGTACTAAATTAATTTAAAATGCCACACATTACTATGTAAATTCCTATGTACACATTTATCTTAATAGTTCGTAAGAAGAAAGTGCTTTACATTTTCTGCAAATGGTGCACTACTGTTTCTCTTATCTATCTAACCTCAGAAAGAGTGGCTTAGGAATATTTAATGTAAAATAAAAAATCATTATTTTTGGCTGAAATTTAGTATATCATCTATAACTCTATAGAGCAGGTCAATTTTTGGTGAAGAATATATTTTAAAACTAAATTATCCTGTTGGGTTCGCCAGAATACTACTTGGCTCAAAATGAGACATTCGATGGGTATAAATGTTTTCTCGTGGCTACAGTCAAGGTAGACTATTGATTACATTTGTTTTGAAAATTATACAGGCCAAAGTCATCTTGGAAATTCCCTATGGCATAGACAATCATTCATTTAACTTTTAGAGTGAATCTTAACTCTCCACAAAGAAAAAAACTTGGCCTTGCAGAGGTGCTATGGCTACTACAGTGGTTCTCAACCAGAGGCAATTTTGCCCCCCCAGAGGTCATTTTGCAATGTCTGGAGATGTTTCTGATTTTCCTAACCAGGGGTGGGAAAGCTACTAGCATCTAGTTTATGGAGACCAGGGATGCTGCCAAAGATTTTATAATCCACTGGACGGCCTCTCCTCCACCACAGAACTACCCAATACTAAATGTCAGAGGTGCCAAGGCTGAGAAACTTTTGCCTAGCAGATGCGGAGCTGCTCCATTTTCACAAAGTTATTACTGCTCTCTCATTTAATCTCTCACCAGTTTCCTAGTGTAACTGAGATTAAGAATCATATAGAAAACTCTTAAAGAAGAAATAGGAAAAAATAGATGCCTGGGTCTACTGCAAACCTAAATGAGAATCTCTGCAAGCAGGGCTACAAATTAGTACTTTTTAAAAGTTCTACAGGTAATTCCCATGAAGTCTTTTTCCTGACTGGCATTGGGAAACTACTGCTGTAAATGAATGAATCTACTTCTAGTCAGCATTAGAGAGCACCTGGTTCCTGCACTACTACCAGAGATCATAACTGAGCTATCTGCTATTGAGGTTTTACCAAAAGCCAAATGGAAAAATATATTAACTAGGAAACATGCAGTACATCTAATTCTTGGATCAGGCTGGACCACTGGAAAGTTTGGCTCAGGAAAGATTTGTTTTTATTGAATTGTAATGTGCTGTTTTTATTGTCATTGAGGGACAAAATTAAAAACAGTCTTTTCTTACATGTTATTTTATTTGCTGTAGGAATGTTATTTAAAGAAAGTTTCTACTTTCATGTCTCAATGACTTTATCTATGGTATCTCTTGATGTCTCAACATGAATGAAGAGTCGGAAAAATTTTTCTCCTTCCCAAGGAATAGCTTTTTATTTCCTAATAAAACAGTAAAAATTATACAACTGATTGTAACTTTTCCCCTTCCTTTGGCTTCAGGGTCAAACTTACGCTTTAGTGGGAATATGCAGCATATGAATATGGTTATTTTATATTTTTCTTGATTTTGATTTTGCTGTTACTAGTGCAAGTTGCATCAAATCCACTGTGCAACAAGATGGGAAATTAACATTTTCTACAAAGCTTACTTTGCATGACAAATAAGTAACATACCAATGTGTTTTAAAATTGAAACATTAAAAAATCATTTGCTATCAGTATCAACAAGATTATTAGTGCTCTATTTTCATAAACTCAAAGTGTTTTAAAATCTCAAAAAGTTGTATGCTAAAATGGACAGTTAAAAATGCCCTTCCCATAAAATACCACAGTTGATGAACTTTGAAAAATCAATAAGCCAAATTTATTCTTAAAATTTCATAAAACTTTGAAATATAGACTTGTTTACTATTGAAGAGAATTTGGTGCTATATTTAACTATTTTTATTTATTTATTTTTTGGTGGCTGGCCAGTACAGGGATCTGAACCCTTGACCTTGGTGTTATCAGTACCACACTCTACCAGATGAGCTAACCGGCCAGCCCTTGTAGTGTATTTAAATTCGTCAACAATTAAATTCTGTAAAAATGTGTACTAACATAGTCAAATTTTCTGATCCTAGAAAGATATTTTAAAATATATACCACAAATTATAGATTGGTACTTATGTATGCAATTACTGTAGCAAATGTAATTATATATTAGAACACAAAATGTGAGAACCTACATTGTCAAAGTTACAAAATGTAATGTCACTTACATTCGACATTTTCTGGAAATTTTCTGTGAATATCTTTATAAGTATCTAATGCTCTTTGGTAGTTACCTATGAATAAAAAAGAGAAAAATATAACACACTAACAAAGTATATTCAGCAAAGTACTAATTTTAGTCCAATATACTGGCACACTTTAATGGTTTAGTAGAAAGCTTTCATACTTGCCACAAGCAAACCATTCTTAATATAATTTCTGGAAGAAAAATGTACAGATAAAATAAATTTGAAAAAGGGTTAGAGCAGAAGTAAATGGGTGATGGCTGAAACTTAGTTTCACTTCCTAAAATAAATATTTTAATAGCAAAAGTTAAGATCCATTCAATTTCCTAAAAATAATTATTCCAGATGAACAACTGACAAATTCACAAATAATTTAAGTGGGATGCTAACATTAATTTCAATGTCATCCATTCAGTTGGAAGTGATGAAAAATAACTTTCTAATGTTTTTTTTTTAAAAAATATTAAAAAGTTTATAGAAAGCAACTTGTTTTGTACAAAATTTAGCTTCATGTAGCAGCAAAGAATAGGAAAAATGAGTTTGGGTTAAAGGTCTTTGCTAAAATCTCAGGGAACAAGTTATGACTCTCTTTGGGCCTCACCGTACAAGAGGGATGACTATTCTAGTCCATCAAAGAGTTGTGAAATAGAAATAGGAAGCATCTAGCACACAGCAGGTTCTCATAAACACTAGCTGCGGCTTCTGAACTGCACTCAATAACTCAAGCAGGCTATGTCTTTAAACCTTTCAGAATAGCTCATATGAATATACACATTATATATGACTGATGTTGAAATGAACACAGGCTACTGAGAAGTCACATTGTTATAAATAAAAGACATGTAGTCACGTTGCATATCCCATAGGAATTACAGTAATGTTAAAGATCAACCCTTTAAATGATTTGAGGACTACATTGAGTACGTATTGAAACATTTCTGATGCTGTTCCGAAGGCGCTCACAGAGATAAAGAAGGAAACCTCCCACAAAACTGGGTGAGAACACACTGTCAGCATCTTCTGTGCTTCCCTTAGACTAAAGAATTTCTTTCTCCGAGTAATGTTTATGCTCTGTAAGAGGGATTATAAATTTGTTAAGATTTATCTACCAGCTTAATCTCTGATATTTTAAGCATATCAATTACTTCATAGTTAATCTAAAACTATTAGCATCTAAAACTATTAGGATAGATCCTTCAGGACAAGTGTCATCAACAGAACATAATAAAAGCAGGAACAAAAAACACAAACCAAGATATCTCGTGATCTTCGGTATAAAAAGATACATAGTCCCAGTTATTGGAGTTCTGAACTTTTCTCAGACTTTTCAAGTTTCATAAATTTTGCTGAGTACATAGGACATTTAGAATCAAGTGAGTAGAAAATGTAAATATAAATTAATGTATGCAGAACGTTTTTCTATTTTTCTCTATGGCTAAGTAGTGGAAATGATCACATGTTAACTTTGAGGAAAAAAATGAATCTTCTTTTAAGAGGGGAATTGGATACGTGATTAATAACCACTTTGAAAGCATAACTTCTGTATGTAGTAATTATTATGTTTTTCATACAATGCTTCAAATATGTGTAGTGAGCAAAAGTGTTTTAATAAACAGATATGCAACTGGAACACATTATATGCATAAATACCTAAAAGAAGGACAGAAATGAAATAAAAAACACATAAAAGGAAAGCATTTACCACTTCTTCTGAAACAACTAGCAACCATCAGCTGCCATTTCACTTGTGTGGGCCTATAATAGAAATAAATAAGATGAAATTAGAGTTGAGATAAAAATAATCTGTGATGTTCAAATGGTTTTATAAAGCTGTATATCTGTACTATCTTTCAATTATTTTTGACCTTTTGTTAGATCATTTTTATTACTGACAATAGCAGATGTATAATTTCCTTCATTATTGCCTGTCATTTATTTTAGGGCATTTAAACTGAGAGTCCTTCAAAGTTCATCTAGTTCGTGCTTTTATTCAGATATTCTTATGAGAATCACTTAACCTGTTTGGTTAAAAAAACACTGCATCCTATTTTAAACATAATCATTACTTTTGCCATAATTTTTAATCATAATACTTAGGCTTACAAATTTTGTACCCAAGGCAATTTTTGATCTTGTGTTTGAACAGACTTAACTAAAGAAAGAATAAAAAAGAATACTATTCATCCCTTTTTTCCCCTTAAAAAGAAATCAAATTCTTTTCTAAAATAAACAACAATAGCCAGGATTTCTAAAGACAACTGTTAAAAATATCTAAGAATAGCAAGATTTGAAGAAACAAATACCTAGAGAACAATTTAATGCTCTTCTCACTTTCTTGAATCCTCCTTCCCCGTACATGATGGCTTCAAAGACAGCCTCAGTTCCTACTTAATTTGATGACAAACCTACCAGCTTTGGGTCAGATGGAACTGGGTTTAAATCACAGCCCTGCTACTTTGCAAGGTACTTAACTTCAAATCCATTGCCTACACAGCCACCCACTGTGATCTAAATAAAATACATCTTTAACCATATTACTTCCCTCCTTAAAATCTGTCACTTCCCCTCCACCTACATGCTAAATCAAAGATTCTAACCCAGTTTATCTGCTTTTTAATCCTTTTTTGCCTTTCTAACTCGTTGTCCACCATGCCTCGCCTAACATTTCATGCTACAGAAAATCCAAACAGAAGCATGGGCTTCCCTGTGCTCACTGCATTTGCTAGACTCCTGGTTTTTGTACACACCATCACACACCATCCCAGCCTCTTTACCATCCTCTACGCCAGGCTGGATTAGGCTGCTCTACGAACTCCCCTCATACCCTAACACCTCTTAGCACTGCACTTACCACAGGGCCTTATTATGGATGTTTCTGAATACCAACATTACCCTCTTTCCTCTATAAAGGTAACTACTATCCTGACTTCTAACAAAGTCAAATCGGCCTCTTTTTGAATTTCACATCAACGAAATCATAGAGTATATATCCTTTTTTTTTTAAACAGCTGAATTGATATAATTCACATACTAAACAATCCACCCATTTGAAGTAAATGACACAATAGTTTTTAGTGTATTAATGTTAAAAACTCATGATAAAATATAAGCATAAAATTTGCCTTTTAACCATTTTTAAAGTGTATAATTCAGAGGCATTAACCACATTCATAATGTTGTGCAACGATCACCACGATTTATTCCCAAAACATTTTTATGACACCAAACAGAAATCCTGAGACCATTAAGCAATAACTATTCATGCCCCTCCCTCCAGCCCCTGGTACCCTCTAATTTACTTTCTGTCTCTACGAATTTGTCCATTTTAGACACTTCATGTAAGTGGAATTATACAATATTTGTTCTTTTCTGTCTGGCTTCTTTCACTTATCATGTCTTCAAGGTCCTTCCATGTTGTAGCTCATATCAGAACTTCCCTCCTTTTTATGACAGAATAATATTCCATTGCATTTGTGTACCACATTTGGTTTATTCATTCATTGTTGATGAAAAGTTGGGTTATTTTCATCTTTTGGCTACTGTGAATGCTGCTGCTAACAACATGCACACACAAGTATGAGTCTCAGCTTTCAATTCCCTTGGGTATATACGTAGGAATAAAATTGCTGGGTCATATGGCAATTCTAAGTTTAGATTTTTTGAGGAACCACCAAACTGTATCCCATGAAACACCATTTCATATACCACCCCACAACACGCAAAGGTTCCAATTTCTCCACAACCTCACCAACACTTATTTTCTTTTTTTTTTTGATAGCATTTATCCTAAAAGATGTAAAGTTATATCTCACTGTGGTTTTGATTCGCACTTCCCAATGACTAATGACATGCTTATTGGCCATTTATATACCTTCTTTGGAGAAATGTCTATTCACATCCTTTGTTGAGCTGTAGGATTTCTAAACTATATTTTGCACATTAACCTATTAACAGATGTATAATTTGTAAATATTTTCCCCACTCTGTGGGTTGTTTTTTCACTTTGTTCATTGTTTCCTTTGCTAAGCAGAAATTTTTCAGGCTGATGAAGTCTAATTTATCTATTTCTTTTATTTGTTGTGCTTTTGGTGTCATATCCAAGAAATCATTGCCATATCCAATGTCATGAAGATTTTCCCGTATGCTTTCTTATAAGAGTTTTATAGTCTTAGGTCTTACATAGGTCTTTAATCCATCTCAGTCCATTTTTGTATATGATGTAAGATAAGGGTCTAACTTCATTCTTTTACATATGGATATCCAGTTTTCAACACATTTTTTGTTGAAAAGACTACCCTTTTGCCATTGAATAGTCTTGGCACTTTTGTTGAAAATCAGTTTATCGTGTATGTAAAGGTTTATTTCTGGGTTCTAGATTCTATTCTGTTGGTCTGTCTGTCTGTCCTTCTGACAGTATGACACTGTTTAGATTACTGTAGCACTGAAGCAGATTTTGAAATCAAGAGTGCAAGTCCTCCAACTTTGTTTTTTCCAAATTGTTTTGGCTATTTAGGGTCCCTTGAGATTACATGTGAATATTAGGGTCGGTTTTTCTATTTCTGCAAAAAAGGACATTGGGATTTTGATAGGGATTGCATTAAATCTATACATCACTTTGAGTAGTATTGTCATCTTGATGATACTAAGTCTTCCAATCCATGCACATGGGTATCTTTTCATTTTTAGGCCTTAATTTATTTCAACAATGTTTTGTAATTTTCAGTGTATGTCTTTTGCATCCATGGACAAATTAATTCCTAGTTATTTTTTTCTTTTGTATGCTATTGTAAATGAAACTGTTTTCTTCAATTTCCCTTTCAGATTGTTCATTCCAAGTGTATAGCATACAATTGATTTTTGTGTGCTGATTTTATATCCTGCAAATTCAGTGATATCATTTATTGAATCTAAAATTTTTTGTGTGGATTCCTTAGAAATTTCTACATATAAGATCATGTCATCTGTAAACAGATAATTTTACTTCATCCTTTCCAATTTGGATGCCCTTTCTTTCTTTTTCTTGCCCAACTACTCTGGCTAAAATTTCCAGTACTACGTTAACTAGAAGCAGTGGAAGGAGGCATCCTTGTCTTGTTCTTGATCTTCAAGGAGAAAAGCTTTCAGTTTTATTTTTACCACTGACTATTCTATTAGCTATGGGTTTCCATATCTGGCCTTTATCATGTTGAGGAACTTTCCTTTTATTCCTAGTGTATCATGAAAAGGAGATGAATTTTGTCAAATGCCTTTTTTGCATGAATTGAGATGATCAAGTGGTTTTTTCCTTCATTCTATTAATGGGGCATATTACATCAGTCTTCATATGTTGAATTATCTTTGCATTCCCACTTGGGAATGATGTGTAACCTTTTTAATATGTGGCTACATTTGGTTTGCTAGTATTTTGTTGAGTATTTTTACATCGATATTCATAGGGGATATTGGTCTGTAATTCTCTTTTCTTGTAGTGTCTTTGTTATGTCTTTGGTGTAAGGATAATACTAGCCTCATACAATGAGTTAGGAAGCATTACCTCCTCTTTAATTGTTTGGAAGAGTGTGGAAGAACTGGTGTAAATTCTTGAAATGTTTCATAGAATTCACTAGTGAAGGCATGTAGTGCAGAGCTTTTCTTTGTTGAAATATTTCTGAGTACTGGCTGAATCTTCTTACTGGTTATAGGTCTATTCAGATCTCCTATTTCTTCTTTTCTGTTTTTTTCTTTTTTGATGGCTGACCCATTTGGGGATCTGAACCCTTAATCCTGGTGTTATAACACCACACTCTAACCAACTGAGCTAACTGGCCAGCACTCTGTTTCTTCTTGAATAATGTGTGGTAGATTGTGTTCCTAGGAATTTGTCCAATTAATCCAGGTTACCTGCTTTGTTGGTGTAAAACTCTTCATAATTTTTCTTATAATTCCTTTTATTTCTGCAAAATTAGCAGTAATGCCTCCACTTGCATTTCTGATTTTAGTAATTTGAGTCTTCTCTCTTTTTTCCTTTTTGTTCATCTGGCTAAAGATTTGTCAATTTTGCTGATCTTTTCAAATAACTAACTTTTAGTTTCATTGATTGTGTCTACTGTTTTTCTATTCTCTTTTTATCTTTGCTCTAATCTTTTTTTATTTCCTTCCCTCTGCTAGCTTTGGGTTTACTTTGCTCTTCATGATTTGAGATTTTTCTTCTTCTTTAATGTACTCATGACTATGAGTTTCCCTCTTAAGCCTGTTTTTGCTGCATCCCATAAGTTTTGGTATGTTGTGTTTCCTTTTCATTTGTCTCTGCTGTTTTTTAATTTCCCTGACTATGTCATAATTGATCCATTGGTTAAGAGTGTGTTGTTTAATTTCCACATACTTGTGAATTTTCCAGTCTTCCTTCTGTTATTGATTTCTAGTTTCATTCTATTGTGATGGAGAAAGATATCTTGTATGATTTCAATCTTTTCAATTTATTAAGATTAGTTTTGTGGCCTAACATATGGTTTATCCCAGAGAGTGCTCCATGTGCCTTGAGTAGAATGTGTATTCTCACGTTGTTAGGTTGAGTGTTTTGTATGTGACTGTTAGATCTCCTTGATTTATGGTGCTGCTTAAGTTCTCTGTTTCCTTATTGATCTTCTGTCTGGGCTTCTATCCATTACTGCAAGTGGAGTGCTGAAGTCTCAAACTATTACTGTAGAGCTGTCTATTTCTTCCTTGAATTCTGTCAATATTTTGAAGCTCCTTTGTTAGGTTTTTATATGCTTATAAGTGGTACACATTCTTGCACTAATGAACCTTTTATCAACATATAATGTCCTTCTTTGTCTCTTGTAAACTTTTGTGATTTAAAATCTATTTTGTCTGATATTAATATAGTCACGTGGTTCTCTATTGGTTACTATTTGCTTGGAATATCTTTTTCCATCCCTTGACTTTCAACCTCTTTGTGTCCTTATATGATATCTAAAGTGAATCTCTTGTAGACAGCATATAGATGGATCCTGATTTTCTTATTCAATTTGCCAATCTGTCTTTTAGTGGGAGAGTTTAATACATTTACATTTAATGTAATTACTCATAAAGAAGAATTTGCTTCTACTATTTAACTATTTGTTTTCTGGGTATCCTATATGTGTTTTGTTCCTTGATTCTTCCATTACTGCCTTTTTTTGGTACTTAGTTAATTTTTTTTTCTTTTTTTTGTGACCGGTAAGGGGATCGCAACCCTTGGCTTGGTTTCACCCACACCACGCTCAGCTGGTGAGCGCACCAGTCATCCCTATATAGGATCTGAACCCGCGGCGGGAGCGCCACTGCGCTCTCAGCGCTGTACCCTCCTGAGTGAGCCACGGGGTCAGCCTTTAGTTAATTTTTTTTAGTGTACTATTTTGATTCCCTTATTTTCTTTTGTGTATATTCTTAGTTACTTTCTTAATGGTTACCTTGAGATTACAATTAATATCTTAAACTTATAACAATTTAATCTGAACAATACCAGCTTAGTTTTAATTGTATAAAAATATCCTATTTCTTATATGAGGGTACTTCAAAAAGTTAATGGAAAACTAGATTAAAAAGATAATACAGGGCCGAACCTTTGGCTCACTCAGGAGAGTGTGGCACTGGGAGCGCAATGGCGCTGGGAGTGCCGAGGCTGTGGGTTCAGATCCTATATAGGGATGGCCGGTGCGCTCACTGGCTGAGTGCGGTGCGGGCGACACCAAGCCAAGGGTTGTGATCCCCTTACCGGTCACAACAACAACAACAACAAAAAAGATAAAACAAATCTTTCCATGAACTTTTTGAAGTACTCATACATCTCCATCCTTCTCCATTTATATTATTATCAAAGATTACATCTTTACACAATGTATGCCCACTAACATAGATTTATAATTATTGTTTTATTCACTTACATTTTAAATTGTATAAAAAAAGAAAGTAGTTACAAACCAAACCAAAAGAACAACAGAACTGGCTTTTATATTCACCTATAAAGTTGCCTTTACTAGTATTCATTAATTTTTTCTTTTCTATTCAAGTTATTATATAATGTCCTTTCATTTCAGCCTAAAAGACACCCTTTAGAATTTCTTATGGGGTAGGTAAACTGGAAATAAACTCCTCAGCTTTTGTTTATCTGGAAGTGTCTTGATTTTTTCTTCATTCTTGAAGGATACCTTTGCAAGATACAAAATTCTTGGTTGACGGTTTTTGTTGTTTTTAAATTTCAGGACTTTAAATATATCACCCCACTGTCTTCTGGCCTCCAAGATTTCTGCTGAGAAATCTGCCGATAATCTTATTGAGGATACTCGTACTTAGTGAGTCACTTTTTTCTTGCTGCTTTCAAGAATCTTTTTTTGAAAGAGCACACCCAGGGTCCTAGGTGGAGTTAAGGGCAGCCTCCTCTGCCCAGAAGCAGGTAAGGAGCCTACCCAGGGTCCTAGGCAAGAGCTGAGGGCAGCTCTCTCCTCCCAGAAACAGGCAAGGAGCACACTCAGGGTCCTAGGCAGGAGTTGAGAGCAGCCCCCTCCACCCAGAAGCAGGCAAGGAGCATGTCCAGGGTTTGAGGCAGGAGCTGAGGGCAGCATCCCCCACCTGGCATCAGGCAAGAAAGCACAGTGAAAACACTGCTTCCATCTGGGTGGCCCACTACAGCCACTGCCACAGCCATGGCTGCCACAAAAGCGGCTTGATAACACAGCAGTAGCCACAGCAACCATGCAGGTAGCCCAACAGACACTAGACTTCATTTATACAAGGAGAGTCACCAGCAGAGACCAGAAAAAGAAGAGGATGTCTCTCTCCTCAAAGCCCACTCCAGTGTAACAGAAGAAGCAACTGCTCTACCAGATGACCATCTAGCAAGACGGAAATAGTAGAAATAGGAAAATCAAAGAAAATATGACACCACCAAAAGAAAACAATTAATTCTCAAATACTAGACGCTTTAGAGCAGGAAACACTTGAAATGATTTAAAAGGAATTCCAAGCAACAATCTTAAGGAAACTCACTGAGATATATGAGAAGACTCAGTTAGACAACATAATGAAATGAGAAAAAAAATCCAGGATATGAAGGAGGAAATTCACAGAGAGATTAATACCTTACAAAAATGTAGTAGAACTCATGGAACTGAAAGATTGACTCAATGAGATAAAACGGACAACCAAGAGCTTAAGCAGCAGACTAGAACAACCAGAAGAAAGAATTTCTGATCTTGAAGACAGTCTTATTAAAATAACTCAGGCAAACAAAAAAAAGGAGAAAAGAATTTGAAAAATGAAGAAAATCTAAGAGAACTAGCAGACAACCTTAAATGCACAAACATTCAACTCATAGGTTTTCCAGATGAGGAGGAGAAAGGAAAAGGTATGGAAAACGTATTCAACAAAATAATAACAGAAAACTTCCCAGGTATAGGGAGAGACATGAACCTTCAGATCCAGGAGGTTCAAAGATCCCCAAACAGATTCAACCCAAAAAGATCCTCTCCAAGACACAATATAGTCAAACTGGCAAAGCTAATAGACAAAGAGAGCATCGTAAATGAAGCAAGAAAAAAACATCAAGTCACCCATAGGGAAGCCCTTATCAGACTAATAGCAGACTTCTCAACAGAAACTGTACAGGCCAGAAGAAAATGGGATGATATATTCAAAATACTAAAAAACAAACAAACAAAAAAACCAACTGTCAGCCAAGAATACTATACCCAGCAAGGCTATCCTTCAGGGAAAAATAGTGTATTTCCCAGACAAACAAAAACTGTGAGAGTTCATCATCACACAACCAGCCCTGCAAGAAGTCCTCAAGGGAGTGCTACATCTGGAATCCAAAAAACAGTAATTACTGGTACAAATACACAAGAAAGAACAAAACCCACTAGTTATGCAAAAATGCAAATGAGAAAGAGAAAGAAACTTAATCTTACCACCACAAAAAAACAAAATGACAATGAAATAAAAGCAAACAAACTCTCAATCTCTTTGGAAGATGACAGGGAAACAACTCATTTTTCTAAAACTAGTAGGTAGGAGGGGAGAGTCAAGCACATTTATCCTGTCTTTTTTATATGAAGTATTCCTCAGTGTAACTATAAATAGCTGACGAGGAAACATTTTAGTCTAGTGAAGTATCTCAGGTAGTAAATAAAGAGGGAATAAAATAATTAGAATATGATATTTTGCAAATTCCTATTGAAACAATGGATCTAGCAAATGATCATCAATGTCTGCTAATGTCACAGGGAGAAGATCAGACACAATGGGCCTCCTGCAGTGAGAACATATATGTCTGAAGCCAAATCTAACCTGAGTGAGACCAAGCCTCGGGATTCAGCAACCAATCACCAGGAAATGCAGGGGACAGCAGAACATGTTAAATGACACTACCGGGATGTAGCCAGCAAATCCAGACCTTGGGAAACTCTATGGGGTAAAGGAGAAATATTAAATGAAGGGGTAACCTATAGATTAAAAGAAACTTAAGAGACAGCTAACATAGCAATCAATACAAGAAGAAGAACTTTTGTGGATCCTGACATAAACAAATCAATTGTAAGAAAGAAAGGGAAGGGGAGAGAATTGGAGCAATTTCAACATGTTTAATGCTTGATTATATCAAGGAATTATTATTGATTTTAAAAATGTGAAAAAAATTTTGAGTAATTGGCATCTTACTAGCTATAGTTCTGTTCAAACTCTCTGTTTTTTCATAATTCAGTAGGTAGTGTGTTTCTATGAATTTTTTCATTTCATCTAGTTGATCTAATCTGTTGACCAACAACTATTCTCTTATAATCTCTTTGATTTCTGTAAATTTGGTTGTAATGACCCCTCTTTCATTTCTGATTTTAGTCATTTGAGTCTTCTCTGCTTTTTCTTAGTCCTTTTAGGTAAAAATTTGTCAATTTTGTGGATCTTTTCAAAGTACCAACTTTTGGTTTTATTGATTTTCTCTTTTTTTTTTTTTTCTATTTTCTATTTTATCTATGCTCTAATTTTTAGTATTTACTTCCTTTGGTCTGAGCTTAGTTTGTTCTTCATTTTCTAGTTTCTTTTTTTTAAAATTTATTTTATTCATTGAATCAAAATCGATTATACATATTTTGGGAGTTGAACATTGAGATATGTTGATTAAATCAATATTACTAGCATATATTTTGTTACAAATCACAATTATTCTTTATGCCCCTTGTCCAATCTCTCCCCTTTCCATTTACTAGTTTCTTAAGGTGTAAAGGTGATTGCTGATCTCCTTTTTTTTTTATTAATGTATATATTTACATTAAATAAGCTTTCCTTTTAATTGTGCTAAAAATTTTTTAAAAAATTATTTCTTTAGGCTTCTGGTCAAGATGGTGGAATAGATGGTCCCCAGTGTCACTCTCTCCCATAAATCAACCAATTTACTTCTATAAAAAAGTAATGACAGCCAAGCTGGAGGTTACACCACTAGGGGTCAGGGGAAGAGGAGGAGAGATCTATGGAGTTCATGAAGGCAGAAGACACTATGAGAGAGAAAAAATTGCTCTGACTGTTTTGAGTCCCGGCTGCATACAGGCTGGAGCTGCTGAGTGCACAGAGAGGGAGCCAGCAAAAGCTGCAGCTGTGCCCTTTGGATGAAGTTGCTTGGAGGTGGCAGGGGAGAAGAGAGACTTGGTGGCCCCCAGGCCAGCATGGCCACTAATAGGGTTCCCATGGACCCACATAGGCGTGAAGAACCACAACATCTGAAAAAAAGGAGCCACTCAGAGGCTGGTGAGTCATCGCAAGGGACCAGCGCATGGCCCATCCCATGGGAAATGTTAGCAGCATGGATGGTGGGGGAGATGGGCCCACTGGGGGAACACTGGGGCACAGCAAGGATAGCTGATCTGCCCTTCAATCAGCACAGGACCACTCAGAGGAGACTGGTCAGGATTATAGAATTGCATGGGGTGAAAAGACTCAGGCCCAGACCAGAGTTTCTATACAACCCAGGTGCACAAGATCTCATGAGAGCCGGAAGTACCTATAAAGTCAACCATTAAACCCTGAGCTGCACAAAAAGCCTTCCCTAGGGAATCAGCAGCAAAGCAGCAATTTAGTTCAACCACAGAGCTCAAGTACTGGTCCTCACAGGAAGTTCCCCCATTTTAGAAGGAAGCAAAGGACAACAAATTAGTTCTAGCACAGAGTTTAAATGAAGGGAACAGCAAATAATCCAACACAGAAATGAAAGAAAAAAAAAAATATCTGCAACCAGAGACCAAGTTTGATACTAACCAGTAAAGGTCTCATTTCACCAAAGAACACCTATAACACCTAGAAGGACAGGAAGTCCCCTGGGCTACCAAGCCAGAAAAGGGGGAAGGCTGGGGGCCTTGACCATGCCCCCCTGACACCTGCAGCCAGCCCAGCGGCAACAACTGAGCCACCGCAGGAAGCACCGCAGGCTCTCCCAAGCCAGGACTCTGGAGGGCCCAGCGCCTTAGCCACGCCCTCCCGACATGTGCAACGAGCCCTGTAACAACCACCAAGCTGTAGCTGAAGGGCCCCAGGTACCCAAGCTGGGACAGTGGCGGGTGAGGGCTTTTGCCACATCCCCCTGACATCTGCACCCAGCCCAGCAATGACCAAGCCACCACTGGAAGCCCCATGGTCTCCCCTGTGGGAATGTGGGGGTGCCACAGCCCTCAACCCCACCTCTCCTCCTTCCTTCTTCTTCCATCCTATTTCCTTCCTCTTTCCCCTCTCCCTTCCCTTCCAACTGCTCCACAACAACATCCTAGAATGTAAAAAATAATAAAATTGCCTTTTCTTTAAAAAAAAAATTATTCCCTTGTCTTTTGACAGTTTGAGTATAATGTGTGTCACTATGAGTCTCTTTGGGTTTTTGCTACTGAGAGTTCACTGAGCTGCATGGACTTGTAAATCCATGTCTTTCTTTCTTTTCTTTTTTTTTGACCTCGGCACAGTGTGGTCAGCACCACGCTCAGCCAGTGAGCGCACCAGCCATCGCTATATAGGATCCGAACCCGCGGCCTTGGCGCTACCAGCGCTGCACTCTCCCGAGTGAGCCACGGGGCCGGCCCCCATGTCTTTCAAAATCTGAGAAGTTTTGGCCATTATTTCTTCAAATAGTCTCTCTGCTCCTTTCTATCTCTTCCCCTTCTGAAACTCTCATAACAAATACATTGGTCCACTTGATGGTTTCTTATGATAATAATTATGATAAATACTAATTAATATTCTCTAATGCTGCCCAATAATGCTGGAATTATATTAAATGGAGCAGCAAGGACTAGGATTTCTTGAAATCTTAAGACTGGATTTATGGATATAAAGAAAATACAATAGTATAGGCTTAAACCAATTATCAAAAATACCAGCTTACTAAGAACCACAAGAACCTAAGAGACACAGAAAGTTGAGGAGTTTCTACAGCAAAGAAATATCATGATAGGAAATTTGACGTAATTCACCTATATGCCTAGTACTCTAGAATATGCATAGAACTATGCGACACAAGAATTAACATTCCCATTCTAAAAGTGTTTAAATTTTTATTGTAGAGATAAAACTTACATAACAAATAAAGACTTAACATATAAAAAGGTTATGTCCAGAAGGAGGAGAGGTAAAGTGATTAATGTATACTGGATGTCTCTGTCACTGAGACAGAAGAAGGTAACAACAGGTGCAAGCAAAAGTAAATTTACAGGAAAGGAAAAGATAAATATTAGAGGTGATGTTTCTACAAAGGCTTCTATTTTGTGGGAAACTGAAGCATAAAATACAGGGACTGAGGAGGTCTAAGAGGGAAATAGAGAGGGAGTAACACTGAAGACGGGTGAGTACTGTTCACAAAACAGACCTGCAAGGCACCGATTCACCTGGCCACATAATTTATCGCTGATAGTTCTTCACGGGCTATGTATGAAAATGAAATGAATGGCTGGATTAACATAAGAACTAAAATGTTTGGGGACAAATCGGGTAGCAAAGTAAAAGAGAAAAAAAGAGAACAAATGTAATCAATCAATCAGCCTAGTAAGGATGGGCTCAGAATTAAAGCCAGAAGGAGGCTGGACTGCAAGAGAAAGGAAGGGTCAAGAGACTGGAGGTCTCAAGATTACCAAAGGAATGCATACTGAAAAGTAGGGAGTATGGAAGTTAGGGAAAGAGGAAGGTATGTACAGATAGCTGGATATTGTGATGTAAGATTTTATTGGTGTAAACGTGCTAGTGACAATCAGAATCAGGTAACATATGGGTGGCTGAACTGCGAGCAGGTAACAATCAGTGGAGATAGGGAAGTCAAAACTTGTGAGGCTAGAATATTAACAGGATGAAGAGAAAGAATATGAACTAGACTGGGTAAGAGAATGACTGCTAGATTAACACTGTGACATCCACGAACAGGAGTCAAGAATGGAACAGTGGTGGACTGAACCTCAAAGAAGGAAGGGTCCTCTATGAGCTAATGGCTAAAGTTAGGGTAGTATTAAGTGTAGTGTATTAACTAAGTAGCTTTCTTGAAAAATAATTGATTAAATATATTTGAAGGGTACAGAATTGAATATCAATACCTGTGCACAATGTGTGATGATCAAATCAGGATAATTAGCATGTTCTTCATTGTAAAACATAATCATTCTTTGTGTGCATTAACCAATTTTGCACTCGCCGCCTTCCCCTCCCCCTTTCCCACCTCTAGTAATCACAGTTCTGTTTTCTCCTTCTGAAGTTCAGTGTATTATTGTGATCTATTCTTTCCTCCCTCCCTTCCTTCCTCCCTCCCTTCTTTCTTTCCTTCCTTCTTTGCTCTGACATATGAGAACATGTGGTGTTTCTCTTTCTGTGCCTGGCTTATTTCACTTAACATAATTTTCTCCAAGCTCATCCATGTAGCTGCAAATGACAGAATTTCATTCCTTTTTATGGCTGAGTAGTATTCCATTGTGTATATACACCACATTTTCCTTATCCAGTCATTTGTTGATGGACATTTAGGTAGATTCCATATCTTGGCTGTTGTAAATAGAGCTGCAATAAACTTGGGACTGCAGGTATCCCTTTGACATGATGATCTCCATTCCTTTGGGTATATACCTAGAAGTGGGATTGCTGGATCATATGGTGGTTCTATCTGCAGTTGTTTGAGAACCTCCCTACTGTTTTCACTAATGGTTGCACTAATTTACAGTCCCACCAACAGAAGGGCTCCTCTTTCTTTGCATCCTCATCAGCATTTGTTATTCAGACTTTTTGATAATAGCCATTAGTCTAGCCATTGGCTAGATATTAGCCAATAGTCTAACTGGAGTGAGATAATATCTCAGAGTGGTTTTGATTTGCATTTCCCTAATGATTAGTGATGTTGAGCATTTTTTCATATACTTATCAGCCATCTGTATGTCTTCTTTTGAGAAATGTCTTTTCAGCTCCTTTCCCCATTTTCATAGAATTTTTTTTTAAAACTATTAAGTTGTTTGACTTCCCTGTATACTCTGGGTATTAATCCCTTGCTGGAAAACCTCCAGGTTTTCAAATTTGTTGGCGTATACTTATTCATAACAGCCTCTAATGATTCTTTGTATTACTGTGGTATCAGTTGTAATGTCTCCTTTTTCATTTCTGATATTCGTTATTTGGGTCTTTTCTCTTCTTTTTTTAGTCAGTCTGGCTAATGGCTCATCTATTTTTTTCATCTTTTCAAAAGCCAACTTTTTTTCATTGACCTTTTGTACTGTTCTTTTAGTGTTTATTTCATTTAGCTCTGCTCTGATCTTATTTCTCTCCATCTACTAATTTTGGGATTGAATTGTTCTAACTTTTCTAGTTCTTTGAGGTGTAAGCAGGGTGTTTATCAGAAGTTTTTCTATTCTTTTGATGTAAGCATTTATTGCAATAAAATTCCCTCTTAATACTGCTTTTGCAGTATTCCATGGGTTTTGGTAAGGAGTGCTTGTATTTTCATTTGTTTCAAGGAATTTTTTGATTCCCTGCTTTATTTCTTCTTTGACCCATTTGTCATTCAGGAGACTGTTGTTTAATTTTCATGTATTTGTATAGTTTCCAAAGCTTTGTTTGTTGTTAATTTCTAATTTTATTCCATTGTGGTCTGAAAATATACTTGATATGATTTTAAACTTTTAAAATTTGTTGAGAATTAATTTGGCCTAACATGTCAATCCTGGAGAATGACCCATGTACTGATGAGAAGAATGTATATTCTGCAGTTGTTGGATGAAATGTTCTTTATATGTTTGCCAAGTCCATTTGGTCTAAAGTGGTGTTTAAATGCAGTATTTCTGTGCTAATTCTTTGTCCAGATCATCTGTCCAATGCTGACAGCAGTGTGTTAAAGACCCCAACTACTGTTGTGAGGGGTGTGCGCCTATCTCTCCTCTTAGATCCAATAACAGTTGCTTTATACATCTGGGTGCTCTGGTGTTGGGTGCATGTATATTTATGACTGTTATTTCTTCTTGCTGCATTGATCCTTTTATCATTATCTAATGTCCTTCCTTGTCTCTTTTTACAGTTCTTGGTTTCAAGTCCATTTTATCTGATATAAGCATGGCAACTCCTGCTCTTTTTTGGCTTCCATTTGCATGGAATGTCTTTTTCCATCCCTTCCACTATTAGTCTATATGTGTCTTTATTGGTGAAATGAGCTTCTTACAGGCAACATATAGTGGGGTCTAGCTTTTTAATCCATTCAGCCAGTCTATATCTTTTAAGTGGGGCTTTAGTCCATTGACATTCAGGGTTATTACTGAAAGGTATTGCCTTGTTCCTGCCATTTCATTAAATTCTTTTTGGTTGTTTCATTTTTCTTTTGTTCTTTTCTTTCCCTTTTATTGTTTATCTTTGCTGTTTTGTGTTTTTAGTAGTGATAAGACATATTTTTTTTCTTTCTCTTTCTCATTTGTGTATCTGTTCTACTAGTTTTAGGAGTGGTTTTCAAAGGCAGAGACTCTTTCCTGTAGAAGTGTTCTATTTTGGAAGTTGGGTTGGGTGTTTTAAGCTTGGATCTGGGAGAGTGTGGTAGTGCAGGCTTCATATGTGTTTTAATCTTAAAGGTGTAATTAAGCTAAAACTATCCCCATCCTTGGTAATTAGTTTTATAATTCTCAAAACATTTATGTGAAATAAATCCCATAAAAATTGCCTAATACAAATTCCACAGAGATCATTTAAATTATCAACCATTCCTTTACCATTTGAATGATTCTAAGTTACATTTCATCATAAATTTCAGAAATGATGTATTCCAATTATTTTTTAATCAGCTGTGTACAAAACATTCTGATATGAACTTAAGGACATTTTAAAGTTTAATTTAATATACAATGTATATCAATTATAAATTTAAACTAACACAATTTTTTTCTATTAGGACTCTTTTGGAAACGAAACTCTGTCCTATGACTGAGATAGTTATTTTTCTGCTTGATAAAGAAATAATACTTGTTTGCTGAGATGTGAATAAGAAATATACATCAAGAAAAGTACCTTAAGGCAGATATTTTAAAAATTCTATGCAAAGGGAAATATATTTACCATAATAGAGACCAAGTAAAATGAAACAAAATACAAGAAAATGGAAACAATTCATAAATGTTCATTAATATCTTTTAAACTTACTATATCTATCAGATACTAATTCTAGGGATTAAAAAAAAAGTTCACACAAGACATTAAATAAACATAAAATCCTAATAATTACTTACTGTATAAGAGAAGCTCTTTCAAAGTACTGAATGGCTTTTTCACAAAACTGGGTGTCAATGTAATAGGCTCCGAGCCACTCAATGACTTCAATATTAGAAGGGAAATACCTATATGACTGGAAAAAATATGGAATGTGAAAATACAACTTCAGTGGCAATGTATACTTTACTTTTGAAATACTTTACCTGTTGAATGGATTAATTTATCCAATGCGAAATTTTTTAATAAAAAAGTACGAGCTGTCATAAGTATAGTCACATGTCACTTAAGGATGGGGATACATTCTGAGAAACACATCATCAGGTGATTTTGTCATTGTGTGAACATAAGAATGTACTTGCACAACCTAGACGGCATTGGCCTCCTATATACCCAGGCTATATGGTAGTCTATTGCCCCTAGGCTATAAACCTGCACAGCATATTACTGTACTGAATACTGTAGGCAACTATAAAATAACAGTAAGTACTTGCGGATCGAAACATAGAAAAGGTAATGCCTTGTGCTACAATGTTATGATGGCTATGACATACTGACACTAGACAGTACGTTTTTCAGTTACCTATGGGACCACTGTCATGTTCACAGTCCATCACTGACTGAAACATCATTATCCAATGCATGACTGCTCTTCACAAGTTTTAAAACTATATAAGATTTAGGGCTGGCCTGTGGCTCACTCAGGAGAGTGTGGTGCTGATAACACCAAGGCCTTGGGTTCGGATCCCATATAGGGATGGCTGGTTAGCTCACTGGGTGAGCGTGGTGCTGACAATACCGAGTCAAGGGTTAAGATCTCCTTACCAGTCATCTTTAAAAAAAAAAAAAAACAACTCTACAAGATTTAGAAAACTTAAGCTTTGACACATTTTCCAATTATTTATAAATATCTTTTTTTATATACTGATATATAACCTGAGTTAAACATCTAAAAGAACCAAAAAGGGATGCATACCATCAAGAGAAAAATGAATCTGTACTTTTAATTTCATTTTTATTAAAATTAATCAAAAACTAACTTCACATTCTAAGAATGATTTATTTTATTTTAAATAAATCATTATTTAAAAACTAATTAGATTTTCTAAAGCTTTCAAGGCCTGCTGCCTTCTTATAACAATTCATCCAATGTTAAAAAATAGTAGAAAAGTAAGATAATACACCTACCTCATAGTAATATTGAAATGCTTGGGATTTATCTCCTTCACTATCATATAATTCTCCTAGTTTAGACAAAGCTCTAGAATCAGTTGGCACAACACTGATCAGTTGCATTAGCCATTCAATAGCTTGACTGGGGTCTTCCATTAATTCATATCTTGGGCAATGTCAGTTAAAGATAACACAATTTTTCTACATTCATTAATCAATAAGCAAACCTAAAAACATTATAATAAAAATATTTCTTAGCCTACAGTAATGTGTCATTTTGTACTGCTTATTCTTTCTTCAGGGATGGAGATGGTAAATGAGGCACTACTGTATCTATCATTCTTGCTCCCCACATATATATATATATATATATATATATATATGTATATATATCTTGCTTTTCCTTTTGCTTCATTATGATCCACTAAGATCATAAGATCCACTAAGATCAATTTCTAGTAGAATTATTCAAAACACTGTCAAAAATCCATCATTAAAAGAATTCCCAGTGTTGTACTCAATTATTCTGTCTCTCTTAACATGCTCAGCATATTAAGAGAATAGTTTACATATGAGTTTTCTCTAATTAGATTATAAGCCCAAGAGAAGGGAGTTCTTTTTTTGTAGCTTCCTTTACTACATAGTAAGTCCTCTGCATACACTCAAATAATTTATTCATACCAATGCTTATTGACTACTTACTTACTATTTATTTTTATATTCAATGTCTCGATGAAATAAAAATATTCCAATACAAAGTTTAACTGAAAAAGTAGTGTCTCTTGTTTTTAATGATGACAAATGTGATACCAAAAGAAAAAAATATATATAAGTAAGGAAATGTATTCAGCCTCAAACATATCAATTGCTTGATTGGATCCAAGTTGATTATGAACTGGGCAGTATCAGATCATGATGCTGGAACTTTCACAGAAATTAAATGGATTAAAAAAATGCAAAAAGACTAAGAGGAATAACTATGACACCACTTGCTATAAAACTAAAATTCCTTAATAAACAAATTTTTAATCTATTCTATCAAAAGTACAGCAGATAGCACTTAACATAATTAATGGTATACCTCACAATATACTTTTTTCTAAACATATTTGTATGAAACTTATATCAAGATAATAGTAATTTAAAAACCTATCTAAGATTTTAATCCTTTCCAATGTTATAGTTAAAACTTATGAAAATAAAGAGAGAAATTTAAGTGCTTTTCAAATAGTGTGAAAGGCATTAAAAACAACATACTCCTGCTTCTCTAATGTGGGGGGGGGGACTAAAGAACACGAGGAGTTGTAGAAGAAAGTGACATGAGAGCAATGTTTCATGGTTCTACATTCCCCCGAGTTCTAAACACAACACTGGCACAAACAGTACATATCAATAAATGACCACTGAATGAATGAAATTAATGAGTGAGTTAATATAAAGTGCTGCATACTTTTGAAAGCTATAATGTTTGGAGAGTTGATAGTCCCTATACCTACATGTCAGCTAAAACAGGTAAGATATATTACCCAAACTCAGTCAACAGTACTATTCAGTAATGAACAATATTTTCCTTTTGATTAGTAAATTGAAGCAATGATACCCTAACAAGCCTCAGAATTAGTAAAGTATTCTAAAGTATTACTTTCTAAAGTAGTTTACTCTCATAGAATAGCTTATGTGTACCCCAAATGTCATACTCAATTCAATTATTATTTCCAAAAATTAATACATAATAGTTTTAACCTTTATCTAATTCCTCTTAACGATGCAAATAATCTTTAAAAACAGGATCACTCAATATTCTTATCACATGTTATTCTGCTAGTTAGATTATCCTCATCATTTACTTCAACAATTACTTCATTGGCTAAACGTATTTAATAACTGATACTCAGTCACCAATTGAGTAAATTAATAACCGTCCTTAAGTTTTCAAATAAGATACACATTGGCTATCTGGTAAAGAACTTGGGCGCTGTTCCGCAGGATTGCGTGGAGTTTCAGGAAACAGTCCAAAGCCTCATCTAGCCGGTTCAGCTTCTTATAGGTGAGACCTTCGAAAACAGAAAAAGAAAAAACGAGAAAAACAAAACTATAAGCATATTACTGGAATTCATTTACTCAAAGTAACAGAATCCACCTTTAAATATACGTAAGTACTCATCCAGAAGAGAACACGAAGATAAACTGAGGAAGTTTTAAAAGAACAGTGGGGGTGGGGGTTCTCCTTTGGCAGACCCCGAAACATGCTATGAAGCTTCAGTGATTTCAAAAACGTGTATGAGTTTGCGGGGGGGGGGGGGGGGGGGGGGTAGGAATTGACAAGCAGGTCAACAGAACAGAATAAACAGGTCAGAAATTGACTCATTTATAGAAATTGGCTAATGGGCATTTAAAATCAATGGGCAGGAAGGGACTGGTAATATAATGGTGCCAGAGAAATTGTAAATGAAGGGGAAAAGTATACATTCTTATTTCATAAAAAATTAATTCAAAATTTATTTTAAAATTAAATAGAAAAAACAAAGCTGTAAGAGTATGAAAAGAAATATAGGAAAATAATTTTATAATCTTGGAGTAAGAAAAGGGCTTTATAAAGCAATAAACAAAGCCACAAATTTTTAAAAACTCGCATTTAACTATATCAATATAAAAATTCTGTTTGATAAAAGAAATTATAAACAAAGTTAAAAATTAAACATTAGAATAGGAAAAATATTTAAATCTTACAAAGTGAATAAATAAGTATATATTTAGGCAAGCAAGCTCCTGCATGAAGGACTTGGCTCTTTTCTCTTCTGTCCCAGTAATGCTCTCTTCCTAAATACCCAAATGGTCAAACCCCCTCTTCCTTCCAACACAATTTGAAATGTCACCTTCTCAGTGACATCTAAAATTTCTAATTCCTGCCTGCCCCCCCATTCTCCAATGTTGGCAGCAGGTCTTCCCTTCGCCTTCAGGCAGGAGACCAAAGAGTCTTCTGCAGGGTGAAAGATCCAATTGACTGATGGGCAGGTCTCCAACTAAATAAATCACACTGTGGGGTAAATGTCAACCCATCAACCTTACCCCTGGACCCAGAGACTCCACGCAGCTTTGAGCTGAACACTCCTAAATACCAGGAGACAGCCCAAGATCATCAGACAGCTGAGGAAAGGCTATAACACGAAAAAGAGAATAAAACAAACAAGGAAACTTAAAAAAGCAAAAAACACCTATGCAGGGAGAAGACGTCAAAAGAAACTTCAGTAATAACCCAAGACCAGACCCAGTGTTGAATGGATGTGTGTTCACAACACGGCACACTCATTCACGCCCAGGGAGCCATGATGCCCAACCAGGCGACCTCCAAAAGGTAGAGAAGGGAATGAGACAGAGGTCAGGCCTCATGGCTTAGAATGTTTTATTAAAAATAAAATCTGAAGTAAATATGGTAAAATGTTAACATGTGTTAAATTGGGGTGGTGAGTACATGGGTATTTATTTTTTTCTATGTACTTTTTTGAATGTTTGAAATTGTTCCTAATAAAGGAAGAAAATGAAATTTTTTTCCCCCATCTATCAGTTTGGCAAAAGTTAAAAAGAATGAAAATATCCAGTATCATCAGGAATTTGGGAAATCAGTCTTACACAATGTGGTGGAAACAGACACTGGAAAAGCCTTTCTGGAGGGCAATATGGCAACACTGATCCAAATTTCACAAGTGCACAGCTTCTGAATCATTAATTCCATTTAAAATAATCTACATTTTGAGAAGCAGTAGTCTTCAACTTTTGTCAACTCCTCCTCCTAATGAGTTGTAGCACTTTAAGCCATAAATAAACAAACAAACAAAACAACACACACAAAGCAAAAAATAAACGCAAAGCAGTTTTTCCTTGTTTCACTCACCAATATTGTAGAGCGCTTCAGTACAAGAGGAATCGTTCCTTAGAGCCTCTTTGTAGAATTCAGCTGCCTTCTCATAATCACCATTTGCAAAAACTGTGTTCCCTTTATTAGTAAGAGCTGATGGATTATACCTATCAGAGTTCACAGCTAAATCTGCATAGCTGCTGGCTTGTGCAAATTCATTTTCCTAAATAAAGTACAAAATATATACAAATTATATAAATTTCACCAGATATCTTTTCTGACTATTATGAGATTATAAAATTTATAAACAGACTTTCTGAAATTACAGACATGATGAATTTACATATCTTGGGCTTGACAGGCTGATTCTACAAATGATTCTTAATCATCAAGCTCAACTACCCAAGCTTCTTACGACTGACTTCTCCACAGTCTCACGGTTTGAATAACAACACTATTTATATGTAGGTGGTTCCATGTTCAATGCCCAAATTCCATGTCATCATTTGCTGCAATGCTCCCCTGCCCACCTGAAACCCTGAAATAGCATCACTGTCCTCCCTGCCCCTAGCACACTGGCTGCATCACCTACGAGGGCTATGCCCTTTCAGCAACCCACCGTTTTCTCTCTTCACCACCAAATGCTTGGTCAGGACCGTGCCATCATTCACATGAGCTGCAGGAACCTCTCCATTTTTAAATGTTGTGGCCATTTGAGCCAGGTGAGCTTGGTTAAGCCATTTAAAGAACTACATTTCCTAGAAGCCCCTTCCCTGAA
Organism: Cynocephalus volans; assembly: GCF_027409185.1. NCBI lineage: Eukaryota > Metazoa > Chordata > Mammalia > Dermoptera > Cynocephalidae > Cynocephalus > Cynocephalus volans. The sequence goes on from NC_084466.1 coordinate 87,949,711, forward strand.
TGGCTCCTGTCTGAACTTGGCCAAAGGAGGAACTCCATGCCATCTGGAATGCACACCTAAAGCAGTGGCCTTTACTCTCCAAAGGCCTTTTTCTTGACATCAGTGGCAGAATCAACACAGAAGTGCCTGTGGGTGCCAGCCCATCTTCACTCACCTCCACTCCACGTCCAGCTCTTCCTCCCAACTGTGCTGTCCTATGACAGGGCTTGGCTGTGGACCCATGAGGAGGCAGCTGCATGGGGCAACCTCAGACCTCCCATGAAGGCCCTCCGAATCACCCTGTGGCAGCTGGTCATGCATGGCCACTCACTGAATGACAGATGTGCCTCCTCAGATCCCCAAGTCCCTGTCTACACCTTCACTGCCACAGCTGCTCCACAACTGTATAACATCTAATTCCATATCCCTTCTCTCTTAGCACTCACAATGACTGTCCCCTGATCAAACTTTTTAAAAAATTTAGGTATAACTCACATATCATAAAATTGACTCTTGATATGTATTATTCAGTGGCATTTAGTACACTCACAAAGTTGTGCCACCATCACCAAATCTACTTCCAGAACATTTTTATCACCCTCAAAAGAAACCCTGTACTCATCAATAGTCACTATTCATTTCCCCCACCAGTCCTTGGCAATCACTAATCTGCTTTCTATCTCCAAGGATTCTGGACATTTGATATAAATGGAATCATACAAAATACAGCCTTTTGTGTCTGGCTTCTTTTACTTAGCACAATATTTTTGGGTACCTCCATGTGTAGCATATATCAGTATTTCATTCCTTTTCATGGCTGAATAATATTCCATTGTGTGGATATACCACATTTTATTTATATACTCCATGATGGAAATTTAGATTATTTCCATTTACCTTTTTGGTTACTATGAATAATGCCCTTATAAACGTTCATATGCAAGTTTTTGTGTGAACTCTGATTGAACTCTGATACAAAAATGAGTATCAACAAGGGGGGTGCTGCTGTCTTAAAAAGCAAAACACGTAACACTGTCTTTTGGACTAGGCAGCAGGCAAAATTTATAACAGCTGTGAGGGGCTGGAGAGATGGTGAACTGAGTGCAGCATGGGAAGGTGGGAAGAAATTGTCATCAGAGGCTGGATAAAGAGCAAGTCATGTTTGTAGTCATGAAACTGGCAAAACTGGCACCTACAGAGTAACTTGGAAGATAGAAAGTGTACCTAATGAACATGTGCAGGTGGCTAAGATTTCTAGGCAGGATGCTGAAAGTGCCAACTGACTTATTTTAACTGAGTATGATAAGGTACAGAAACAGAGAGATGGGCTAAAGAGAGAACTGTTCTGTTTACAAGTAAAATTTAGAGGAAATATAGAAGAACCTGAACTTGCTGGGTTGGAAATAAAATAATTTCATGTCTCTATTTTCTCTTATTGGCTATGAAAAAATACCTCTAGGCCCCACATTTCTCCGGGCAGAAAGCAGGCTGAGGAAGCTAATCAGTTGCAAATATAGGCTATTTCTCACATAAAAGGAAGATGCTCTCAGAGGGCAGAGCCAAGAACCACACAGGATAAAGGATTGGGGGATCACTCCCAGGAAATAGAGCTGGGTCCTAATCAAGTAATATTTCCTTTCCCCAGATTAGGGGGCACTGACCACACGCTGAGGTGGGTCTTAGAACTGCTAAGGACGAGTGACTGTATGTGCCTCCATCCCTCCCGATTGAATGAAAAGGTTTATTACAGTTACTTCTGGGGGCAGGTGACATTTTTTCATTCACAAATCTTTGGATCAAGAGGAAAGAGGAACTGTGCCTGCAAAAGCCATCTCTGTCCAGACCTGATGCAGATCGTGGCTTTGGCACCTGATGGAGTTTGGATGTGTTGTCCCATCCAAAACTAATGCGGAAATTTGATTCTCAATGTGGCAGTGTTGGAAACTGATTGAGTCATGGGGGTGGATCCCTCATGAATGGATTAATGCTCTCCCTGGCGGGTAGGGGTAGTGAGTGAGTTCTCGCTCTATTAGTTCCCGCGAGAGCTCGTTGCTTAAAAAAACCCTGGCACTCTCTCTCTCTCTCTTGCTTCCTCTCTCTCTTGCTTCCTCTCGCCATGTGATCTGCTTGTACCTGCTAGCTCCCTGCCACTTTCCTCCATGAGCAGAAGCAGCCTGAGGCCCTTGCCAGAGGCAGCTGTCCCAGAATCGTAAGCCAAATAAACCTCTCTTCTTTATAAATTACCCAGTCTCAGGTATTTCTGTTATAGCAACACAAAACGGACTAAAACAGCACCTGATGCTGATTGGATGAAATTGTGTGAGTCTTGGGAGGAGTAAGTAAGGTGGGATGTGAATAACTGGGGCTTGAGTGCAGGCAGTGTAGACAATGGCCCTCAATGGATCATGCCTCCCAGTGCTCTGCGCTAGTATGGTTCTCTCCCATGTTTTTGTCCAGTAAAATGATAACAAACTCGATGCATGCTGGAGCCTGAGATATGCCTGTGCACTGGGGTTTGCTCTCGTGGAACCCAGTGCAACAAAACAAGTCTGGGCTGGAGAAGCTTCAAGGGAAGACTAAGGTGCCCTGGCTGACGGCTCAGCTAAATGCCAGACATGAGGGAGGCATTTGGACAATTGGGCCTCAGTCCATTCTCAGATGATAGCAGCTGCATAAGTAACTCCAGGCAAGACCAGCAGAAGAAACACCCAGGTGAACCCAGCTCATGAGGTATAATGTGAGCAAATACATGGTTACTACAAGCCACTGAGTTTGGGGGCAGTTCATTTCACAGCAGCAGAAAACTGATACACCTGCATGCTGGATACCAACAACATTCTTTCAACTATGTATCATATGCAGCTACATACCAGACTCATCACTCTGCCTCAAAACATTCTTCATTATAACCATGTTCCTCAGAACTACATACAACAAACTACTGCTCAGATCCAACAGCTATGCTAGGTTGACTAAGTTCTCTTTCTTGTTTCTTTAAAATTTCTGTTGGTCTCCTTCTGCACATTCATTAAACCTGACAAAGGTTTGGTCACTGACTTGGTCACGACGTTTGGTAACGACTTTCTAAATTCAAGTCTTAATGGCTATAGTAGACACTGTGCTTCATCCTGTAGATCTGTCCTTCAGAACTGATAGGAATGCTGCTGGCTCTGGAAACTGCGCTGGACTCAAGAGAGAGAGGCACCGTGCTGCCTTCCTGCAGAGCAGGCTACATCCAATGACCGGCTGATGAAAGAGTCCAAAGGTCCTACTCTCTCATCCTAACAGGGGACAGTGCTGAGGGGCCACCCCAGCTGCAGAGCATCTGCAATGCTGGCTAAGGCCTTGTGGTGGTGACTGCATCACAGCCCAACCTCTCCCTCTGCTCAGTCTTCTCTCCTTTGCCCCCAGGATCTCCTGCAGAAGCTTTGAGGGAGGTGCTGATCCCCCAGGAGCTGACTTGAAAAGTTCCACCCTACGTAGCAGGTGAATCTCCATCTCAGAGTTGGCTGTCTCACCAGCGTCAGAGCCTTTTATGAGCCTTCACTCTCTTGTACTGCCCCTCTGGTTTCAGTACTCCTCCTCTGCATGCCTTCCTTTACTTCAAAGACATCATACTACCTTGGTTGTTCTCCTATCTTCTTGATCTGATTCTTACTCTTTCCTCCTTGCTGTGTGTATATTCCAAAGTTAGTTCTCAGTTCTGTGCTATGCTTTCACCCTTGGAGAGATCATCTATTATCAAAGCTTTAACCTCTGCAGAAATGATCATCAAATTTCATCTCCAACCCCAATTTCCTTTCTGAGGTCAGTTCCACATGCCTCCAGGACATTTTCATTTCGATGTATCACCATCACTACAAAAAATTTTAAATATATTTAAAAGCAAACAGCATCTTTTCCCCTAATCAGCACCCTCCTCTGGACATGCAAATGGCACCACTCTCCCGCCAGTATATTTGGAACACTTGGAGTCATTCGTCAACCAGGGTTTTCAACTCTTTCTTCATCTTAACACACGAGGGATATGATACCTTTGCACTAGTAACAGCAGTTCAGCTCAGCAGTGAGTCTCAATGGCACAGAAATCAGAAGCACTAGGAGGGACTGGAAATTTAGTTTAATAAACACAATGACTCTTATGTACACCTCTCCTCCCAGCACTTTCTTGCTTCTGTGCTTTTGTTTGTTCTATTAGTCTCCTGCAAATACCCCTTTCTCTCTTGTCCATATTCTGACCTTCAAGATCCAACTTCTCTATGAAATTTTTCCTGGAAGCCCCAAATTAAAATGTTATTTGCCTTCTCTGAATTTCTGAAGCACTGACTACTTACATTAATTTATTGTTCTCTACTTTGAACCTTTGAACCAAATCAAAAAATCTCACTTTAAGGGAGCTTTTAGACTTTTGGTATTTCCAGTTGTCACACTGTGGCTAATGTCTGGAATCCTGCTCACAGTGCCAACTGTAGAGACACTTATCCTGTTCGTGACACCAATTGTAAAGCTAGGTGATCACACCAGTTGTCGGCTCTTTTACCTGCTGGTAATCCTGCTGACTGGGCCAACTGTTGAGCTAGGGCTAATTCTAATGTCCAGACTGGGTCACAAACCCTTCATATGCCAGGCTGGGTCACCAGACCCCTTCATGCAGGTCTATGAGCTAGGTAACTGGCCAAAAGGTCCTTGGAGCCATGGGTTGGAAAGCATGGCCATGCCGGGCGGACACCTGAGGCAGACGCCTGCCCGCCTGCTTCACTAAACCTCCTCTCTTCTCTCTCTACTCTCTCTCTCTCTCTCTCTCTCAAGAACACAAGAATAGCAACAAAACTAAAAAGATACATTGGCATGCATGTGCACTAACTCTGCGCGCGTGCGCGCACACACACACACATACACAATTTGCTTACAAAGAATGCTGAACCAGACCCAACTAGACCCAAGGCGAGGGCCCTGACCAAACTTTTCTATTTTCCCAACACCAGTGATTGGCATCCAGTAGATGCTCAATGAATGCTTGCTACAGATGATACTTTGTAACATTCTATAGGTCATTTAACCTAAGATGCCACTTTCTTCATTACTAATACATCCCTAGTTCACCTCCCAGCTGCGCACTCCACGATTCTGTGATGGGCGCCTGCCGCCACAGTTCTTCCCCCTCCCTTCTCCTTCAGGGATGGTCTTCTCTCTCATGTCGGCAAACTCTGGCCTGGCCCTGCTCACCTTTCATGATCAGATACTCTATGATCCATTCCATTTACATTCTCTACCACTCTTCTTGGGGCCTCTCCTTACCCATGATCCACAGGCAGAAATTCAGTAATATAAAAATACAAGATCAACTCTTAGTTGTAAAAAACAAAACTTACCAAATAATACAGGAATGAGAGGTTGGTTGCAGCTGCACTTTTCACTCTACTGTCCTTCTTTTCAAACATTTTTAAGGTCTCTACAGCCTAGAAATGGAACATCTGAAAGTTACTGACATTATAATATGGCAACACTAGACCTTACAATTGTGAAAAAGATGAGTGTGTCTGGAAGGTAAGACATGGGAAGGGCACAAGAGGAGTGTCAAAGAAAACAGATGACGAGATGAGAATTTCATTCAAGAACTAGAATTTATGAAAAAGAATAAAATGCACATTCTGGAACTAAAAATACACAACCTGAAATTAAAAACACATAGATGGTTTAACAGCAGATTAAATACAGCTGAAGAGAGGACTGGTGACTGGAAAAAAGGTCAGTAAATATTGAGACTTGTGAGTCATGTGAAGCAGTTTAGTGTTTATCCTGTATAACGGAGGAAGGGGTGAAGGCTTGAAAGATTTTACCTAAGAGACATGATCAACTTTATTCTTTACAAAATAATTCTGGGATTTCTACTTATGGCTATAACAGACCCTTCCACAGAAGGCCATTTTCCTCCAGAAAGCTAGGAAAGTTATGTAAAATACTAAAAATACTTTTTGGAGGCCCTGGAGAGCTACTAAGGCAACCAGGACTTGAAGGCTAAGATCTCAGAAAACATTCAGACTAAATAAGGCACAAAGAAAAGGCTAAAAAAAGGTTCTTAGAAAAAAATATGAGACATATGGGGAACACAGTGAACAGTTCTAAAATAAATGTAACCAGAGTTCCAGAAGGGGAAGAAAGACAATTCTCCAAAACCAATAACAGAAAATAATTCTAGGAGTATTATTACAAAAAATGATCTGATAACATTTTCAAGTCATGGGAAATTAAAGTACATTTTTAAACCACCTAGCAGGTCTGACATAATCCTAACCAAATAAGATATGTAAAATGGTCAGACACTTTACATGGTCATGGAACTCAACTTAGAAATTATTGCAGAATATCAGGAAGGAAAAAAAGGTAGAGAAAGGCAATGGGTTCTCCTTCCTTCCTTCTTTTAAAATACTCTTACTGAATAAAAAATACTCAACCTCTTGGTGACTCCTGCTCCTGTGAAGTTATTGTGTCCAAGCAAAAACCTTGCTTTAGCTTTTACAATGGTTGTCAGCTACAGCCATTGCAAATACCTGCTGAATTCTGAGATGTGTGATATTCAATGTCTGACCTCAAATAAGGCATCTCGAATGAATTACCAGTAAGCATGTTGATTCAATTTTTTTGATGGTCAGAAGGACTTTTAAATACTAGATTCTATATACCTTAGTTACAATGAGTAAATTCATATTCTTTTAAAGGGCTTTTGATGACTTTAAAGAAAAGCACTGAAAGTTTCTAGGCTAGTAATTTATAATTCCACAAAGTAAACACTGGAAAAGAAAAACCCAAACATCATATCCCCACTTTTAAGATTCTATTTCTTACTTTCTTGGAACTACCAAGAAATTTGTAAAACTTACCTCAAAAATTATTGTGGCTAATATCGCTCATCCTATAGAAATGATCTCATTGAATCTTCTTTTTTCCTCACTCCCCATCCCATCATCAATTCTTTACAAAACCTCCACAGCTATTAACATAAAAGCCAGTGCTGTTTTGAATCTCTAAGTTTTATAAGCTGCGTTTCACTTTGAATAAGAATTGAGATGTTTTAATCTTTACTTTTAGATTATGTCACAATAAATGTACGTGTTACTTCAAAACATAAGGCACTTGAATAGTTATAATTCATATATATCCATTAAACTCTCTGAGGTAAAGTGTAGAAGGAAAAAAAGCTGTTCTCTAACATATACAACATACATAAAACAGAATACAAAAAGAAAACAAGCAACAATAATACTTTTAAAAAGAAATGCTATAGTGGTTTATACCTGCTTTTAGAAGTAGCCATTCAAATTATATTCAAGGAAATGTGTTGAATTTTAAAATTTTGAAATTTACTACTTTGTAGCTCATTGATAACAATACTTTAAGGCTACATTTAACACCAAATCTATTTTCTCCCAAAATGGTTACTATGAATCCAAATAATACATAAAAAGCAAGGTAATCCAAAGCTATTACATAAGAGAATTAACAAAGCTATTTAGAACTTAAAACATCCACTTAAAAACATTTGATGGTAAACATATATCGTATTTTAAGTTTCTAAACTATGAACAATTCTACAAAGGCTATAAAATTATTCTAATAAAAGGAACACTCTCAGGTATTTTCTGGCTCAGATTTTTGTTTTCAAAATAGGTTATTTTCATAATTGTTCTTTAAATGTGCATGAGTATATAGCCAATATTTCTGTTTTTAAAAGTTATAATTTATAACTTTTAATATTTAAAAAATATTATAATTTATTTAGAAACAAAAATGATAAAAGTGTATTTAAGGTCAAAATTAAATTTAATTGTAAAGGGCAAAAAAAATAATGAAAATAAACATTGTTCCCCCCCCCCCAAAAGCCGTTAGGAAACTAGGTCTATTTCCGTCCTGGTCTTCCCTGCCAGCTGAGGCCACCTAGCTCCTGGCCGCGACATCCCACTGAGTCTGTCCCTGCACCATCACTGGCCTCCAGAACAACTACTTCATTCTATTCACCTTTGGGTTTTTGGCAGAGTTTTTTCTCTACTACAAAAATGGCTACAAAGACCACCACTATCACAAAGACCTAAATACTCTACAATTTCAGTATCTTTTCTTAAAAAAAAGTATTTAGAGCTAACTCTAGAATTATATCCTTATAGAAGAAGGCATAAATTTTTCTCTTTTTACTTTGAATTGTAAATAGTCTTACTTAAATGATCATTATGAAATATGTCAACCCAATTCTTTTTAATCTAATAGTGTTCCTTTCAAACTAAGGTTGTATTATACCCACCTCATCATACTTACAATATGCAAACAAAAGAAATACAAAGTGAAAGCAGCAGTGTTGAAAAGAAAGCAGAAATGGCATTTTAAAATTATCGGTAAACTAACTGATATTAAAAACTTGAAAATGCAAATGGAACAAAAGATATGTTGAATGAGATTACCTAAGAAAGCAACAGACAGCAGATCTGGGTTACATGAATTTTAATATGAAACAATCAGAGTGTTTATTCTTTAATGGATGCAGTTTTAACACATGAACTATGGAAATGCATTGTTAACTCTTTCTAAAAAGACCCTTTAAAAATAAAATGTCAAGAAAAAACTGGCAAACACGGTTTACTCCATTTTGTCATCTATAACAGTTAATCTCACAAACAAGATTTTTTTTTTTTTTGGTTCTTAGCTCACTTGAGCAAGATGATAAAGACCAATTTGTCTTACTTCCCTTCCACTGAAAGAGTATCACAACAGCGGTAGAGAGTGATCAGTGGCATTTTTAATGACCATGGGTGCCATGATGAAATGACAGAACAGACGTAAGGATACTTTGAAATCTTTTTAGTGCTTTGTAAATGCTAAAAAATGAAGTGTAGTAAATTGACATCCACAACAGAACCACCCCATGGCACCGCATTGTATTAACCATCCAATTATCACGCGAGTGCTGGGGGGCTGCTTTATTCTACGCTCATATTCTCTGCGTAGAAGATGTTCTCCCTCCTCTTCTGGAAAGGGCTTAGTCCTTTTTGTTTTCTCCCATATAAGAGAAAGGTCCTTAAATAGGAAGAAAAACTAAAAGCACAGGCTTGGGACAGGATGTGGGAAAGATGAGGTCGCTTTCCCTAGCCCTTCCTCTGTGGGTGGAAACTGGCGCAACTGAGCTATCTACTTCCTGGCACACATGACACTAATTGGTTTTACAAACTAAGATAAAAAGTTTCACTCTGTTTACTTTCTCCATCATCCCCTTTTTCTGAAAGCCACCTAAGCCTTGTGGTCTTGTCTTAGCTCTGCCCCATCTGAGAGACTGCAGGAGGGGCAGAGCCCGCTCCCTTCTACCGAAGGTAGCAAGGTGGCAGCAGTGCCAGCGAGAGACCTGCACAGTTCCAGAACCGCGGCCAGCAACAGGACCCTTTCGTTTCCAGTGCAGGGTCCGTGAGTGAACCAAGCATATAAAACAGACAACAGGAGGGCTGCTCTGGTGAGGGCAGTGGGATGGAGAGCGTCATGCTGCTCCCGGGGCTCCCGGCCGTCCTTGCTCCCCAGGCACGACCTCTGATTCTGAAAACCTTAGTGCTTTAGGGACACTCTGAAAACCTCTAGGGAAAAGTTAATCTCTGGGCTAGAGCATCGGTTGGTAACTTAGCAACGTGGCTTTACAGAGAAAGGTTTTACATTTTAAGAAACAGAACAAACAAGTAAAAATTAATAAAAGTTTAAAACTATATTAATGAAAATTATGTTAAAATAGAAATAAAAATGTTACTCAACTTCAGAATAATCACAGGTAATATTATTATAGAAAGGAGTTTCCCTGTTTTTATTGTTTTGACCAATTCACATATAAAATTCCATCTAAAATTTCTTTTAAAACTTACTTGGTTAAAGTCCTTTTGTCTCAAGTATGTAATTGCTTTGTTTATTTCCAGATCATTGGCTAGCTCTACATATTGAGAAGCTTTCACCACTTCCACACACCTATGAGGTAAAGCAAAAAAAAGATTACCTGATTTCGTTTTAGTATATATACATGTTGTTGTTTTTCATAAAAGTGACTTTTCAAAGATTTTTAAAAAGTGTTCCTAGTGCTGTGCAAGGTTAAGCACTTAATTTCCTCCAACACAGGCTTTAAGTTATTGATAAGTTTCAGCTCTACGTGAATTTTTTTATCCAATTTCTCATTAGGCTATTGTCACTTCCAACTGTTTATGGTATTTTAAATAAAAATTGGATTGCTTTGCACATTCTCATTTTTCAATTTACTAAAACAATTTCAATTTATAACAGGTAAAATTGTTTCCACATTTTTTTCCTCTTAAATGCTCTCATGGTGAGAAAAATCCTATAGAACTTGTAGAATACATTTAATTTTTTGTGTCCCAGCTTGTACAGACAATTACAGATTTGTTTCCCAAAGCACAGAACATTTACTATATACCAGGCACTGTGTTAATTCCTTTAGAAGCATTATCACATTTCATACTCACAACAACCCTGAAAGACAATCTTTATTTTGCCTGTTGGAAAATGGACGATCTGAGATCACATACGTAGAAAACTGTCAAGAATATGAACCGCCAAGACTAGCATTTTTCAAATTGAGATATTAAAATCAATTTAATGGGTTATGACTCTATTAAAAAATACAGCAGATGGAGAGTGGGGGACTGGGGAGATGTTGGTCAAAGGAAATGAAATTTCAGTTAGAAAGAATAAGTTCAAGAGATCTATTGCACATCATGGTGATTACAGTTAATAACAATATATTGTATACTTGAAAATTGCCAAGAGAATACAGATTGTAAGTATTCTCAAATATGTGAGGAAATGCATTTGGTAAATAGCTTGATTTAGCTCTCTGTTCTGTCATTTTCTACCATGTGAGATCTCAGCATTGCTGTAAAGCTACCACCAAGGAAGACCCTCACCAGATGTGTTCCCTGGACTTTGGACTTCCCAGCCTCCAAAACTGCTGCCAGATTGGAAGCTGGAGGGAGAGTCAGCTCATGGCAGAAGAAGAAGGGAAGCAAACGTGGAAACAGATTCTGGATTGAAAGTCCCCAGAGAAGCACGACAAGTCCTTAAACAGGGAGCCAACCACAAAGTCAAAAGCATCAGGACTGGAAATCCTTAGGGATTTTTTTTTAATTAACTAAAATCTATATTTTGCTCAGATTTCCTTGGTTTTTACCTAGCATCTTTTTCCATGCCAGGATCCCACCCAGAATACCACGTGACACTTAGTCATCATGTCTCCTTGGACTCCTCTTGGCTATGACAGTTTTTGATGATGACCTTGACAGTTTTGAGGGATATGGGTCAGGTATTTTGTAGAATGTCTCTCAATTGGGATTTTTCTAATGTTTTTCTGATGATTAGTGCTATGGTCTGAATGTTTGTGTATCCCAAAATTCATACGTTGAAACTTAATCCCCAGTGTGATGGTATTGAGTGGTGGGGCCTTTTGGGGGTTCCATCCTCACGAATGGGATTAGTGACCTTATAAAAGAAGCTGAAGGGAATATGTTCACCCCTTTCATCATTTGAGGACACACAGAAGGTGTCATCTATGAACCATGATTCCAGTGCTCCTCAGCACTCACTGAATCTGCTGCCACCTTGGCCTTGGACTTCCCAGCTTCCAGAACTGTGAACAATAAGTTTCTGTGGTTTGCAAATTACCTAGTCTAAGGTATTTTGTTACAGCTGCCCAAACAGACTGAGACAATTAGACTGGGGTTATGAGTTTGGGGAGGAAGATCACAGAAGTAAATCGTCATTCTTACCACTTTATATCAAGGGCACGACTCTAACGATGAGTTGGCCCTGTTGATGCTAACCTTGGCCACCTGGCTGAGGTAGTGCCTGTTGTTTCCCCACTGTAAAGTTACTCCACTCGCCTCCCTTTCCATACGGTACCCTTTGGAAGGAAGTCACTATGCACAGACCACACTTACAGGATACGGAGTTACACACACTTCCTTGAGAGCAGAGTATGGTATTATTTTTACAATTAGAAAAAAATATTTGCATATTGAAAGATTAAGAAGATCACATGCCAGTGGAGCAAAAATCAGAACTTCTTGTGTGTCCCAGCTAGAACTGGAGGTGTGGAAAGGGTCAGCTACCCAGCAATGTAGAGACAGACACAAAATCTGAGTGTTCAAGTCCGAGGGTCAACCTGGCTTCAGAAGCCAAAGACACCAAAAAAACAAAATAAAAAATCTGGGCACAGAAGCTAGGAAAAGGTTCGGCCAGTTGGAACACTTCCCCCAGGCACTGGTTTTTATCCTCTCGAGCATCTCTTTTGAACACTCGGCTCTTCCCCCTCAGGTGGTCTTTGTTTGTGGGGCCTGGGGCAAATGCATGGCCTCCTATATCATTTGAAGACTCTTTGTTTATTCAGCATACCCACCATCCACCAGGCAATGTTCCAGGAGCTAGGCATAGAGAAATGAGACATCCATGCTAGTGGGGAAGACAGATGGCATGCAAAAAGACAAACAACATCATTTGGGTTGACAGGGCTACAAAAAGAATAAAATATAGTTATGGGCTAGAAAGTGATTTATTGGGGGCTCCCTCAGATAGAAAGGTCAAGGAACACCTCTCTGAGAAAGCAGCATTTGAGCTGACAATGAATGGTCCGTAGGAGTTGGCCTGGGGGGATGGAAGGAAAGATTGCTACAGGCAGATGGAACAGCACGTGCAGAAGCCCTGAGACAGGAACAAGCTTCATGTTCAAGAACAAAGAGAAGGCTGATGCGGGTGGGTCAAAATGAGAAAGGGAGGAGTGTTATGAGATGGAGAGACAGGAAAGGATGATACAAGACCTACAAGCTGTGGTGAAAAGTTTGGATTCGCGTCCCAGTGGTCAGCTACGTATGGAAGGACTTTAAGTGGCGGAGAGATTTGATTTGATTGTAAAAGTCAGTGTGTCTCCCGTGACAGAGTGCACTGTTAAGGAAGAACAGCCTCCTGCTATTGCCTCAAGAGAATTGTTGAGGTATTCCATGCATAATAACATGTGCAAAGTGCTTAGTTAAGGGCCTGGAACATAGCAAGCGTGCAATAAATGCAATAAAAGAAATGCAATAAGAGCAATAAATAAATGCACTACTGCAGTTACACACACACACACAAAAAGCTTGATTTAGCCATTCCAGTGTATACATATATCAAACACCATGTTGTACATAATAAATAGACAACTTTTACTTGTTGCTTAAAAAAACAGAATAGAGAATAAATCAGATATATCAGGAGGCACTGCACATAATCAGGGCAAGGATTATTCATGAAACTTGTTTCAATAAACAATGTAAAATATATTTCTTACTGAAGGACGGGTTCATTGGCCTAGACCAATAAATAATTCAAAAATAAATAATAAATAATTTAAAGTAGAAGGTCCCCTTCTTCAAGCAGAATCTTTTTTTGAAAACCCAATATATTAAAGAGCCCCTCTGCTTGAAGTAGGGAAGAAGGACTTGAACCCCAGCCCACTCTAGCAAAGTAACCTGGAGGCACAGCTAATGCAGCTTCTTGGGTTCCAGGCTCTCAGCAAACATTTACTGAATGTCTACAATGTATCAGACATTGTGTTGGTACAGGGGCTACAAGACATGGTTCATGCCCTTATGAGGAAAGCAGACCAGCAAATCAAGTCTGCATAAAACTATTGTAAAGAAATCCAAGAATACAGAGGTGAAGACTAAACCAGACTCAGGAATGGTATTCCAGAGATATCTGAGCTCAGTTTGAAGAACTAGTATGAACTGATTTGACAAAAAGGGGAAGGAAGTACATTCCAGTAAGAACATCCAAAGATGCAGAAGATCAGGAAAGCAGGAAACATCTAAGAAATGGATTCATTCACGACTGGAGAAAAGGATGCTCATGAGCAAGTGGAAAGAAACAAGGTCTGAGAAGTTGGCAGAAACCACACATACACAGCTTTTTACGGCTAGCTAGGGAATATGCACCACACCCTCAAAATCCCAGGCAACCACTGGATTTAAAGCAAGTGAGTGATGGCACAAATTCTAGACTTAGAAAAATCACTTTGACAGCAGTGACAGAGAACAGGCAGGCGACAGAAAAGATAGGAGGCTACTGTCACACTGCAGCTGAAAAAGAACGTAAGCTTGAACTAATACAGTAAGTAGCCTAGACAGCAGGAGGTCATTTGGTGAGATACTAAGAAGCCAGAACTCATGAGAGGCAGTTGCTGATCAGATGTAAGTGGTGAAATGCAGAACAAAGAGAAGTCTAAAGTACTGTCTCAATTTCTGGGTTAGGCAATTGATTAACTGGTAGTACCACTCACTTCTTTCAGGAAACAAAGCATACGTTTCAGACGCAGGAGAAGATATGCTTAGGATTGAAAATGCTGTTTATGGTGCAAAAAGAACATTTAAGTGAATAAGCTCAACTGTCATATACGTAGGTCTATGACATAATACAGAGTTCTATAACAAATACTGAGATTTGGCAACATATAAGGGTCAGTTAGAGCCATGAGTGTTAAAACAAAAAGTGTTTCTCTACTCACTAAACTTCTGACACCAAGCGTGTAGGGGGTTTTCCCCACACCAAGCAATTCTCCAATTCTCTGAGAACACTGAGTGTTCCACAATTTAATCCAATTCTGACGCTAACTAACTAGAGTTAGCTCAGACCCCAGGTGAAGGACCACTGGTAATTTTCTATAATGGCTCACAGAACTTAGGAAAAGGCTTTGTTTACTATTACTGTTTTGTTACGAGCACTGTTATAAAGGATAAAGACCATCAGCCAGATGAAGAGGTATACAAGGCAAGGTGTGGAAGGGCCCCAGCACAGGAGCTTCTCTCCCAGAGGAGTTTGGGGTTTATCACTCTCCTGGCACGTGAATACATTCACCAACCCAGAAACTCTCTGAAGCCCATCGTTTAAGGGTTTTATGGAAGTCCCATTACATAGGCTATGACCGACTACATCAGTGGCCACTGGTAAATGACTCAGTCTCCTGCCCCTCCCCTTCCTGGAGATCAGGTTGGGGAGTGGGATGAAAGTTCCAATCCTCTAATCACATGGTTGGTTCCTCTGGCAATCAACCGCATCCCGAAGCTATCTGGGGTTTCCAGGTACCAGTCATCTTACTAACATGTGAAAAGATGCTCAGCACTCTGGAGACTCCGAAGTCTTAGAAGCACTAGTCAGGAACTAAAATGTTTTGTCAGGGACGAAGACTAAATTTTACAACCAAAGATACTCCTATCACTCACAAAGTTACAAAGGTTTTAGAAGCACAGAGCCAGGAGCCAGGCACAGAGACTAAGTATGTCTGTCTTATTATGGCACAGGTGTGGACGATGCCATCTGGAGTAAAGAGAGAGGAGTGAGAAGTGAGAAGGCTGGCAGAGTCAGAGGAACAGACGCTTCAGTGTGGCCAGAGAGGGAGAGTAGCCGAAGGAGTGTGGCCAGAGAGACAGAATGAACGGAGGAGGACGGTATCATAGAACGAGAAGGAAAAGCGTGTTTCAGTAAGAAAAGAACTGTCAACAAATCAAATGCCTCAAAGATAAATGTCTCACTTTCTCCTACCTTTTTTTTTAAAAGATGACTGGTAAGGGGACTTTAACCCTTGACTTGGTGTTGTCAGCACCGTGCTCACCCAGTGAGCCACGGGCCGACCCTCCTACTTACCTTTTTCAACGGGGGTTCTGCAAGAGAATTAAGCCCTACAGAAAATTATCTGAGTTATTTTTTCTCAGTTTTTCTAAGGATAGTACATAGCTCTTACTGTTCTACATGCACAGAATGCCTTAGAAATTTAGGGTTTAATTATCTTGAGCAAGATATATGAGAAGGGCTGCCAACATCTGGACTTTAGAGAACATTCTTCTCTCTGCTTAGAACATCCTCCCTCCCTGGCTGTCAATACTTACTAATCCTTCAGATTTCAACCCAAATATCACTAATCTGGGAAGCCTGCCATGATACCACGACATCCAGCTACATTAAATATCTCACCAAAGTGATTTCCCAGCAACCTACAAAGCATAACTTCTTATGTAAGTATAACGTAGCACTTATATTGCTTTGTTATTGCTAGAATAATTGTTTACTTAGCTCAACTGTAAGCTTCTTGAAGGCAGACAGTTTTTCATCTTGACTTACCACTGGCCTTCAGTAAACAAAAATATTTGTTTTTGTTGTGGGTGTTGGCTTTCTAAGCATGACATTAAAGTTATAAACTCATACAAGAAAAATAAAAAATACAGAGTAATGCCTTCTTGGATTCAAAATACTTGAGAATTTTTAAGTGCCTGACAAAAATAATAGAAAAGGTAGGAGGTTGGAGGAAATAAGGTCAAAGTATTCTAAAGTTCTAATATTACCAGTGAAGTGGTAAAAGTAATAATTCGTATTACACTGTAGTATGTCAAGGATACACATTATAAAACAGTGACTCTAAGAACAGTGAACAAATGCATAAAGAGAGGGGAAGAGAATATTTGTGAAATAACTTAAAATATTTAACTAAATTTAAAAAGGCAGGAAAGGAGGGAAAAAGAAACATAAATCATACGGGTCAAATAGAAAAAAGGTGAGATAGGAACCCAAATAGATAATTACTTTAAATATAAGTGGACTAAATAGCCCCATTAAAAGACTGAGATTTTCAGAGTGAATTAAAAAAACAAACAACCAACAAATACTATGTTGTTTACAAGAGACACACCTTAAATTAAAAACATAGAATAGCAAAAGTAAAGTGAAAAGAAATATACAGTGAAACCAAAGAAAACAGACAAAGCAAACTCTAAGGCAAGAGACATTACTAGAAGTAATAAAGGACATCTTTTTTATTCCTTTTATTTTTATTGAAATATAGTTGATTGTACATATCTATGTGGTACAGAGTTGAACATCAACATTTGTGTGCAATGTGTGATGTTCAAATAAGAATAACTAGTGTATTCAACATTATATAACATAGTTATTTTTTGTGGCCCTTTACCAGTTCCTCATTTACCCCCCCTTCCCACCTCTTGTAACCTCAGTTCTCTGTTCCCTCCTCTTGAAAGTTCAACTTATCATTGTGATTATTTTATTTCTTTCTTTTTATTTATTTATTTTTTGGCTCCCAGTTATGAGTGAGGACATGTGGTATTTCTCTTTCTGTGCCTGGCTTATTTCATTTAACACAATTTTCCCTAAGTTTATCTGAGTTGCTGCAAATGGCAGTATTTCATCCCTTTTTTATGGCAGAGTATTATTCCATTGTGTAAATGTACCATATTTTCTTCATTCAGTCTTCCAGTGATGGACATTTAGTTTGGTTCCAATGCTTGGCTATTGTGAATAGAGCTTCGATAAACATGGGAGTGCAGATATCCCTATGACATGATGATTTCCATTCAAAAGAGGACATTTCTTAATGATAAAGCGGCTAATCACCAGGGATATATCCCAGTTTAAAATCTGTATGTATCTAATAATATAGCTTCAAAATATATAAAGCAAAAATTAATAAATCTAGAGGAAGAAATATAGAAATCCATAACTATAGTAAAAATCTTTAACACACCGCTCTCAACATGTAAAAGAATAAACAAACAAAAATCAATACAGATAAGATTTGAACAAAACAAGAGATCAGAGCTGGCCTATAGAGGACATTACCCCCAACAGTAACAAAATACATGTTCTTTTTAAATGCATTTGTATTATGTATCAAGAGCCACAACAAATTTCAAGAGTTGAAATTATTCACTGAATATCCTCTATCAGAGTGAAATTAAACTATAAATAAGAAAAAGATAATAGAAAATGCCCAGCTTCCAGGGAATTAAGCAATACAGCAGTCAATACAGCAGTCAATATACAGTCAACACACAAAATTCAGTTGTATTTCTATACACTAACAATGAACAATCTAAAAATAATATTAGGAACATACTTCCATTTACAACAGCATCAAGGAAAAAAAAAAAAAACCCTTAGGCAATAAACATAACCAAGGAGGTGAAAGACTTGTACAATGAATACTACAAAACACTGCTGAAAAAAATTAAAGAAAACAAATAAATGGAAACATATTGCATGTTCATGGATTAGAAGACTACTGTTAAGATATCAATACTACCCAAAGCAATCTACGGATTCAATGCAATCCCTATCAAAATCCAAATGACTTTTTTTTTCTTTTTTTTGCTAATATAGAAAAATCCACCTTAAAAATTATATGGAATTTCAAGGGATCCCAAATAGCCAAAACAATCTTGAAAAAGAAGAGCAAAACTGAATGACTCACAACTTTGGGATGTCAAAACTTACTGTAAAGCAACAGTAATCAAAACAGTATGGTACTGGCATAAAGATAGACATATTGACCAATGGAATAGAGTAGAGAGTCCCAAAATAAACCCTCACATATATGGTCAAATGGTTTTTGACAAGATTACTAAGAACATTCAATAGGGAAAGAAAAGTCTTTTGAACAAATGGTGCTGGGAAAATAATATCCACATGCAAAAAATGAAGTTGGACCTTTACCTAACACCATATAAAAAATTTAATTCAAAATGGATCAGAGGCCCAACTGTAAAACCGAAAACAATAAAATTTTTAGAAGAAAACATAGGGCAAATGCTTTATGACTTTTTTTATGCTTTTATGCTTTTTTTTTTTTCTGGATTTGGAAATGATTTTTGGATATGACACCAAAGACAAAGGCAACAAAAGAAAAAATAGACAACGTGAACATCATGAAAAATTTTAAAGGTTGTGCATCAAAGAACTATCAATAGAATGAAAAGGCAATCCACAGAATGGGAGAAAATATTTGCAAATCACACATCTGATAAGGGATTAATATTCAGGATATATAGAGAACTCCTAAAACTCAACAACAAAAAACAAACAAGCCAATTCAAAAATGATAAATGGCTTGAAGAGATATATCTCCAAAGAAGATGTACCAGATGGTTAATAAGCACATCAGAAGATGCCCAACACCACTAATCATTAGGGAAATGTATTTCAAAACTGGAATGAGATACTACCTCATACCCATTAAGAGGGCTACTATCAAAAAACAGAAAATAATTGTTGGGAAGGCTATGGAGTAATTGGAACCTTTGTGTACTGTTGGTGAGAAGATAAAATGGTACAGCCACTGTGGAAAACAACATGAGCATTCCTCAAAAAATTAAAAACAGACTTACTATTTCATACAGCAATTCCACCTCAGGGTATATATCCCAAACAATTAAAAGCAGGGTCTTGAAGAGATATTTGTACATACATGTTCACAATAGCAACCCAACTGTCCATCGACAGATAAATAGATAAGCAAAATGTGGTATATTTGTACAATAAAATATCATCCAGCCTTAAATAGGAAGGAAATTCTGACACGCTATTCCATGGATGAAACTTGAGGACATTATTCTAAGTGAAATAAGCCAGTCACAAAAAGAAAAATATTGTGAAATTTGATAAGGAATATCTATAAAAATCCTATAGCAAATACTAAACTCAACGGTGGGCTGTTGCAAGCTCTGACCCACGAGATCAAGGACAAAACAAAAAATGCCTTCTATATCACCACTTCTATTCAGCACTTAACTGGACATCCTAACCAGTGCAATAAAGCAAGAAAACAGACAAAAAGCAGCATAAATATAGGGAAAAAACCTGTCATTATTTACAGACAGTGCAAATATGTATGTAGATAACCCAAAAGAATCTACAGATAATTATTCAAGTTAATGTTTCCCCCCACACACTGGGGTTTAATGTTTTTCCCAAAGGACAAGTTCAGTGAACATTTCACCAAGAGTGTTGGTCAATATATCTAGGCAGGAATCTAGATGCTTTTGTTGAACAGTATTCTTGCCCTCAGAGTCTATCAGAGAAGACAGACTGAAAAAGAAAACAAAGCTGTTCCAACAGAAAGAGATGCACATGCTATCTGAGCAGAGAAGTGAGAATTCTCTATTTGCCAACAGGTTAACGACATGCTTCACAGAGAAGGAAACATTTCAATTGTAACTTGAGTACTGAATAGAAGCCTTTGAGTCAAGATTTCTATCTTTAATAGAGAGTGCAATATGTATAAATAGTCCTTCACTCTCAATACAAAACAAAGTTTGTATTCATACTTTTCCAATTCCTTGAGGTGTAATGTTAGGTTGTTTATTTGGGATCTTTCAACTTTTTTGATGTAAGCCCTTATGGAAATAATCTTTCCTCAGTACTGCTTTTGCAGTATCTCATGGGTTTTGGTATGTTCTGATTGTATTTTCATTTCTTCCAAAGAATTTTTTAATTTCCTGCTTTATTTCTTCTTTGACTCATTGGTTGTCCAGGAGCATGTTGTTTAATATTCATGTTTGCCTGGTTTCCAAAGTTTTGCTTGTTATTGATGTCTAGTTTTATTGCTTTGTGGTCTGAAAAATACTTGATATGAATTCAGTCTTTTAAAATTTGTTGAGACTTCATTTGTGCCTTAATATGTAGCTTATCCTGGAGAATGATCCATGTGCAGATAAGAATGAGTATTCTGCAGCTGTTTGATGAAATGTTCTGTAAATGTCTCTCAAGTCCATTTGGTCTAAAGTGCTGTTTAAATCCAATATTTCTGTGCTAATGTTTTGGTCTAGATGATCTGGCCAGTGGAGAGAGGGGTGTTGAAGTCCCCAACTATTATTGTATGGGGTCTATTTCTCCCTTTAGATCCAATAACATTTGCTTTATATATCTGGGTGCTCCAATGTTGGGTGCATATATATTTAAGATGGCTTTATCTTCTTGATACATTGATTCCTTTATCATTACATGATGTCCTTCTTTGTCTCTTTTTATAGTTCTTGGTTTAAAGCCAATGTGAACTTATACAAGTATAGCAACTCCTGCTCTGTTTTGGTTTCCATTTAATCTATTTATGTCTGTATTAGTCAGGGTTCTCCAGAGAGACAGAATCAACAGGACATGTTATAAATATATGAGAGGAGATTTATTAGAGGGATTAGCTCATGCAGTTGTGAAGAGAAGTCCCACAACAAGCTGTATGTAAACTGGATGCTGGTTGTGGAGGATACCAACATTAATAAAGCAAATGTAGTTTTAGCAAGGTCTAAGCCCTTTAGTTTAAGGAATCGCCTAACTGTTTAGAATTGCACACAGAAATGCTAAGCTTGAGAAAAGCAGAAAACTTTCCCAGGACTAAAGTCTCTGTTGCAGATTAAAAAAAAAAAAAAAAAGGAACACAGCAAAAATGCTTGCTATAAGGGCAGTCGTCCTTGGCACAGCTAAACCTAATGATTGTTGCCATGACAAATATCTCATTGTTCTTTTTGTAACCACCTATGTTCCTTTTCTGTAACTTTCTTGCCTGGAGAATAAAAACAGAGAGAAAACCTTGCTTGGGATTATTTTCCTGGGAATTCTTCTCTCTTGAGGGATTTGCCTGGAATTAACCCACTCTGGGCCTCTCACTGCTCTGGAGAAATGGGCTTTGAGTAATCCTTTGTGTCTCCATCACCCTGGGAGAGGAGACACTGGTTACATGGCTCAGTCCAAGTCTAAAGGCCTCAAAACCAGAAAAGCCAATGGTGTCCTGGGTATAAGTCCTGGAACCCCAAAACTAAAGAGTCTCAAGCTCTGATGTCTGCAGACAGGAGAGAAGAGTGAATCCTAGCTCCAGCAAATATTCACCTTTTTTCTCCATTTTGTTGTCATCATTGTTGTTGTTGTTCTCTTGGGGCCCCCAGTGGATTGGATGGTTCCTGCCCATATTGAGAGTAAATCCTTCTCATCCAGTCCACTCAGTCTCTCATTCTAATCTCTTCTGGAAACACCTTCATGGACACACCTAAAAAGATTGCTTTACCAGGTCTCTCAGCATTCCTTTATTTAATTAAATTGACACTTAGAATTAACCTTCACGAGTCCACCCCTTGTCAACTTGGTGTCTATACTTATCTCCTTAAATTATATCTAATCTTCAAATGGGAAAATAATGTCATAATT
Source organism: Cynocephalus volans (assembly GCF_027409185.1). Taxonomy (NCBI): domain Eukaryota; kingdom Metazoa; phylum Chordata; class Mammalia; order Dermoptera; family Cynocephalidae; genus Cynocephalus; species Cynocephalus volans. The sequence goes on from NC_084466.1 coordinate 87,971,728, forward strand.
TCATCTAACATGATGCATCTATCCTGTGTACAACCGAAAACACAGTAATACTTTTCCCAGAAGAGGTAAAGTCCTTAGATGATATCTACCCTTCTCCTGATATCCCATGACTTAAACACAAACAATATGATGTAAAGTTAACAATTATTTAAATGCTGATATAAAATCAATAAGTCCCATGGTACATGATAAAGAATAAGAGGAATAAAAACAAAGACAATTGCTTAATAACGGTACAGTATATATACAGAGAGACATTCTTAACACAATAAGGACAAGTACAACCCTCATTTTTGTAACTGGTTACGTGATCAAAGCTGGTACTTAAAACTACCTTCTTCTACTACCTATTCTGTATTCCCTTTGCCTTCAACGAGCACCTCAGCTAGTTGTGGTTCTTTACATGGCACACTGACCCAAACCTTCATCCCTGAAGAGTCTGGGTCATTCATAGTCTTGCCTGGTTTTGATTGTTATAGTTTTCCATTGACCTTAATCACAAGGCATGGTAGTACTAAGGGATCTCCTGTATTCCAGACATAATCTTCCTTACCTCCACTGTGAAGTAGTAGTCCAACTTCCCCTTAATAGTCTGGGTCAATCACTCCAGTTAACACCGTAACTCCTTTCTGTTGACTCAGATGCATGATGAGCCCAAAGTGGCCAGGTGGCAGCCTTAATTAATTTCTAGCTCAATGGGATCATTTTTGTGCCTCCCTCTGGAAGCATACCTCCCTCTGGAAGCATAACTCCCTCTGGAAGCAGGACCTCTAGACCAGCAGAACATAAGTTGTGGAAACAGGAAGCAAAAATTTTGCTAGTGGGTCACTAGGAGTAATGGTGAGTGGTGCCGCTTCCATTTCCCACTCCTTGATTCCTGGATGTATGAATCCCGGCTATGGGAGAAACAGTACCATATATTGGGCACTGATTTAGAGCATATACAGCCTTATGGAGAACCTTCCCCAGCCCTGCACGGTATCATCATTGAGCTGGTACTGTAAACTGCAACTTCAAAAGGCCATTCCACTGTTCTATCAGACTGGCTACTTCAGGATGATGGGGAACATGGAAAGACCAGCACATTCCATGAGCATGATCCCATTGCCACACTTCTTGGCTGTGAAGTGAGTTCCTTGGTCAGAAGCAATGCTGTGTGGAATGCCATGATGCTGTATAAGGCACTCTGTGAGTCCACAGATGGTAGTTTTGGCAGAAACATTTCATGCTGAAAAAGCAAATCCATATCCAGAGCAACTGTCTATTCCATTAAGTACAAGATGCTGCCCCTTCCATGATGGAAGCGCTCCAATATAATCAACCTACCAACAGGTAGCTGGCTGATCACCCCAGGGAATGGTGCCATATTGGGGCTTGGTGTTGGTCTCTACTGCTGAAAGATTGGGCACTCAGTGGTTGCCATAGTCAGGTTGGCCTTGGTGAGTGGTAGTCCATGCTGCTGAGCCCATGCACAACCTCCATCCCTGCCACCATGGCCACTTTGCTCATGAGCCCACTGGGTGATGACAGGGGTGGCTGGAGATAGAGGCTGACAAGTAGCCACAGAATAGGCCATTCTATCCACCTGATTATTATAGTCCTCCTCTGCTGAGGTCACCCCTTGATGGGCATTCACATGGGAAATAAATATCTTTACATCCTTTACCCACTCAGAGAAGTCTATCCACATACCTCTTCCCCAAATTTCCTTCTCATCAATTTTCCAATCATGTTCCTTCTGACTCCTTGGCCATTTGGCCAAACCATTGGCTACAGCTCATGAATTGGTATATAATTGCACATTTGGCCATTTCTTCTTCCAAGCAAAGTGCACAACCAAGTGTACTACCCCATTGAGAAGATTTCTCTTCACCAGTTTTTCAGGGATGTCCCTAAAAGAGGCTGTAATGCCGCAGATGTCCACTTTCGGGTGGTGACTGTATACTGTGCAGAGCCATCTGTAAATGAAGTCCTACTCTTCTCTTCCTCTGTCAACTGATCTTAGGGAACTCTCCATGAGGCTATAAGTGCAGGGTGGGGGAGAGAAGGCAGTGCAGCAGAAGCAGGAACCATGGGCATTTGGGCCACTTCTCCATGTAACTCACTTGTGCCTTCAGGACCTGCTTGGACCTGATCATGTATATACCATTTCCATTTGATGATGGAATGCTGCCGTGCACACTCAACCTTATGGCTTACTGGGTCAGATAACACCCAGTTCATAATGGACAGCTCAGGTTGCACAGTAACTTGGTGGATCATAGTCAAGCATTCAGTTTCTACTAAGGCCCAGTAGCAGGCCAAGAACTATTTCTCAAAAGGAGAGTGGTTATCTGTGCATGATGGCAGGGCTTTGCTCTAAAATCCTACAGTTCTCACTGTGATTCACCTATGTGGCTTGTTAAGGCTCCAAACAGAATCCCTATCTGCCACTGACACCTCAAGGACCATTGGGGCTGCCAGATCATATGGCCCCAGGGGCAGACCAGCTTGCACAGCAGCCTGGACCTGTTGCAGAGACTTCTCCTGATCCAAGCCCCACTCAAAACTAGCAGCTTGTTGGGTAACTCAGTGTATGGGCCAGAGTAACACACCCAAATGAGAAGTAAGTTGCCTCCAAAATCCAAATAGGACCACTAGGCATGTGTCTCTTTCTTGGTTGTAGTAGGGGCCAGATTCAACAACTTATCCTTTACCTTAGATGGTATATCTTGACATGCCCCATGCCATTGAACTCCTAGAAATGCAACCAAGTTAGGAGGCCCCTGAATGTTAGTCAGATTTATTTCCCCCCTCTGACATGCAATGTCTTACCAATAAGTCCAGAGTAGTTGCTACTTCATGCTCACTAGGTCCAATCAGCATAATGTTATCAATGCAGTGGACCAATGTAATGTAAGGAAAGGCAATCAAAATCTCTGTGGACTAAATTGTAACATAGGGCTGAAGAGTTGATATACCCCTGAAGGTGTATTGTGAAGGTGTACGGTGAAGGTGTATTGCTGGCCTTGCCAGCTGAGAGCAAACTGCTTCTGGTGGGCTTTATGGACAGGGATGGAGAAAAAGGCATTTGCCAGATCAATAGCTGCATACCAGGTACCCAGAGACATGTTAATTTGTTCAAGCAATGAAACCATGTCTAGTACAGTAACTGTAATAGGAGTCACCACTTGGATAAGCTTATGATAATCCACTGTCAATCTCTAGGATCCATCTGTCTTTTTTTTTTTTTTTAATTTTATTTTGTTGATATACAATGTGGTTGATTATTGTGGCCAATTACCGAAACCTCCCTCCCTCCTCCCTCTCTCCCCTCCCCCCCAACAATGTCCATTCTGTATGCTTGTCGTATTAACTTCAAGGAATTGTAATTCTTACGTCTTCTTCCCCCCTTGGTTTTTTTTGTGTGTATGAATTTATTTATTTATTTTTAGCTCCCACCAATAAGTGTGAACATGTGGTATTTCTCTTTCTGTGCCTCACTTGTTTCACTTAATATAATTCTCTCTAGGTCCATCCATGTTGTTGCAAATGGCAGTATTTAATTCTTTTATATACCTGAGTAGTATTCCATCGTGTAAACATACCACAGTTTCGGTATCCACTCATCCGATGATGGACATTTGCGCTGCTTCCAACTCTTGGCTATTAAAGAGTGCTGCGATGAACATTGGGGAACAGGTATACCTTTGACTTGATGATTTCCATTCCTCTGGGTATATTCCCAGCAGTGGGATAGCTGGGTCATATGGTAGATCTATCTGCAATTGTTTGAAGAACCTCCATACCATTTTCCATAGAGGCTGCACCACTTTGTAGTCCCACCAACAATGTATGAGAGTTCCCTTTCCTCCACAACCTTGCCAGCATTTATCGTTCAGAGTCTTTTGAATTTCAGCCATGCTAACTGGGGTGAGATGGTATCTCAGTGTGGTTTTGATTTGCATTTCCCAAATGCTGAGTGATGTTGAGCATTTTTTCATATGTCTGTTGGCCATTCGAATATCTTCCTTAGAGAAATGCCTACTTAGCTCTTTTGCCCATTTTCTAATTGGGTTGCTTGTTTTTTTCTTGTAAAGTTGTCTGAGTTAATTGTGTATTCGAGATATTAATCCTTTGTCAGATGTATATTTTGCAAATATTTTCACCCACTCTGTTAGTTGTCTTTTAACTCTGTTAATTGTTTCTTTTGCTGTGCAGAAGCTCTTTAGTTTGATATAATCCCATTTGTTTATTTTTCCTTTGGTTGCCCGTGCTTTTGGGGTCATATTCATGAAGTCTGTGTCCAGTCCTACTTCCTGAAGTGTTTCTCCTATAATTTCTTTAAGAAGTTTTATTGTTTCAGGGTGCATATTTAATTCTTTAATCCATTTTGAGTTGACTTTAGTGTATGGTGAAAGGTATGGGTCTAGTTTCATTCTCCTGCATATTGATAGCCAGTTCTCCCAGCACCATTTTCTGAAGAGGCAGTCTCTTCCCCAGTATACAGGCTTGGTGCCTTTGTCAAAGATCAGATGGCTGTCGGTGTGTGGGTTGATTTCTGGATTCTCTATTCTATTCCATTGACCAGTGTGTCTGCTTTTATGCCAGTACCATACTGTTTTGGTTATTATAGCTTTGCAGTATAGTTTAAAGTCAGGTTCTGTTATGCCTCCAGCTTTACTTTTTTTACTCAGCGTTCCTTTGGCTATGCATGGTCTTTTGTTATTCCATATAAATGTCTGCATAGTTCTTACCATTTCTGAGAAAAATGTCACTGGAATTTTGATGGGGATTGCATTGAATTTGTATATCACTTTGGGTAGTATGGACATTTTCATTGTGTTGATTCTTCCAATCCAAGAGCATGGGATATCTTTCCATCGTCTTGTATTCTCTAATTTCTCTCAGCAGTGGTTTGTAGTTCTCATTATAGAGATTTTTCACCTCCTTGGTTAACTCAATTCCTAAGAATTTTATTTTTTTGGTGGCTATTGTAAATGGGCAGGCTTTCTTGATTTCTCATTCTGCATGTTCACCATTGGAGAAAAGAAATGCTACTGATTTTTGTGTGTTGATTTTGTATCTTGCTACTGTGCTGAAATCATTTATCAATTCCAAGAGTTTCTGGCTTTTAGGGTTTGTGATGAAAAGTCTGATGTTAGTCTGATTGGGGCTCCCTTATAGGTGATTTGATGCGTCTCTCTTGTAGCTTTTAAGATTCTCTCTTTGTCTTTGAGTTTTGCCAATTTGACTACATGTTGTGGAGAAGACCTTTTTGGGTTGAATAAATTTGGAGATCTTTGAGCTTCCTGGATCTAAAGATCTGTGATTTGTCCTATACCTGGAAAGTTTTCTGCCACTATTTTGTTGAATATGTTTTCAATGCAATTTCCTTTTTCCTTCCCTTCTGGAATATCCATGACTCGGATATTTGATCGCTTAAGGTTGTCTGATATCTCTCTCAGATTTTCTTCAATGCCTTTGATTGTTTTTTCTTTTTTTTTGTCTGCCTGTGTTATTTCAAACAGGCCATCATCAAGTTCAGAGGTTCTCTCTTCAACTTCCACAAGCCTGCTGGTTAAACTCTCCATTGTGTTTTTTATTTCGATTAATGAGTTCTTCAGTTTGGCAAGTTCTGCTACATTCTTTTTCAGGACATTGATTTCCTTGTACATTTCTTCTTTCAGGTCCTGTATACATTTCCTTGTTTCATCATGTTGTCTAGCTGAGTTTTCTTGTATCTCATTCAGTTTCCTTAGAATTATCACTTGAAATTCCTTGTCAGTCATTTCAAGGGCTTCTTGTTCTATAGGATCTAGAGCTTGAGAGTTATTACCCTTTGGCAGTGTACTTTCTTGATTTTTCGTATTTCTGGCATCTTTTCTTTGATGTTTATTCATTGTGGCAGAATGAATAAACAGTCCAAAGTTTTGACACTATTGTGTGACTAAGATGTTGCTGGGGTTGCCAATTTGGTATGGCTACCTCAGTGACTGCTCAGTTGGCCACTAGTGCCTTGTGTGTGTGGTTGCCTCGGGTCTTGGGCCTCTCCGGGGAGCCACCTCTCTGTTCAGCTTGGACTCGGCTGGGCTGCTGGGTCACGGGGTGGTACCACAGGGTGTGTGGTCTCTGCTGAGTTTCCACCTCCTCTGCTGGATGTCTCCCTGTTCCTGCACGCACTGGGCCGGGCTGCTGGGATGCGCAGAGGCACCGCAGAGCGTGTGGTCTCTGCGGAGCTTCCCCTTCCCCTGCTGGATGTCTCCCTGCTCCATGTGCACTGGGCTGGGCTTGGGATGGAGGCAGGTGGTGGCGGTGAAGCCTACCTGCTGCTGATCGTGCGGCGGCGGCGCCCCCACAGGGTTTGTGCTCTCTACGGAGCTTCCGCCTTCCCCACTGGACGTCTCCCCACTCCACGTGCACTGGGCTGGGCTGCTGGATCCCGCAGTAGTGGTGTGGTCCCCGTGGAGTTCCCACCTCCCCTGCTGGACATCACCCTGCTCCATGCGCACTACACCGGGCTCGGAATGGAGCCAGGTGCCTGCGGTGAGGCCTACCTGCTGGATCACGGAGTGGCGGCCCCGCAGGGTATGTGTTTCCTGCGGAGCCTCCACCTCCCCTGCTGGATGTCTCCCCACTCTGTGCACACTGGGCTTGGCTGGGAATGGAGCCAGGTGGCAGCGGTGAAGCCTTTCTGCTGGATCGTGCGACGGCGTCCCCGCAGGTCATGTGGTCTCTGCGGAGCCTCTGCCTCCCCCGCTGGATGTCTCCCCATTCCATATGCACTTGGTGTATGTTTTTATAGTTGTAAATCGGTTGATTTGTGGGAGAGAATGACACTAGGGACCATCTATTCCGCCATCTTGACCGTAAGTAGTTTCTGATGCTGGGAAGTCCAAAGTCCATCTGGTGGTGGTGATAATGACTCAAGGATCTCACCAATTTCTGAGGCTGGGAAGTCCAAAGTCCTTCTGGTGGTGGAGACAGTGATCCAGGAGTCCAAAGGCTGCAGAAGCACCATTGTAGGACATGGGGTACAGTTCAGACCCACAGTAGAACCAGGTGAGTCCCATCTGTCTTTTTAATGGGCCAAGTAGAAGAGTTGAATGGGGATGTGATGGGAATCACCCCCCCTGCCTCTTTCAAGTCCTTGATAGTACCACTAATCTCTGCAACCCCTCCAGGATTTTTGATTTACTATTTTCCTAGGTAGAGGCAGCTCTTATGGTTTCCATTTGGCCTTTCCCACCACATAGTCCTCACTCCACAGGTCAAGGAATCCATGAGGGGATTCTGCCAGCTGCTAAGTACATCTATTCCGATTATGCACTCTGGAACTGGGAATGGACATCCACAGGATGTCCCACTGGACTCACAGTGAGTCAGACCTTGCCTAAAACTCTATTAATCACAACCCTCATAAGCCCCTATTCTAACTGGAGGGGGAACTGTGATGTTTTAGGTCTACTGGAATCAATGTCTGTTCAGATCCAGTGTCCAGTAGTCCCTGAAAGGTCTGATTATTTCCCTTTCCCCAATGCACAGTTACTCCGGTAAAAGGCCGTAGGTCCTCTTGGGGGAAGGATGGGAGAAAGATTAATAGTATAAATTGTTGGTAGTGTAGCAGCGCCCTTCCTCAAGGGGAACCAGCCACCCCTTCATTCATGGGGTTCTGGGTCTATAAACTGGCTCAAATCTGGGAATTGGTTGAGGGGCTGTTACTCCCTTTTTTAATGATTCGAATTAGACTTTTGTTCACTCGATCTAGAAGTTTTCTGCTTATACAGATCAAGTAAGAATTTAGTAGGTTTCCTATCTGTTTGACTTACAGAACAGCATGATTAACTAACCAATACAACAGATCTACATCAGTCAGACTATTCTGATTGCTGCTTTGCTTCTGCTGCCCATTATGGTAACTATGCCCACCTTGCCTTTGCTGGCTGAGCGCCGCCACTTGGCCCCAGGATCCAATTAGTCCCATTGCATTCAAGTCTTGCAATTGCCTGATGGCAGTTCCCACTGCAAAGTCTGGTCTATAGAGATAAGCAGTCACAGAGCTCTTCAGGAATGCTGGGGCTCCCCTCACAAATCTATCTCTCAAGGAATCGGTAAAAGGTACGTCTTCTGGAGCCTCCCAGTGTGAGTGAATAGGTTTTAAGTGACAAATCCACTCTAGCACTCCAATCTCCCTAAGCATTTGAATCCCTTCCTCTACAGATAACAAAGGGAGACCTGGCATCTCTAACTCACTCACAGTGGGTCATCTTTTGATCCATATTTCAGCCAACCAACCAAACTGTTAGCACCTTTCTTAACTTTCCAAGCTGCAACATTAAATGTAGAATCTCTGCTTAGTGGGCCTATATCAATAAATTCAGCCTTATCCAATTTAATGTTCCTTCTACTATTATGCCACACCCTTAATATCCATTCCCATACATATTCTCAGGCTTCTGCTTGTATGAGGCAGAAAATTCATTTAGTTATTTTGGAGTGTAATGCACCTCCTCATGGTCACACTATGTACCTCACCTTTATGGGCCTGCTGGGCCTTGAGTCTAGTTATGGGTCTAGAATCAAAGATGGGTGGTGGGGGTGGGTCCTGAGGAGAATCAGCATCATCTTGCTCAGTTACTGCCTCAGAGGAAGCCATTACTGTTTCCTTAGGTAATGCAGAGTTAATCCCTTCAGAAAGAGGTGGAAAAGCCTGTGTCTCTGGAGATGGAGGTGGGGATTTCATTACTGGTAAACAAGACTCAATGCAATTTAGGGGCTCCATGATCTTAGCCTCTTCAGGGTCTTCCCACACACATTCCCATCCCAACTTGTAGGATCCCATCTTCTCCCAACCAGTGCCCTCACTTTAACAGTAGATATCTGCAAGGCTGATAATTCAACTGCTGCTGTAGTTCAGTTATTCTTATTGTGAGGGCTTGTGTTTGATTTTCGGCAATTTCAGCCCTGTGAGTACTGGGGAGAAGACTGTGAACCAGAGCACACACAGAAACTTTTAGGTCATCTGTGTGGCACCTGAGCTGAGAACCCGCATCCCTGAGCTCTTCCTTTTCTTTCCTCACTTTGTCCAGTGATGCCAGGAGCAATCACCCAATGTCAATATATTCCTTGGATTTCCACAAATACTCGAAGGTATTAGGTATAGAGTCACTGAATCCCTTGTCTTTTACTAGCAGTGAATGAGGAATATCAAATGGATTTATTTTGAATATCTCTTTAAACAGTTCATGCCCTGGACTATCAGTGCTCTCTGTATTATTAGAAGTTGAGCTGTTAGTATTTTTAGGTCTAAAGCCCTGAAATCAATTGTAGAAACTCATCCTTAAGATTCTGTTTCTCAACACATGCCCAGGGTCCTAGGCAAAAACCAAGGGTAGCCCTCTCTGCTCAGAAGCAGGCAAGAGAGCACACCTGGGGTCCTAGGCAGGAGCTGAGGGTGGCACCCCCTGTCTAGAAGCAGGCAAGAGAGCACAATGAAAATACCACTTCCATGCGGGCAACCCACCAGAGTCACCACCACAGCCATGGCTACCACATAAGTGGCTTGATGCCAAAGGAAAAGCCACAGTCACCATGCATGCAGCCTGCCAGCCACTCAACTGCACTGATGATCAAGAAGAGTCACTACAGGAAACTGGAAAAAGAAGAGAACATCTCTCTCCTCCAAGCCACTCCAGAGTAATGAAAGAAGCAACTGCTCTACCAGACGACCAGACATCAACATAGAGATAATCAGAAATATGAAAACCTAAGAAAATATGACACCACCAGAAGAATACAGTAATTCTCAAATACCAGACCCTATACAGCACAAAACCCTTGAAATGAATGAAAAGGACTTCTGAGCACAATCTTAAGGAAACTCACTGATGTCCAAGAAGACTCAGACAACATAATGAAATGAGAAAAAAAACCCCAGGATATGAAGGAGAAAATTTACAAACAGATTAATACCTTAAAAAAGACCATAGTAGAACTCACTGAAGCGAAAGATTCACTCGATGAAATAAAAAAAAAAGTGACCAAAAGCTTAAGTAGCAGGCAGAATTTCTAATATTTTTTTTAGTTTCATTAAATTATTATTTTATTGATTATAAATATTCATGGGGTACAAAGTTGACCATCATGACACTACCTGTGTCCAAGATATGATGATCAGATGAATAGTATCAGTATGCCCATTAACACAAATTGCCATTGATCCTCGTGTCCCCCACCCAAATCTTCCCTGACCTCCCTCCCCCTACACCCCTATACCCTGGCAACACTAGGTAAGTTCTTTCCCTCTGCAAGTCCAAAGCACCACTGTGGTCTTTCTTATCTCCCACTTATGAGTGAAGACCTATGGTATTTTTCCCTCTGTGCATGGCTTATTTCACTTAACATAATTTTCTCCAAGCTCATCCATGTTGCTGCGAATGGCAGAATTTCATTTTTTATGGCTGAGTAACATTCCATAGTGTATGTATATGACATTTTCTTTATCTGATAGTCCGTTGATGGACATTTAGGTTTGTTCCATATCTTGGATATTGTAAATAGATCTGAACATAGGAGTGCATGCATCCCTTTGACATAATGATTTCCATTCCATTGGGTATATACCTAAAAGTAGGATGGCTGGATCATATGCTAGACCTATTTACAGTTGTTTCAGAAACCTCCATACTGTTTTCCATAGTGGCTGTACTAATTTACAGTCCCACCAACAGTGTAGGAGGGTTCCCTCTCTCCACATCCTCACCAGCATTTGTTATTCTCAGTCTTTTTGATTTTAGCCAGTCTAACTGTAGTGACGTGATATTTCAAAGCAGTTTTAATTTGCATTTCCCTGATGATGTGATTTTGAGCATTTTTTAAAAAAAAATACCTGCTGGCCATTTGTATGTCTTCCTTTGAAAAATGTCTATTCAGCTCCTTTGCCCATTTTTAAATTGGGTTATGGGTTACAGTTGTTTGAATTCCTTGTATATTCTGGATATTAATTCTTTGTCAGATGTATAGTTTGCAAATACTTTCTCCCACTCTGTACAGATTGTTGTTGCACTCTAATTGTTTCTTTTACTGTGCAGAAGCTTTTCATTTGATACAGTCCCATTTATTTATTTTTTCTTTTGTTGCTGTGCTTTTGGGCTCTTATTCATAAGATCTTTGCCCAGTCCTACTTCCTGTGTTTGCCCTGTTTTCTATCAGTAGTTTTATAGTTTCAGGCCTCATATTTAAGTCTTTAATCCACTTTGAGTTGATTTTGGTATACAGCAAGGGGTGCAAGTCTACTTTCATTCTTCTGCATAAGGATGTCCAATTTTCCCAGCACCACTTTTTGAAGAGGCTGTCTTTTCCCCAATGTATGTTCTTGGCACCTTTGTCAAAGATCAGTTGGCTGTAAGACTGTGGGTTGATTTCTGGTTTCTCTATTCTGTTCCATTGGTCCAAGTGTCTATTTTTAAGCCAGTACCATACTGTTGTGCTTACTATACCTTTGTGGTATAGTATGAAGTCAGGTTGTGTTATGCCTCAAGTTTATTTTTTTTCCTCAGGATTGCTTTCACTATTCAGGGTCTTTTGCTGTCCTGTATGAATGAAAGGTTTTCTCTATTTCTGTGAAGAATTTCATTGTTATTTTGATGGGGATTGCACTGAATCTGTATATCACTTTGGAAAGTATAAACATTTTCACAATGTTAGATTCTTCCAACTCAAGAGCATGGAATGTCTTTCCATGTTTTTGTGTCCTCTTTACTTTCTTTCAGTAGTGATCTGTAGTTCTCATTGTAAACAGGGACATTTTGACTTTGCCTTTTCCAATCTGGATGTACTTTATTTCTTTCTCTTGCCTGACTGCTCTGGTTAGTACTTCCAATAATATGTTAAATATGAGTGGTGACAGTGGGCATCCTTGTCTTCTCATTCTTTAGTTTTTCCCCATTCAGGATGATATTGGTAGTGGGTTTATAAAATATGGATTTTATTGTGTTGAGATACTTTCCTTCTATACCTAATTTGCTGAGAGTCTTTATCATGAAGCCATGTTGAATTTTGTTGAATGCTTTTTCTGCATCTATTGAAATAACCATATGGTTTTAATCCCTGATTTTGTTGATGTGGTGCATCACATTTATTGACTTGTGTATGCTGAACTATCCTTGTATCACTGGGATGAATCCCATTTGATCATGGTGTATAATTTTTTTAATCTGTTGCTATATTCTGGTTGCTAGTATTTTGTTGAGGATTTTTGCATCTATGTTTGTAAGAGACATTGGCCTGTAGTTTTCCTTTTCTGTTGTATCATTGTCTGGTTTTGATATCAAGGTGATGCTGGACTTGCAGAATGAGTTTGAGAAAATGGCTTCTGTTTCATTTTTTGGAATAGTTTAAAGAGAATTGGTATTAATTCCTATATAAAGGTTTGGTAGAATTCAGCAGTAAAATCATCTGATCCTGGGCTTTTCTTTGTGGGGAGACTGCTGATGACTGCTTCAGTCTCTTTGCTTGTTATTGGTCTGTTCCAGTTTTCTATCTTCTTGGTTCAGTCTTGGTAGTTTGCATGTGTTCAAAAATGTATCCATTTCCTCCAGGTTTTCAAATTTGTTGGTGTATAGTTGTTTCTAATAGTCTCTAATGATTCTTTGTATTTCTGCAGTATCAGTTGCAATGTCTCCTTTTTCATTTCTGACTTTCGTTGTTTGGGTCTTCTCTTCTCTTCCTAGTTAACCTAGCTAATGGTTTGTCTACTTTATCTTCTCAAAAAAACAACTTTTTGTTTCACTGATTTTTTGTATTATTTTTAGGGTCTCTATATCATTTAATTCTGCTCTGATCTTAGTTACTTCTTTCCATCTGCTAACTTTGTGATTGGATTGCTCTTGTTCTTCTAGTTCTTTGAGATGTAGCATTAGGTTGCTATTTGAAATCTTTCTATTTTGACATACGCACTAATTGCAATAAACTTCTCTCTTAGTACTGCTTTTGAAGTATCCCACAGGTTTTTGTATGATGTGTCTTTATTTTCATTAGTTTCTAGAAATTTTTTTACTTCTGCTTAATTTCTTCTTGAACCAACAGGTCATTCAGGAGCATGTTGTTTAATTTCCATGTGCTTGTATAGTTTCCTGAGTTTCACTTGTTATTGATTTCTAGTTCTAGTCCTTTGTGGTCTAAAAAGATATTTGAAATGAATTCACTTTTTACAAATTTGTTGAGACTTGATTTGTGACCTTATATATTGTCTATCCTAGACAATGTTCTATGTGCTGATGAGAAGAATATATATTCTGTAGTTCCTGGATGAAATCTGTCATGTCCAGTTGGTTACAGCATAGTTTAAATCCTGTGTTTTTCTGTTGATTTGTTTCCTAGATGATCTGCACTGTGCTGACAGAGGGGTGTTCAAGTCCTCTACTATTATTGTATTGGGGTCTGCCTCTTTCTTTAGGCCTAATAGTGTTTGCTTTACATATCTGGGTGCTCCAGTGTTGGATGCATATATACTCATGATTGTTCTGTGTTCTGGAGAGATCCTTTTATCATTATATAATGGCCTTCTTTGTCTCTTTGTATGTTTTTTGGTTTAAAGTCTATTTAATCAGATATAAGAATAGCTATTCTTGATTATTTTTGGTTTCCATTTGTGTAGTATATCTTTTTCCTTCCCTTTACTATTAGTCTGTGTGTGTCTTCACAGGTGAGGTGAGTCTCCTGAAGACAGAATATAGCTGGGTCTAGCTTTTTGATACAAACTGCCAATCTGTATCTTTTGAATGAGGTGTTTAATCCACTTACATTTAGGGTTGTTATTGAAAGGTACTGTCTCACTCCTGGTATTTTGTTGATTTTTGTTAGGATATTTTAAACATCTTTTTTTCCTTTCTTCTCCTTTTATTGTCATTGATGTTGCTGTTTTTTTGAGGGGGTAAGATTTAGTTTTTTTCTCCTTTTTTGCATTTTTATTCTACCATGGGTTTGTTCTTTCTTTGTATTTGTGGTAGTGATCATCATTTTTCAGATTCCAGATGCAGGACTACCTTGAGGATTTGTTGCAGGGCTGGTTGTGTGGAGTTGAACTCCCACAGTTTTTGTCTGGGAAATGTACTATTTTCCCCTCATTTCTGAAGAATAGACTTGAAGTGTATAGTATTCTTGGATGGCAGTGTTTTTATTTTAATACTTTGTATGTATCATCCCATTTTCTTCTGGCCTGTAGAGTTTCTGATGAGAAGTGTACCATTAGTCTGATAGGGGCTCCCTTATGCATAACTTGATGCTTTTCTCTTGCTGCTTTTAAGATTCTCTCTTAGTCTTTGAGTTTTGCCAGTTTGAGTATAATGTGCCTTGGAGAGGATCTTTTTGGATTGAATGTGTTTGGGGATCTTTGAGTCCCCTGGATCTGAAGGTCCGTGCCTCTCACTATACCTGGAAAGTTTTCCATTATTATTTTGTTGAACAGCTTTTCCATGCTTTTTCTTTTCTCCTCCCCTTCTGGAAAACCCATGATTTGAATGCTTGTGTGCTTAAGGCTATCTGATAGCTCTCTTAGATTGTCTTCATTTTAAAATTCTTTTTTCCCTTTTTTGTCCACCTGGGTTAATTTGAATAGACTATCTTCAAGGTCAGAAATTCTTTCTTCTGCCTGTTCTAGCCTGCTGCTTATGCTATCAGTTGTGCTTTTTATTTCATTGAATGAGTCTTTCAGTTCCATGAGCTCTGTTACATTCTTTTTCAAGGTATTAATCTGTTTGAAAATTTCCTCCCTCATATCCTGGATTTCTGTCCTCATTTCATTGTGATGTGTAAGTGAATCTTCTCATATCTCATTGGGTTTCCTTAAGATTATTGTTCAGAATTCCTTTACAGTCATTTCAAGGGTTTCTAGCTCTATGGGGCCTGGCATTTGAGAATTAACATATTCTTCTGGTGGTGTCATATTTTCTTGGATTTTTATATTTCTAGTATCTGTATGTTGCTGTCTGGTCACCTGGTAAAGCAGTTGCTTCTTCTATTACTCTGCAGTATATTACTTTGAGGAGGGAGACTTCCTCTTCTTTTTCTAGTCTCCACTGGTGACTCTCCCTGTGTCAATGCAGTTGAGTGTCTGGTGGGCCACTGCATGGTGGCTGTGGCTACTATTGTAGTGTACTATTTTTGCAGCCGTGGCTATAGTGGTGGGTGTGGTGGGTGCATAAGTGGTGTTTGCCACAGACTCTGCCTAGGACTCTGCACATGTTCCCCTGCTGCTGGGTCAGGAATTCTGCCCACGGCTCCTGCCTAGGACACCATGCATACTCCTGCCTGCTGCTGGGCAGTGGGGGCTACCCGTAGCTCCTCCCTGGGACCCCGCATGTGCTTCTGTCTGCTGCCAGGTGGTAGGGGCTGCCCACAGCTCCTGCCTAGGACCCTGTGCCTGCTCTTCCCTGTCATTGGATGGTGGGGGCTGCCCACAGCTCCTGCCTAGGACCCCACGCATGCTCCTGCCTGCTGCTGGGTATTGGAGGCTGCCCATGGCTCTTGCATAGGACTGCATGCATGCTCCCACCTACTGGCTTTGGTGGGGGCTGCCCCTCAAGATAATGTTAATTTACGAAGGTCAATGAATAACAAATAAGTATATAAAATCAACTGTATAAACTGGGTAACAGATAAGTCTATAAAATCAGCTGTATTAACCTCCAATAGGTAAATGGATATACCAGTAAAACAGAAGTAGAAAATTAAATTTAAAAACTATAGCATTTAAAACACCATCAAAAAACATCAAACACTTAGGAATAAATATAACAATCTATATACACACTTCTAGATTTAAAACTACAATGTATCATTGAAAGAAATTAAGAAGACCTAAATAAAGGGAGGTATATACCATATTCACAGATTAGAATATTCAACATTGTAAAGCTGGCAATTCTCCCCACCCTGATTTGTAGATTTCAATGAAATCTCAATTAATTTCCCACCAGGTTAAGAGAATGAGAAGACAAGCCACAGACTGGGAGTAAATATTGCAAAATATTTGTATGATAATGCACTGTTACCCAAAATATACAAAGAACTCTTAAAACCAATATGAAAACAAAAAGTTAAAAACTAGGCAAGAGATCTGCACAGACCAAAGAAGGTATCTAGATGGCAAATAAGCATCTGAAAAAATGCTCAACATCGTATGTCATTAGAGAATCACAAATTAAAACAACAATGAGATACTACTATATACTTATCAGAAAGGCCAAAATTCAAAACATTGACACACCAAATGCTGGTATGCATGTGGAGCAACAGGAACTCTCATCCATTGCTGATGGGAATGGAAAATGGTACAGCCACTTTGGAAGACAGTTTGGCAATTTCTTACCAAACTAAACAGACTCGTACCATATCATTCAGCAATTGCACTCCTTGGTATTTATGCAAAGGGTTGAAAACTTACATCCATACAAAAATCTGCACACAGCTTAGAAGCAACCAAGATGTCCCCTAATAGGTGAATGGATAAACATCCATACAAAGGAATATTAATCAGCACTAAAAAGAAATGCGCTATCAAGCCACAAAAATACATGGAGGAAACTTAAAGCCATGTTACTAAGTGTAAAAAGCCAATCTGAAAAGGTTTACATACTGTATGGTTGCAACTACAAATGCTCCTTGGGGTTACATTCTAATAAACCCATCATAAGTTGAAAATATTGTAAGTCGAAACTGTATTTAATACACCTAACCTATCAAACATCATAGCTTAGCCTAGCTTACCTTAAATATGCCTAGAACAATTACACTAGCCTACATTTGGGCAAAATCATCTAACACAAAGCCCATTTTATTATAAAGTGTTGAATGTCTCATGTAATTTATTTAATACTGTATTGAAAGTAAGAAAACAGAATGGTTGTATGGGTACTCAAAGGACAGTTTCTATTGAATACATATTGCTTTCACAGCACTGTAAAGTCAAAAAGTTGTCAGTTGAACCATCATATTCAGGGACTGTCTGTATTTGGCCTTCTGGAAAAGGCAAAACTACGGTAGTAGTAAAAAGATCAGTGGTTGCCAAGGCTTTGGGGAGAGGGAAGGAAGAATTGGTAAAGCACAGGGGATTTTTAGGGCAGTGAAACTATTCTGTGTGATACTATAATAATAGATAATAACATCACGCATTTGTCAAAAATGCATAGACTGTACAACACAAAGAGAGAATCCTACTATAATCTATGGACTTGGGGTGACAGTTCATCGATTGTAACAAAGGAACTATGCTGGTGCGAGATCCTGATGGTGAGGGAGGCTGCGGATGGGAGGAGAGCATGTGGGAACTCGATGTACCTTCTGTTCACTTGTGCTGTGAACCTAGAACCGGTTTATTAATTTTTAAAAAACAAAGTCTATTAATTTTTTTAATCTAAGCAGGTTTTTTTGTGGAAATTGACATTGTTTATCAAATTTATATGGAAATGACAAGGATCAATAGTCAAGGCAATCTAGTCCATTAAGGCTGCTATAACAAAATACCATAAGCTGGGTGGCCTATCAACAATAGAAATTTCTTTCTCACGGTTTTGAAGGCAGGGAAGTCCACAATTAAGGCACCAGCAGATTTAATGTCTGAAGAGGGTCTGCTTCCTGGTTCACAAAATGGTGCCTTTCTGCTGTGTCCGCACATAGCAGAAGAGTCTAGCTAGCTCTCTGGAGACTCTCTTATAAGGGCACTAATCTTATTCTGAAGAGCTCTACTCTCATGACCTAGTCACCTCCCAGAGGCCCCACCTCCTAATATTATCACCTTAGGGGTTAGGATTTCAACATACGAATTTTGGAAGGGACACAAACACTTAGACCATAGCACTAACAGATATCAAGAGTCATTATAAACTCTATAAATTTACATAATGTGGTTTTAGTGCAAGAATAGATAAGTAGACCAAAGGGAATGAATAAAGATTCCATATAACAAACCCATACACAGTCACTTGAAATATGTCAAAGGTGACATTATAGTGCAGAGGGGAAAAGTATAATTGTTTCCATACATTTTGCTGGGTTAACTGGATAGCCTTACAAAAGAAAAGAAAAGAAAGAAAAAGGAAAAAATCTTGACCTTACCTCACACTACACACAAAAATCAACTCCATATGGGTCCTATACCTAAACGTGAAAGTAAAACTAGAAGAAAACATAGTAAAACATTTTCATGGAGTCAGGATATGCAACAGTTCCTTAAAAAGGACACAGAAAGAACTAACCAGAGAAATTGAAAAAGTCTTGAATGGGCACTTCACAAAAAATAATAATTGTGTGACAAATAAACATAAGAAACTACATCAGCTGTCAATGAGATGCAAATTAAAACCACAATGAGATCCACCAGGATGGCTGGCTAAAATGAAAAAATACAGAATAAAAAGACAGCAAGTGTTTGTAAGCAATTAAAATTTTCATACACTGCTGGTGGGGTACAAATGAGTGCAAGGGCTTTGGAAAACTGGTTAGTATCGTCTATTAAAGCCAAATATACGCATCCCTAGGAGCAAGTCATTATACTCACAGGTGTGTACCTAACAGAAATATGGGCACCATCCCCCAAGAGACAAGCACAACTGTACAATAATATGGACTGGAGCATTTATAACAGGTTGAAATCACCACAATGTCCATTAACATTAAAGTGGATGAATAAATTGTGATATATTAATACTATGAACTACTACATAGCAATGAAAATGAACAAACCACATCTGCATGCAAGGACATGGACGACTCTCACAAACATAGAGTAAAAGAAGTGACATGTGAAAGAATATGCACAGTATGATTCCACGTACATAATGTTTTTATGTACTAAACTATACACTAATATAATTGTATAGTTTCTGTACAAAACTAAATTATGGTGCTTAGGGATGCCTCCTTAGGTGGTTAAATATGAAGAAAAGCAAGGAAGTGATTACCATTTAAGTCAGGACAGTTGTCACCCTTCAGAGTGCAAGGGGTGGTGACTGGGATCGGGATCGTCTAAGGTGCTGACAGTGTTCTATTCTGCACATTTTATTTAAGCTATGTAGTGGTTACATGGGTGTTTGTGGTTCATCATTGAGCTGATATTACTATTTTGTATAATTTTTTATATGTGCTTTATATTTCACAAAAAGGTTAAATTAATGTAATAATATACAAAGGATTTAGAAATACAGTAAGAATGTTAGCAGAATTTATAGTGAAAATGGCAAATAATTTTTGGACTGATTTTTCCCTTCTGTCTTTCAATAAACAGATTATACTATATGAGAGTTTCCACACCTGGCTGAACATTATAGCCACCTGGAAAGCACTGAAAAAAATATGGATTTTTCTGTTCCATTTAAGACCAACTAAATCTTTACTTTTAACGAGTTCCTCAGTCAGTGGCACTCAAGAACAATTAGCATAGCACAGTGCAATGGTTCTGTACATTGGCTATATATATCACAGAACCACCTAGAGGGCTTTATATATACTGATCCCTGAGTCCCAACACCCACACATTCTGATTTAATTAGTCTACAGCAGAGCCTGGGTGTTAACGGTTTTTAAAAATCCCCTGATGATTTTATTATGCAGCCAAGGGTGATACCACTGGTAAAGAGTTAGAGCATGGTAGGTATCAGAATCGTTTGAGGATTTGATAAAAAATGCAAATACTCTGGACCTCAGAACACTAACTCAGATCTGTGGGGGTTGGGGCAGCTGTGTATCTGTACTTTCAACAAGTAACCAGGGAAATTCCAATGAATACAAAGTTTAAAAAACATTGGCCTTAACTAAGTATCCATGCTTGGTCAAGTCATACACATTTTTTATAATTCAATTTTCCTACAAAAAAAGGCAATGCTTGTGTTTATCTCTTTGAAATACGCTATATAACAGAATTAATAAAGAATTCAAAACGGAGTTGTGTTCAATAAATTTAAGCTTAAATAAAATATATTTTTGCCACAATTTAAGGCAAGAACTTGACGTTAGGCCCGAGCTATATGTTCACTGAAAACTGGCCCAGAAAGAAGGAAACTAAAACCTGTCTTTAGTAAAACTACATAAAATTTCTGGCTCTATAATTAACTTACTAATAACACCAATCAGCTTTTGAAAGGTAGATACTGGCATATTCTAGATTTAAAAGTGGCTGAAACATTCAACGGCCAGCAAAATACTAGCAACCACTTTTTTTATAACCTCATTAATACCACTAAAAAAAAATTTTTTTAAATGTAAAACAACTTCAAAAAGCTAGATCTCGATGAAGAGAAAATAGTCTTTCAATTTCAAAACTGCTTCCCTTTTACTGAATAATTAAAAATATATAAACACAGAACTGCCTAAAGGGCTCAATTAAACAGACTATATTGGTTTCTTTTTTGTTAAAAATGTCATTTAAAAATTTATCCAAACAGAACAGAAATCAGATAGTTTAGTTTAAATCTTTTGTTGTTGTTTAATTTCAAGCCCTAAATATTCTCCAAACGTTGAACAGATGTTACTCATATCTTTAAAAGTCTATTCCTTTATCTTCTGCTATGAATAAAATATATGAAAAAGCAGACATGGAAAAAGCATAACACTTACACATAATCATTACATTATGAAATGTTTTCCTACATATAAGGTATTTTTTAACCTCAATCAGAAGCTCTGATGTTGCCTCTAAAGAGCACTGTCCTGTACTTTAAAAAACAAAGATATACAAGGGTACTTCAAAAAGTTCATGGAAAGATTCATATTATCTTTTAATGCTATTTTTCCATGAACTTTCTGAAGTACCCTCTAGATGTATATTTGTCTATATCTGTAAATATATATTTTATCTGCAAAGTTTTATATGTACACATGTGCATGGTTTTTAACAGGTATACACATAAAATGGATACATATACATACATATATATTCACATATATATACACATATATTGTTATTTCTGAAAAAATTATATAAGAAATTTTTATGAATGTATAAATAACTTTCTTCAAAGTTACTAGAAATTACATTTGCATTGGGCTTTTATGTTACCTGAGATCTGGCAAATTTTTTGAAAAACTGCCAAGTCCCATGTAAGGAAATGGATGTCTACCTAGTTAATATAAGAAAATAAGACATTATATTTTAGGTAGCAAGTGAAATCTTGAAAATTCCTGGGAATTTTAACAATCATAAGAAGAAATATTATACAGTCATGCATTGCTTAGCAATGGGGATAATTCTAAGAAATACACTGTTAGGTGATTTCGTTGTTGTGTGTACATCATAGAGTGTTTACATAAACCCAGATGGTACATCCTACTACATGCCTAGGCTATACTTTTATATGGCAACAGTGCAGTAGGGGTGTTTACACCAGCATCACTACAAACACATGAGTAATGTGTTGTGCTGTGACTTCACAATGGCTACAATGCCACTAGGCAATAGAAATTTTTCAACTCTATTATAATCTTACGGGACCACCATCATATATGTGATCCACCATTGACCTAAACATCATTACGCAGCACATGGCTATATACTAAAAGCACTATGCTCTTTGGCTAACACTAAAAAACATTTATATTGAGTAATATTAAGAAGTATAGAAACAGGATAAAATAATAATAGGAAGGTTATCTGGAACTTTGGTGTAAGAATGGGTTGGCTAAGTCTTCTTAGATTCCTTCTTTCATTATATCAACATCTATACCAAAACTCTCCCCAAATCTATCTTTTTAAATAGATGCCAATATGCCCATTTTCATGTTCATAGTACCCATCTGTCAATATTTCTTAAGCAAACCTATCATTTTTTTATGCAGGGCTATCATTTTACAATAGAAATATATTCAAGTAAAAATATACACCTTGGTGAAGCAAGGGTCACTACCTTAAAAATACTAATGCCCTATTGAATACATTAGAAAGGTAAAAGTAAGATGATACTTGAGTAGAATCAACTAGTCTGGCCTGACCTTAAGTCTTATATGACAAAAGCAATCGTTTTTGGTAAGTTAAAACTTAAACTGATTGGCATTTTGATAAATGCTCAATGTTTCACTTATAAACCAACTGCTAGACTGCAAAGACAACTATAATCTTTTTTAAAAGCTAAAAACATTAAAAAATTAAATACACACGCTCTAGTAAATACTAAGAGAATTAGGTTAAAATTAGTAATAGTAAAACAAACAATATTTACTACTCGGTATAAAGATAAGACTAAAAGAACAGATTTCATTTATTGTGAAGCAGTTGTCCCAAAAATCAATGATATCTCACATTACAACCAAAGTCTGATACCCACAAAAAGGGATCTAGTGAATCTTTTATACTATGATTGGTCAAAACACACATGATGTCCTGTGTACAGATACATGGACACATCTTTAAAGGACTTATTTATAAACTAGTTGGGCAACCAGTCAAGTAGAAAATGAGTTAGTCTGAAAGAACACACTATATTTCAAATGGGTGAAGGAACTGGAACTATTTATCTGAAAAGAGAAAAGACTTGGAAGTAGGCCCTTATATCACTATCAGCAATAACTGGCAAGACATAGAAATCATTTCCCACTCCACCCCAGACTTCCATTTAAAAAGACAGGTAAAGGAATAAAAATGGTAAAACTCTACAACACACAGACAATGGCAGGAAGGATATATGAGCACATACAATTTCTGGAAGAATTAAAGGGGATAAAAGAGTGCTAGCTCATAAAGCAGAGAAAAGGAAGCTACACTAAGAAAGCTGCAACAGAGGAGAGTTTCCTGCCTCACAGACTCCAGGTGAGGCTGTGCATGCCAAGACGTCAAGCTTGAAGACCTGAGTTGAGAAGTGGCTGACAGGGTAACTGCAGGTCTGTTATGAAATCCCTGGCTGCTCTATCTTGTCATGCAAGGAAGCCTGCAGACTTCTCCTTACCCTCAACAATGACAGAGGACAAACCAGAGAAAAAGAAAGTAAAATAAAATAATTTAAAAAATAAAACAATTAAATGGAAGGTGATAGAGTCTGGATGTGTTGTTCCCCTCAGACTCATGTAGAAGTCTGATTCCCGATATGGCAGTGTTTGGAGCTCTTTGAGACATGGGGCAGATCTCTCATGAATGGATTAATGCTCTTCCTAGTGGGTGTGGGTAGTGAGTGAGTTCTCACTTTATTAGTTCCCACAAGAGCTGGTTGTTTAAAAGACCCTGGCACCTCCCCGCCCTCCTTGCTTCCTCTTGCCATGTGATCTGCTTGTACCCGCCGGCTGCCTGCCACTTTCCATCATGAGCAGAAGCAGTCTGAGGCCCATGCCAGATGCCGCTGTCCCAGAATCATAAGCCAAATAAACCTCTGTTCTTTATAAATTACCCAGTCTCAGGTATTCTGTTATAGCAACACAAAACGGACTAATACAGGATGGTTGGTTAAGAAAGTCAAGGAAGTCTCCCAGAAAGCAAAGCAAAACCAGAGATGGAAAATATAAGAGAAGGCTAAGTCCAAAATCCTATTAACAGAAATTCATAATTGGAGAAGGGAGTAAGTTATCTTCCTTGATAAAATAATAATAAGTATTTCCCAAGTTGAAAGGAAACATAAGACTACAAATTGAGAGGCCTAGTGGGTACAAAGGAAGATTTTTAAAAAAGACAAACTTAAACACATTATTATGAAATTTCAGAATAAAAAAGCTAAAGGGAAAATTATAAAAATCATCAGAAAGAAATGCAGATCACTTTTTTTTTCTTTTTCTTAAAGAAAACATAGGAGAAACACTTCAGGAAGTAGGACTGGACACAGACTTCATGAATACGACCCCAAAAGCACGGGCAACCAAAGGAAAAATAAACAAATGGGATTATATCAGACTAAAAAGCTTCTGCACAGCAAAAGAAACAATTAACAGAGTTAAAAGACAACCAACAGAGTGCAAGAAAATATTTGCAAAATATACATCTGACAAAGGATTAATATCCCGAATATACAAGGAACTCAGACAACTTTACAAGAAAAAAACAAGCAACCCAATTAAAAGATGGGTAAAAGAGCTAAGTAGGCATTTCTCTAAGGAAGATATACGAATGGCCAACAGACATATGAAAAAATGCTCAACATCACTCAGCATTCGGGAAGTGCAAATCAAAACCACACTGAGATACCATCTCACCCTAGTTAGGATGGCTAAAATCCAAAAGACTCTGAACGATAAATGCTGGCAAGGTTACGGAGGAAATGGAACTTTCATACATTGTTGGTGGGACTGCAAAATGGTGCAGCCTCTATGGTTCCTTGAACAATTGCAGATAGATCTACCATACGACCCAGCTATCCCACTGCTGGGAATATACCCAGAAGAATGGAAATCATCAAGTCAAAGGTATACCTGTTCCCCAATGTTCATCGCAGCACTCTTTACAATAGCTAAGAGTTGGAACCAGCCCAAATGTCCATCATCAAATGAGTGGATATGGAAAATGTGGTATATCTACACAATGGAATACTACTCTGCTATAAAAAAGAATGAAATACTGCCATTTGCAGCGACATGGATGGACCTAGAGAGAATTATATTAAGTGAAACAAGTCAGGCACAGAAAGAGAAATATCACATGTTCTCACTTATTTGTGGGAGCTAAAAATAAATAAATAAATACACACACACACACACACACACACACACACACACACACAAAACGGGGGAGGGGGAGGAAGACACAACAATTACAATTCCTTGAAGTTGATACAAGTGAACAGAAAGGAGATTGTTGGGAGGGAGGGGGGAGAGGGAGGAGGGAGGGAGGTTTCGGTAATGGGCCACAATAATCAACCACATTGTATATCGACAAAATAAAATAAAATAAAAAGAAAGAAATGCAGATCACCTACAAATAACTAGGATGAGAATAGTATTAGACTTCTAGTCAGCAACAATGCTAGTTAACAATGGACAAATGCTTTTAAAGTTCTGAAAGAAAATAAGTTACAATCTAGAATTTTATACCTAATCAAATGACCAATCAAAAATGAGGACAGAATTAGACATTTACAGACATGTACAGACAGATCTTAGGGGGTTAATTCAGGATGAAATTTAAAAAATAATAAAGTTATTTCTTGCTAAACAAGAAAGAGAATCCAAACCTGGAGAGAAATGAGGATAAGCCCCAAGATGACATTTAACACCAGACCACGATAGCAACCAGCTTATGGAAACTGGAGCAGAGAGAGAGAGATTCTGGGAAGGAGAAGCCCAAGACAAACCTGAGCTTGTCTGCAATAGAAACAAAAAAATGCAAGAAAAGAAATATAAGCAACCGGAAATACCAGTAAAAACAAAATGTCACAGACCAAACTGGAGCCTCCAGTGCAAATTAAAACAGGAAGCCAATGAATTCCAAGGAGCAGATTTCAAGGGATAAACAGAATGTTTAAGAATCTGAAAGATAACAGGGATATGGTAAAGAAGGCATATGTTACTTCTACCAACAGGAAATATGAAAAGTGATTAGAAAATTAGGGCTGTAATCCTTCCACAGTTACTTGATTTTCTAACCATGTACACGTATCTTGGATTTTAAAAATTCTGGTAAGGTACCATATACAAGAAGCCAAAAGATCAAAGAAAAGAATTTCGTGAGGGGCAAATCTGGATGCAATACAAGGAAGACCTTTTTTAAACCCTTAAAGATGTTCAAATAGAAAACAAATGAATTAAACACCATAAGAATCGAAGCAGAGATTAAATGACCTCCTAAATGGGATGCTAAAAATGGGATTCCCATACTATGTAGTACAGAATAAATTCAACCACTTGATCATTTAACAAATGACCTAAGACTTTCCACCTCTAAAACTTTTCACTCCTGTGTAGGAAGTATATCAGGAGACAACAGCCTCTTTAGACGTGAGAGCTATTACTCAGGATGGAAAGTTTAGCACTACTGACAAAAGTTAGAAAAAAAGAAAAAATGAGAAACATAAAATAAAAAGAGGGCACAGATTGGAATTTATACCATGAAAGCAATTATTTATTCTCATAACAAATGGTAGCACACTTGCCCTAAATACTTAATTTAAAAAATGACATGACCAGTAAGGAAAATATGTTATTAGAACTTTTACAACAGTCTTATAATAAGTTTAATACATAATACTATTTGCTTGATTAATTCAAATCAATATTCAAAATTATTTATTCACTTTTTCTAATAACAATATTAATTTTAAATCAATAAAAGTATAAATTATGAAAAAACTCCACCATATCCATGCAATCTTATTAAATTTCTCTCTTACCAATCATAACCCACAGCAAATGATGTTTCAATTACAGGAGCAATGAGTTTTGCAGCTGTCAAGATGTATTTTTCTGCCATGGCTTTCCTATATCAAACAAACAAAAAAGTTATATTTAAAAATACAGAATTTGCTAAGTACTGTCATTTGATCATTACACATTATTTACATGTATTGCAATATAACTCTGCACCCCATAAATATGTACAATCAATACATTCCAATTAAAAAATACATTTCCTTTTAAAAAAAAAGGAATATAGTATAAAAATAGTTTGGATTTATTTCTTAAAATTTAAGTATAAGCATTATCTATCAAAAACATACCACAAAAGCCTACCAAATGATGGGACAGCTGTGCTAGAAATCTATTTCTAAATCAGGTTAAAAACCATGACTAAGGGGCTAGCTGGTTAGCTCAGTTGGTTAGAACATGGTGTTATAACGCCAAGGTCAAGTGTTCGGGTACCCCAACTGACCAGCTGCCAAGAAAAAAAAAAACTGGGAAACATGATTAGCAAGCCGTCATTGCCTTCTGGGTCAACAGTGTTCACTTCTTTTCTTTTTCTGTTTTATGATGCCTCTGACAAACTGAAGAAAGAGACACTGGAGAGACACAAGGTTCTGCTGCAGAAATAACATAACCTACACTGTGGACATGAGAGTAAAAAGTGAAATGGCCAATAAAGAAATAGTGTGTGGAAAACAGCAAAACTGAATTACCACATGTTGTTTTTGTGTGTGTATATATGTTTATATGTATACAGGTGTGCATATGTAAAATGTACATCATCACCATTACTGGAAAATGCCACTGTTTTTCAAAGTGGAAATACCAATGTATAGTGGTGGATGAAAGTCCCCTTACTCACTTCTTAGATTTATATACATAGCAGTTTTTTAAATAGACTTAAAATGTATATACTATTTCGTAACCTGCTCTTCATACTTAATATGGAAATAATATCTTTTCAAGTCATGAAACATTCATTTTGTGATAGTTCTTTCTTTTTGCATATCTATCTTAAACTTTTTATTTTGAGACAACTGTAGGTTCACGTGCATTTGTAAAAAATAGTAGAGATCCCATGTACTCTTTACCCGGTTTCTCCCAATGGTAACATCTTTCCAACCTACAGTACAATATCACAACCAGAATAGTGGCATTGACACAGTCAAGATACAGAATATCTCCATATAGTGGATCACACTGATTGATTTTCAAATAATGAACCAGTCTTGCATCCTTCAAATTGATTTTCAGATAATGAACCAGTCTTGCATCCTACCTGGTCATGGCATACAATTTAAAAATATATTCCTGAATTCTTTTTTTAAACAGCTTTATAGAGATATAAGTCACATACCATACAATTCACCCACATAAATAAATGGTTTAAGTATATTCAGATTTGTGCAACAATCACCACAATCATTTAAAAATAATTCTCATTACCCCAAAGAGAAACCCAGTACTCATTAGCAGACAGACACTTCATTTTAATTACCAACCACCCAGCCTCTGGCAACCACTAATCTACTTTCTGTCTTTATAGATTTGCCTACTCTGTCCCTTTTATACAAATGGAATCATAGAATTGTGATTTTTTATGACTGGCTTATTTATAGTGTTTTCAAGGTTCATCTGTATGCATTAATACTTACTCCTTTTTATGGCTGAATAACATTCCATTGTTTGGATAGACTATATGTTATTTATACATTCATGAGTTGTTAAGACATTTGGAGTTCCACTTTTTCAATATTATAAATAATGTTGCCATGAACGTTCATGTACAAGTTGTTATAAGGACACATGCTCTAATTTCTTTTGGGTATATACCCTGGAGTGAAATTGCTGGGTCACAGGGTTAAGTCTATGTTTAACCTTTAGGGGAACTTCCAGACTGTTTTCCAAAGTGGCTGTACCATTTTATATTCCCACCACCAGCATACAAGCGTTCCAACTTCTCCACATCCTCACCAATGCTTATTTTCTGTCTTTTTCTTATTATGGTTGGTATAAAGTGGTATCTCATTGCAGTTTTGAGCTGCAGTTCCCTAACAACTACTGAAGTCGAGAATCTTTTCATGTGCTTATCGGGCTTTTGCATATCTATCTTAAAGAAATGTCTATGCAGATCCTTTGCACATTTTTAATTGGGTTATTAGTCTTTTTATTGACTTGAAAGTTATTTATATACTATAGAAATAAGTCCCCTTGTAGATACATGATTTGTAAATATTTTCTCCCATTCAGTGGGTTGTCTTTTCACTCCCTGGATAATGTTCTTGGAAGAAAATAAGTTTTTAATTTTGATGAAGTCCAATCTCCTTTTCTTTTGTTACTCGTGCTTTTGGTGTCTTATCTAAGAAACCATTGCCTAATCCAAAGTCAATAATACTTATTTCTATTTTTTTCTAATAATTTTATAGTTTTAGCTATTACATTTAAGTCCATTTTGAGGTAATTTTTGTGTATGGTGTGAGAGAAGTCCAACTTCATTCTTTTGGATGAGTATATCCAATTTTCCCAGTACCATTTGTTGAAAAGACTATCTTTCCTCCCATAAAATTGTCTTGGTCCCTTAATTGACTATAAATGCAAGGGTTTATTTCTGGACTCTCAACTCCATTCCATTGATTCATATGTCTATGTTTATGCTAGTACCACAGTGTCTTAATTAGTGTAGCTTTGTAGTTTCAGTCCTTCAACTTTGCTCTTCTTTTTCTACATTGTTTGGGCTATTCAGGATTCCTTACATTTCCATAAGAATTTTAGGATCAACTTGTCACTTTCTGCACAAACACTGCTGGGATTTTGATAAAGACTGTATGGAATCTGTAAATCAATTTGGGAAGCACTGCCATCTTAACAATATTAACTGCCTATCCATAAGCATGTGATGTCAGCTTTCAATAATGTTTTATAGTTTTCAGAGTACAGATTTTACATTCCTTTTGTTAAATTTATTCCTAATAATTACTTTTTTATGCTACTGTAAATGTAATTGTTAATTTCATTATTGGATAGTTCACTAGTAGTGTATAGCATATTTCTTTACTACAGTATGATTTTTGTATAGATTTTTTTCTCTGTAACCTTGCTGAACTCATTTATTAATTGTAATAGTTTTTATTGGATTCCTTAGGATTTTCTATAAAGAAGATCATGTCATCTGCAAACAGACAGTTTTTCTTGTTCATTTCCAACCTGGATGTCTCTTACTTGACTTTTTTCTGCCTAACTGCCAAAACTAGAACCTCCAGTACAATGTTGATTAGAATTGGTAAAACTGGATATCGCTCTCTTGTTCCTGATCTTAGGTGGAAAACATTCAGCTTCAGCTGTGTTAGCTGTGGGATTTTCATAGACGCACTTTATCAGATTGAGGAATTTCCTTCTACTCCTATCTTGTCGAGCTTTTTGTTTGTTTTTATCATGAAAGCATTTTGGATTTTGTCAATATTTTTTGCTTCTTCATTCTTCTGGTATCCTGTATTATATCAACTGATTTTCAGATGTTAAGCCAATCTCAGGTTCCTGAGAAAAATCCCACTTGATCACGTGCATAATTCTTTTTATATTTTGTTAATATATTGGCTTGCTTGTATTTTCTTGAGGATTTTTGCATGTATATTCATAAAATATTGGTCTGTAGTTTTCTTTTTTTGTGTGGTACTTTGTCTGAGGGGCCTTGTTACCAGTAGATGATGACTAAAGCCCTTAACTCTCCACTAAGCTTCCTGTGACACCTCCCAGGAGAAAGGGGGAGGGGTGTTTCCTAACTGCTGGGTGGGGCTGGAATTCCAGGCTCCCCCTGTGTCATCCACTGACACCAGAGGTGTTTGACTTGTGAATGGCCTTCAGGGATTAAAGTCCTGCTCCCTACCTGGCCTTCTCTGATGCCACCCCAGTGGAGTACTGGGGTGTTTCCTCACAGCCTTGCAAGGGTGGCCATCTAGGCTCCCCACTCAGCTTCTGCTACTGTATGTGGCGGTGCAGCCAGATTTTTCTGTGGTATTTGTCTAAAAGTTTTTGTATTTGTAGCGTATCCTTTTTTTTTGGTGCATACGTTGGTGGTTTCTGGTGGCCAGTTTCTTCATCTCCCAGTCTGATATATGAGGGGAACTCACTACCATGTGTTCCTCGGGTCCAAAGGTCACTTGCTGATCTGCCCTCTACTCTCCACATTTATTGTATTTGTTTTATATATAACTTCCAGTGGTTTTAGCTGTACTTAAGTGGGAAGAATAAAAAAAAGTATGTCTACTTTATTTTCCCATAAGTGTAAGTCTCTGTTTTATTTTTATTGTTAAACTAATTCTTAAAGATTAAAGGCCATCCATCCATACAATGGATTCAGCCTGAAAAGGGAAGGAGATTCTGATATATGTTGCAAGATGGATAAACCTTGAGGACACTGTGCTGAGTGCAATAAGCTGGCACACACACAAAAATACTGTATGATTACTATGAGGAACCCATTGTAGTCAAAATCATAGAGACAGAAAGTAGAATGGTGGCTGCCAGGGGCTGGGGTAGAGAGGGACAGCGAGTTAGTGTTTAACAGGTGTAGAGTTTCAGTTCTGCAAGATGAGTCGAGTTCTGGAGACTGATTATACAACAATGGGAATGTACTTAACACGACTGAACTGTACACTTAAAAATGATCAAGATGGTAAGTTTTTTGTTATATATATTTTGCCACAATTAAAAAAAAAAGATTAAGGACCCTTCATTACGTGGTATACTCCTAATATATCTATTGCATGTTCAATAAGTATTAAAATTTTCAAATTACAGCTGGCAAAGACTAGGTACCTATGATATTGCAATATAATAAGAAATATACCTGGTCTTCATCTGGGTTCCTGGCACAGACCTAAAACCGTGGGAATTTCCTGAGTGACAGAAGTGGTTTTTGTCATTTATGAGACTGGAGTTTATTCTAATGGCTCCTAGAAAGCTTCAAGATGGGGGCGAGCTGCCAGAGGAACCAACCGGTAATTAGAGGGTTGGAACTTTCAGCCCCATCCCATGACCTCTGGGAGGAGAAGGGCTGGAGATTGAGTTCAATCACCAATGGCCAATGATATAACCAATTATGCCTATGTAATGGAACCTCTATAAAAACCCTAAATGATGGAGTTTGAAGAGCTTCCACGTTGGTGAACACAAGGAGGTGCTGGGAGGGGTTGTGGAAGCTCTGCACCCCTTCCCAAGTACACTAACCTATGCATCTCTTCCATTTGCTTGTTTTTGATGTATCCTTTAAAATAAATGTAAGTAAAGTATTTTTCTGAGTTCTGTGAGCTGTTCTTAAAAATTATGGAACCTGAGCAGGGGTGGTGGTGGAAACTCCCCAATTTATAGTAAGTTGGTCAGAGGTACAGGAGGCCCAGATTTGCAATTGGCATCTGTAATGGGGGCGGGGCAATCTTGTGGTACTGAGTCCTTAACCTGTGGGGTCTGCACTAACTCTGGGTAGTTAGTGTCAGAACTGAATTGAATTGTTGGACCTGCACTTGGTATCCAGGGAGCTGGATAATCGGTTGTCGGTGTGAGAAAAGCCACACATTTGTTGTCAGAAGTGCTATAAGTAGAAACAGGTTACAGTACCCTATTGGAGGAAGGAAAAACTGAAATAAATATAATTTTGTTTCTCAGAGTTGATATTTATTCTGGAGGCAGGACAAAATTACATAACATCATAATTTTTGAAATCAAGGTAATATAAACAAAGTTCCAATACTGCACTAAATGCAGAGGGAAAGTGAGTTACAAGATAATTGAGTAAGAATAATCGGGATTAGCATGAGATTATTTTGAAGGAAAAAAGAGAATTCAGTAAAGCACAGAAATGGTGAAATAATAGCACTATTCAAGAAATATATTGAATATAACAATTTAGTAAGAAACAATCAGAATGTAACCCTTTTATAAAAATTAAAACTATGTTATTAAGTTTTAATGATTAAGTGCCCAAAAAGTTACCTTTCACGTTCCATTTGCCTAAGATGATCATTTTTTATTGCTTCAATCACTAAGTTAGTATGAGAATCATCCTGGAAAAAATGAAAGTTACAAAAAAGAAAAAAAAACTCAGAAGTAAACACCAAGGCCCCCCCACTAACTACTTATATGAAATGGAGAGTAAATTAATCCTTCTAAACTAATTTCCCCTATGTAAAGTAGAACTTTTTTTTCTTACTTCTGATTACCTACCACATTCTCCATTGAACTAACATAGATTTTAAGCAGCTGATAAGAGGGTCACGCTGAAAAGATTAGGATCGAGTATACAGAAGCTGTGATTGTTAGTACAAATGTGTGATATTATTATTCTAAACTAGACTATACATGCTATAATGACCATCAATTGATTAGTACAATTCATATTTCTACTCCCCATTAAGAAAACAGATTTTTTTTTCAGAATGTGTATTATTTTTTCTCAATACAAACATAATGTGTAACTAACATTTACAGAGCACTTTACTATACTCCGGGTACTATTTTAAGCATTTCACATGCATTAACTCATTTAATCCTTACACCCTATAAGGTAGGTTATTACAATTAGTCCCATTTCATATATAAAGGAACTGAAGCACACGAAGTGGAAGAACTGAATGTGGGGGCCAGGTCTCTGGCTTCAGAGCCTACACTCACTAACCACAAAGCTACGACACCCTTACGATCTATTATGAAAACATATTAAGTTCAGCTCTATGAAATTGAAAGTATTTTTATCTATAAACACAGGCAATCTCATATGGTTTGACTTAATATAAAATAATACACGTCATACCAATAATTTATGTGTAAAACTCTGGAAAATATTTTTAAAGCATTAAGAAAAACAATCTCATTGTCCAGAAACTACTGTTCCAATTTTGATGTTATTTCTTCCAGTTTATGTTCAAGTATAGGTGTGTATCTATATTTTTCCACTTACCATTACAAAATATTTCCCTAGGTCTTTGAAAATATGACTTTTCATGCTGTATTATGTTCTACTCTATGAATAAAGATAAGGAATTACTTTATGTCATTCCAGATATATTTATTACACATGGTTTAGGTTCCAGCTCTTCAACAATGACTTTAAAAAGATCAAAAGGATTTAAGGGTTCCTTTTTTGAGATATTACCCTTGATGAATGACATATAACCTTATTTTAAATAACATTCTCCTTTTTTTACTAAAATTGTGCAGTCAGTCTGTTTTAATCATATGCCCTTTCAATGAAGAGCCCATTCCCAACCTAATTTAAATAACAAATGCAATAAATATATTAATGATAAAACACATTAATATAGGCCTGGGAAAAACCCCAAAAGTCATCCACTCCAACTTTCTCATTCTGGTAACACAAAAGCACAGATAATTAGGACTACAAAACTGTCTTTTTCATACTCACGCTTGGTGAAATATATTTATCATCTTCATCAATTTCTAATGGAACAGCAATCAATTTTTGGAATGCCTTCTTCATTTTTTCTCTGTCTCCAATGGCAAAATAACTAAGAATTAGGTTGAAGCCTGCCTTCAGGTTTGGTGCCATACTCATTATGTGCTCAAATGAATTAATGGCATCTGCATACTGACCAGTCGTAATAAATGTAACTCCAATATTCTGCGTTATTTTAATCCTAAAGAAAAATAAACATGGATTGGCTTTAAAAGTCTGAATTCTTGGACTCCATCCCCAGCCCGGCGAGTGTGAGCCGATCAGAGAGGCACTCAGCCGGAGAGACCCAAGATCCGCAGAGACCAAACACCCTGTGGTGCCAGCGTGTGACCCAGCAGATAGGACTGCCACCGCCGCCGGACTCCATCCCTAGCCTGGCCGAGTGCATGCCAATCAGAGAGGTGCCCAGCTGGAGAGGCCCAAGATCCACAGAGACCATGCACCCTTCGGTGCCAGTGCACAACCCAACAGCTAGGCCTCACCACTGCTGCCCGACTCCATCCACAGCCCGGCCAAGTGCGCGCCCGCCGATCAGAGAGGCACCCTAAGGAGAGGCCCAAGATCCGCGGAGACCACACGCCCTGCAGTGCCAGTGAGTAACCCAGCAGGTAGGACTCACCGCCACTGCCCGACTCCATCCCCAGCCTGGCCGAGTGTGTGCTGAACAGAGAGGCTCCTCCCCAGAGAAGCCCAAGACCCGAGAAGACCATGCACCCAAGGCACCAGTGGGCAACCGAGCAGACACTGAGGCAGCCGTGCCAAACTGGCAACCCCAACAGCATCCTAGCCAGACAATACTGTAGAACCAGTGGACCCTGAAATCCCCTGCCACAATGACTAGACATCAAAGGAAAGATACCAGAAATACGAAAAATCAAGAAAGTACACCACTAAAGGGTAATAACTCTCAAGCTCTAGATCCTATAGAACAAGAAGCCCTTGAAATGACTGACAAGGAATTTCGAGTGATAATTCTAAGAAAACTGAATGAGATACAAGAAAACTCAGCTAGACAACATGATGAAATGAGGAAAAGTATACAGGACCTGAAAGAAGAAATGTACAAGGAAATCAATGACCTGAAAAAGAATGCAGCAGAGCTTGCCAAACTGAAGAATTCATTCAATGACATAAAAACACAACAGAGAGTTTAACCAGCAGGCTTGCAGAAGTAGAAAAGAGAACTTTTTACCTCCAAGATGGGCTGTTTGAAATAACACAGGCAGACCAAAAAAAAAAAAAAAAAAGAATTAAAGGTATTGAAGAAAATCTGAGAGAGATTATCAGACAACCTTAAGAGCTCAAATATCTGAGTCATGGGATTACAGAAGGGGAGGAAAAAGGAGATTGCATTGAAAACATATTCAACAAAATAGTGGCAGAAAACTTCCCAGTTATTGGAAAAGACAGATCTTCAGATTCAGGAAGCTCAAAGATCCCCAAACATATTCAACCCAAAAAGGTCTTCTCCAAGACATGTTACACTCAAATTGGCAAAACTCAAAGACAAAGAGAGAATCTTAAAAGCTGCAAGAGAGAAGCGTCAAATCACTTATAAGGGAGCCCCAATCAGACTAACACCAGACTTTTCATCACAAACCCTAAAAGCCAGAAAGGAATGGGATGATATATTCAAAATACTAAAAGACAGAGATTGCCAGCCAAGAATACCCTACCCCGCAAGGCTATCCTACTGAAATGAAGGGCAAATAGTATATTTCTCAGACAAACAAAAACTGCGAGAGTTCACCACCACACGACCGCCCTTACAAGAAATTCTCAAGGGAGTACTGGGTTTGGTACCTGAAAAATAACTACCACTGCCATAGAAACTCAAGAAAAATCAAAACCCACTAGTAAAATAAAAATGCCAACAATGAAGAGAAAAAAAAAAGTTTATCTACAACCCAAGGAACCAACAAATACTGAAGACAAACAGGAAATCAGAAAGAAAGGAACAAAAGACACTTAAGACATCAAAACAAAAATCAATAAAAACTAGGAGTAAATCAACACTTTTCAATAACAACTCTAAATGTAAAAGGATTAAATTCCCCAATCAAAAGACAAAGACTGGCTGACTGGATTAAAAAGGAGGACCCAACTAAATGCTGCCTTCAAGAGACCCACCTCACCCATAAAGACTCACATAGAGTAAGAGTGAAAGGATGGAAAAAGATTTACCATGCAAACAGAAATGAAAAACGAGCTGGAGTAGCTATTCTTATATCTGATAAAATAGACTTTAAACTAAAAACCATAAAAAGAGACAATGAGGGACACTATGTAATGATAAAAGGATTGATCCATCAAGAAGACATAACAATCAAAAATACATATGCACCCAATGTCGGAGCAGCCAGATTTATAAAGCAACTCTATTAGACCTAAAGAAGGAAATAGACACTAATACCATAATAGCAGGGGACCTGAACACCCCACTGTCAATATTGGACAGATCATCTAGGCAAAGAATCAGCAGAGAAACACAAGATCTAAATAACACTCTAGACCAATTGGACTTGGCAAATATCTATAAAACACTCCATCCAACAACTTCAGAATATTCATTCTTCTCATCAGCACATGGATCATTCTCCAGGATAGATCACATGTTAGGTCACAAATCAAGTCTCAACAAATCCAAAAAAATTGGAATTATCCCAAGTATTTTCTGAGACCACAATAGATTAAAACTACAAATTAAAAACAAACGAAATTCTGGAAACTATCCAAACACATGGAAATTAAACAGCATTCTACTTAATAAATATGGGTCCAAGAAGTAATCAAACAGGAAACCAAAAAATTTCTTGAAACTAATGAAACAATGATACATCATACCAAAACCTGTGGGATACTGCAAAAGCAGTACTAAGGGAGAAATTTATCACATTAAATGCTTACTTCAGAAGAATGGAAAGATGAAAAATGAACAACCTAATACTTCACCTTAAAGAACTAGAAAAACAAGAACAATCCCAACCCAAAATCAGCAGATGGAAAGAAATCATTAAGATCAGAGCAGAACTTAATGAAATTGAAACCCAAAAAATGATACAAAAGATCAATGAATCAAAAAGTTGGTTTTTTTAAAAGATAAATAAAATTGACAAACCATTAGCATGGCTAACTAAAAAAAGAAGCGAGAAGATCCAAATAACAAAAATTAGAAATGAAAAAGGTGATATTACAACTGATACATCTGAAATACAAGGAATCATTCGACATTACTATAAACAATTATACGCCAAGAAATTTGAAAATTTGGAGGAAATGGATAAATTTCTGGACACACACAAACTACCAAAACTCAGCCAAGAAGATGTAGAAAATCTGAACAGACCAATAACAATAAAGGAGATTGAAGCTGTTATCAGAAGGCTCCCAACAAAGAAAAGCCCAGGACCAGATCGATTCACAGCAGAATTCTACCAAACATTCAAAGAGGAATTGACAACAATTCTCTACAAACTATTCCAAAAGACTGAAACAGAGGCAATTCTCCCAACTCATTCTACGAAGCAAACATCACCCTGATACCCAAACCAGGTAAAGATACAACTAACAAAGAAAACTACATGCCATACTATACTCCTTGATGAATACAGATACAAAAATCCTCAATAAAATACTAGCTAAAAGAATACAGCAACATATATGCAAAATTATACACCATGATAAAGTGGGATTCATCCCAGGGATGCAAGGTTGGTTCAACATATGCAAATCAATAAATGTGATACACCGTATCAATAAAATCAAACACAAGGACCATATGATCATCTCTATAGATGCTGAAAAAGCATTTGATAAAATTCAACACTTACTCATGATAAAGACCCCTCTGTAAGTTAGGTATAGATGGAAAGTATCTCAACATCCTTAAAGCCATATATGATAAACCCACTGCCAATATCATCTTGAATGGGGAAAAGCTGGAAGCTTTTCCTTTAAGAACAGGAACTAGACAAGGATGCCCACTCTCACCACTCCTATTCAACACAGTGTTGGAAGCACTAGCCAGAGCAATCAGAGAAGAGGAGGAAATAAAGATTGGAAAAGATGAAGTCAAACTGTCCCTGTTTACAGATGACATGATCCTATATATTGAACAGCTTAAAGCCTCTACAGAAAAACTCTTGGTGTTGATAAATGACTTCAGCAAAGTAGCAGGATACAAAATCGACACACAAAAATCAGTAGCATTTCTATTCTCCAATAGCGAACATGCAGAAAGAGAAATTAAGAAAGCCTGCCCATTTACAATAGCCACCAAAAAAAAATAAAATACTTAGGAATAAAGTTAACCAAGGATGTGAAAAATCTCTATAATGAGAACTACAAACCACTGCTGAGAGAAATTAAAGAGGACACAAGAAGGGGCCAGCCCCGTGGCTCACTCAGGAGAGTGTGGTGCTGATGGAGCTGAGGCCACAGGTTTGGATCCTGTATAGGGGTGGCTGGTGCACTCACTGGCTGAGGTTGCGATCCCCTTACTGGTCAAAAAAAAAAAGAGGACACAAGAAGATGGAAAGATATACCATGCTCTTGAATTGGAAGAATCAACATTGTGAAAATGTCCATACTACTCAAAGTGATATACAAATTCAATGCAATCCCCATCAAAATTCCAATGACATTTTTCTCAGAAATGGAAAAATCTATCCAGACATTCATATGGAATAACGAAAGACCATGCACAGCCAAAGTAATTCTGAGCAAAAAAAATAAAGTTGCAGGCATAACACTACCTGATTTTAAACTGTACTACAAAGCTATGATAACCAAAACAGCATGGTACTGGCATAAAAAAAAGACACACTGATCAATGAATAGAATAGAGAATCCAGAAATCAACCCACACACCTACAACCACCTGATCTTTAACAAAAGCACCAAGCCTATACACTTGGGAAGAGACTGCCTCTTCAGCAAATGGTGCTGGGATAACTGGATATCCATATGCAGGAGAATGATACTAGATCCATACCTCTCACCATATACTAAAATCAACTCAAAATGGATTAAAGAATTAAATATACACCCTGAAACAATAAAACTTCTAAAAGAAAACATAGGAGAAACACTTCAGGAAGTAGGACTGGACACAGACTTCATGAATATGACCCCAAAAGCACGGGCAACCAAAGGAAAAATAAACAAATGGGATTATATCAAACTAAAAATCTTCTGCACAGCAAAAGAAACAATTAACAGAGTTAAAAGACAACCAACAGAATGCGAGAAAATATTTGCAAAATATACATCTGACAAAGAATTAATATCCAGAATATACAAGGAACTGAAACTTTACAACAAAAAAACAAGTAACTCAATTTAAAAATGGGCAAAAGAGCTAAATAGGCATTTCTCTAAGGAAGATATACAAATGGCCAACAGACATATGAAAAAATGCTCAACATCACTCAACATTCAGGAAATGCAAATCAAAACCACACTGAGATACCATCTCACCCCAATTAGGATGGCTAAAATCCAAAAGACTCTGAATGATAAATGCTGGCAAGGTTACGGAGGAAATGGAACTTTCATACATTGTTGGTGGGACTGCAAAATGGTGCAGCCTCTATGGTTCCTTGAACAATTGCAGATAGATCTACCATATGACCCAGCTATCCCACTGCTGGGAATATACCCAGAAGAACGGAAATCATCAAGTCAAAGGTATACCTGTTCCCCAATGTTCATCGCAGCACTCTTTACAATAGCTAAGAGTTGGAACCAACCCCAAATGTCCATCATCAAATGAGTGGATATGGAAAATGTGGTATATCTACACAATGGAATACTACTCAGTTATAAAAAAAATGAAGTACTGCCATTTGCAGCAACATGGATGGACCTAGAGAGAATTATATTAAGTGAAACAAGTCAGGCACAGAAAGAGAAATATCACATGTTCTCACTTATTTGTGGGAGCTAAAAATAAATAAATAAATACATAAATAACCTGGGGGGGAGGAGGGAAGAAGACACAACAATCACAGTTCCTTGAAGTTGATACGACAAGTGAACAGAAAGGACATTGTTGGGTGGGAGGGGGGAGAGGGTGGAGGGAGGGAGGTTTCGGTAATGGGCCACAATAATCAACCACATTGTATATTGACAAAATTAAATTAAATTAAAGTTTTTTTAGAAGTCTGAATTCTTTAGTATGGCATTAAAATCATTCCACAAATAGTTTCCTGTTTTTCTTTTTCACTCTTCTTCTTTTGTTTTGTTAAAACTTTATTGAGATATAATATACATACCATAAATCCACTTGTTTAAAGCATATGATTCAATAATTATTGCTATATTTGCAAAGTTGTGAAACTATAACCATATTCCATTCCATAGTCCAAGTCATTTCCATTACCCTAAAAAAAACCTGTGCCCATTAACGATCATTCCCCTTTCTTACCTCCAGCCTTAGGCAACCACTAACCTGCTTTCCTTCTCTCTGACTTTTCTAGATATTTCATATAAATAGAATCATACAATATGTGATATCTTGCCTGGCTTCTATCACTTATCATAATCCTTTTGAGGTTCCTCTACACTGTAGCATATATCAGTAGTTCATTCCTTTTTTATTGCTCAAGAGTATTCCATACTATGAATATATACCATATTTATTTATCCATTGCCTACTTGATGGATATTTAGGTTGTTTCCATTTTTAGCTATTATGAATAATGCTGTTATGACATTTGCATACAGGCCTTTGTGACAACTTATGTTTTCATTTCTCTATGGTATACAACAGTACTTCAAAAAGTCTGTGGAAAAATAGAATTAAAAGATAATACAAATCTTTCCATGAACATTTTGAAGTATGCTCGTATTCCTAGGAGTGGAATTATGGGTCATATGGTAAATTTCTTCACTTTTTTAAGAAACTGCCTATTTCCAAAGCAACCACACCATTTTCATTCCCAACATATGAGGTTTCTGATTTGTCTACATCTTCACCAAAACTTGTTATTGTCTTTTTGATTACAGCTGCTCTAGTGGATGTGATCCCACCGTATCTGTTAAGTACTCCCTGACACATCCCTCTGTTTCAACTAAATTAATTTATTCATAATTCTCTGACTAGATCATGGACACTGTTATCTGCTTGACTCATCTCATGGTGTTCCCTTTGTCTGGAATGTTACCCCCTCTCTTCTCTTCACTTAAGTAACCTCCTTCAAAAAGCCTTGCTTGACCATTCTTGTTCTCCCTCGATGGAACTACTACAGCACCCACTGTCTCAATTATTGATTATTAAGCACCTAACATATGCTACTTAAAATTATTAACTTTTTCTGAAGTGCTCAAATCCTTGGCCTCGCCTAGGTTAAAAGTACCTTAAGGACATTATGTTCTATAATTTACATAACATTTGCTGATGATAATGAGATATCATCCAATATTCAAAGACAAATGATCATAAAAGGTGGCATTTACAAATAAGTTAACTGTCACAGAGGAATTGTACTATGCCTAGAAGAAACTGTGACCAGTAAGTATCCTGGAAATTTCCTGTGTTGCCATAGTTATTACTAGACCGTAAGGTAATTTATTGTTTCTGCTCCTGAATATTGCAGGAATAGAAAATATCCCAGCTTTGCAAGCTGCCAAAAAAACAACAAAATATTTAAAGAAAATATCCCAGCTTCTTCCTCTTCTAAGATTCAGAAATAACCCCTTCCTCTCACTCTCAAGCTGTAGTAAGAATGAAAGGGGATCTTAAACTTCTAGCCTTGTATTCTAGAGCCTGAGTCTGCTATGTCCTGGAGGACTGCTATCGTAATTTTATGCTGGCATTAAGTTGTATTCATGAAGCCTGCAGGGTTAACCCCTATATCAGTTGATTAGCTTAGTTTCATTTCACTTGATCACATACCATGCTTTTAACCTTTTACTTGTCATTATACAAATGTGTGCAAGCAGTCACAAGGGAACAGATCGAACAAAATTCTACACATATAACATAAATCTAATACCTCTCATGTGCAAACACTTCAAGATGCTCAACCCACTGACAGATCAGAAGAGTTAACTCGTTTGGGAAAAACAACACTTAAACTTCACAGTTACCGTGGTGTAAACTTACCTCATTTCTTTATGGACACTTGGAATTTGATCTAATGCCATTCGGTAGAATTTAATGGCTTTGGAATAATTTCTTTGCTTCAGATAAATATTTCCCATATTCACTTTCAATCTTCCTAATTAAAAAAATAAAAAACGAATGAACATATAATATTCTCATTTTTTCCACTTTTTCAATGATATTTTAGATGACCTTAATTTATCTAAAATGAAGTTATGAAGCTTTAGACACTTATCTAAACTTCTAACTTTAAAAGAGTTATACTATTTTCATGTATCCACCCACTAATCTTCTGTAAAGAAATGGAACTTAAGACAAATAGATTCCTGAAAAAATGGTTGGAAAATAATTGATTTACATTATAAAACTGGAGGTACATTCTTCTAAGAAAACCATGGGACTTAAAAAATATACACTTGAAAATTAGACTCAATAATGTCACACGTATTTTAATATGATACTAAGGGAAATGATATTCTGATAAACTTTAATACTGCTAACAAAAAATGACACAATATAAATGCAAAACATAAACGACAGTCCTTTGGGGATCAATTTGTACAGAGGAAAGCATGCTCTGTGGGGTTGCCATGTCTCATTCTACTTATGAGGACAGAACACATTTTTTATTTACTATTAGGCAGTATACTTCATACCAACTATATTTCTTCATCTGTATTTGTATGGATTTTCATGTAAGTAGTATATTTAAGCAGGACATCCTGTCATAAATACAAATTTGCTTAGAGAATAGATCATTTTATAACATGGAAGCATAAAGTGAGGAGACATAAATCAACACTACAAAAGTCTTCTTTTTTCAGCATGACATTGACCTGCATCCAAGCAAGTATGTTAATATTCCCCTTCCCACCCCTTACTAAACCTATTTGAAAAAATTGATTATATACACCTACCTGCATTGCTAAACATCTTATTTTTCACTATAACTTGATATGTGTTTAGTGCTTCAGCATACATCTCATTAGCTGAATACTGACTGGCCAAGTTGAAAAGTACCTAAGGAAGAAAATATTGCAAAAAGACACGTAATGGTCATATTAGGTGCCTTTTACTTCTAACCTTTTTGGAGATTTTAATCCTATAACAAAGTTAGCTGCTTATATCAAAATACCCTACCAATTAGAAAATAAATAAAACAAATATCTTTCATTCCAAATGAACCAGAACACGAAGATAGGAAAAGCTGTCCTCTAATTTCACCTTAATTTTCTATGTATTCCATTTAATTTAGGTAGTATTTGCCATCTATTAATCTCAGGAAGACCTATAAAGAATAAATGTGTATCATTAATGCTGCTGGTGATAAAAGAAAGAAGAAAGATAGTGGACGACATTTTCTTTGTAAATATAAACTAAACATCATGTGGAAATATCTCAAACCATAAACTATATCAGAGAAGAATTTGTATAGTAAGAGCTCCATATACAAAATTATAATTTAAGTTATTAAGTTATAATTTTTAGAGGTGAAAAAATCATCATAAATTATCCCCTAATCTAAAGACTTCATGGAATTTTAAAATATCAGCTTTAAACAGTAAACATCAAATATTTTAGTTTCAAATGCCCCTTTTCTTCCATTTGTTTAGTATATGAAGACGTTACCCACTGAAAATACATCCTTTTAAACAGCACTATATACATCAAGGAAGTGTTTTTACAGAATTAAAGAAATTTTGCTAGAAATTAGAGGTATTAACTTTTTTTCCCCACTATCCTCATAGAACATTATCTTATTGGCCTCATTTGAAGTCCCTGAAAATAACTGATTCAAAAGTCTACATTAGAATCTCATTAAAATAATCATCTGCATAGAGCATAAATATTAGCAATCTTCAAGAAATAGAGCCATTGGATGGTGGGTTTGCAAGTACTTACTAAGTTATTAAAAATAAAAACAACTAATTAAATAACTAAATAGAAGAGATTTTTGAACAAATCAAAGACAAGAGTGTCTCATGAACTGAAGAGTAGTTAGTATTAATTTCTTCCTGGTCACCTGAGGACCAGTAAAATTTTAAATAATAAAAGAAAAAAGAAAGAAGACTTCTGGAATCCACAAATCCTAGCCCAAATAATTTTACTCAGTAAGTATATTTCAATACTTACTGAATAAGTTAAATCCAAGTTGATATTTTCTGGAGTTGTAACTTGTTCTCGTTGTCTCACCAGGACTCTCTCCTTTCTTCCTGCATCTTTTGCTTTTTCTAAGGCCTGAAATCAGATTTAAACTCTGTAAATTCCCTTGAGCATTCATCAATTTTTATGCATTTGGGAAATGTCTACATGAAGTTTGGCTGAATTAATTTTCCATCCTCGCTATCCCCAAGATGCCCCTCTGCACTCTTACCATAAACTTCACTTGAAAACGAAAGAACCCGCAGTATTTGTTTAAACTGGAGCTCACCATCATAGAAATGTCTGTGTGATTCTTCCGGGAAAGAAGGGGAAAAGTATGAGGGATGAAAAGTAGAGTCTATCTTCTCCAAGTCAATTTTCTTTATCACACACCTTCCTTTAGGTGTGACCATGCCCACTTACGATCTGTTTTTTCCTCCCAACTCTTGAATCTTTGGGTATTTTAATTCAATCTTGGGAGGCAGGAATTTAAGTGGATTTTGTTTGGCTTCTGGGATGCTCAAAATACAGACAAGTCAAAGGATAACTGCTGCCTGATATTACAAGAGATGCTTAGGTTG
Organism: Cynocephalus volans; assembly: GCF_027409185.1. Taxonomy (NCBI): domain Eukaryota; kingdom Metazoa; phylum Chordata; class Mammalia; order Dermoptera; family Cynocephalidae; genus Cynocephalus; species Cynocephalus volans. Next base: position 88,016,306 of record NC_084466.1, read on the forward strand.
GCTCATATCCTATTCAGAATACCAAGAACCTTCTTCTGTTGACTTCCACTGAGAAACTGACGCCAGGCAAATTCAATGAGACTTTTTTTTTTAAAAGAACTAGATAAAAAAAAAACACCAGTTCTATGAACAAAAGTAGCTTTTTATTTTTTTTTAATTAATTTATTTATTTCATTATTTTTGTGTGTGTGTGTGTGTGACTGGTAAGGGGATCGCAACCCTTGGCTTGGTGTTGCCTGCACCACACTCAGCCAGTGAGCACACCAGCCATCCCTATATAGGATCCGAACCCGCGGCTTCAGCGCTTCGCTGCGCTCCCAGCGCCACACTCTCCCAAGTGAGCCACAGGGTCGGCCCCAAAAGTAGCTTTTATACTGAACATTTTCTCTAATGGCATTTATCAATCCAAAAACTAAGTCATAAATTTTATTTATATGGTATGACAATCAAAGTAATGTGAACAAAAAAATTAAGAGAAAAGATTTAATTTTAACAAAAAGCAGAGTTGGATTCCCAGAAAGCAAACTATGATTTTGCAGTTTACTTCAGTGAGGCTTCAATAAGAAAACAGCACTTAGTACTGTGGGCAGCTCATGGTAGGTAGCATATTGGAGTCTAATCCAATAGTCCAGCTGGACGCAAGATTAAGGCAACCAATACATTTGAATTTTCTTCCCTAGTGAAAAGACCAATGTCAAAAATTATAAAATCAGCCAATTGTTTTGACATTGGAAGTTATGAGGGAGAGTTACAATTCCTGGTTCTCAAGATAATTGCTTCAGTCAAAACCCTAAGACAGGTCAATGGTAAACGAAATACTTATTTATACTGTACATATGTTTGTATTATACAAAAGCAGACATACTTCATAATCCTGAATTCTATTAGTTTATGAACTTACCAATTTTAAGTCTCCACAACTGTTGGCAATACAGCTTTCTTCTACCAACTCATTTACTTTCTTCTCTAATTGTCTAATCTTTTCTTCTGGACTATTACAGAAAACAGCATGTGTAATTTAAATCATTCAACCACTAATAATCTATACTAAAATTTAATTTACTTTTAACATTGTCCATTATGTGCTTTTAAAGAATAGGTCATAGATAAGACAAATGTATAAATGGCATTAAAGAGCAAATGTACCACTGTTTTAATAACCAAGTCCTATAATTATTCATGATAAAAGTAAAAATAGCTAACATATACTTAGCACAAGTACAATTTAATACTGAACTAAATGCTTTACCATAATTTTTCATTTAATTCACCTAATAACATTTGATACAGTCCTATCATTATTCCCATTTTCCTGACAGGGAAACTGAGGTTTAGAAAGTTAAGTATCATGCCCACAAAGCTAGTAAATTATGGAACCAGGATTTAAATCAAACTAGGATATTCTAGGACCCATGCTATTATATAGCCACCCCAAAAAGGAAGCAGATTCTTTTTTTCAGAGCCTACGGCAAATGAAAACTTTATCTTATGGCTAGGAAAACTGAAGCCACCCATAAAAGAGATAAAAATTATTTACTACCAGAAGGAAGCTGCAGAGAAAACTTCTAACAAGGTGAAGAAGTTTAAAAATTCTGGTTTCACTAATAGCAAATCAAGTATTCCAAATTCAGTCACATTTCAAAATAACATTAATGTTGTTTTCCTACCACTTTCTTCCAGCAAAATACTACAATACTCTGAATGTACATCAGTACCTGAATAAAATTTACTACAAGTATATTTGAATAGACAGTAGTTCTCTTAATTCTCTACAAATGGACTTTTAAAAAGAATACAGGAATAAATTTAGCAGTGTAGCTTTGTCTAAAGAGTCATATTCTTTGAGGAAACCTTGATTAAGACTACAATTTTTATTAGTTTCTATAGATCCATAAAATTCTGAGCAATGACCATAATAGATGGCAGTTTTACAAAGATTACGATAAAGGATGGAATTCTATTTTCTAGTTGTCTGAAACACTAGTACGTGTCTTTATATGTTGTTTACAGATTGTTATTATTAAACCTAAAATAGCAATATAAAATTTTAAAGTTAAAAATCTGTAAGAGAACTTTATGAAGACACTCAAATTAAGTATCCTGTCCCTATCAAATGCCAGAGAAATTAAGTCTGTGTGCAGACACTGTTGGATACCCACCTACACAAGATCCTGCTGCCCACCCTACATCCTTGCATGCAGAATCTAAGCTAGTCATGAGAGTCTGGTTCAACCATGGCCATGTGATGCATTTCTCATTGAGAAATGAAGCCATGTCTGCTTGCATAGAGGGCTTCTGGAAAGATTTTCTTTGCTTTTAAAAAAGGCCTAAGACTAGGAACATTCTGCTGCTAGACTTGATCAACCACATGAAGATTTTAACTCTCACCACTCTCTTGGCATCATAATGATGGGCAGGCTCTTAGGAAAAGCCAAGAGAAATAATGTAAGCTAAATTAGGGATGATGCTATTCAGCAGTTAAATTAACCACCCCCAAAACTGTCCTTCCTCCCAACTTCCAGTTATGTGAGCCAATAAATATTCCTATTACTTATGTGCATGTCTTTTGTTGAAGTGCCTTCTGTTGTTAGCAGATGAAAGAATCATGAATTATATAATATTTAAATAAAAGAACATGCTTTTATTGGCAAACATGCTGTCATTAATTGACACAAAATAAACTGACTTTCTATAGAGGTTCTTTGATAGTCAAAAAGGGAAATTATGCAATTTATACAACAGCCTAAGTATTAGGTTTAAGAACTACAATTTAAAAACATACATTTTATAGAAGCATAATAGTGTAGAGGCTAATAGCATGAGCTCTGGAACTAGACAAAGTGGGTTCAAATCTCAGCCCCACCATTTATCGGCCTTAGCAAGTGAAGATTTCTGTGCTTCAGTTCCCCACTCTACGAACCAGTAACAGTAATAGCACCACCTTCACATGTAAAGCACTTGGAACAGTGCCTGGCACATAGCAAGTACTCAGTAAATGCTAGATTATATTACTATTTGTAAAATGTATATACATCAAGGTACTCAGATACCAGTAGGTGTCTATAGCTGAACGTATACCGCAGCTTTTTGACTATTTTCTAGACACTAGCACAAAACAAAGTTAATTCTACAAAAAATTAAATTTCTCAATAATTATATGACAACTAACTTACTGTGTATTCTCTTAATTTTTTTCTTTAAAATGTCCTTTTAAAATAAGCATATCTTAGAACATTTACAACCCCATTTGGCCTTCAAGAGAATCAATACTGGCACCCATAAATCTTAGACCATATCTTCAAGTCAGGTAATATTACAATAAAAATTGCACAGAACACACGTTGCTATTTTTCTTAGACTTGCTTCTTTTGCTAGTTCCAAGAACTAGGAATGATGTTTTGATTATCCTACTGACACAACTTTTAAAATGCAGATGGTCCCCAATTTATGATTTTTTGACTTTACAATGGTACTCGCAGAACCATTGTTTTTCACTTTCAGTGTAGTATTCGATAAATTACATGAGCTAGTCAACACTTTATTATAAAACAGGTTTTGTGTTAGATGATTTTGCCCAACGATTTTTAGGCTAATGTAAGTGTTCTGAGCTCATTTAAGGTAGGCTAGGCTAAGCCATGATGTTCAGTAGGTTAGGTATATTAAATACATTTTCAACTTATGATATTTTAAACTTACAATGGGTTTTATCAGAACATTACCCCATAGAAACCTGAGGAGTATCTGTACTTAAGAATTATGCATTTGGAACATAAAAATTAAAATATGTAACAACAGCAGCAGCAGCAACAAAACAACAGCACAAGGACTTGCATACCTATCTTCATTTTTGGCTTCCAAAGGAGGAGCAGGGCCCCTTGACTGACCAAGGGGGTCAAATGCAGAGCCTGAAACACAATTTAAGAGGTCACATTTAATCTGCAGCCCAGCAAAATTGAAGAAAATATGAAAACATGAAACCTTGCACAAGTTATTTCACTTATCTATTTATTAAATGTTTAGATTACCTATTTATTAAATGGACACCACATTTATCATGTCCACCCACATATTTCACATGTTGGGAAACTGGTAAGATTTTTAACATACATACAAAAATTATGTAAATAAAACTTGTGTTAACTTGTGAAAACAAAAATAAGATACTCTCTCAGCATTTACTTTCTCCCCCACAGTGACCTATCCCTATTATGAATTCTAAATTACCAATCATGTGAGTTACAACCTGGTATTGGCTTTCTCATTTTCCTTATTGGTATACCAAACATTAATTTTTGTCATAATTTTATTTTTAAATTATTATTTATCATATATTTAAATACTATTTTCACCTTTCATTTTTAAATCATGCTCTAACTTACATAAAATAAAATGCACATATTTTAAGTGTGTAGTTTAATACAATTTGACAAATTATACAGCGGTGTGATTACCACCCCAACTGAGATGTGGAATGTTTTCATTAGCCTTTCCCTTTCTTAATGGTATCTAAAATAATGGTGCATCTTATAATCAATGGAATGGTAGATTTTATTTAAAACTGTAATAGTATCTATACACACAGAACTAAAAAATTAAAAGATCTGAAAAAAATTATTAATAGAGATAGATTAACAAACCTCTCAAAGCTGCTTTGGTAAAACCAGCTGCTCTCACTGCTGTCATGGGTCTAGTAACTCCATCCTTCAGAGAATAGGAATCATTTAAAAAGTATTCTTAAGTAAATCACACTTCTGCACATGACACAAAAATTAATATAGCCAGTCTGTTAACCCTGATGTTTAATCACTATCTGCTTACTCACTTCTGCCTCCTCATGTATGACGGTACTTCAAAAAGTTCACGGAAAAATTCGCATTAATTTTGTTTTTCCACAAAGTTTTTGAAGTACCCTCATATGAATACTGTCTCTACTTTCTCTTTCCCCTATAAAATTCAATTCCTTGATCTAACTGGGCTTATCTCAGTTCGAAAAGAAAAAACTAATTAGCTTATTAGCTAACTACTCCCCTACTTTTGGTTGGTCTCTTATACGTCTAAGACAGAAACCACAGACATTGTAAATGGTAGCATAGGAAAAGTGGGTCCCAGAGTACATCATATAAGCAAACTACCGGTCCACTTCCGAATAGGATTTCATTTGAGACCTGAATGAATAAATAAATCCAAAGAGACCTGGCCTCTAAAAATTTAGAACAGTCCAAACTTTAGCTCACAATTTAAGAATCAGGGTCACTATATAAGTAACATCTTCTTCAACATTTTTAAATAACATAAAAGAAAAAAATCTTTGGTAATTAATCCAAGTCATAGGAAAGGCACAAAATGAACAACCGTATGGCAGAGATACCTGAATAGCTCCTGTGACTGGTCTTCCCATCGATGATGTCAGGGATGTCTTGGACTAGTAAACAAAATTAAGTTAAAAGTATTCCTAAAAACATTTATGTACTTTTTTCTTTTTTTGGCGACTGGCCGGTATGGGGATACAAACCCTTGACCTTGGTGTTATCAGCACCATGCTCTAACCAAGTGAACAAACTGGCCAGTTCCCATCTATGTTCTTTTAATTCTACAAATTAAATTATAGAAGTTTGATTCTTAACTTTTTCTTCATTCTACCAGTAAATAAACTTAAGAATAATTTTTTCTAATTATCATCTGGGGATATAGGATCAAACTATGAAACTCTAAAACAGAGGTAAGCAAACTAAAACCTGCAGCCTTTTAAATAAAGTTTTACTGGAACACAGCCATTCCCCATTCATTTGCACATTGTTTATGGCTGATGTGCATTACAAATGCAGAGTTGGACAGCTGTGACAGAGACCATATGACCTGCAAAGCCTAAAAAATCTGGCCCTTCACAGAAATAATTTACTCTCTATTATTCTGAAGCACCACCAAAAAGGAAATATATGAGTAATACATGCTTAGGCCAATTATAATAAAAAAAAAAAAGTATGTTTCATATGACACATTTACATTATGCAGAAGGCGACTTTCTTGACTTATGTAAGGGAACATTATGGGGGCAAGTGCCCGTGACCTCTAGGTTCCAAAGCCACTTTCTGACCTCTACGAAAGTATTAACATAAGGACTAGGAAATGCTATTCCACCTAATCCATTTTTCTCCTATACCTCTATTATTTTATGTAAACAAAACATCCAAATTGTAGGTAATTTGGGCAAGATTAAAAGGTTTATTACTTTTATAGAGTTTTACATATGTCTTTCCTCCAAAGGTCTCTAATATAAGCAAGACCTCAATATATGCCTCTGAAACATTTTTCTTAAATTTTATTTTTTCATTAAGTTTTTTACAATTATAAACACTATTATATTTGTATGACATCTAATGTCACATAAAATATATGAATGCAGTACACATGAGACTTTGTGATATTATGTAGAGAATGAAAGGAAATCAATCAACAAACACAGGGTTTACAAATGGAAAAAAGTAATAAAATATTTTCTGATATATTTATAAATCAAAATGACTGGAATTTTCAAAGTTGTTAATCAAATTAGACTTCTATAACTATCTTAAATGGAAAATATATCTGGGTCATGAACTGAAAGATAGCCAGAATTATTTAGAACTTCCTAAAGTGAACTTATGCATGAGAAAATGCATCTTAATATTTTCAGCTTACACAAACCTACCCCATATCCAGTAGCTATAGGTCTAGTAACTGCCGTGCTTGGTATTTTAGCAGTTATCTTGGGGAGGAAAAAGAACATAGTTAACAGAATTCAGATAAAGCTACATAACAGAAAGCTGGAAAAGAAATGGAAAATACAGACCCATAAATAAAGGAAATTTTATATAATATTTAGAATAATTTCTTTTAAATTATCTTAAATATTAGGGAGCTCAGGTATTTTAAGTATTGAAGAGGAGACGCATTCTGGAATTCATTTTAAAGGAAAAAGGTGACTTAAGAATGACATGAGTTACAAAAAAGAAAGATTTCTTTTCATGTTTGCACCTATCATACATTAAACACTTACTGCATATTTATTATTGCCAGCCACTAGGCCAAACAACAGACACAGGATTTGCAGTCTGAGAACCTGGGTTTGAATCTCAGCTCTCCCTCAATTAGCTGTGTTTATTTATTCTCTTTTGAATCTAAATTTTATCGTTTTTTGTTTGTTTGTTTTGGTTTGGTTTTTGGGGGGTTTTTCGGTGGCTGGCTGGTATGTGGGTCTGAACCCTTGACCTTGACGTTATAACACTACACTCTAACCAACTCAGCTAACCAGCCAGTCCTCCTTTTTTAAATAAGGATAAAAAGTATACCAATCACAAAATTGTGGTTGAAATCAAACAGAACGATGTAGGTGAAAGTGTCCTAAACACATTAATTGTTAGGCGTATTCGTTTGAAAAAAAAAAATTTTTTTTTTGACCGGTAAGGAGATTGCAACCCTCAGCATGGTGTTGTCTGCACCACGCTCAGCCAGTGAGTGCACCAGCCATCTCTATGTAGGATTGGAACCCACGGCCTCAGTGCTACCAGCAGCGCACTCTCCTGAGTGACTTGGGGCCGGCCCTGAAATATTTGATTAAATATCATTTGTGGAGGAATTCTACTTCTGGCTGTGATGAACTATCATGGGAAAAAAACTTTCCCACTAACAACTAAAGAGGCTGGGGACAAAAATATTTTTTAAAAATTCAGTCTGAATACATTAGAGAACCATCAAGACAGTGAAGAATTACAAGGTCTCAAAACAAGGAGGAGAAGGGAAGGCTGGAGAGGTAAGCCTGCACACTTGGGCCTGCTTGTCTCCTAGAGGCATGTGTTAACTCCAAAGGCATGGTTGAGAAGCTGAGCACATTTTCTGACAGACTCTCAAGCTGAGGGGATAAACACTGGCATTGAGGGCCTGCCAAAGAAGCAGCCCTGCTAATCCTCCAGGCTTTAGATTGTGATCTAAAAAGGCTTACATCCTAAGACTGAAAGGTAAATAGAAGTATACCAGCATTCAAAAGGGCTGAAGTCTGATTTAGAATCATCTCAAACCCAACTATATTAAGGTAATTAGGGACTGCTAGTGCTGCTAGGACCATAAGAAAAAGTAAATTCTCTCTAGGGAAAGATAAGATCCTCTAGAGCTGTGCTATCCAAGAAAACCTTCTACAGTGATGGAAACATTCTATATCTGCCTTTTTTTGATAAGACAGCCACTGGCCACACATAGCTGCTCAGCATTTGAAATGTGGCTAGTGCAACAAGGATCTAAACTTTAAATTTTAATTTTTGATAATTTAAATGTAAATAGTTACATGTGGCTAGGGGCTATCATACTACACAGCAGAGACATAAAGCAATACACTATCTTGTAAAGAGTGTCTGAAAACAGTGTCTATAATGGTGTCTGCCATTTAATCAAAAACAACCAGACATACAGAAGACAAGACAACCAAACCAAAAGCCAACAGAAACAAAAAAATGGAAAGAAACCCAGAAAGGATTACATATAATGGAAATATCAGACATATACTTTAACATAACTATGCTTAGTATGTTCAATGAATTAAAAGACAAGATTGACAATTTCAGCAGAGAACTGGAAACTACAAAAAAGAAATAAATGGAAATTCTAGAAGTGAAAATAATGTAAAATTCTGGCATTGTCCAGGAAGTACTAAAACTACTAGTTCATACTAGACTTTAACAAGATGAGTATTGAAATCTTTAGGGAAACACTAAAAGAATGGTTGAAGAATGTACTCATAAACTACCAAAATAACTAAAGAGGGAAATGGAATTATAAAAACAAACAAAAGAAGGCAAAAAAAAAGAGAGAAAATGAAACAAAAAAGGACAGAGAAAAACCAAATCAAATAGTAAAACAGTAAATTTTAAATCAAATCAATATTTTCATTAAACGTAAATAGAGGCCAACCCGACTAACAGCACCAGCATGCCTGGCAACCTCACTGGACGTAGGAAGCACCCCTGCGTGCCTGATAGCAGCAGCAGGCCCAGTAACCTTGCCAGAAGCAGCACTCCCTGCCATTACTGTAGATACTAGTACTGTGCAAGTGGTCCATGACAGCCAAAGGCACAGCAACTGCTGCTGCAAGGATGGCTTGCTTCCACACCAACAGCCACTGTTCCCTAATAGGCAGCCTACTGACTACTCATTAGCATAGACAGGTGGAGAGTCATCAGTGGAGCCCAGGGAAAGAGGTAAGTGAGCAAAGACCTGTGACCCACTGGCCCAACCCACAGGGGGAATTACGCTGTCATATGTGATAGTACACATGGGGATGAGAGGTATGGGTGCAGCCCAGGAGACAGCCTTTATCTGGGGTGACACACATGCAGAATCCCCTGAGAGTACAGAAACTCAGGATACCCAAATAGAGTAAGAAAGAAAACCCCCAATCACCACCAACCCATCCCCCAACGGAGAAAAACAAGGTCCCAGGTGGAGCCTCTGCCTGTAGGAAAGAGGAAAGAGAAAACCTGCCCAGGGTCTCCCATTCAAACTGAGGAACACCAGTATACCCCCAGTGCACCCATTAGGGTCACAGGGAGTAAGCTAGGGTACCAAAAGACCTGCCCAGGACCACCCACCCCAGACAAAGAGCAACAGGGCACTCAAGTGCTTCTCCCAAGAACGCAAGAGCTTGCCCATGTCCTGGACATACCAACACAGTGTCACTAACCTCAGCAAGGAATCACTAAGTGCCCCAGTGACTAGGCCATGGAGGTACTCACACACAATTCCAACACTGAATACAACGAAAGTACCCACACAGAGACTACACTATTGCCTCTTCCTAGAACCAGTACTAAAACACCCCACACAATGATCACTATAAAACACATGTACAGGAGGAAGTCTTTATCCACAAAGCCCACTCCAGAGTAACAGAAGAAACAACTGCCCTACCAGATGACCAGACGTCAACATACAGATATTAGAAATATGTGAAAACAAGAAAATATGACACCATCAAAGGAACATAATAATTCTCAAGTACCAGACCCCATAGAGCAGGAAACCCTAGAAATCACTGAAAAGGAATTCCAAGCAACAATCTTAAGGAAACTCAGTGAGATATACAAGAAGCCTCAGATGACACAACAAAATGAGAAAAAGTCTATTGGATCTGAAGGAGGAAATGCACAAAGAGATTAATGGCTTAAATAAGAACGTAGCAGAACTTGTGGAGCTGAAGGACTCATTCAATGAAATAAACACAACTGACAGTTTAAGCAACAGGTCAGAGCAAGCAGAAGAAAGAATTTCTGATCTTGAAGATGGTATTTTCAAAACAACCTAGGCAGACAAAAAAAAAAAAGAAAGAAAAAGAATCCAAGAAAATGAAGAAAATCTGAGAGAGCTAGCAGACAACCTAAAGCGCACAAATATCTGAATCATGGGTGTTCCAGAAAGGGAGGAGAAAGGAAAAGGCATTGAAACCTTACTCAATGAAATAAAAGTGAAAAACTTACCAGGTATAGGGAGAGACACGGAACCTCACATCCTTGAGGACCAAAGATCCCCAAACACATTCAATCCAAAAAGGTCCTCTCTGAGACACATTATAATCAAACTGGCAAAACTCAAAGACAAAGAGAAGATCTTAAAATCAGCAAGAGAAAAGCATCACATCACCTATAAGGGAGTCACCATCAGACTAACAGCTGACTTCTCAATAGAAACCATAAAGGCCAGGGAGAATGGGATGATATATTCACAACATTAGAAGAAAAATTTGCCATCCAAGAATACTATACCTAGCAAGGCTATCCTTCAGAAAAAAAGGAGAAATAGTGTATTTCCCAGACCAAACAAACAAACAAACAAAAAAACTGCAGGAGTTCACCACCACAAAACCAACCCGACAAGAAATCCTCAAGGGAGTACTGCATCTGTAATTAAAAAATAATAATAATAATAATCACTATCATGACTACATGAGAAAGAACAAAACCCACTATTAGAACAAAAATGTAAATGAGAAAAGAAAGAAACCTTATCTAACCACCTCAAGTGACCAACAAACACAGAAGACAATCAATAAAAGGGGAAGAAAGGAAAAAAGGATATTTAAAACATCCAAACAAAAATCAATAAAATGCAAGGAGTATGTCAATACCTTTCAATAATAACCCTAAATGTAAATGAATTAAATTCCCCACTCAAAAGACACAGACTGACATACTGGATTTAAAAGTTAGCCTAACTATAAAGCTATCTTCAAGAGATTCACCACACCTATAAAGACACACACAGACTAATAGTATACCATGCAAATTGAAACCAAAAGCGAGCAAGAGTAGCAATTCTTATATTAGATAAAATAGACTTAAAGCCAAAAACCATGAAAAGAGATGAAGAAAGCCATTACATAATGATAAAGTGATCTCTATCCAGCAAGAAGACATAAAAATCATAAATATATATGCACCCAACACTGGAAAACCCAGATATACAAAGCAAACCCTATTATACCTAAAAAAGGAGATAGACTCCAAAAGGATAATAGTTGGGGACCTGAACACTCCTCTGTCAGCACTGGACAGATCATGAAGGCAACTAATCAACAGAGAAACAGGAGATTTAAACTACACTTCAGACCAACTGGACCTGGCAAATATCTATAGAAAATTTCATCCAACAACTATGAAATATATATTCTTTTCATCAGCCCATGGAACATTCTCCAGGATAGACCACAGGTTAGGTTACAAATCAAGTCTCGGCAAATTTTTAAAAACTGAAATCATTTCAAGTATCTTTTCAGACTGCAATAAATTAAAACTAGAAATCAATAACAAATGAAATTCTGGAATCCATACAAATACATGGAAATTAAACAAAATGCTACTGAACGACTACAGGTCCAAGAAGAGATTAAACAGGAAATCAAAAAATTTCTTGAAACTAGTGAAAATAAAGACAGATCATTCCAAAACCTGTGGGATACCTCTAAAGCAGTACTAAGAGGGAAGTTTATTGGAATAAAAGCTAATGTCAAAAGAACAGAAAGATTTCAAGTAGACAACCTAATGCTACACCTCAAAGAATTAGAAAACGCAAGAAAAATTCAACCCCAAAATTAGTAGATGGAAAGAAATAATTAATATCAGAGCAGAATTAAATGAAGTAGAGACCCCAAGATGATAAAAAGATCAATGAAAAAAAAAGTATTTTTTTTTTGAGAAGATAAGCAAAGTAGACAAACCATTAGCTAGACTAACTAAAAATAGAAAAGAGAAGACCCAAAGAACAAAAATCAAAAAGGAAAAAGGAACCATTACAACTGTTACCACAGAAATACAAAGAATCATTAAAGACTTTTCTAAACAACTATACACCAGCAAATTTCAAAACCTGGAGGAAATAGATAAATTTCTGGACACATACAGACTACCAAGACTGAACCAAGAAGACACAGAAAACCTGAACAGACCAATAACAATCAAAGAGATTGAAGCTGTAATCAGCAGTCTCCCAACAAAGAAAAGCCCAGGACCAGATGGTTTTACTGCTGAATTCAACCAAACCTTTAAATAAGAATTAACACCAATTCTCTCCAAACTATTCCAAAAAACTGAAACAGAGGCCATTCTCCCAAATTCATTCTATGAGGCCAGCATTACCCTGATACCAAAACCAGAGATACAACAAAGAAAACCACAGGGTAGTATCTCTGATAAACACAGATGCGAAAATCCTCAACAAAATATCAGCAAACAGAATACAGCAACATATCAAAAACGATATACACCATGATCAAGTGGGATTCATCCCAGAGATGCAAGGATCGTTCAACATATGCAAGTCAATATTTATTGTGATGTGATACACCAGATCAACAAAAGCAAGGACAAAAACTATATGATTATCTCAATAGATGTAGAAAAAGCATCTGATAAAATTCTACATCTCTTCATGATAAAGACTCTCAGAAAATTAGGTATAAAAGGAAAATACCTCAACATGATAAAAACCATATATGACAAACCCACTGCCAATATCATCTTGAATGGGGAAAAGATGAAAGCTTTTCCTCAAGAACAGGAAAAAGACAAGGATGCCCACTCTCAGCACTCCTATTTAACATAGTATTAGAAGTACTAGCCAGAGCAATCAGGCAAGAGAGAAAAATAAAGGGCATTCAGACTGGAAAAGACAAAGTCAAATTGTATCTGTTTGCAGATGACATGATCCTATATACAGAAAAGCCTAAATAAAGACTCAACAAAAAATCTCTTAGAGCTGATAAACAATTTCATTAAGTAACCAGATATGAAATCAACAAGCAAAAATCAGTAGCCTTCTAATATTCCAACAACGAACTAGCAGAAAAAGAAATCAAGAAAGCAAGCCCATTTACAACAGTCACCAAAAAAATAATATACCTGGGAATAAAGTTAACCAAGGAAGTGAAAGATCTCTACAAGAAGAACTACAAAATACTTACAAAAGAAATTAAAGGGGATACAAAAAGATGGAATGACATTCCATGCTCTTGGATTGTAATAATTAGTATTGTGAAAAAGTCCACACTACCCAAAGCAATCTACAAATTCAATGCAATCCCCATGAAAATACCAATGACATTCTTCACAGAAATAGAAAAACAATTCAACATTCATATGGAACAACAGAAGACCTCAAACAGCCAAAGCAATCCTGAGCAAAAAAATAAATAAATAAGCCAGAGTCATAACACTACCTGACTTCAAATTATACTATAAAGCTATAGTAACCAAAACAGCATAGTACTGGCATAAAAACAGACATGTGGACCAATGGAACAGAACAGAGAACCCCCAAATCAACCCACATACTTATAGCTAACTGATCTTTGACAAAGGCAACTAGAATGTACACTGGGGAAAAGACTGCCTCTTCAATAAATGGTGCTGAGAAAACTGGATATCCATATGTAGAAGAATGAAACTAGACCTGCACCTCTCACCATATATCAAAATCAACTTAAAATGGGTTAAAGACTTAAATATAAGACCTGAGACCTGAAACTATAACACTCCTAAAAGCAAACATAGGGGAACTACTTCAGGAAGTAGGGCTGGACAAAGACTTTAAGAATAGGACCCCCAAAGCACAGGCAACTAAAAGAAAAATAAACAAATGGGATTAGATCAAACTAAAAAACTTCTACATAGCAAAAGAAACAGTTAACAGAGCAAAAAGGCAACCTAAACAGTGGGAGAAAATATTTGCAAACTATGTATCCACCAAAGGATTAATATTCAGAATATACAAGGAACTCAAACTACTTAACAGTTTAAAAAAAAAAAAAAACCTAATTAAAAGTGGGAAAAGGAGCTAAATAAGCATTTCTCAAAGGAAGATATACAAATGGCCAACAGACATGAAAAAATGCTCAACATCACTTAGCATCAGGGAAATGCAAATCAAAACCACATTGAGGTAGCTGAGGTGGAAAAGGTGGCCACTGGGCCTCAGGCAGCCGGGAATCTTGTGGACCTTCCTCTCGCCATCTCTTAAGGGAGGACTGCTGCTGCTGACCGGTCGTGGGGGGTGACCGCCACTTTGCCCCTGGCAGGAAAGCTGCCTCATTTACAGACAACAGCTTTGAAGTGTGGAGCAGGAAAAGAACTGTTTCTTAGCTGCAAAAGCGAGTCTCGAAACAGGGAACACGGCGCCAGGGCTGCTGTGGATGCAGCCAGGATCCCGGAGGCCGGGGCCGCGCTGAAGGCGGCCAGCTGCCCTATTCAGGATTCGAGGTTTCAGACCGGCATTAGAGAAGATTCCTGGGAGCGCCCGAGCTGCGCCGCGACTGAACAGCCCGAGGCGGCAGCGGCCGAGAACTGGGAAAGGCGGCAAACCAGAGACAGAGAGCGAGCACCCGACCTGGCACAGCACTGTGAGTGATCCCTGGCACAGCTCTGTTCGGGGGGTGGATGCCCACGCGGCTCCCACCTGCACCACCAGGCCACTCACCGCCCGGTGCTGCCTCCATTTTCCCAGGTGCGGGCAGCTCCGCCCTGCTCGGCCATCACTGAGCCCTCCCACTTGCTTGGCCTGGCGCGGGAGCCTCCGCTCCCACTCCCTCCACGGTTCTCTGGCGGGGCTGGTGGAGGGGGTGTCCCGGGCCAGTGTCGGGACGGCAAGGAAGTACGGGCGGGCCAACTGTCACTCCACCATACCCTGGACTCCGGCCCCAGGTAAACTCCCTGTTACTGGGAGGCAGATACCATCTCTGCGGCCACCAGTTTGGAAAAAAGCCTAACGAATTTCTGGTTGGGAATAGTGTGGTAGGAGAGTTCCCAGGTCCGCTTGAACCTGCCGGAGACCAGGCTGCAGGTGGGCGCTAGACTCGGTTTATACTGGGGGGATACAAAGGTGAACAAGACCCGAGAAAGATCTACATAGTGCTACAAAGGCACCCAGAGAGACCAGTCGTCTGTGCCCAGCAGAAACCTGGTAGACTTCCTGGGCGAGGCAGTGCCGAGCAGGGTCTTGAAGGCCCAGCTGATAGACGAGGGGTGCAGAAGACACGCCCCAGCCCAGCACAGTGCGCACAGAGTGGGGAGACGTGCGGCCAGGGAGGGGGAGACTCGACAGAAACCACACACCCGGTGGGGTCGCCACTGCACGATCTAACAGCCTGGGCCAGAGCACACGGAACAGGGAGAAGTCCTGCACAGGAAGTGAAAGCTCAACAGAGATCACACACCCTGTGGTACGTGATCCACCAGCCCAGCAGAGTCCAAGCTGACCAGAAAGGTGGCTCCCCGGAGAAGCCCAAGACCCGAGACAACCACACACACAAGGCACTAGAGGCCAACTGAGCAGTCACGGAGGGAGCCATACGAAATTGGCAACCACAGCAACATCCTAGTTAGTCATTAGTCTCAAACCGGTGAACTGTGAAACCCCCGGCCACAATGAATAAACACCAAAAAAAAGATACCAGAAATACAAAAAATCAAGAAAGTACACCACCAAAAGTTAATAAATCTCAAACTCTAGATCCTATAGAAGAAGCCCTTGAAATGACTGACAAGGAATTTCGAGTGATAATTCTAAGGAAACTGAATGAGATACAAGAAAACTCAGCTAGATATCATGATGAAATGAGGAAAAGTATACAGGATCTGAAAGAGGAAATGTACAAGGAAATCAATGTCCTGAAAAAAGATGTAGCAGAACTTGCTGAACTGAAGAAGTTATTCAACGAAATAAAAAACACAACGGAGAGTTTAACCAGCAGGCTTGTCGAAGTTGAAGAGAGAACCTCCGAACTTGAAGATGGGCTGTTTGAAATAACACAAGCAGACAAAAAGAAAGAAAAAAGAATCAAGGACATTGAAGAAAATCTGAGAGAGATATCAGACAACCATAAGCGATCAAATATGCGAGTCATGGGTATTCCAGAAGGGGAGGAAAATGGAGATTCCATTGAAAACATATTCAACAAAATAGTGGCAGAAAACTTCCCAGGTATAGGAAAAAATCACAGATCTTCAGATCTAGGAAGCTCAACGATCTCCAAACGTATTCAACCCAAAAAGGCCTTCTCCAAGACATGTCATAGTCAAATTGGCCAAACTCAGAGATAAAGAGAGAATCTTAAAAGCTGCAAGAGAGAAGCGTCAAATCACCTATAAGGGAGCCCCAATCAGGTTAACATCAGACTTTTCATCACAAACCCTAAAAGCTAGAAAGGAATGGGATGATATTTTCAAAATACTAAAAGACAGATTGCCAGCCAAGAATACTCTACCCTGCAAGGCTATCCTTCCAAAATGAGGGGCAAATAGTATATTTCTCAGACAAACAAAAACTGCGGGAGTTCACTACCACAAGACCACCCTTACAAGAAATCCTCAAGGGAGTACTGGGTTTGGTTCCTGAAAAATAACTACCACTGCCATAAAAACCTAAGAAAAATCTAAACCCGCTAGTATAGTAAAAATGGCATTCATGAAGAGAAAACAAGCTAATAAAAACACTATCTACAACCTAAGGAACCAACAAACACAGAAAACAAACAGTAAATCAGAAAGCAAGGAACAAAAGACACCTAAGACAACCAAACAACCAATAAAATGCTAGGAATAAATCAACACCTTTCAATAACAACTCTTAATGTAAAAGGCTTAAATTCCCCAATTAAAAGACACAGACTGGCCGACTGGATCAAAAAGCAGGACCCAACTATATGCTGCCTACAAGAGACCCACCTCACCCATAAAGATTCACATAGACTAAGAGTGAAAGGATGGAAAAAGATTTACCAAGCAAACAGAAAAGAAAAACGAGCTGGAGTAGCTATTCTGATATCTGACAAAATAGACTTTAAACTAAAAACCATAAAAAGAGACAATGAGGGACACTACTTAATGATAAAAGGACTGATCCATCAAGAAGACATAACAATCATAAATATGTATGCACCCAATGTTGGAGCAGCCAGATTTATAAAACAAACTCTATTAGACCTAAAGAAGGAAATAGACACTAATACCATAATAGCAGGGGACCTGAACACCCCACTGTCAATATTAGACAGATCATCTAGGCAAAGAATCAGTAGAGAAACACAAGATCTAAACAATACTCTAGACCAATTGGAATTGGCAGATATCTACAGAACATTCCACCCAACAACCTCAGAATATTCATTCTTCTCAGCAGCACATGGATCATTCTCCAGGATAGATCACATATTAGGTCACAAATCAAGTCTCAATAAATTCAAAAAAATTGCAATTATCCCATGTATCTTCTCAGACCACAATGGATTAAAACTAGAAATTAATAACAAACGAAACTCTGGAAACTATACAAACACATGGAAATTAAACAGCATTCTACTTAATGACATATGGGTCCAAGAAGAAATCAAGCAGGAAATCAAAAAATTTCTTGAAACTAATGAAAACAATGATACATCATACCAAAACCTGTGGGATACTGCAAAAGCAGTATTGAGGGGAAAATTTATTGCATTAAACGCTCACTTCAGAAGAATAGAAAGATGGCAAGTGAACAACCTAACACTTCACCTTAAAGAACTAGAAAAACAAGAACAATCCAAACCTAAAGTTAGCAGACGGAAAGAAATCATTAAGATCAGAGCAGAACTGAATGAAATTGAAAACCAAAAAACAATTCAAAAGATCAACGAATCAAAAAGTTGGTTTTTTGAAAAGATAAATAAAATTGACAAACCATTAGCATGGCTAACAAAAAAAAGAAGAGAGAAGACTCAAATAACAAAAATTAGAAATGAAAAAGGCGATATTACAACTGATTCATCTGAAATACAAGGAATCATTCGAGACTACTATAAACAACTATACGCCAACAAATTTGAAAATCTGGAGGAAATGGATAAATTTCTGGACACACACAAGCTCCCAAAACTGAACCGTGAAGACGTAGAAAATTTGAACAGACCAATAACAATAAAGGAGATTGAAGCTGTTATCAGAAGGCTCCCAAAAAAGAAAAGCCCAGGACCAGATGGATTCACAGCAGAATTTTACCAAACATTCAAACAGGAATTGACACCGATTCTTTACAAACTATTCCAAAAGATTGAAACGGACGCAAATCTCCCAAACTCATTCTATGAAGCAAATATCATCCTGATACAAAAACCAGGTAAAGATATAACCAAAAAAGAAAACTACAGGCCGATATCCTTGATGAATATAGATGCAAAAATCCTCACTAAATTACTAGCAAACAGAATACAGCAACACATACGTAAAATTATTCATCACGATCAAGTGGGATTCATCCCAGGGATGCAAGGTTGGTTCAACATATGCAAATCAATAAATGTGATACACCATATTAATAAACTCAAACACAAGGACCATATGATCATCTCTATAGATGCTGAAAAAGCATTTGATAAAGTTCAGCACTCATTCATGACAAAGACCCTCTATAAGTTAGGTATAGAGGGAAAGTATCTCAACATAATTAAAGCCATATATGCCAAACCCACTGCCAATATCATCCTGAATGGGGAAAAGCTCAAAGCTTTTCCTTTAAGAACAGGAACTAGACAAGGATGCCCACTCTCACCACTCCTATTCAACATAGTGTTGGAAGTACTAGCCAGAGCAATCAGAGAAGAGAAGGAAATAAAGGGCATTCAGATTGGAAAAGATGAAGTCAAACTGTCCCTGTTTGCAGATGACATGATCCTATATATCGAACAGCCTAAAACCTCTACAAAAAAACTGTTGGAATTGATAAATGATTTCAGCACAGTAGCAGGATACAAAATCAACACACAAAAATCAGTAGCATTTCTTTTCTCCAATAGTGAACATGCAGAAAGAGAAATCAAGAAAGCCTGCCCATTTACAATAGCCACCAAAAAAATAAAATACTTAGGAATTGAGTTAACCAAGGAGGTGAAAAATCTCTATAATGAGAACTACAAACCACTGCTGAGAGAAATTAGAGAGGATACAAGAAGATGGAAAGATATCCCATGCTCTTGGATTGGAAGAATCAACATAGTGAAAATGTCCATACTACCCAAAGTGATATACAAATTCAATGCAATCCCCATCAAAATTCCAAAGACATTTTTCTCAGAAATGGAAAAAACTACCCAGACATTTATATGGAACAATAAAAGACCACACATAGCCAAAGCAATGCTGAGCAAAAAAAATAAAGCTGGAGGCATAACACTACCTGACTTTAAGCTATACTACAAAGCTATAATAACCAAAACAGTATGGTACTGGCATAAAAACAGACACACTGACCAATGGAATAGAATAGAGAATCCAGAAATCAACCCACACACTTACTGTCAGCTGATCTTTGACAAAGGCACCAAGCCTATTCAGTGGCGAAGGGACTGCCTCTTCAGCAAATGGTGCTGGGATAACTGGATATCGATATGCAGGAGAATGAAACTAGATCCATACCTCTCGCCGTATACTAAAATCAACTCAAAATGGATTAAGGATTTAAATATACACCCTGAGACAATAAAACTTCTTAAAGAAAACACAGGAGAAACACTTCAGGAAATAGGACTGGGCACAGACTTCATGAATACGACCCCAAAAGCATGGGCAACCAAAGGAAAAATAAACAAATGGGATTATATCAAACTAAAAAGCTTCTGCACAGCAAAAGAAACAATTAAAAGAGTTAAAAGACAACCAACAGAGTGGAGAAAATATTTGCAAAATATATATCTGACAAAGGATTAATATCCAGAATTTATAAGGAACTCAAACAACTGTACAAGAAGAAAACAAGCAACCCAATTAAAAAATGGGCAAAAGAGCTAAGTAGGCATTTCTCTAAGGAAGATATACAAATGGCTAACAGACATATGAAAAAGTGCTCAACATCACTCAGCATCCGGGAAATGCAAATCAAAACCACATTGAGATACCATCTAACCCCAGTTAGGATGGCTAAAATCCAAAAGACTATGAACGATAAATGCTGGCGAGGCTGTGGAGAAAAAGGAACTCTCATACATTGTTGGTGGGACTGCAAAATGGTGCAGCCTCTATGGAAAATGGTATGGAGGTTCCTCAAACAATTGCAGATAGATATACCATACGACCCAGCTATCCCACTGTTGGGAATATACCCAGAGGAATGGAAATCATCAAGTCGAAGGTATACCTGTTTCCCAATGTTTATCGCAGCACTCTTTACAATAGCCAAGAGTTGGAACCAGCCCAAATGCCCATCATCGGATGAGTGGATACGGAAAATGTGGTACATCTACACAATGGAATACTACTCAGCTATAAAAACGAATGAAATACTGCCATTTGCAACAACATGGATGGACCTTGAGAGAATTATATTAAGTGAAACAAGTCAGGCACAGAAAGAGAAATACCACGTGTTCTCACTTATTGGTGGGAGCTAAAAATTAATATATAAATTCACACACACACACACAAACCGGGGGGAGGAAGAAGATATAACAACTACAATTATTTGAAGTTGATACGACAAGCAAACAGAAAGGACATTGAGGGAGGAGGGAGGGAGGTTTTGGTGGTGGGGAGCAATAATCAGCCACAATGTATATCGACAAAATAAAATTTAAAAAAAAAAAAAAAAAAAGGATAATATACTATATGTAATCTAAAAAAAAAACCACATTGAGATATCATCTCATGCCAATTAGACTGGCTATTGCCAAAAAGACAGAAAATAACAATGCTGGAGAGAATGCAGAGAAAGGAGAATCTTCTTACACTGATGGTGTGACTGTAAACTGGTGCAGCCATTACGGAAAACGGTATGAAGTTTCCTCAGACAACTACTGATAGAACTGCCATACAATCCAGCAATCCCACTGCTGGGTATATACCCAAAGGATCTGAAATCATCATGTCAAACGGATACCTGCACTACCATGTTTACCACAGCTCTATTTACAATGGCCAAGAGTTGGAACCAATGTAAATGTCCACTGTCAGATGACTGGATAAGGAAAATGTGGTACATTTACACAATGGAATACTACTCTGCCATAAGAAAGAATGAAATACTGCCACTTGCAGCAGCATGGATGAACTTAGAGAAAATTATGTTAAGTGAAACAAGCCAGGCACAAAAAGAGAGATACCACATTTTCTCACTCGTAGGTGGGGGCTAGAATAACAAACAAATAAGTTTTAAAAAGAAAGATAAAACAATCACAATAATACACTGAACTTTCAAAAGGAGAAAACAGAACTGAGGTCACCAGAGGTGAGAAAAGTGGAGGCGGAGGGGATTAAGAGAGGAATTGGTAAAGGGCCACGAAAAGCAATTACATTGCATAATGTTGAATATACTAATTATCCTGATTTGAGCATCACATATTGCACACAGGTATTGATATTTAACTCTGTACCCCACAGATATGTAAAATCAGGTATGTTTCAAGAAAAAAAATACTAAATCAAATTTTCAAAAAGGAGTGAACCCTAAAAATAAATAAATAAATAAATAGAAACAATAAATGTTTCACTAAAAAAATAAGATTGTCAGACTGAAAAAAAAAACCCACAAAAAACCTGCTGCTCTTATGAGATAAAAATTAAATATGTGGATATAGAAAAATTGGAAGTAAAAAAGTGGAAAAGACACACAATGCAAATAATAGACAAAAAAGAGCTTGTGTAACTATATCAATACAGGTATATTGATACCTGACAAAAGAGACAAATAGCAATAGACTAGCAATAGAGAGACATATCAAAACAATAAGAGGCTCAATTTACCATGCAAATATAATTCTAAATATCTTTGATCCAAATACATAAAGTAAAAATCTGAAAAAAGAAACAGATCCATAATCACAGTGAAAGATCTGATCACACTTTCTCACTAATAACAGAACCAGCAGACCAAAAAAAAAAAAAAAAACAGTGAAAATATAGAACATCTGAACAAAATCATTAACATACTTTACCCAATTGACCTATTACATTGTACCTATCAATTGCAGGACATACATTATTTTAAAATGTACTCGGAATACTAATAAATTTCGAAGAATAAAATCACACATATTATGTTCCCTGACTATCTAAGAATAAAGCTATAAATCAGTAATACAAAGGTAACCAGAAAATTTTAGTATGTTTAGAAACTAAGAAACATACTTCTAAATAACACATGGGTCAAAAAAAAAAAAAAAAATCACCACAGAAATTAGAAAATATTTTGCACTGAATAATAATGAAAATACATTAGAGGGAAAATATGGAAAAACATGAGGATACTTCAAAAAATTCATGGAAAAATAGAACTAAATGATAATAAGAATTTTTCCATGAACTTTAAGAAGACCCTTCATATATGTTAATTTTTTAGGAAAACAGATGCCTGAATTACAGGTATTAACACATAAAGTTGTTAGGTGAACTTTCATCATTAGTTCCTTGACTAAGTACAGGAAGGTATTTTAATTTTATACATATCACATGGCTTAAAATTCATGTTTGACAAGGTTGGCCCCAGGTCTTAGTCTTAGAAAAAAACTGAAAAGGAAGGATATGGGTCTCAGCAACTTCTTCTATGAGAACAAACTGAGGGAAAGAGACCATTATTCTTTTAATGAGAATCTGATGACTAAATCTATGCTTTTTTGTTTTTTGTTGTCAGCACTGAGTGGCTCCTCCACTCTCTTCTCTCTTTGTGGTCCCAAAGCAATTCATACTCTTTTTTATAATACATTGCTTTATGCCGTGTGTCCATTTTATTTTCCTTTGGAAGACTGTAAGCTCCTTAGGAACTAGCTAGAATTATATCCCTTTTTAAGAGTTCAAGACCTTTCATATAAAACTCATAAAAGTTTTTTCCATTTCATATAACAAGCAGGGTGTGATAAAAATATCACTCAACAGAGGATCAAGAGACCCAAGCTCTATCCCCGTTAACAGATAGCTGTGAGGTCTCTGGCTTCTCCAGGCTTCGTATTTCTCAGCTATAAGATGAAGGTCTCTGAAGAGCCAGCCTGGCAAAACCATCACCTGCAATCCAATACCTGAAAGGCTAAGCTGCAGACAAAGTGCACTGATATAAGTCATTCAATAAAGACTTACGAAGCACCCACACTAGACAAGTTAGGTCACCTTAAAACTAAAATATGGGTTGTGGAATGTGCAGTAGAATCAACTTTACCCAAAGAGAGATCTGGCCTTTGCCCTCGGCTACTTACTGGAAGGTGATCTCTAGGCCCCTGGACAGTGATTTATGGTGGGCAGTTTGGAACACATCATATCATTTTCAACTTCTAGAGGTATCAATCCAAACCTCCAGGAGGGTCTGGAGACTAAAGGTCAGCCACACTGGCAGTATGTGACTGAACCTCCATAAAAACTCTGGACACCAAAGCCATGGATGACCTTCCCTAGCTGGCAACACTCTGTGAGCACTGCCACACACACTGCCAGGAGTTACTATCACCCCTGGTTCCACAAACAGAGGATGACCAGAGGATACTTTACATTACATATACAAAAATTTTGATAGTTATATTGAAAAAAACCACAATAGCAATTTATGTACTAGTAGAAGATTAATTAACAAAGGGACATTAATATTAGGGAGTGGTAATTTATAAATTAAGCCCCAATCATTTGAAGGATCAATATTTATGTCACTTTAAAAATTAGAGAGGGAAATTTTCTTTAAACAACAAATGTTTTAGGTAAATATATTTCAATGATTAACATAAATAATGATACTTATATATTCAAAAACATAAAGAAATCTTTTGATCTAAAATACTTTAAAATCAATTCACTGATTGGATACACTGAAAACTACAAAATATTGCTGAAAAAAATTAAAGATGACACAAATAAATGGAAAGATGTCTTGTGTTCATGGATTGGAAGACTTAATATTGTTAAGATGTCTAATACCATCCAAAATGATATATAGATTCAATACAATCTCTATCAAAATCCCAATGTCATTTTTTGTGGAAATAGAAAAATTCACCATAAAATTCATATGGAATGTCAAGGGACCCTGAATAGCTAAAACAATTTTGAAAAAGAATAAAGTTAAAGAATTCACATTTCCTGATTTCAAAACATATTACAAAGCTACAGTAATCAAAATAGTATAATACTGCCATTCAGACCAATAGAATAGAATAGAGACCCCATAAATAAACTCTTGTGTATATGGTCAAATGATCTTTGATGAGGATGCCAAGACCATTCAATGGGGAAGACAGTCTTTTTGACAAATGCTGCTGGAAAAACCAAATATCCATGTGCAAAGGAATGTAGTTGGACTTTTATCTTATACCATACACAAAAATTACCTTAAAATGGATTGAAGACCTAAACATAAAACCTAAAACTACAGAATTCCTAGAAGAAAATATAGGGGGAAAGCTTCATGGTATTGGTCTCGGCGATGATTTCTAGAATATGACACCAAAAGCACAAGCAACAATAGTGAAAATGACTAGTGGGACCACAACAAACTAAAAAACTTTCATGCATCAAAGAACACAATCAACAGCATGAAAACACAACCTACAGAATGAGAGAAAATATTTGCAAATCATACATATAAGAGGTTTATATCCAGAATATATAAAGAACTCCTATAGCCCAACAAGAAAAATGGACAAGTGCCCATAGACAGATAAATGGATTAACAAAATGTGGTATATACTTAGAATGGAACATTATTCAGTCTTAAAAAGGGAGGAAATCTTGTCACATGCTACAGCATAGATGAACCTTGATGACATTACAGTAAGTGAAATAAGCCAATCAAAAGACAAATATTCTATGATTCCACTTATGTGAGGTACCAGGGTAGTCAATTTCATAAAAAATAGAAAGTAGAACAGTGGTTACAGGGGGTTCGTGGAAAAGGGAGAAGATGGGGAGTTGTTGTTTAATGAGTATAGAATTTCAGATTTGTAAAATGAAAAACTTCTAAAGATCTGTTTCACAATAATGTTAATATACTTATCACTACTGAACTGAACACTTAAAAATGGTTAAGATGGCAAATTTTATGATATGCGTTTTTAACCACAAATTTTTTAAAAATTTCACTTACTGGAGGTCTTCTGCCATGACTAGTTCTCACTGCTTGCTGAAAAGCTGTGTCATTCTCCAGTTCCTAAAATGAAAACACAGACTTGACATTCAGCATGAAGTGAGAACTGCAAAAAAAGAGTTTAAACTCCTCTGTTTGGTATTCAAGATTCTCTGTAATTCATCATACCCCAACTGCTGACATCTGTAGGGGCTCAAGAACTCCTGTCCTCAAATCTCCCCCCTTCACACAACCCAAAATATTCCCCTAGGAAGAGGAGTACTGATTATGCTAGTCCATTTTAAGGTCATTTTCTTGAATACTGTTCAAATGGCTGGCTGGTACCATAATGCCCAGTTAAAAGATCAAGTACACAAAACTATATGGCCTTTCTTCCTAGTGGCTAGAGCAGTAAGAATGGAGATTCTTGCCTCTTTCTCACCTCGCCCCCCCCCCCCCCGCTTCTGTTTTTCCATATGCTGGCATCAT
This sequence comes from Cynocephalus volans, assembly GCF_027409185.1. NCBI lineage: Eukaryota > Metazoa > Chordata > Mammalia > Dermoptera > Cynocephalidae > Cynocephalus > Cynocephalus volans. Next base: position 88,042,367 of record NC_084466.1, read on the forward strand.
GTCACCTACTATCACTACCTGAGAAAGCCTCACAACAGAAAAGGCCATGTTATCTACAAACAACTGGGCAAATATTTTCTCTTGTTCCATTTCCATTTGCCCAAGCGAAAATGCCTTTTCATCTCACTGGAGAGGTGAAGTCCAAGATTCAGACTGGAGCTAAACTAGACAAAGGGAGGTTCCACCAAATCCAAACTGCAGTGCCATTTAAAACCAATATCTCAGTTGACATAAAATGTTATTTTGCTTTGGCAATTCCTGACCTGTCAGAAATCCCCTCATGAAATTTGAGGAAAGGAAGATTGGTAGAGGGCAGGGATACAAGTGTTCCTGGGTTTCCTGGACAAAACGCCATTTTTAAATTCTCTCAAAAGCACCTAGTTTTACCAACTGCCAATCTTTTAATAAGCCTTTATTTCCTACTTCTTCTAGAACATACTCTCTGGCTCTAACTCTTCAGATACACTTAAGAGCCTCTGATTTATTTCAATCTACTTCGCACAAAAATATACTTGCTTATTATTTAAAAAATATATAAACATACAAAAAAAGAGTCACTATCAAGTAACATTTTAAAAATCTGCAAGTAATCAAAATAAAATGTTTATAAAACCAGGATGCTAACACAAAGCACTTTAAAACATGATTTTATTATGTATAAGTATTCTTCTTTCATTTTTGCTTCAAATTATCTTTATAAACTTTCAAAACAACTACATAAAATTAAATAAGTACACAATTCTTATTTAGCCATAGAAACTAGTAACTTTTATATCATAAAGCCAAAGGCAATTATGTATGAATCATAATTATTTGTATTTCCACTTTGGCAGATCTTTTGGCAAAAGGATGTCCTCTATGATTCCTAAACTATTAGTAAAATTTGATTAAAGAGCTCAATAAATTTTAACTAAATGACAAATTAAAAAGAACAGCCAACAAATTCTCTAGTTACAAATATCAAACTAACACAACTTTTGTAAGTTTTTGTTTATGAATTAACAAATTGCATATTTTATGAACACCTTAAGCTACTGTTTTAAGTAATTCAGTTATATATTGAACTTTTACGGTTGATGAAGAACAAAGAAAACCATGGATAAATCAAATATCACTTTTATTTTGCTGTATAATTTATTTTGGGGCCTGATATTCTGAGTATTCCCTTCAAGTTAAATCATAAAATGCTACACTGTGACAACCTAAAGATAGGAAATTTCTCTGATGTTTAAAAAATGATCATCTTCATGATCCAGTAACTCCACTTCTGGGACTCTATCCCAGGAAATGTTTGGTCAAAACACAGAAAATTATTTATGCATAAAATTGTTTATCGCTTGTTTATCGCAATGTATTTATAACAACAGAAAACTGGAAATATCTTATGATACAAAAATATTTCTAATCAACTGTATGTTTTCAGTATTACGCAACCATTAAGATCATATTTAAGTTTTTTAGTATCATGAGACATTACTTATGATATAGTTGAACATAAAAGAGCAAACAGAAAAGTAAATAATTCAATCTCAAACATGCTAAATGAAAACTGTATATGTATGCATGAAGAAAAGACAAAGCAACAAAATGTAAACTGTAGTTATTTCTGAGTGATGGGATTATTTGTAACTTTGTTTTCAACGATGAGCATGTATTAACTTTTACAATTAGAACAGGGTGTTTTAGTGGTTTTCATGATTTATACCAACTTCAGAAAATGCTTATGTTATAATGGAAAAACTTAAAAGGAGACTATATAATCATCTGTGAGTTTATATACAGGGAGGGAAAACATTTGCATATATTAAAGGACAAGGGAATACAACAAAACATCAGGTGGTATGTCCAATGTGTGTGATCTTTGGGTAAGATGATTTATGTCATTTTATTTCTTTTTTTCTACAATTTTCTATATTTTTAAAATTTTCTGTAATGATCAGTATTGCCTAGATTTGTTCTCATACAGGATAAGTGAATGGTTTCTATATTCTTTCTTAGTCTCAAATTCATACACCACCATTTTACTCCAGAGGAAAAAAAACATCAAAAATTACTAAAATCTATATGGAAAACTCTAGAATAGAATAAGATTTGCAATATTAAAGTCCTATAAATGCTAGTGTATGATTATTAAGTACCTGCAGCAAATTAACAATTGCATCTTCCTTACTTTTTCCTACATTAGTTCAAAGTAATTTTATAAATAGTTTAGTTTTGTTTTGTTTTTTACAATTTGGAAACTGTAACTCTCACAAGAGATGTAAACAGATTTAAAATATCCACATTTGATTTAGTAAAAATTTCATCTTTTAAGTTACTATAGCATTAAATGTGAAGCAGATAGAGATTTGTCGAAATAAATAGAGGTTCATGAAAGAGAAAAAGCAGGTTACAAAAAAACAGTACACACAATACCAAATAGTACACACATATCATTTTATCCAAAAATATATAGAGATATACATATGTATATTTGCATAAGAAAATGTTTGGCGAGATAAGCACTTTAAGTTAGTTAATGGTTATCTCTGAGTGATGACAGTTTCTATGATTTTAATTTTACTTTATACTTATCACTATTTCCTATTTTTTCTGTAAAATACTTGTATAATTTAATTAGAAGATCATAACCTGTCTTATGATCTTCCCCTCTGCTGCAATTACTATTATTGGTGGGAGTTAGTACAGTCTTCAGTAACAGCACTTTTCTAGGTTTCTGAATCAGCTTATTTCACCTAAAGCTTAATAAAGCAGAACCCTCAAATCCAAAGTCTTCATAAACCAGCTGGTTAACAAAGACCAATGTAAAAAAAAAAAAAAAATCATATATATATATATATCTTTTACCTCAGTGTCATAGGTTGGATTGTAGTCATTATAACCAGAATAAAGATCATCTTCATCTGTCTCTGGAGCCAGATGCACATTTTGCATCATTTGTACCTATGAAAAATTGGCAGTGTAAATGTTTTAGGTATAAGAAATAATTCTTAATTCAAATGACTACTTAACATTTCTGGTCAAACTTATCTATACATATTTTTAACGCCTAAATTTTTTTTCACATAAAATTCCCAAAACTAAGTGTCAAAACATTCATTCATCGCCCTTGTTTTACATTTATTCCATGCATACTACGATGTGATAGGCACTAGAAAGGGGTACAGGTGACTGTCCTAATTTTCATGAAGCAGAGCATGAAGTGCAGAAGAAAGGTATGCAACAGTTGACTAAAACACAAGGCAGAAACCCCTAAACACCCACCAGAATGGCTAAAATTAAAAAGACCAGCAAAACATGATGTCAGCAAGGTTGTGGAGCAACAGGAATCCTCATACACGGTTGATGGGAGCATAAAACAGTACAATTTTGGAAAAAAGTCTGGCAGTTTCATAAAATTAACATATACCTCTTATGACCCACCAATTCCACTCCAAAGAATTTAACCAAGAGAAATGAAAACAAATGTCTACAAAAAAAATTGTATAAGAATGTTCACAGGAGTTTTATTCATAATAGCCAAAAATTAGAAACAAACCAAGTGGTCATCAATAGAAGGGATAAGCAAAATGTGGCATATTTATGCAATGAAGTGCTATTTGGCATTAAAAAAGAATACAATGATCACATACAAGGGCATTTCAAAAAGTTCATGGAAAGATCAGTATTACTTTCATTTTATTTTTCCACAAACTTTCTGAAGTACAATATCGAAGAATCTTAATTATGCCTTATGTTACAACAAGTGGTTGCTTCTTGGGGATGGGGGTAGAGACCGAAAGAAAAAGGGCATGAGAGAATTTTCTGGGGTGATGATAAATGTTCCATTTCTTGACAGGGGTTTGGGTTTGAAAATTCAGCAAATCCATACTTGAGATTTCTGCTTTTCTTTGTAAATTTTATCTCAAAAGAAAAAACTGTAAACAAATATTGAACTATAATTAATATTCATGCTGAAGAATTTAAGGGAAAGTTTAATATCTGTAATTTAGTTTGAAATGCACAAAAATAAGATGAATTGACAGATGGATAGAGGGATAGATAAATGGATAGATATGTGATAAAGTAGAAAAATGTTAACAGTGGAATCTATGTAGCATGTATAATGTTCACTGTAAAATTCTTTAAACTTTGCTGCATGTTTGAAAATTTTCATAATAAAATGTTGAGAAAAAAATGCAAGAGAGTAAAATAGATGTCAAAATAAAATAGAAGCATGGGAGAAATGCAATTACTGTATACATAAACTGTAAATGTAATAATTACTAGAGAATCTGGGAATGATTCCCAAAAGTATCATTCAAATCAAGTCAATATTTTAGGCAATTTGGGGGGTGAGAGGTGGAGGAGGGCTAGTTATCCAAGGAATGTAGTATTGAACTACTTTGCCTATCTTGAAAAATGTTTTAAAGCTTGTACCATTTTAAGCGTGCCAGTAAATTCCTAAGAAAATTTCAGCTTAATCTTATTGCTCAGCATAACAAATATGTCACCTCTCATAACCTTTAAAAATTATTTATATATATTATAAAAACTAATATAATTATTACTTGATATATAATTCATATACCACAAAATTCACCCCTTTAAGGTATACAATTCAGTGGCTTTTAATATAATCACAAGGTTGTGCAATCATCACCACTACCTAATTCTACAATATTTTCATCATCCCATAAAGAAAACTGGTGGTGGCTGGGTGGTTAGCTCAGTTGGTTAGAGCATGGCCTTTAACACCAAGGTCAGGGGTTCAGATCCCCTTACTGGCGGCCAGCCACCAAAAAAAAAAAAGAAAGAAAGAAAAGAAACCTGGGATCCTTTAGCAGTCACCCTCCATTCCTCCCTTCCCCCATTCCCTGGCGACCACTAATCTACTTTCTGTATATATGGATTTGCCAATTCTGGACCTTTCATGTAAATGGAACCATTCAGCCTGTGGCTTTTTGTGTCTGGCCTCTTTCATTTAGCACAGTGTTTTCACGGTTCATCCATGTTGTAGTAGACAATTACATCATTCCTTTTTATGGCTGAATATCAAATTTACATTTTACTTATCCACTCATTAGCTAATGGACATTTGGGTTGTTTCCGTTTTTTGGCTCTTATGAATAACACTGCTATGAACATTTGTGTACAAGTTTTAGCATGGATATATATTTTCAATTCTATTGGGTATATACCCAGGAATGGAATTGCTGAGTCATACAGTAACTCTATGTTCAACTTTTGGAGAAACTGCCAGACTGTTTTCCAAAGAGCTGTACCACTTTATATCCCACTAGCAATGTATGAAGATTCCAATTTCTCCAAGTCCTAGCCAAACACTTGCTATTGTCCCTGTTTTGGATTATAGACTTCCCAGTGGGTGTACAACGGTATCTCATTTTGGTTTTGGTTTGCATTTCCCTGATGCCTAATGATGTTGAGCATCTTTGCATGTGCTTATTGACCATCTGTATATCTCTTTGGAGAACTGTCAATTCTGATCCTTTATTCACTTTTAAAAATTGTGTTATTTGTCTTATATGAGTTATAAGAATCCTTTATATACTCTGGATACTACATCTTATCATATACATGATTTGCAAATATTTTCTCCCATCCTGTGCCTTGTCTTTTCACTGTCTTGATGATATCCTTTGAAGCAATAAGTTTTAAATTTTGCTAATATACAATTTATCTATGTTTTCTTTGGTTGTACTTTTGGTATCACATCTATGAAACAACTGCCTAATCAAGTCAAAAAGATTTATATCTATGTTTTCTTCTAAGAGTTTTAAGGCTTTAGTTCTTACATTTAGGTCTTTGATCCATTTAAAGTTAATTTCTTATTACTATTTGAAGATGAAAACTCACTACAATGAGAGCAAATGTCAATCAGACAGAACCGGTCATTCCAAAATATCTCCAAAAGATAGGAAAAGTCACTGGTAAAAGATACATACAGGCTGGCCGGTTAGCTCACCTGGTTAGAGCATGGTGCTGATAACACTAAGGTCAAGGGTTCGGATCCCCTAACCCCTCCCTCCCCAACTCCCCCCGCTTCCCAAAAAAAGGTTTAGCTCACATAAAACTAAACCAGTGGTTCTCAAACTTCAGCATGAATCGGAAACCTAAGGGCTAGTTGAGATGGCTCGTCCCAGTCACCAGTGTTTCTGATTTAGTAAGTCTTGAGTGGGGGCCATCATCACCTCTACCATCTCGTAGAATGTGCATTTCTAACAAGTTCCTAAGTGGTGCTGATGTTGTTGGTCTGACCACACTTTGAGAACCAAGCTGCTAAACAAGGACTTCCTGATCATCAGCCCTATTTAAGCCAATTTAGCTTACAAGTACGTCGTGAAAACAAGCAACTTTTAGAACTAGAGATCCTTTCTGCTGGGTTGTAACCAGATTGAAAAACGTTTATACCCGGAGGAGACTTTAGCTGAACAAACCTAATGGAACATAATGATTTTAAAAACGTGGAAAGTGAGGCCAACAAAGTTGAAGGGAATCGGCCATGGGTTAACAGCTACGGGTGGCAGAACAAATGTTACAACCCAGGGTTTCTGGATTCTCCAAACTATTTCAAAAGCAGCTTATACAAATACACATAATAAACCTCTTATGTTGAAATAATCTAGGGATAATGCACCTATATTTAATTTAATATAAACTAGATGCCAGTAAAATCTTTTTTCAAATGTGAAAGGGATCTGGGTTTTTTTTGATACTTTCCTTCTGACAAGGACGGACACTCTACTTCCGAGATGTCTAACTAGTTTCTCAAAAGCTCACAACCAGAAAAGCAGCCCTGGCAAAACAGTTTCGTCTCAGCAAGAATCGTGGGGAAACAGTGCTTCGTGTCTCTGGAATTTTCTCAGGTTTCTGAGGCTCTCAGTACGTGCTTTATGCAAGTGTGCTGCATACTTTTACCTTCACTCCCGAGTCAACCTTCCATTAGGCAATTTCAAAGGCTTTACTTAACACAAAAATTAAAGAGGACGTCCGCCGTATCTGCTGGGAAATTCAAGTGTGGAATGTCCTCGTTAAGGCGTGACTGTGATTCAGGACAGCCACCCCGAGCGCAACAGCTGCGCGCGTCCCTGTCAGAAGGAGCACTAAAGCGTCCGGGCCACGCGAGCCGACGTCCGTGCTTCCGAGCGAACGTACGCGGCACCCGGGGTGCGCGGCGCGGGGGCGCGCGGGGTCGGTTGGGGGCCCCTCGGCAGGCTCCCCGGCGGCGCGCGCGGGGCTGGGAGCGCGGGGAGAGGCCAGCCACGGCCGCGAGGGGCCCCGAGGCGCTCGGCCCGGGCCCTTCTCCTACCTCGCGCTGAGGGGAGCAGGGTGACCGCGAGTCGAGCCCGGGGAAGACGTGGTGTTGGCGCAAACCCACTAAAGAGCTCCGCGGGCCTCAGCGCGACGCCAAGCCGTTGCCAGGAGAGATCCCAAGGCAGCCGCACCCACAGTGCCCCGCGCGGGGGCGGCCCGGCCGGAAACGCGGGCGGGAGGGGCGGTGCCGGGGAGGGGAGGTGCCGGGGCGGGGGAGGGGCGGTGCCGGGGCGGGGGAGGGGGGAGCGGAGAACGGCGTGGGGGCGGCTTGTGGGAAGCGGCGCGGGAGGGACGGGCGCGCCTCAGGCGTGTGGAGCGGTGAGGAGGGCCCATCGGGGGGTCGGGCGAGGGGCCAAACGGGGAGGAGGAAGGATAGGAAACCAAGATCTTATAACACCTTGAGGAAATCATCCACAAACCAGGTTACTATAAAATATCTCCCGAGGCCACTACACTAGTTTTGTGACTTGGAAGCCCGTATTCGGTGTGATCACGGACTGCCTTGGTCCTATAACGTCATCCTCACATGACACTTGTCTGTGAAGTCTCACAGGGGATGGATTTGCAGTCTGGGAGCGGGTGAGATTGCTTGCAAGGGGAGGAGGACACAGAGGGATGACAAAAGAGAGCCTAGAACTAATCCTTGGAAACAGTATTTAAAGGTTTTGCATTAGAGGAGCCTCTAATGATTCTCTTTAATGGCCGGACATCGGCGCAAAACCAGGAAAGTGAAAGTAGTGGATGCTAAGGGAAGAAAGTGTCAAAAGGAGGGAGCGAACGACCTGCTGAATGCTCTTGAGAGGTCGAGTAAGTTGAACCAAAGCCGTTTCACTGTGTTTAGCAACACGAAGGCCACTGTTCACTTAGCAAGAGCTTTTTCAGGGAGCCGGGGGTAGGATGCCTGACTGCGTTGGGTGCACTGCTAATTGGTGATGAAACAGTGACTGGATATTGAAACTCAGGAAGCCTGGCTGTGAGTGGGAAGAGATAAGGCAGAGGCAGAAGGTAAGGGAGCCCAAGGACAGTTTCTGTTGGCTGGTTTTTTAAGATGGAAGATATTAGAGCGTGTTTTAATGCTATTGGAAACAATCCAATAGAAAGAGGTTGAGGATGCAGAGGTGAATAAGAGTGAGCAGAATGGAAGCAGTCACAACGTTTGAGAAAAGTGGAGAAGGTCAAGAATAAGCAGAGAAGAGTAGAGCATGTTAACTAGAGAATTACAGTAACACTGCTTGGCAAGTTTAGATCCTCAGGTGACACCGATGACCATGAATTCATGGTGATGGTCATCTGCCCTGTTTTCTGGTACTCTCATGGCCCTGTTTTCTCCACTGGACCTTCATTAGGTTCTGACGTGGAAAAGGCAGATGGTGGAATTTACCCAGGGTTGAAATTTGCGGGACAGTTGCAAAAAAAGGACAGAGGGGAAAGGGAGGTGTAATAGTATGTGTGAAATTTAAAGTAAATAATAAAGGAACTGAAATGAACAGAGCTAGTAAATAGAAAGTGGGGGAGTCTTAGAAGTTGTAATAGGGTTACATCAGCAGACTGGCTTTTTGAATTAGTGACAATGAAAGTGGTACAATTTTGAGGAGGTAATAAGGTCCAGGGTTTGATGATAGGTGTGGTCTGGAGGAAGCCATTTGTGATGAGTCCAGGGTTTGAAGTCACTGGAATAAGGTACACTGTGAGCCAGGTGGCAAAGGCTGAGGGAGAGCAAGGAGGAAGTTACAAGAGTTTGGAAAAGGGTATACCAGATGGCCCAAGATTCACAGCTGCAGAAGATTTGCAAGAGGATGGAAGTTCAAGAGAAGCTACCAACTCTCCTCCTGACTCAGAGATCCCTGAGCTCTGAGAGAATAAATAACCTTTACCTGAGAGGGCTTCAAGGGAAGCAGGGTCCTCAGAAGATGACCAGTTTTCTGTGAAAGCAGAGAGGTGAGGAGAATATTGGGAAAAGAGGCGGAAGAAATGGGGAATCTGCAAATCACAAAACAGAAATTCCAGTGGGCTTCAGAAGGGGTTGGACCTGCGTAAGCTGCTGACCAGAATGACTTGCAGTTGGGGTGATGACCAAGGAAAACAGGGATATGAGAGGAGGTGGAGTTAGACCTGACACATAGTTCTGACAGAATTCTGCTATGGCCTGAAAGTGACGCTTGGTGGTAGAGGTTGGGCATGTTCAGTCTGGGTTTCTACATGAAGTTGGTGCTCTCATGGTTTTAGGGTCACTGTTCTTCAAGTTCTGGGCTGTCTGTCGTTCATCAACAATTCTCTCTAACCTGCTATATTTCTCTCCAATCATCCTGCCTCTCTCTATCCCCTACAACCTCGAGGGTCTAGGCAGCCATCTTCTCGGGCCTTTTACCATGGCTTCCTAACTTCTCTCACTGCCTCCTCTCTCTCATCTTCCATCTTGCTCTCAAGCTAGCCTCTACACTGTAGCCAGAGTGATAATCCTTAATGAAAATCTGATCACATTATTTCCTGCTCAAATCCTTTTGGTGACCCTCTTCCCACTCTACCTTTACTTCTAAATAAAGTCTAAACTCTGTAGTGTGACTTAGAAGTCCCTTCACAGTATTACTGACCCCTGTGGTATTAGGATTCTTTGTTGCAGTCAATAAAAACCGATTCTTGCTAACTTAAACAGAAAAGGACTTTTTCAGGAAAGAATCAAGTAACTCAAAATTGTCAGGCAGGCTAAGGAACAGGCTTGGAAAAATAGCAGAAACTCAGGGAAGTAAAGCACAGACTAAGTCCTATCACAGGAAAAATTGCTCAAGTTTTGGATCCCAACCCTCCCAGTTTGCTCAGGAAAAGCTGGTCACCCTACTCAGTCTGCTACTTGTGGGCACCTTCTCCACTTGACACTTTGGATGCTTGCTGTTGGAAGCTTTTTGCATCACAGCTGTATTCTGTTCAGAGTACTCTGTACTCTGCTTCTAGAACTTTCTGCCTTACCAGTGGACACTGGGCTCAACCCTAGGCACCATGAACCATTTATAACCATCCTGCCCTTTGTCTCACTCCCTCCCAAGTCAAAGTCCTAGATGGGAGCATGAGCTGGGCCTGTTTAGGTCAATGTGTCATGTTCTAGCTGCCAGGCAGCTCAAAGAGTGGGTATCTGCTCCCCTTAAGTTTCCTCCCACCTATTTAGAAATTCTCCTAAAATGGAAAGGGTGTTCACATGTTGGGCAGGCTAAAGTTAATTTGTAACTTGCAAGTAAGAAATCTTGCAAGTCTGAGCTCAAAGTGTGTTGTTTTGAGTTAAAGTGTGAGTACACTGTCTATTCGCAATTTAGGATCTAAAGATCCTATCCAAAGGCCATGAGGATGATTTTCTGGACTTGATTGCTGTCAGTTGGAAAAGTAGTGTTTTTCATGTTAAGGGATGTGAATCTCACTTAGGTGACTCTGAAGGAAAAGTGTACAGCATATTTGATATAGAATATGCAAAGTTAGGCCTACTCACTCTCTTTCTTCCACATTTCAATGCAAAGAGAACCCCTGGTAAAACAACCAGGTGGTGAGTACAGGTTGCTGCTGTGTCAGACAAACAGAAAAAGAAAAAAAGGTTTTAGAATTTCCGTGATTGTGTTTTCACACCAAGTAATGATTATCCTACTAATAAGATAAAAAAGATAAGTTTTACTGGTCATATTGTTAGCCTGCCAGTTATTTCAATATGTTGTAAAATAAATGGACGTTTTAGTGTAAATTACCCTAATGGTCCTGTGTCCATTCATACCATAAAAACCACTCACAACTTTTAAAGGATGAAAAAGGTAAGCTCTTGGCCTTCTAATGGTAAAGTAACCCAACTCAAAGGGACGTATAAAAATAAAATTAGTGATATTGGCTACAAAGTCACTCTAGTAAGCTGGTCATGTAGTCGTACAAAGCAGTCAGTTGCTTTTCCCTCTTTTTTTTTAGTCTTGATTTTTGTCCTGGATCCCGTGTAAATCCATTTCTAAAATGCCACAATCACTCTCCTATAACCTTATTACTACCAGAAATTCTTAATGTCTACAACAAAAAAGAGCCCAATAATTGAGTTGATTTGTGTAAACATCTATCTATCCACATATTCATCATAACTCTTTAATTTTCTTTTCAACTTTCCATCCAAAACTGATCATTTTTCAGTTTTAAAAAAAAAAGCCTTAGTTAACTGGACATTTCAGAGGGATTTCTAACAATTGTGTTGAGTTTATCACTTTCTAGGTATAAGCAAACTTCAGTTTCCATTCCTATCAGTTTTGCCATGATTTTGCAAGTATTTACCCACCCCACATTCAAACCTCTCTATATGCTGAACTTCACTTATCATTTTAACCTTATTTTCTTTTCTTCTGCTAAGGAGAAATGAAGACTCTGGAAGCAAAGATGAAGTTCTGAAAAAAAGTTTGCTATCAAGTATGGTACCTGATCCAAAGCAGAGGTTGGGCTCTGGAGATGAGACTCTGGGAACCAGTGTCTGTTGGGAAAGTAAAGTCTGGGAGTTCTGGAGACATGTGGGCTAACTGGGTAGGCATTATTTATGCAAGTACTTTCTGTGGTTTGTCAGGAGGTAGTCTTCTCTATGGGTGTGAAGTGCTCGTTTCAGTGTAATGGTGCCTCCAGAGTCATGGTGCTCTCACAGTCGTTTTAGAAGAAAGCAGGTCGGCACTCCCTCCTCTCAGGTGACTTCATCATCATCATCATCATTATCATCACTAATATCATTATGAGCTTCTAGAGATGGGGGCCAGGCCTTATATTTCTTGGCATCCTTCATGGATGTGTAGAATAAATTTTCTCTCCAGTCTTAGCTTTTTCAATTATAAAAATAAAACTGGAATGTTTTCAAAAACAGTCTTCAATGAAATGGTAAGTTTGGAGGAGGTCTTCTCCCTGCCCCAAGAAGGGAAGTGCATTCACTGTCCTCCACCACTGGGGTTCTTTGCTGGGAAAACCTGAGAACCAGTGACCAAGAAAAGCTTACCTTTCTATGAGCCAGGGACTCTGGGTTCTCCCTCCAGTAGTGCTACTGAATTATTGTGTCTTTGGGCAGGTCCCTTCCTTCTCTGGGGCTGTCTGTTCCTCTTCCAGCTGTAACTGCTTTTGAGTCTTCGACCTCATCTGACTCCATGTGTCAGGAGGACTGCTCTACCCTAGCACTTTATTGCCTGCTTTGACTGATGTTCACAATGAAATTTCCTCAATATTCATTTATATTTTAGTTCAGGTTCAAAAGTAAGATTCCCCTTTACACAAATCTCTCACTTTTAAGAGTGCCCTAGATTTTAGGTTATAAATCTGGATTCATCATGAAAGGAGTAGATCAGAGGAGAGTGGGGAGGAGGGAAAAAAGAAAAGTGGAAAAATACTCTAATAAATGAAAGAAAAATAGTAAAAGCTGGCCTGTGGTACCCTCGCTGCCACTGGTGAGATTCTGCTTGTGCTTGGAGCAAAGCGGCCTGTAGGACATGGTCTCTTCCAAAATCAGCACACTCTGGCTCTTTCATGGGCCTCAGGTGGCACACTGTTGCCGCCACGGCTTTCCTGCTTCGCCAACGCCTGCGTGTACAAGGGCAGTCTGTGCAGAACGCAGGCAGAGGAAATTTCCATTGCTTTGGCTCTCCTTTTCTGCTTTCAGAAGAGCTTAAATACAAAAAGCCTTGTTCCTTAATATAACATGTCCATTTTTCCCTACTTGCCTGAATCAGTGATTAAACTGGTTTCATAATAACAGATGTGAATTTAGCTTTTCAACTTGAAAGTAGGATCACTGAAGGCTAGAATGTGGTTTGAAAAGAAACCAGTAAGTCTTTCCCAGCCCAGAGTAAACTGCCCCCTTGCTCAGCATCCGAAATCATCAAAAAACAAGAACACTTAAATAACGAAAGGAGTATTGTACAAAATATTTGATGACAAGAAACAATGAAATTAAGAGCACTCTACTTTCAGCATTAATTATCCCTGCTGATCTATGTCAGCTAGATGTGGTGTCGAACAGTAACATGTTCACTCATTCATTCATCCATCTGTAGGAGTTTCACGAATGGATAAGCCAGGAAGAAAGCATTCCTGGCAGATGGAAGGACGTGTACGAGCCGCGCTGCCTGACACAACGGCCGTTGCCACAGGTAGCTATTTAAAATTAAATTTAAGTTAATTCAAATGAAATCAAATTAAAAATTCAGCTCCTCAGTCACACTAACCACATACCAAGTGCTCAGTAGCCACACGGGGCTGGTGGCTTCTGTATCGGAGAGCACGACATCCAACATTTCCATCCTCACAGAAAGTTCTAGTGGACAGTGCCACAAGGACAGAGAGAACATTAAAAGCACCTGATGGCACCTTTTATAAACAACTTTGAATAAACGATCTTTTTAAGGCCCAAAGCATGGTTCGAAGAATCATTAATAATCTGATAGTATTTTCTAAAGATATGTGAGGTAATTTCTTCTAAATACCTATGATATTACAGTACAGAACATTGAACAATGAATTAATGTTATATACACCTTTCAGAACTCTCCTTCTGAAGAACTGGATGTCACTTCACTGAAACATTGTTAGTCACCCCATTCATTCTGACGGGGCGAGTTTATTTAATACTCGGAGAAAGTGGGAGTGCTTTGGGAAGACGGTAGGTTTTTGTCTTTTTGATGTGGTTCACTTACTTCCAGGGTCATCGTTCTGTATTTTTTAAAACCAAGGCTTATATATAAAATTACTGAACTGTGAGAAAAGATAATCTTTCTTTTTTATTGCAAATATGTCTTAATCTAGTAATGACTTTGAGGAGGGCCTCTAAGTACATTCTCTGAAACCCCAGTAAAGTAAGTCAGGGTCACCCAGGTGATGATCTTAATTGTCCCATATCTCTAAGCACAATCATGTGCTTTGGTTTAGCTTCTCAGCTTCTAATTTTGGTAGGTTTCTCAAATTTAGGATCTCCATCACCTATTCTCTTGCTCATCCTCCTACCACCCCCAGAATCCTGAACCTGGATAAAAATAAAATCCTTGAGTGACATCTTCTCTAACTGAATTCAGAAATCATTTGGAAAGAAGCCCCAGTTATTATAAATGGTTATAAAATCCTAAATTTCTGACATGGAGCTACCACCTGTCCACACATAGTTATATTTAAGCACATCAATTTCCTAGACAATTTCTACTCATCACAGCCTCTGTCACATATGGATGTATAGGTTGTCCGCATAAGGAGGACACATCTAGGGAGGTATTATTCACATTATAAACATCATAGATTTGGTACTTGTAGTAATAATAATAACAATTTTCCAGAAGATGGCAGTAAAGTATCTTGTTCTAAAAAAAGTCAATCCATTATGACAATTTTCCGCAGATGGAAGTACAGTGTCTTTACATTGGTTTACACAGAGGCATGAAATGGGCTATCACTGGCTCTAGGGCCTGTATTAAACCGAACCCTGATTATTAGTGAAAGTGAACCAATGCAGTTTAATAGATAAAAGAAAAAATAATCATCAGTTATATATATATATATATATATTGAAATTCTAGGTTCCAAAATGCTGACTTTTTGTTAATATAATAATATCAGTATATTATATGTATTATATAGTGTCTTACTCTGTTCAGGCTGCTATAGCAAAATACCATAGACCAGTTGACTTATAAACAACAGATATTTATTTCTCGCAGTTCTTGAGGCTGGAAGTCCAAGGTCCAGGCGCGGGCAGATTTGGTGTCCGGTGAGGGCCCACTTCCTGATTCATAGACAGCCATCGTCTCATCGTGTCTCCTCACATGGCAGAAGGGACGAAGAGTCTCTCTCTCTGGCCTCTTTTATAAGGGCACTAATCCTATTTATGAAAGCTTCGCCCCCATGAGCTAATCGTGTCCCAGAGGCCCCACTTTCTGATAACATCGCCATGGGGGTTGGGATTTCAATATACGAATTTGGGAGAACACAAGCATTCAGTCCGTTGCATACAGCACAATTAACATAGTGTAATTCAAGCTTCCCTAGGCCTCACGGAACCATGGGTACAGAGGGGATGAATGTATATAGGGAGGAATTCTTGTTTTGAGGAACATCTTTCTGTCCCATAAGTCTCTCCAACACATACACATTATCTTCAGTATTTGGTTACCTCAAACAAAAATATATTAAAATTAGTGTGATGTTAAGGAGGAGAGGTTGTACAGAAAAAGGAAATTTCTGATTCACTTTGTGACATGTTTAGACTATTTTGTTCCTCATTCAGGACTCTAATCTTTCTGGCTTGAGCAAATGAGTGACTGATAATGCAGCACATTCTTGCGGAGCTGTTTATCATGGTAACATTTCCCTTGTGTTTCATTCACTTCAGAAATGATCACCTTCCTTCCTTCCTTCCTTCTCTTCTTTTTCTCTCTGTCCCGCCTTCCCTTCCTTTCTTTTAAAGCAAAATAAATAGGTATCAGCAGAGAATGGATGATGAGAAAGCGTTTTGAAAAGTGTTGTATCGATATAGCATATTACTCGTGATATTTTAAAGGCTGTCAAGAAGTGGGCTGGAGGAGGGCAAGTGATCAGGGTATTCAGAGAGGGGCAGGAAGAGATGGAGGCAGTAACGTGTGTACACATTGATTTTGTGAAAGAGTTTGCTACGATCCTGCAATGCCTTTGCTTGTTCCTGGAGACTATTGCCTGAACTTTCAAATTTAGCTTTTGAGAAACATTGTTCAAGTTTAGGGTAAATAAAAAATTCAGGATATTTTGACTGGAAAGAAAAGACCTGGTCTGAGATTTACCCGCCAAGCGGCTCTCATGATCTCCTTTAGCCTCTGGAAGTCTTAGGGAAGTCACCTGTGAAGGGGAAGATAGAATCTGCTTCGCACAGTGCAGGGAGGTTCCAGGAAGGGCCAACAGGAGAATGCATGTGGAAGAGCTGCCGTGAGAGACCACTGCAGACCAGTAGTTGCCCATTGCTTACTGTGTGCCCATGCTGCTGCTGAAGAAAGTGAGTTTTGAGGAATCAATTAACCTGTCTAAGGTCATGTTGGGAAAATATAGGAAAATGGCCAGGGTCCCTCAGGTGTTCAGAATCTTGCCAAGCATTTGATGTAAATATGCACATGCGGACAAGCCGCTTGGATCATGAGGGTTTTGTGGCTCTTGGAAGATTCTTCAAACAATCACTATGTCAACTGACTCAGATGTTTCCCTTTCTTCATATGATGAAGATCAGGGATCCAAATTTATCGTAAGAGCTAAAGAAACACCATTTGTCCCCATTGGAATGGCAGGCTTTGCAGCAATTGTGGCATGTGTATTATATAAATTGAAGAAAAGGGGAGATACTAAAATGTCCATCTGATCCACATGCGTGTGGCAGCCCAAGGCTTTGTGGTGGGAGCAGTGCCTGTTGGTATGGGTTATTCCATGTATTGGGAATTCTGGGCAAAACCTAAACCTTAGAAGAGGAGATGCAGTCTTGGTCTTGTTGAAGAAGCTTGCTTTAGTTAGACATCTCATTATTTAGGTTACATGTTTATGTTGGAAATAAATTATCTGAGTGGGCTCAGACAATAACATAGTATTTTGAATATTGGCTTGCTTTCTTGCAGGCTTGATTTGCCTAATGACCAAATTATTAGTAAGTAGTAATAATACTTAACTTAATAATAATAGTAACTAACTTGGTCATTAAGGAAAGTCAAGTTAACACAAAAGAAACAGATCACTTAAATGTACTTGATAGTGTTAAAGTATCTACTTTCTTAAACCTTTAAAATGAAATTACAGTACTAAAGATGACAGCAGGCCAATCCTGAAGTACTCCCTGTTTGCTACAGAATATCACATGCTTTGGATGTTATGTAGGAGTCCTGTTTACCCCAGTTAATTTAACTTTTTTCTGCTTGTATTGTGGACTGGTTGAGTACTTCAGTTTTTAGAACTGGTTGACTCAAGCAACTCTGAAAAAAGTATGTGGAATGTGACATCCTCACAACTGAAAGTGTGTGTGTTGTGAATGTTTAAACCAAATCTAGAAAGCTTACAACAGAGCTGCAGAGAAGTAGTATTTATTTCAGAATCACACTTGTAAACATGAGAATAACTTATAATTATGGTTCCAGTTTAACTCTTGTAATTGCAGAATTATATTTTTGCTGCTAATGTTATATTAGAATAATTTTTAAGTGTTATCTTGTAATAGAAGTATGTATTTTAAGTGTCAATGCAAAGGCAAATGAACACTTTTTAAATGTGTGTAGTATGTTTATTTTCTCTATAAAAATCATAAATGTTAAGCTAAACAAATTAGCTGTAAAGGAAGCGATTAATGATTTGTGAGCAAGCTGGTTGGTGAGACATTATACACAAACTTTTATATACTACCCAGTGCTTTAATACACTTGTGAAATTCTCTTGTCTAACCTAAACTTACATTCCATGGTCATAACATGGTATATGTATTGTTATTAAAAGTAAGTGAATACATTAAAAAAAAAAATGCACGTGCACCTAGGTGTTCCTTGGTTATTGTCTAATGTAATTGCACATGTGCACCCAGGTGTCCTGGGTTATGGACTTAAATATAAAGGATGAGTGGCTCTGATCCACGGCGCCCACCGCCCCTGGGATGCCACTACTGCTGCGGGAGGCTGTTGCTTTAAACTGTTACTGCCAGTGTCCCTGGGATACCCTGAAAGGCCGCTGTTGCCGCCACTGGACTTGTAAGCTGCTGCTGCCGTGGCTGAGGACTGAGCTCATGTCGTCTGCCGATGACTCCCGGGATCTTTCCCAGTTACCTAGCATGGACCTGCGTGTGAGGGGTCTGGTGACCCACCCTGGCATGTGAGAGGTCTGGTGGCCCAGTCTGTACAGTGGGTTTGAAGGGTCTGTGGGCCCTAACCCCTAGCTGTGACAATACAAATGGAAACTTAGTATAACTAAAATAATGAAATGTTTTGTCTCTAGTTATGAATTGCCTAACCCAACAACTGGCATAGTTGTGTAGCTTTACAGGTCATACATCTGATAAAAGGAGAATTTGAGACTCAAACCCTGGCAGTCGGACTCTAGAGCTCACGTTTTTAATCACTGGACTGCTTTGCCTTTCTTATAATGACTTGTGTACTAATACCTATGTAGCAAGATGTTAAATTGGGGATTATGGCCAGCACTCTAAGGCAACAGGTATCAGACGTAAAAATGAATTGCTGGGCCAAAGTGCATTTTTTTCAAGGTAGGTGGTCAGGAATGTTTTAGAATGTTTTGATCCCTTATGAGTATTAAGGCAACGGATGGAAAATGAAGAGTTAAAGATGTGTAGAGAGATTTTGGAGAAAGCTACTGCTAAGCTTTGGGGAAGCTTTGCTACATCCCCAAGGGGGTGCGATGGGGAGGTGCTTTCTCCTTTACTGTAAGCCTGGAGACAAAGAGACTTAAACAGGCCACTCAGAGAAGTGAGGTTTGGGAGGTAATGGACTAGTGTTTGACCTCTACCCAGGAAATCTACAAAGCAGGAAAACTGGAGGGCAAGAAGTGGGTTGAGTCCGCAAAGCAAGGAGACTGCTGTTACAATGAGATCAGCCAAAACTCAGAATGTTTCTTATAGACACAGATGCGGACCACATGGGAGAGAGAGAATTGTAGGGGCCATCTGACTCCAAAGCAAGAGGACCACCCAGAAGGTCAACAGGACTTCTACAGGAGAGGATGTACAGAGCAGGGGTCACCAGGGAATCTGGGGCTGAGGGCATGGCAGGCAGAGCAACAGTCCTGCAAGTTGCAGTCCAAATGACCCAGAGGGACACTCTGAAGATTTCATAATCATGCCCAAGACAGAATGTCTGCTTTAAATATCCACGAGAAATCACGAAGACATCTTACAGCAGTACTAGTGGAGTAAGAATCGTCTACCTCCCTTCCCAGCCTCCCTTCCTAGCCTCCCTCCCTGTCGTCCAACTCCAGAGAGAATAGCAGGACAGCTAGCAAGTGCTGGCAGGAGGTGAATGGGAAAGAACCTGATCCTAGCCCTTTCAAAGGTCGCCCTTGCAACTGTCCCAGCTGGACTGAATTAAGACTGTATTTGCAACTTAAATTACCTTTAGACTTTTATGGCCTGAATGTGGCCAGAAAAATCAGGGGTCCACTTGACCTTTCCTTAGTTCAGGACAAGTGAGCACTCCCTTCCCCGAGTATAGTCATGTGCGGCATAATGATGTTTCAGGCAACAATGGGCTGCATATACAACAGTGATCCCATAAGACTGTAATGGAGCTGAAAATTTCCTATCAACTAGTGACATCCTGGCTGTCATAAGGTTGTAGTGCAACACATTGCTCACATGTTTGCAGTGATGCTGGTGTAAACAAATCTGCTGCACTGTCTTATAAAAGTACAACACATGCAATTACACACAGTACACAATACTTGGCAATGATAGTAAATGACTGTGTTTACTTATTTACTATACCATACTTTTTATCATGCCGTGTTATGCCAGCAGCGGCCTCAGACATCTCTACTGTCACTTGAGTGCATCATTTTCTCTTGTGCTTAATTTAATCTCGTGTTGTTTTGTTCATCATGGCCCCTAACCATGAAAAATCCACAGCTGATGTTGCCAGTAAGAGGCTACGTCAAGTGACCTGGAAACAAAATTAAAGTGACTAAGGGCTGAAGCTCAGGGGAAGAGGAGGAGAGACTTATGGAGTTCATGAAGGGGAAGAATCCACGATGAGAGAAAGAAAAAACGTTTTGAGCTGTGGCCGCTTTAAGACTGAACTTGCTGAGCACATGGAGAAGGAGCCCGCAGAAGCCGCAGCTGTGCCCTTCGGATGGAGTTGCTTGGAGGCAGTAGGGGAGAAGGGGGCCTTGGTGGCCCCCAGGACAGCAAGACCACTACTAGGGTTCCCGTGGACCCATGCAGGAGCGAGGAGCCAGAACAGCTGAAAAGGGGGAGCCATTCAGAGGCTGGTGAGTCATCTCAAGGGACCAGAACAGGGCTGTCCCATGGGAAGTGCTTGGAGCACGGGCGGTGGGGGAGACAGGCCCACTGGGAGAACACTGGGACACAGCAAGGACAGCTGATCTGCCCCCCAGTCAGCACAGGACCACTCAGAGGAGACTGGTCAGGAATGCAGAATTGCATGGCGTGCAGTTTGATGAAAGGATTCAAGGCCAGATCAGAGTTTCTACACAACCCAGGTGCACCAGGTCGCTGGAGAGCCTGAAGTACCTATAAGGTCAGCCATTAAACCCTGAGCTGTACAAAAAGTCTTCCCTAGGGAAACAGCAGCAAAGCAGCAATTTAGCTCAACTACAGAGCTCAAGTACTGGTTCCCACAGGAAGTTCTCCCATTTCAGAAGTAAGCAAAGGACAAAAAATTAGTTCCAGCCCAGGCACAACACTAGCACCTTGGGCCGCCTGGGGACCCGGGGCATCAAGCTGGGGACCAGACCCCCCCCAACCAGGCACACCACCAGCTCCAAGGAGCATGCCAGAAACATCATCTTCATGTGGGTGGCCCACCACAGTAACCACGGCTGCTGTGAGAGTGGCTAAACATCACAACCACCATGCAGATGGCCCACCAGCCACTGGAGTGCATTGACACAAAGGACAGTCATCAGCAGAGACCAAAGAAAAGAAGAGGATGTCTCTCTCCACAAAGTCCATTCCAGAGTGACAGAAGAAGCTTCTGCTCTATGATAATATTGGGGAACATGAACATACTTTTCAGTATTGGACAGATCACCTAGGCAACAAATCAGCAGAGTAACCATTACTCTTTCAGAGGAAGAGAAGAAATCTAGGGTTATCAGTGGTGGGAGGGGGGAGGGAGAGGGGGAAAGGGAGAGACTGGACAAGGGGCATAAAGAATAAGTATGATTTGTAATAATATGCATACTAGTAACATTGATTTGATCAACATATGTCAACATTGAATCCCCAAAATATGTATAATCACTTATGATTCAATAAAAAAAAGAAAGAGAGCAACCTGCAGAGACTTGATGTTTTTATGCTATTGAGGATTCCAGTAAATATGAGGGTACATCAAAAAGGAAAAAAAAAAAGTGACTAAGGACTGTGAAGGTGGAATATCAGTGATGGTTATTGCTCACCAGTTAGTCATGTCCCATTCCACCATAGCAACGATCTTGAAAAACAAGAACGAAGTGACAGAAGGCATTAAAGGATCTGCTCCATTGAAGGCAATGAGACTAACAAAAATTTGAGAAAGGCCTACATCAGATATGGAGAAACTTCTAATGACTCAATTGAAGCCCAGACACAGAAGCGTCTCCCTCTCAGCAACATAACAGTCATGGCCAAAGCAAAGCACTTGTTTGCAATGTTGAAAGAAAAGGCTGGACCCAACTACAGTGTTGGATTTACTGCTAGCTCTAGGTGGTTTAAAAGATTCCAGAATCATTATTCATTACCTACTGTGAATGTGAGTGGTAAGTCTGTGAGTGCTGAGGTAAGGGCAGCTGGAGAACTTTTGGAAACTCTAGATAAGCTGATTATGGAGGAAAATTACTTGCCAGTGCAAATCTTCAGTATGGATGAAACTTCCCTATTCTGGAAACGGATGCCTGAAAGGATTTTCATAAGAGGCCAAGCCCGTGCCAGGTTTCAAAGCCTTTAAGGAAAGGATAACAGTCTTGCTTGGGGGCAATGTTGCATGCTACAAATTGAAACTCTTTGTGACCTGGCACAGTGAGAACCCCAGGGCCTTCAAATGTATCAGTAACTCCACACTGCCAGTGCAGTACAGGAGCAATCAGAAGTCACGGATGACCCAGCTCCTTTTCCAAGATGCCCTCCTGAATCGCCATGCCAGAGAAATGGAGACCTACTGTTTGGAGAATAAAATACCTTTCAGTATTTTGCTTATTGTCGATAATGCTCCCGCACATCCTCCTTTTATTGGTGAACTTTATCCCAATATCAAAGTGGTTTTTCTCCCTCCAAACACCACCTCTTTGATCCAACCAATGGGTCAAGGAGTTATAGCAGCTTTCAGGACCTTCTACCTGACTAGGACCTTTGCTCAGGCTATTGCTGCAACTGAGGAAGATACTGAGAAGACACTGATGCAGTTCTGGAAGGATTGCAACATCTAGGACTGCATCAGCAGCCTCTCGTGGGCTTGGGGTGATGTCACCAAGGAGTGTATGAAAGGCATGTGGAGGAAGTCTCTCAAGAGGTTTGTTCATAACTTCTAAGGATTGGCCAAGGATGAGGAGTTTGTAGAAATTAACAAAGCTGTGGTTAAGATGGCAAACAACATTAACACAGGTGTGCGTGAGGGTGATACTGAGGAGCTCCTAGAGACGGTTTCCGAAGAATTGACTAATGGGGAGTTGTTGGAACACAAAGTTGAAGAAGAGGTAAGAGAAAAGGAAACTGCAGGAGAAGAAAAAGAAGAACACCCAAGAAATTCACAGTGAAGAGTTTGGCAGAAACTTTTGCAGACCCCAACAAGCTCCTTAAACAGTCTGAAAGCACGGACCCCAGCACTGAAATGTTTTCATTAATAGAGAGGGATGTTCATAGTGCATTGTCTGCTTACAGGCAAATCCATGATGAAAAAAAGAAACAAGCTAACCACCATGGGCATATTTCTAAAAAGAGTGACAGCTTTTCAAAGGGAGCCTCAGGCAGGTCCTTCAGCAGGTGTTCCAGAAGAAGGCATTGTTGTCACAGGAGACAAGAGCTGCTGACGTGGTACTGCCCCTGGAGGCCTTACGGTGGGACAAGACGGAGGTGGAGGACAGTGATGCTGACGATCTTGACCCTGGGTAGCCTCGGTTAATGTGTGTGTTTGTGTCCTAGTTTTTTTTTAAAGTTTAAAAAGTAGAAAAAAAAAAGTAGAAAACATCTTATAGTATAAGGATATAAAGAAAATATTTTTGTACAGCTGTACGATGTGTTTGTGTTTTAAGACAAGTGTTATTACAAGGGTCAAAAAGTTGAAAAATAAAAAAGCTTATAAAGAACTTATAGTAAGCTAAGGTTAATTTATTATTAAAGAGAGAAAATATTTTTTATAAATTTAGTGTAGCCTGTGTGTGCAGTGTTTATCAGTCTGCAGTGGTGCACAGCGATGTCCTAGGCCTTCACCTTCACTCACCACTCACTGACTCACCCAGAGCTACTTCCAGTCCTGCAAGTTCCATTCATGATAAGAGCCCTATACAGATGCACCATTTTTAAAAATCTTTCACACCATATTTTTACTGTTCCTTTTCTGTGTTTAGTTACATTTAGACATACAAATACTTGCCACTATGTTACATTTGCCTACAATATTCAGTACAGTAACATGCTGTACAGGCTTGTAGCCTAGGAGCCATGGGCTATACCACATAGCCTAGGTGCGTAGTAGGCTATATCTAGGTTTGGGTATGTATACTCTATGCCCAACGACAAAATTGCCTAACAAAGCATTTCTCAGAAAGTCTCCCTGATGCATGACTAATTTTTTGAAGGAGAGAGGGAGACAAAAATAAAGTTGGGTTTTGATTACATCCCATGAGTTGTCGTTCAATGTATAGTTTTCTATATTATGTCAAACAGTTAATTTCTATAAATGAGTTCTACTGTTTTACATCCTTAAATAAAAATTTTTATTGTATAAAAGAGATACATTTACAGAGCTTGACCTTTTTTTACAATAATATACCTTACATCTAAATTTTATTCAATGTAAACAATTACTTTCCTCTAATTTTTAAAATTCTGTGATGCAGAAAGGTGGTATAATATTTTGCTAATACAGCCTCCTTTTTATCACTATCACTTGTAAGGTGACCATTATTTCTAAAAGATTATTTCTATTCAGAAGCAGTTTCATTCTTCATGTTTAAGCAGAGCCCTGAAAGACAAGTTGTTGCTCATTATTTTGAATTTTATTTCATCTCAACTTGTTTGGAAAATAGCCTTCTTTGCTCTTTTTCTGCATTCCATCTTTCTGTGTCATATTCTGCCTTGGGGATTGTTGGTTTGGTTTTGCATGCATTTGGGGGGTGGGAGGCACAGTAAACCAACCTAACACATTCAGATGCAGTTGGAATTTGTGTTCTGTACTGCACAACATCAATTTCAAGCTGAAAAATTAAACAAAAGGAAATAGGAGAATGATGTGTTCCTCCCTTTACTTTTGGAGATAAGCAGAAGAAAGCTTTTAGAAGCATTGTTAGTTTAAAGAGTAAACCTATTATGTGCTTAGTAAGGAGAAATGAGACATGGGCCTCATTTAAGGTTAAGACCTTAAGAAGTTAACATGTAGTTGAAGACTAAACGTTAACCATTTCTTAACACAGTGACTTGCATAATAAAAATATTGAGTGAATGAATGACTAAATGATTTGAAGGCTGTACCATGCATTGCTGACAGTAATCATATTAGGAGCTCAGAGAAAAGAGCAGCCATCACGGGTGAAGTAGTCATAGATACAGAGAGGAAGGGGGATGGGCTATTTAAAAGAAGGGGAAGTTGGGCTGGCCCAGCTCACTCGGGAGAGTGTGGCACTGGTAGCGCTGAGGCTGCAGGTTTGGATCCTATATAGGGATGGCTGGTGTGCTCACTGGCTGAGCATGGTGCAGACCACACCGTGCGGAGGGTTACAATCCCCTTACCGGTCAGAAAAAAAAAGAGGAAGTTTTAGATAATTGTAATGAAGAGAGCATAGGATTTGGAGTTACTATAGATCTGCATAGCTATTTGAGCATGCAAAACTGCACCGTCTAGGAGAGGCCTTCCCCAACCATTTATTCTAAAGAACTTCTCTCATCCACCTCCATCATTCTCAATCCCCTTAACCTGCTTTATTTCCTACATAACACTTACCATGACCTGAATTTTTATTTCCTTATTGTAGAGCTAGGGCTGGAGCTCACAGACCCCTCGAGCCCATTGCCCAGACTGGGACACAAACCCTTCACATGCAGGTCCATGAGCTAGGTAACAGGAAAAGATCCTTGGAGCCATGGGTGAAGAAACAATAGGCTTTATTTTTAGGAGTGTGCTCTACTGAACCAGCAGTTCAGAGCCGCTGCCTCACACACTGAAGAGCAAACTAAAATAGCAACAAGCAAAAGGATACACAGGTGCACATGCACACTAACTCTTCTCCCACACAACTTGTTTAGAAAGGATGTGCTGCACCACACCCAGCTGGACCTGAAGCAAGGGGGCCTGACTAAACTACTCCATTTTCCTCACAATCCGCCCTTTCAGGGTCCCTCACCATACAATCTATGTGTTCAGAATCTTCCACGATGTTCCCTTAGCGAGGATAAATGACCCTTACATTCATATAACCTATTGTCAGTTCAATATGCCTTAAGGCTTGTCCTGTAGTTCTATCCTTTCAATTATTAGCCACACATGTCCAGTTAGTAGTCATCATTGGTGTGATTTTCCATGGGAATCCTGTAGTCATACTGATGGGCAGTTCAGTGCATATTCAGTAGGCTGACACATTGGTCACACAAATGTATGTAGGTCCCCAGTCGACTCTGGTGCGGTGCCTGCAGCCAGAACACTATGGGTGAAAAGACAGAAGGATTATTGGTACCAATAGGGGAAGTTCTTGCCCCTCTGGTAAGATACATGCCACTTTGCCATCCTGAGAAAGAATGGTTGCAGGAATAGATATCTTACCTGGTTTCTGATACCATACATTACCCGCTAACACCGTTGGATCTGTAGGTTCTACATGTAACAGTATAGGGGAACTCATAATTGGCCATAATGATAATACAAATGTGCCCTTTGGAATAGAGCGCTTATCTGTTCCAGTCCATGTTACCTTTACTCAAGGAGGCCAGGACTTGTCACCCAAGGTGAACCTTGCAAGCCTTCCTCTAATCCTTTCCCCCAAGGCCCTATTAGACCTACCCAGCATATATGGAGGGCTTCTATTCTCCAAGGCCATTCCCATTTACTGTTTGTCCCTGTTGTAAACGGGTTGGGGCTGGTGAGAGAATATTTCCATTCTTGCCATATCCTGCTTCAAAAGCTCATCTCTAGTAGTGAGTGCACTTGTGTAGGTCCTGCGGCCCTATGCAACAGAGCTTCCACTGGAGGGGGCCCGCCTTTGCGGGGCCTCTCATTTAGCATCCTGACTGTTGGCCATAACTGCTGTGTCTACCCCTTCAGGGATGGGGGTTGGGAAGATAGCCTTAGTCCCTTTTTAAAAAATCCATTATACCGTTCAATCATTCCCACCGCCTGGGGATGATATGGCACATGTAACTTCCACTGAATGGATAACTGGGGAGTCCACTATGAACCCCATGTCCAGTAAAGTGGGTTCCATTGTCACTCTCTATGACTACAGGTCGGCCATACATAGCCATAAGGCTATTCCGTGCCTTCACAGTGTTTGCTTGGTCTGGGGCCTTACAAGGCCATACAAACAGAAGACCAGTAGCCATATCAACAGCTGTGAAGATGTATCTGAAATTCTCTGACATTGGCAGTGGTCCTACAAAGTCCACTTGCCATCGAGTCAGGAGCACTCTTCCTTGAGTTATTTGCCCATCTGTATGGGGCACCTGCCCAGGGTATGGACTCTCTTGAGCACATACTGGACAAGCACGACAGGCATTCACTACATCTTCCCATTTTATAGGCAGGGACCATCTTTAAGCTGCCATCCACATGGTTTTCCTGCCAGCATGCTGCATTCGTTGATGTAACTACTGGGCTACATCAGTAGCTGGGGCTCTCTCCAGCCATCTTACCTTAGCCAAGGTATCAGCTTCATCATTTCCTGGACTGGCTAAGGGCAAGTGTTCCGTGACATGGAAAAGAGTTACTTCTTTCTCATGTCATAATGCCCATAACTCTTGCCACATGGCTTTGTCCCCACAGGTGTCAGTGGCCTACCATCCACCATTGATACTTCCAAGTAGAAATCCAAAGGGTTAAACCTTTGTACACAGCCCAGCTGTCAGTACAGGTGGTTAATGGCCCGGGCTCATTTTTTATCACCATCCATACTGCTCTCAATTCAGCCTATTGACTGCTTTGCCCTGTGCTGTTTTCATACCACATAGTATCTGTTAAGGGCTGGACAGCAACAGCTGTCCACGATGCTGAGGGTCCCATACTAGTGCCATCTGTATACCAGGCTTGCTCTGTGATAGGTCCCTGTCCCTCATGGAAAGTTGTAGCCTCCACCTCCATGGGTATGGGTTGTGTCAAAGTTTCCTCCACAACTTCTACTGGTCCTAGCACAGTTTGCAACTCTTTGGACAGAGGACTCATTGACCCAGTGCTTTTTTGTTCTATATATGCTCACCATTTAGACAGAGTGGGATTCTGAGCTATGCCCGTTTTAGGGTTGGTTGCCCACATGTGCAGCCAACCTAGTATGGGGTATGTAGTTCTTACTAGGACTTTGGCAGTTCCTGTGATAGCTTCAGTGGCTATCAAGGCAGAATACACAGCTGCTGTTTTTCTATTAGGGAATAATGCACTTCATTATTCTAGAGCTGAGACCAGAATCTGACAGGTGTTTGGAATCAGTCTTGTCTCTGCCACAAACCCCATCCTAAATCTTCTTGGGTTATATGTACATCTAATTCAAAAGGCTTAGTAGGATCAGCCATTTGTAAAGCCTGTATTTGCTGTATCGCCCTTTTTGTAGCTCAGTAAGCCTGTTCTACTTCCTCAGTCCAATCCCAGGGGGCTCCTTTCTTTGTTAATGCTTACAGTGGTCATGCCATTTGGGCCATATGGGGTACCAAAGCTCTCCAGTACCCCAAAAGTCCCAAATATATCTGTAGCTGAGCTACAGTTGTGGGTCGAGGGTATGCCTGTGTCTTGTCTACAATAGCTTCTGGGATGACTCTCATCTTACTCAACCAGACCACTCCTAAGAATTTGACTGACAGCCCAGGTCCTTGCACTTTGCCTGTGTTCACGGCCCACCCACATTGTTCCAAATGACTTAGCAGTGTTGGAGCTGCCTGGGTTAAATCTGCAAGAGAATCAGAGGTTAGTAACAGGTCATCAATGTAGTGAAACATTGTAACCGCGCTGGGCCTAGTCCACTTGGCTAGGTCCCCAGCCACTAAACCATGCCAGATGGTTCAGCTATGCAGATAACCTTGGGGCAATACTTGAAAGGTCCACTGCATTCCTTCCCAGGTGAGGGCAAACTGATCTTGGCTATCAGCTGAGATTGGAATAGAGAAAAAAGCATTTGCAAGGTCTAATACATAATGATAAATTCCCAGCTGAGTCGTCAGCTGATCCCTCAAGTCTTGTACTGAAGGCGCAGCTGCATGCAAAGGAGGTTCTACTTTGTTTAGTTCTCAATAGTCTATAGTAATTCTCCAGGTACCATCAGGCTTTTTCACTGGCCATACCGGAGCATTAATGTTCTATGAGCTGGACAAATGCCAACTTTCCCTAACTCCAATATAGTGGCACCTATCTCTGCATGTCCTCCTGGTAGGTGACACTGCTTTACATGAAGTACACATCTTGGCTTGGATAACACCTGTGGGTCATGTTTAGCATATCCCCATAACATAGGCTTTAATGTCTGTATTCGCAGCCAAAACTCTCTAACTGTTGTTTGCAGGTGCAAACCATAAAGTACATCCATATCCAAGATGTTTTCAGCTACTGGGGATATATATACCGTATATACATGAGGGGGTAATCATCCTATGTCCAATGGCAATGACACAGCTTTGACTTCAATCATATGTCCTCCATAGTCATCTACAGGAACTGTGGCCCCTGGAAACTTATCTGGATTGCCATATATCAGGCTACATTCTGTGCCTGTATCCACCATCACCAAAACATGATGCACATTTGTCATTGACCAATGTATTGCCAATTCAACATAAAGCCTCTGGTCCTTGCCTGCCCCCAAAAGACGAGTACCTTTGCCTGCTCCCTAATCAAAATGGAACATTTCATCCACCTCCTTGGGAGCGACCAAAAAGTCCTTTGAATCCACTGAGCGTACCTTGCTACCTGTTTCCAGATGTTTAGTGAAATGCTGTCCAGGGCACAATTGCTGTCACAAGGCAAACAGGACCACATTTGGCTGCCAGTCAATTTTCTTGCTATCAACCCCTGCTGCAAGCAAGTCAAGCCACGTCTGCTTATGGCTAGGTAGTGAATTGGGTCACCTGTGGATTGCTCACCAGTTGTCCACCCGGTCCCATAGGCTGCTCGTGTTTCATTTTCTGATGCATGGCAGGTGATGCCTGGAGATGCATGGTCTCTCCCAACTCACCACTGGGTTCATCATCTTCCCTGGTGTGAGAGGCAGAAGTGGCCAGTTACTGCACGTCATCCTCCAAGATATTTATCCGTGCTTCCAACAACTCTGCTTTCCACTTCAAATCTTGATCAACTTGTAGTATAGTGAGCAATAGCCAGGCTCTTGCAGCAGAAAAGTGGCCACCAGGCACCACATACTCAAGGATAGCCACATTTCCTCCCCCTCCCAAGGGGTTCTCTGCTGTAGTGCCTGGTCTATACTGACTTGCAGTATAGTGAGCAGCAACCAAATCCCGGTCAACAGGAAAGTGGCCATAGGGCAGAGCATTTTCAAAAGTAGCCACATTTCCTCCTTTTCCCAAGGGCTTTTGGCTCCTGTACCTGCTCAGAATCCTGTCAACTACACCAATTGTAGAGCTAGGGCTGGAGCTCACACCTCTTGAGCCCTTTGTCCAGACTGAGTCACAAACCCTTCACATGCAGGTCCATGAGCTAGGTAACAGGAAAAGGTCCTTGGAGCCGTGGGTGAAGAAACAATAGGCTTTATTTTCAGGCACGTGCTCTGCCGACCAGCAGTTAAGAGCTGCTGCCTCACACACTGAAGAGCACACAAAAATAGCAACAAGCCAAAGGATACACAGGCATGCATGCACACTAACTCTACTCCCACACAACTTGTTTACAAAGGATGTGCTGCACCACACCCAGCGCGACCTGAAGCAAGGGGGCCTGACTAAACTATTCCATTTTCCTCACACTTATGTATTATGCCATTTATCTATTTGTCTACCTGTCAGTTTTCTCTTTCACTAGAATATAAGTTCCATTAGACTAGAGGAAGATCTCATCTTAAAATATTGTCTAAATCAATTTTTCAATTACAGGTTTTTAATAGCAGTTACACTACTGTTCCTGAGACAGAATTTCTCAAACATTAAACATTACCAGCTCAAAAACACAAATACTGTAGTCTTTATTCTCTTAAACTTTTATATACTACTTTATTCTTAAAGGACACATACAACTAAATTGAAGTCACTTAAGAGCAGAGCATTTGGCCAGATATCCCAGCCCAATCTCCTCATTGTTACTACCATGCAGGCAGATTCTTAGGTCCCTTCGATTTCCTGCCATTGATCCCTGCAGGCTTTCTTGCCTCCGGGAACACAAGTGTCCTGGACAGTCTTCCACTCTTCCTGCCCCAAACACAGTGTCAACTGTTTCACCAAGGAGTCTGGTTCCTTCTAGTGAAAAATAGCACAAGAGACCAAGATCTGGGCATCAGGGTTTCAGGTCAGATTTGTGATATTGGTTGTGATATTGATTAATCCTGAGCAATTTCAGAGGGCAGAGCTTGAAAATACTTTTCTTTTTAAAGGTGTCTGTTCTTATTGATATGTTCGATTTAATTCTAACATCATAGTGTTAAACTCTTTGTTTCTGAATTATACCTCATTTTCTCTCATGGTGAGATCTTCATGCCAAACAAAACGTATTTTTTGATTTATCTGAAATGCAAAAAAAAAAAAAAAAAAAAAAAATTCAAAACTAGCAATATCCGTGTTGGTTTGAAAAATAAAACTGCTAAATGAAGTTCAAGATTTTTCCCTGTAGTCTTTTTTTTTTTTTGTCCTAAAATGTATCCCAGTAAGTATAGTCTCTAGAGTCACTTGTGAGTTCCATGTTGTGTGGTTACATAGGAACATTTTCAATTTGAAGTGTTAGCATTCAAACAGCTGTGGGTTCTTGAAAGCTGGCAGCTTTGTCCTACTTGCCTTATCTTGGTGATAATATTGAGCTACCAAAGGAGTATAGAAGTGAATCCTAACTGACTTTATGAAAAGAGTGGAAAAACATAGGAATTCAGGATATGAAGTGTGTCCTATTTAATTTAACCATCACCTGGCCCAACTCCAATGGCTGAATATTTGGTTATATGTGCATGATGTGTAAAAAAGTTTTGGGTGTACAATCCTATTCTGCTTGATAATATTCAATTTCTATTAGAAATTCACATGTTTTCATGTGCTTAATTTAATTTTAACTTTACCAAGTTAGAATCTTCTTTTTCGGAACCATGGGCTTTTTCTCTTATGCTTTGATCTCTTGCTACACAAGTTCAACTTCCAAAGACTAATTAGAATCTCAGAAAATATAACCTCAGTATATCAAGATCAAAGTCAATTAAGAAAAAAAAAAAAAAAGAAAGCATATTTAAATTTACACATTTAAACTTTGGCCAGAAAGTTTATGTGAAAACCTAGTTATAAATTCATACAGATTACAGACTACTTGGAATCAATTTAGAAAAGACACCAATTTTTAACACAGGTAGAGGTCAAAAGTCTGGAAAACAGAAACCACGCTTGATATTTAAACATAGAGAATTTAATACGGAGAATTAGCTCAATAGACTTGGGAGTACTGAAAAGCAACGAGAGCTCTGAGGTAGCAGGAAGTAACCACTACCCCAGGACTCCAGGAATGAGGGGAGATTTGGGGGTTATGAGAACCAAATGCTAAGATGAGGGGTCTGAGGGAGCCTAGGCTGAAGCCCCTGCAGGGGTGGTGCTGAGGGTCACTGGTTCTCTGAGTAGCAGTGAGAAGACGTGTCTGGAAGGGCCAAAAGAAGCAGGCGGTGGAACCAGCGGCAGTCACTAGTGTGATTGCAAGGGCGACACCAACTGCATCTGCAAGCAAACATTCTCTCTTCCCCCTGCCTTCCGGTTTTTCTCTAGTGCACTATGTTGGTAGAACTTATTAGCATCACAAAACAAATATAGGAGGGTGATTTGGAGCAGAGACAATAGTCATCCAAAATCCTACTTTTGCAAAAAAATCAACTTTATTGAAGTATGAATTACATATAATATAATGCACGTGTTTAATGTATATTTCAATGAGTTTGATCATTCATACACCCATGTAAACTATCAACATAATCAAGATACAAAATATTTCTATCACCCCCCAAATTTCCTTTGCGCTTATCCCGAGGCAATCCCCTGCACCCCATGACCCAGATAGGTACTCATCTTCTGTCTTTATAGATCATTTGTCTTTTCTAGAGTTGTGTATAAATTGATTTGCAGATATATTCTTTTGTGTCTAGCTTCTTTCGCTCAACGTGATGTCGTTGGGAGTCATTCATGTTGTTGCATGCATCAATAGCTTGTTCTTTTTTATTGCTGAGTAGTATTCAATTGTATGAATACCAAAATTTATATTCTGCTCCCCACTGGAGTTGCTAGTTTTTGGCTATTATGAATAAAACTGCTGTCAGCACTCACACATGCATCTTTGTGTGCACACTAGCTTTCATTTCTCCTAAGTACTACACAGGAGTAGAATTGCTGAGTAGTATGTAAAGAAAATGTTTAACATCAGAAGAAACTGCCAAATTATTTTCAAAGGTGGTTGTATTGCATTTCCACCAGCAATATATGCAAATTTCATACGTCACATCCTTGCCAACACAAAGTATTGTCAGTATTTTATTTATTTATTTACTTGTTAGTGGCTGGCCAGTACAGGGATCAAACTCACAAGTCAGTATTTTAAATGTGAGCCATCCTAGTGGATGTGTGGTGGTATCTCACTCATTGTAGCTTTAGTTTGCATTTTTCCGATAAGTAATAATGCTTAGCCTCTTTTGATTGCTTATTAACCATTAACGTATCTTGTTTGGTGGACTTTCTCTTCAAATATATTACCCACTTTATAATTGGGTTGTTTTTCTCCTTATTATTGTGTTGCAACATTTCTTTATATATCCTGAACAGATATGTGTTTTGCCAATACTTTGTCCTAGTATATGGCTAGTATTTTAATTTTTCTTAACAGTGTCTTTTGAAGAGCAGTTTTTATTTTTGACAAAATCTAAGGTATTAATTTTTGATTTTATGATTCATGTTTTTTGTGTTCTATCTATCTAAAAACTTTTCCCTAATCAAAGGTCACAAAGATTTTCTTTTATGTTTTTTTCCTTTATAAGTTTTATGAATTTAGCTCTTATATGTAGGTCTAAGATTAGTTTGAGTTTTATTTTTGCATGTGGTAGAAGGTAACTTTTTTGCATACGGATATCCAGTTCATCCAGCACCCTCTTTTGAAAAGATTGTACTTTCTCCATTGAATTACTTTGCATCTTTATTGAAATCAATTGACATACATGTGTGGGTCTATTTCTGGATCTTCTTTTCTGGCATACTATCTTAATAACTTTAGGATAGTAATAGCTTTAGAATAAGTCAAATTCTAGGTCATTTGCATTTTCATATAGATTTTAGAATTAACTTTTTAATTTCTATAAATAAAAGCCTTCTGGGAATTTGGGAATGCATTGAATCTATAGATTATTTTGGGGATAACTGAAATCTTAATACTGAGTCTTTTGATACATGATGGCTATATCTCTCCATTTATTTACATCTTCTTTAATTTTTCTTAGAAAAATTTTGTAGTTTTTGGTCAAGTATTGCATATATTTTATTCAATGTATTTGTAAGTATTTAATGTTTCCTATGCTGCTGTAAATGACATTGTTTTTAAGTTTTGATCTCTAATTGTACATTGCTATTATGTATAAATACAATTGATTTGGGGGTAGCTGCCTTGTATCTACAAATGTGTTAAACTCACTTATGAGTTCTATAGCCTTTTTGAAGATTCCTCAGGAGTTTCTAAGTATACAATCATGTCACCTGTGAATAAAGATAGTTTCACTTCTTCCTATCCTATCTTTATGCCTTTTATTTCTTTTTCTTGCCTAATTGCATTGGATAGGACTTCTAATACAATGTTGAGTAGAAGAAGTGAGAAAGAATATTCTCTTTTTCCTCATATTAGGGGAAAAGCATCTAGTCTTCCATTATTAAGAATGATATTAGCTATAGGTTTTCTGTAGGTGCTCTTTTTCAGGTGGAGGAAGTTCTCCTTGAATCCTAGTTTTTTGAGAGTTTTTGTCATGTAAGGATAATAAATTCTGGCATATGCTTGTTGTTCATGTATTGAGATGATCATATGGTTTTTCTTTTTTAGTCTATTTATATCATGAATTACATTTCAAGTGATGGAACAACTTTATGTTCCTAAGATAAACCTCCTTTGGTTATGATGTTTTATCCCTTTTATTTATTGCTAGCCTGAACTGCTAATAATTTTTAAAAGAATATTTGCATCATGTTCCTGAGGGATATTGTGTGTGGTTTTCTTTTCCTTTGCTGTTTTTGTCAGGTTTTAATATCAGGGTAGTGCTAGGTTCATAAAAGAAGTTGGAAATGTTTCCTCCTTTTGTACTTTCTCAAAGAGTTTACATACAGTTGGGATTATTTATTCTTTAAAGAATTGGGAGAATTTGCCCTTGAAGACATGTGAGTCTGAAGTTTTCTTTGGGGAAGGCTTTTTAAACAACAAATTCGATGTCTTTCATAGATAGAAGGATTTCAGATTATCTGTTTCTTCTTGAGTAAGCCTTAGTTGGTTGTTTCCTTTAAGACTTCAAGGAATTTATTTGTTTCATAAATTTGTTTCATTTATTAACAAAGTTGTTTATAAATTTTCCTTATTATCCTTCTATTTTTTGTAGGATCTATAATGATACTGGCAATTTGTATATTCTCTCTCTCACACCAATCTGGCTAAGGATTTATCAATTTTATCTATCTTTTCAAAGAACCAGATCTTGGTTTCATTACATTTTTTATTAAAATTTTTTCTATTGTTATCCAGTTTTCTCTTTCATAGATTTCTGCACTTTCCCTCCTAATAACTTTGAGATTAATTTGCTTTACTTTTTCTAGTTTCTTAAGGTAGAATTTTTGATTGTGGATTTGAGATCTTTTTCAATATTGTTATTAATGGTATATTAAGAACTGTACAGCTACATCCCATAATTTAATTTTAAAAATTTATGTATTTTTTTAAATTTACAAATAATTCTAAGAGTTTTGTCAAATGCACAGTCAAGATACAGAATAGTTCCACTCCCCTCCCAATTTCCTCTTGCTGTGCCTTTGTATTTGATCCCTCACCATGCCCCCAACTCCTGGCAACCACTAATCTATTCTCTGTTCCAATCTTTTTGCCATTTCCAGAATTTCATATAAATGGAATCACATAGTATATAGCCTTTTGAATCTGGCTTCCTTCATTTAGCATACTTCATTTGGATTCATCCACATTGTGCACATCAGTAGTTCATTCCTTTTCATTGCTAAATATGTTCCTTTTTATTATTGTCCACTGTATGGATGTAGCACAGATTGTTTTTCCTTTTGCCAGTTGAAGGGGTTATTGGGTAATTCCACTGTTTGGATTATAAAAAATGCAAACACAAATATTTGCATGCAAGTTTTTGTGGAAATCAACTTTTCATTTAATCTTGGTAAATACTTAAGAATAGGAACCCTGGGCCATATGGTATGTGTATGTTTAACCTTATAAGAAACTGCCAAAACCTTTTCCAAAGGAGCTATACCATTTTGCATTTCTGCCAGCGGTGTATGAGAGTTTCAGTTGCTCCATATCCTCTCTAGCACTTGTAATTGTCATTTTTTGTTTGTTTGTGTTTTAATCATTCTGTATTGAAACAACACACTGTACCCCACAAATATGTACAAGTAAATGTTAAAATTAAAAAAAATAAAAATAAATTTTAGCAATTCCATTAAGTATGTGGTAGTATCTCATTATGGTTTTAATTGGTATTTCCCTAATGATGAATTATATTAAGCATCTTTTTGTTTGTTTTTTTCTTTTTTTTTCTTTCTTTTTTCAATTTTATTTATATGTATTTTTGTCGGGTACAGTGTGTTGTTTCAATACATGTATGTGCTGTACAATGATTCATTTAGGGTGGACAGCATAGTTCTATACCTGTTACTCAAGTACTTCTCCTCCCCCTCCAAGCCTCTGGTAACCATTATTCTATTCTCTACTTCTATGGGAACCACTTTTTAAAAAATTCCACATATGAGTGAGACCATGCAGTATTTGTCTTTCGGTGCCTGACTTACTTCACTTAACATGATGGTTTCCAGTTCCATCCATGTTGCTGCAAATGCTAGGATGTCATTTCTTTTTATAGCTGAATAGTATTCCATTTTGTGTATATACCACAGTTTTTAAAATCTGTTCATCTGTTGATGGGCATTTAGGTTGATTCCATCTCTTGGCGATCATGAATAGCATTGTGATGAACATGGGAGTGCAAGTATCTTTTTGATACACTGATTTCACCTCCTTTGGGTAATATACCTAGTAGTTGGATAGCTGGGTTGTAAGGTAGATCTATTTGTAGTTTTCTGAGGAATCTCCATAGTGTTTTCCACAATGGCTGTACCAATGTACCATTTTTCCTGTACTTGTTGGCCATTTGTATGTGATCTTTTGAGAAATGTCTACTCCAGTCCTTTGCCCATTTTTAAATTGGGTTACTTGTTACTTTGCTGTTGAGTTGTTTGAGTTCCTTATATATTCTGGATATTAGCCCCTTGTCTGATGTGTAGTTTGTAAACACTTTCTTCCATTCGGTAGGTTGCCTCTTCACTTCGTTGACAGTGTCCCTTGTTATATAGAGGCTTTTTAGTTTGATGTAGTCCCATTTGGGTATTTTTGTTTTAGTTGCCTGTGCCTTTGTGGTCTTGTTGAAAAAAGGACTATAAGTGCATGGGTTTGCTTCTATAATCTCTATCTGATCCATTGGACTATTTGCCTATATTTATGCCAGTACCATGTTGTCATGTTTCATTAGTCTAGCTAAAGGTTTATTTATTTTGGCTACTATAGCTTTATAGTATATTCTGAAGTCAGGAAGTGTGATGCCTCCAACTTTGTTGTTTTTGGTCAAGATTGCTTTAGCTATACAGAAATAGAAAAAAGATCTTAAAATGTGTATGGAACCACAAAAGACCCTGTATAGCTAAAGCAATCTTGAACAAAAACAACAAAGTTGTTTTGTGACCTAACATGTGGTCTATTTTAGATAATGTTCCATGTGTCACTGAGAAGAGTATGTATTCTGCAGCTGTTGGATGAATGTTTTGTATATGTCCATTCAGTCCAATTAGCCTAGAGTAGAGATTAATTGTTTCCTGGTTAATTTTGTTTGATGATCTGTCCTTTGCTGAAAGTGTGGTGTTAAAGTACCCAAGTATTATTGTGTTGGACTCTTTCTCCTGTAAGGTCTAATAGTAATTGCTGTATATAATTGGGTGCTCCAGAGTTAGGTCATATATATTTAGAATTGTTATACCCTCTTGTTGAATTGCCACTTCATCATTATATAATGACCTTCTTTATCTTTTTTCACTTTCCTTGGCTTGAAGTCTATTTTATCTGATATAAGTATTGCTATTCCTGCTCTTTTTTGGTTTCCATTTGCATGAAATATCTTTTTCCATCCCTTCACTTTCAGATGGTGTGTGTCTTTGTAGGTGAAGTGAGTTTCTTGTAGGCAGCCTATTGTTGGTTTTTCTTTTATAATCCATTGAGCCACTCTGTCTTAATTGTGGCCTTTAATCCATTCACATTTAGAGTTATTATTGATATATAGGGACTTGTTACTACCATTTTGTTACTTTCTGTCTGGTTGTTTTGCTGATCCTTTTTCTCTGATCTTACTGTCTTCCTTTGTGATTAAGTAGTTTTCTCTAGCAGTGTATTTTGATTTCTCACTATTTATTTTTAGTATGTCTCATAAGTTTTTGTGTTATGGTTACCATGAGGCTTACAAAAAAACATGTTATAGTTATAACAGATTATTTTAGACTAATAACAACTTAATTTTGATATCTAAGAAAAAAGAAACCAAAGCCAACTCTATGCTTTGGAGTCATTCCTCACCACTCCCCCCTCACCCAACTTTGTGACAATTTGTTGTTTCAAGTTATATTTCTAAATATTGCCTATTTCTTATATGGTTGTTGTAAATGTTAGTGTCTTGTTAGTTTTGTCCTTTGGTCTTCTTACTAAAGATGTCAGCAGTTTATTCACCCCTGCCCCCTTATGACACTGGAGTATTGAGGTTTTCTGTGAACTTACTTTACTAATGAGTTATGTACCTTCAAATGTTTTCTTTCTGCTCCTCAGCATTGTCTTCTTTCAGATTGAAGAACTCTCTTTAGCATTTCTTGTAAGGCAGATCTAGTGTTGGTGAATTCCCTTAGCTTTTCTTTGTTTGGGAGAGACTATTTCTCCTTTATATTTGAAGGTTAATTTTGCTGGATACAGAATTCTTGACTGACAATGTTTTTTCTTCAGCACTCAATATATCATCCCATACTCTTCAGGCTTTTTTCAGTTTGGATGATGTATTCTTTATTTCTAGAATTTCTCTCTCTATATTTTTAATTGATTCCTTTGTCAAGTTTCTCATTCTGACCTTGGATTGTTTCCCAGATATCATTTAATTTTCTATTTGTATTTTCTTGTGACTCCCTGAATATCCTTAAGAGGGTTATTCTGATTTCTCCGTCAGACATTTCATAAATCCACTTTTCCTCTGGTCCATTGGTGGTGCTTGGTTTGTTTCTTTTGTTGGTGTCATATTTATCTTTCCTGATCTTTGTGTCTTTACATTGATGTCTGGGCATTTGAAGAGACTGCTATGTCTTCTAGGTTTCATAGGTGTTTTCTGGTGATGTTAGTCTTTTATTGGTTAATATCAGAGCTTTGTCTCTGATCTCTGGGTTTTTTTTCAGTTCTGTGTTGGATTATTATCTACCACCACTACTTAAACTCTGAACTGGAACTTATTTGTTGTCCTTTGGCTAACTCCAAAATTGGAGGAACTTCCTGTGGAGACTAGCACTTGACCCCTGTAGTAGAGGTAAATTGCTGCTTTGCCGCTGATTCTTTGGGGAAGGCATTTTGTGCAGCTCAGATTTTAATTGTTGGCCTTTTAATCACTTCCAGGTCTTATGAGGACAATACACGTGGGCTATGTGGAAATTCTGGCCTGGAGTAGTGTCTTTCCAGCAAACTGCGCCCCCTGCAGTTCTTTCTCCTTGACCAGTCCTGTAGTAATTGGAAGGCACATCAGCTACCCACACTGTGTCCCAGTGTTCTCCTGGTGGGCCAGCCTCCCCCAGCACTCCAAATGCTTCTTGTGGGGCAAGCTGTATGTTGCTCCCTTGCTGGTTACTGGCCTCTGGATGGCTCCTATCTTCAGTTGGCCGCATCCCCTCACTCCTATGTAGGTCCATGGGAACATTGTCAGTGGTCTTGCTGTCCTGGGGGCTGGTATGGTACTCTTCGAAGCCCTGTTCTCCCCTGCAGACTCTAAGCAACTTCACACAAAGAGCACAGCCGTGGCTTTTGTTGGCTCCTGCTCCATGTGCTACAACTTCTTCCTGCCCTCACCAGGGCTGGCCCTGAAGCAGCAGGGGCTCTAAACAGTCAGAGCGGTCCCTTCTTTCTCTCACCACAGCTTCTCCCACTTTCATGAACTCCGCAGGTCTCTCCTCCTCTTCCTCTGCTCTCCAGTGGTCCCAGGTTGGCAGTCTTTACTTTTTAATAGTTGTAAATTGATTGGCTGTGGGAAAAAGTGATGCTGGGGACCATCTGTTCCACTATCTTGATGACAACTCTTGTCTTTGTACCTGTCTTAGTCAGTTTGGGCTGTTATAACAAAGTACCACAGACTGGGTGGCTTTGAACAACATAATTTATTTCTCACAGTTCTAGAGGCTGGAAGTCCAAGATGAGAGAGACAAAAGATTGGGTTCTGTGAGGGTCCTCTTCTAGGCTGCAGACTGCTTTGTTCTTGTTGTATCTGCACGTAGAGGAAAGAGGGCAAGAGATATCTCTGGGGTTCCTTTTACAAGGGCACTAATCCCATTCATGAGGGATCCACCCTCATGACCTAATTACCTACCAAAATCCCCACCTCCTAATACTATTACATTGGGACTTTCAACATATGAATTTTGGAGGGACATTTTGTCCATTGCAATGCCTTTATTGAAAATCAGTAGGCCATATACATATGGTCTACTTAGAGACTCTCTGCTTTGTATCATTGATATATATGCCTGTAATTTTATCTTACTTTTAGATTTAATTGTGGTAAAATACACACAAAGTTTACCATCTCAACCACTTTTAAGCATGTAGTTCAGTAGTGCCGAGCACATCCACACTGTTGTGCAACCATCACCACTATCCATCTCCAGAACTTTTCATCTTTGAAAGGAAAACTGTTTCCTTTCTACTCTACTACTAATCTCAATACTTTATTTCCGACAACAGATGTGTGGGTCTCCCTGCCCAACAATTCAATTAAATTCTCCAGAAGACACTCACTGGGTAGCCTACAATTTAACTCAATTCTGACACTAAGTGCCTGGGGTTAGTGCAGACCCCATAGGCCAAGTCCCCAGTGCTACAAGACTGCTTCCCTCTCCAGACAGTCATTGATTGCAAGTGGGGGTTGACAGGTTACCCATAGCTTCTGTCCAACTTGGCTACAGGTTTAGTCCATTTTGTGTTGTTAGAATACCTGAGACCAGGTAATTTATAAAGAAAAGAAACTTATTTCTCAGAGTTCTGGAGGCTGGGGAAGTCCAATATCAAGGTGCTGGCATCGGGCAAGGGCCTTCGTACTGCTTCATCTCGTGGCGGAAGGTGGAAGGGCAAGAGAGCTCAGGAGAGAGCACAGAGAGCAAGAGGGGACCAAACTCACTTTTATAATCAACACACTATTGCAATAACTAACTTACTGCAGTGATAACAACATTAATCAATTAATGTAATGTAATCATTAATCCATGAGGGCTCTGCCCTCATGACCTAATCACCTCTTATTAGGCTCCATCTCCCAACCCTGTTGCCACCTTCCCCCAGTATCTCTGAGCTCCTACC
Source organism: Cynocephalus volans (assembly GCF_027409185.1). Lineage (NCBI taxonomy): Eukaryota > Metazoa > Chordata > Mammalia > Dermoptera > Cynocephalidae > Cynocephalus > Cynocephalus volans. The sequence continues at coordinate 88,083,793 of NC_084466.1, forward strand.
CCTTTCTGTACAGTATAAAAACTTCAGCCACCTGGCCTTTCTTTGGGTCTCACTTTGGGTCTCATATTTTGTGCACTTTTGCACATATAATTTGTATGTCTTTTCTCCTGAAAATTGTCCATTGTCAATTTGTTTTACAGACTCAAATTAACAAACCTTCAGAAGGGAGAGGGATAAATTCCCTTCATCCCTGCAGATATTTCTTGTCAACTCAGTGAGAAAACTGGGCTCTGTTGGAGCTTTCCCTTTCGGAGCTGCAGCCTGTGCCTTGTTTGCTTCCTTTTTCTCAGGGATTTTTTTTTTTTCTCCTTTTTTTCTTTGAGGCAAGTCAAGTGAAGCAGTGGAAGTGGAGAAGTAACAAATCTGTAACTGGTTGTGATCAATCAGTTGTAAATGTCATTGCACTTGGACCACCTGCTTCTTGTTTAATGTCTGAGACCATTGTTTCCTCTATTTTGGGAGGTCTTCTAGTTTCGGAAAGGAGTTTAAGTTTTTTCTGTGTTATTCCATCTTGGCCAGAAGCAGAAGTTCTCTCAAAATTTCATAATCTTTAAAATCATTTCTCATTGATGTTCATCATGTTTTCAATATTTTTCTATTAAACGCTATGCTGAAATAAACAATTTTGTCCGTATTCATGAGAAATACCTGTATTTCTATACAACAGATCTCTAGACCTGGAATTGCTAAGCCAAAGGGTACACACATTTTACATTTTGATATGTGTCAAGAACTGTGAGGGGTTGGAGATTTTCACCTAAGTGCAAGCTAACAAGTTAGTATGCCATGGTTTCTTAGGAGGGATGATGCTGGGAGAAGACATGAGACTCCTGGATAAAAACCTTATTACAGCAAAAGCAATAGCCAGGGTGTTGGCATATTTACACTGGTTCTTGCAGCCCTAATTCTGCCAGGGTTACAGGGAGGGCCAGTTGACCCCCACATTTGCAATAGGCAAGAGCCCAGCACTTTATTTTTTAAGCAAACAGCAAAGTTTGTATGGAGCAGCAAACAAGCTGGTCCCCCAGCCCCAGCAGTGAGCAGTCATAGGATACTCTCACTGTGGTGCCTTGACTTATTTAGCTGACTGTGTGTATCTACAGAAACTTCTCAGAATCAGGAGTGGAAGCCTCGAAGTCTGGTACACTCAGCCAGGACATGCAGAGTTGTTTAGGGCCCATGGCTGTCTGCTCTCCCAACAGCATAGGGCAACATTTCTCTGCAGAAAGCCAGTACCAAGTTAAGCCTGCCTTCAACTGTGTATGAAAGAGCTGTCTGAAAGATTCCATTGCAGATATGGGAATATTATCAATCTATGTAATTTATGGGTAAAAGATGACTGACCTTTGCCGTTACTTTTCATTTCTCTTCAGGGAGGTTGAGTACCTTTTCAAATGTTTACTGATGATTTGTGAAATTGTTCTTTAAAACCTAACCCCTCCCTCTGTGATCTCTTACTATGTTCCTGACTTGGGGAAAACAAATAAAGGAAGAGCTCCATTCATCACCTGAGTCATCAGTGTCCATCTTGAGTACTGCCTAACCGTCTGGGACGACTGCGGTACGTCCCCCTCAGCTTGGGCTGTGCGGACACGCACTTTTGTCATGGAGTGAATGATGCCCCTTCCTCTTGGTCTATTTGTCTGTTCCCAGCAGCCATAGCGGGAGTCAGGGCACCAGGACATTTCCTTTTTCTTATACATAAACCAAGCCTGCCTCTTGAAAGCGCAAGTACAACTCACGTAGCACACTGCAGAGGAATTCAAACGTGTCGCTCCGTTTCACAGATTAATACATTGGCAGCTTTCCTTTCCGCTGTCACAGAGTTCCGAGCCTCAGTTTCCATCTGTGAAGCAAGGCGGCGGGAATCTTTCTTGGAAAGAATTACCAGTGTAAACACAACCGCAAACGTACTCAGTTCAAAGGCCCGAGCTGGTGCATGGTGAGGACGTGCTAACATCTTCAACCTGGAAACTCTCGGGATAGTGTCTTTGGGGTGCCCGAGTGGTCGAGCCTTGTGCCAGCCTGGCAGTGTCCCCTCCTACATGCACTGATTTTACGGTGCAAGGCTAGAAACTGAAAAAAAAAACCTACTCGGCCGGAAGGGCCTGCTCTCCCAGCTTCCGGCCCCACGTTCCCTCGCGCCAGCCCCGCCCCTCCCCTCCCCCTCCCCCACGCCCGCCTCCTCCCCCGCCCCGCGCCGGGGACCCCAGCTGTCTGCGACGAGCACCCAACAGGGGCGGCACTCGCCTCGCCCCGCCCCGCCGACGTGGAGCCAATGGGCGCGGGGCACGCCCGGCGCGGGGGCAGTGCAGCTCGGCGGGGGCGGTGCAGCGCGGCGCTGGCGGGTCGGCAGGTCCCAGCCCGGCATCCGACCATGGCGTCTCCGGCGGACGGCGAGGTGGCGATCGTTGGCAGGTAAAGGGCCCGAGCCGCCGCGCCGTGGCCACTGGAGCCCGGGGCCCCGCGCGCGGGTGGGCGCCCTGGCCGATGTCCCTGCGGGCGGGTGCCAGGCGCGTGGCCGTGCGCCAGCCTCCCGCCCTCCGAGGGCCCCGTCGCCCTCGCAGCCTTGCACCGAGCCGGCTCGCGGGGAGGAGCGTCGGGGGCAGCGGCGGAGGCCGAGAGGTTGAAGCGCACGGCCGAGCGCCGCCGCGGTTCCGTTCGGGCGCGCTTACCGGGAGGTTCCGGGGGCGGAGCGCGGGCTGCAGTTGCAGGGCCGCTCGTGGGATCGGCTGCGTGATACGGCCGTGCTGGGCACTACGGATTAACGAAACGAATTCTGGAAACATCCGGCGAGATCTGTGTTCCCTATTGCCACTGGACGACTTGGAAAACCGAGATTAAGCAGTTTACCCGAGGTCACAGCCCTTCAGTGACGGAGACGGGACTAGCCCAGCGGGAACGGTCTGGATGCGCCGGCAGGGCTGCTGCAGGGCGCGTTCCTGTTGTCGAGCGTGTCCCTGCGGGCGGGAGCAGGTGTTCGGCGAACACACCGGGCATTCCTCATTCGTGGGCAAGGCGGCGTCTCCAGAGGGGGTGCCGGAGCCCAAAGAGTTAACCAGGGAGTGCAGTTTACAGCCTACATTCCATCCAAATCGGTTTCTGGTTTGTGCATCCATTCATCTCCTTCCTCTCATTGGTTAGCTATCGTTGCCATCAGTTAGTACGTGCTTTTGGTAGTTAAAAGCACCTTTTTGGTGATGGTTTGCGTCGCTTTATGCCATTAAGGTGTTGGCCTGCCTAGCTTCCTCCCCCACCCCCGTAGGTATACAACACTGTCTGAAGACCAGTTCCAATTCGAGTGTTAGGGTTTTTCCTTTACAGCCTTTTGCGGGAAGGCGTCAGGTTGTTGTTAGCTTCCTTTTGCTCACGCAGCAGTGAAATTAGCTGTGCTTTGTCCTCTCCAGGCCGGTGCCTGTGACTGAGTAGTGAAGGAACATTTAAAAAGTGCACTTTGCACCGGTTTCGGTAATTATGCCTGTCTTGCAGTTTAGTTATTGAAAGTCAAGGGCTAGAGTTTTGTCTGTCTTCGATCATGCCTTGGACTGGTGTTCTGCATGCATTTAATGTTAAGTGAATTTGAATAGATCGTACAGTTGTCTAGTTGTGGGTGGTTTACAGCCTCCTGAGAAGAAGTCGCAGTTGACAGTTTGTTTTTGATTCCTTGAGGGAGGTTGACAGGGAATTAGAAGAGGGTTGGCAAACTTTAAGGACCACAGGAATTACCTGGGACCTTGACTTGTCTCCTTTTTTTTCTGGTGTGAAAGTCCTGTCTTTCCCTCACCCTCAGCACCTGGACAGACCCAGCTCTGCTTCTGGGGTGGTGCTGCTTTCCTCCCTTCATCTCTCCCCCTCTCCCCTTCTCCCTTTCTCCCTGTCTCTCTCTCTCCAGGCTTCATAGGTGATTCCAGGGAACATCTATTTAGCATATAGGGCTTGGGGAGTGTAAATTAATTTGCCAAAACCTGGTTGAGTTTCATTCTTGTGTCAGCAGAACAAAATGTACACATTTCAGTTTCAGCAACATATTGTTTTTCTATCTATCCTTATCAGTTTCCGGGTTCCCTCTTAAAAACACTTGCAGAAATACATTGTCCATTTAATTCTTTCCCATTGATCTTTTCCCACACGCCACTGTTCTTCAGGGCCACGTAGCTTTCCGGTGAACATCCAGGGCGAGCCTTTCAGAATGGTGGCTTTGAAAGGGGAAGAGTGGGTTTTAAAGAATTAAGGAAGAAGAGAAAATCCTCTTGGGCCTAGGGCTGCAGGAACACAAAGAGAGGGAATATCTGGTAATGACAACTTTTAAAAGGGGAGTAGAGGTGGGTATTATGAAGACAAATTGGCATTGAGTAGTGTTTCAGGATTTCATTTTGTTAGGCTTACCTTTATATAACACTTTCTGAATCACTCAAGTATGCTTCTGTATTCATACACATACTATATTGTGTTTAGGCCTTGAGTCTGGAAGGAGGAACAAGTTTTGCATGTTTGTGGTGCCTGACATTCTCTTTCTTCTGTCACTCTTTTCAAGGGGCACACTCCTTCAGGACTCAGCTCAGGCAGTATCTTCTCCAGCAAAAATTCTGCTTCTAGGACGTTCCCCTTGCTGTAGAAACCGTATTGATACTAGTTGTGTATCCACTATGTCTGCTCCGTAGGCAAATGTTTGAGTTTGTAACAGAGATTGCATGTTATCTTTACTGATGTGCAGTGCAGTGAAGGCTTGGTAGGATGTTGTTTTATATCAAGCAAGGCATCCCATGAACTAGAGCCTCCTTTATTTTTTCAAATCCAAAATTTTGCTTTGGAGTGACTGTGTACATTTTTAATAAAAAAATTTCTGTGTTGTGAGTTTTTTTTCTTTTTTTTTTTGAATAGTTCCAATTTTTTGCTATTTTATTTTAATTTAATTTTTAAAATTTTTGGCCATAAAACAAGTCTTAATATATTTTAAAAAATTAAGATCGTAGAAAATATGTTCTCTGACCACAATAACAGAAGGAAACTTAAACAATTCACAAATGCATGGAGTTAAACAGCATTCTTCTAAATAAACAGTGGGTAAAAGAAAAATCACAGGAAAATTAGAGAGCACTTTGAGATCAAAATCAAAGTGAAACATGAAAATTTATAGGATGCAGGGCTCATGCAGTGCTTACAGGAAAATTTATACTTGTAAACATTTATTTTAAATACAATTAAAATCTCAAATCAGTACTGTAAACTTCTACCTTGAGAAAATAGAAAAAGAAGAGCAAATTAATCTAAAAGCAAATATAAGTAGGAAATAACAAAGATTACAACAGAAGTATGGGGAATAGGAAACTAAAAAACAATACAGAAAATCAACAAACCCAAAAGTTGATTCTTTAAAAAGATCAACAAAGTTTGCAAACTTTTATCTAGATTAACCAAGAAAAAAAGAGAGAAGACTGAAATAACTAAAATCAGAAATAAAGCAGGAGCATTATTACAATGTCATTATGTCCTTTTGTGGTGGTAAGATTTAGTTTCTTTCTTGTTTGCATTTTTTCTACCAGTGGGTTTTGTTCTTTCTTGTGTATTTGTGGTAGTGATTATCATTTTTCAGATTCCAGATGCAGGCCTTCCTTGAGGATTTCTTGTAGGGCTGGTCATGTGATGGTGAACTCTTGCAGTTTTTGTTTTTCTGGAAAATACACTATTTTCCCCTCATTTCTGAAAAATAGCCTTGCTGGGTATAGTATTCTCGGCTGGCAATTTTGTTCTTTTAGTTTTTGAATATATCATCCCATTTTCTTGCCTGTAGAGTTTGTGTTGAGAAGTCTGCTTTAGTCTGATAGAAACTGCCTTACAGGTGACTTGGTGCTTTTCTCTTGCTGCTATTAAGATTCTTTGTCTTTGAGTTTTGCCAGTTTGACTTTAACGTGTATTGGAGAGGATCTTTTTGGGTTGAATCTGTTTGGGGATCTTTGAGCCTCCTGGATCTGAAGGTCTGTATCTCTCCCTATACCTGGGAAGTTTTCTGTTATTGTTTCATTGAATAGATTTTCCATGGCTTTTCTTTTCTGCCCTTCTGGAAAACCTGTGATTCAAATGTTTGTGCTCTTAAGGTTGTCTATTAGCTCTCTTAGATTTTCTACATTTTTTAAAATTCTTTTTTCTGTTTTTTGTCCGTCTGTGTTATTTTGGAAGGACTATCTTCAGGATCAGAAGTTCTGCTTGTTCTAGCCTGCTGCTTAAGCTATTGGTTGTGTTTTTTATTTTGTGAGTGAATCTTTCAGTTCCATGAGTTCTGCTACATTCTTTTTTAAGATATTAATCTCTTTGTAAACTTCCTCCCTCATATCCCAGATTTTTTTTCTCATTTCATTATGTTGTCAAAGTGAGTCTTCTCTTACCTCAGTGTATTTCCTTAAGATCGTAGCTTGGAATTCCTTTTCAGCCATTCCAAGGGTTTCTTGCTCTATGGGGTCTGGTATTTGAGAATCACTGTTTTCTTTTGGTGGTGTCATATTTTCTTGGGTTTTCATATATCTAGTATCTCTACATTGATGTCTGGTCATCTGGTAGAGCACTTGCTTCTTCTATTACTCTGGAGTGGGCTTTGTGGAGAGAGGAGTCCTTTTCTCTTGCCAGTTTCCACTGGTGACTCTCCTTGTGTCAATGCAGTTGAGTGTCTGGTGGGCCACCTGATTGGTGCTGTGGTATTGAGCAACTTTTGCAGTGGCTGCGTCGGTGGCTGTGGTGGGCCACCTGCATGGAATTGGTGTTTTTGTCATGCTCCTTGCTGCTGTTGGGCAGGGGATGCGCCCTTGGCTCCTGCTTAGGACCCTGGGCGTGCTCTGTTTCTTGCCTGCCTCCAGGTAGTACCAGTTGAGATTTGTGAATTTAGAAGCTTTAAGGCATATCAGAATAGTCTGAGTGGTAAGGGCCTTAAATTACCTATATCACTGGCTCCCATTATATGGTCCCAGGTATCTAGTGGTTCAGAAAAATGCTAATATGTCACAGGCTCTCAGAACAGCAAGCTAATTATATTTGGTCTAATGTAAAGTAGTACTGGGGACAAGCCTAGGGAAGCAAAGGCAGGGAACTTTCCAGTGCCGGGGCCACGCAGTCTGATATCTATACCTCTCTGTAAATTAGTCTGCTCTATAGATTTCCCTTCTTATTCTTGTTCGCTTTCCCTCTCTCCTCTATGTCTTTATCTCGCAAACTGCTGCCAACCCTAGTGTTATAATCTTTCAAGTACATTGCCTGTTGCAGACTTCTTATAGTCTCCATATTTTAGGTCCAGTTTTCAGGAGAGGAAATCTGATTGGCTGAGCGCCTCTGTGCAAGCCACGCTACAGAGATAGTAGGGTGCTCGTAAGCGAATTGATTGGCTGCTTCTGGTCAGCGTCCTCTTTTTGTCCAATCATCAGTGACTGAGTGTGTGTGGGGATGGCTGGGGGGAGGGACACCAGCCATTCCTAGGAATCAGCTTTCTGTTGCTGGTTCTCTACCAAGGAGACGGGCAATACAGGCCGTGAAACCTACTATGATGAAATAAATCTACTTTGTCTTTAATACCAAGTATTATATATATTATAATATAAAAAATATATTTTATGTAATATAACTAATTTTTCCCCAGCTTTTTATGATGAAAATTCTCAGACACACAGAGAAGTTGAAAATACAGAAAATAGGTTACCCACATACTCAACTCCTATATTCAACAATTGTTAAAAATGTGTTGTATTTGCTTTATCTATATCTAATTTATTAAAAATTTATTTATTGAACTACTGAGATAACCAGTTTTGAATATTGGTTTTTAGTTTTTTGCTACTATAAACTCTACTGTGAATGGATGTCTTTGTGCATTGCCCATATTAACCTAAGGTAAATTCTAGTTGTAAAATTTCTCGGCTGAATGTTATAAACACAAGTTTGATACGGGCTGTTAGGCTGCTCTCTGGATACTTTACACCAATTTATACCCCCAGTGGTGTGTGAGTGCCATTTCTTCAGTACTTCACCAAGATGAAGCATGGTCAGTCTTTCAGTCTCTGTCATTCTGATATGTGGTTTATTTGGCATTACTAGACTGATGTACGTATTTTACTATTATTAGACTTAGGCAGTAGAATGTTTTCAAGACAGTTTTTTATCACCTGTTCCCATACTTTATCCGGGTTCCAACTCCTCTCCTATATGGTGTGTTCATCTTTTTCTTCTGGACTTATAGGATTTTGTATATTTACATATTATAAATATATATTTATTAAATACATTATAAATATTACTTGCTTTTGGACATTTGTGTTATGTTGGGGTTTTTTTTACTATAAAAAGAGTTATTAATATCAATTAATTTATTTGACAACTAATATTCAAACATGAGGACCATAGTGGCTTGGGTGGCTTTGCTGGAAAGGTTGGAAGTTGCTGCTCTAGTGTAAATCTCTCCTGCAGCCCTTGAACCCACTGCTTTTATATGTGGAGAATTGCTGCCCTCTCAGACATGTGACTGCCTCTGGACTTCTGTAAGGTCATAGTAGTAGCGCAGATGGAACCCAGCAGCCTCATAGCAAACTACTGAGATAAATGATTGAATTATAACACTAGAGAATTAAGTCACCCTGCCCATTAGAAAAGTAAGATTAGCCACAAATGCAAACCATATATGTAATTAAATTTCCTAGTAGTTGCATTAAAAAAGCATAGAGAAACAGGTGCAATAAATTTTGATAGTGTATTTTATTTAATATATTTCCAAAGTGTTGTTATTTCTATAAGTAATTAAATAAAATACTACTAATGAAATTGTTTGCATTCTTTTCTTTTCTTTCTTTCTTTCTTATTTTTTTTTTTTTTTGCATTGTCTTCAAAACTCAGTGTGTATTTTATGCTGGTAGCATGTCAGCTCAGAGGAGCCACTTTTCAAGTGCTCACCAAGTCTCTGTGGCTAGTGGCTATGACCATGGACAATGGAGGTTTAAGCAATGACGTGACCTTTGTTAATCAAGAAAGTAGATCTTCAGGAAGTGTGTTCTCCCCCTTTTTTGTGGCTTCCTCTGCAAGGCAGGTTACTTACACTTATTTCATAATGCAAGTCAAGCTTTAGGGAGGTTCACTTAGTGAGGTGAACCCATTGTGCTCTGTTGTGTGGAAGGTGACCAGTCGAGTCACCACACCCTCTCTTACCTTTGTGCAGTCCGCCACTCCTCCCCTTCTCCTGGCCTGGCATTCGCAGTTCCTTTTCCTCTGTGCTGATCCTTCTCACCTTCACTGTGTGGCAGACACAGGATGTATAGGGACCTTGTAGACAGGGTCTGATGTCACTGCTGCTAGAGACTACTTGGGGCCTGAGGGTGACTTGATACCCTGATCAGCATACGGGTGAAGGCTTTTACAGGTATAGGTGACATGGGTCATTTTGCAGGGTTGTGATATTTTCTTAAACTACAAAGTGGAAGGAAAACAATTCTCTTTTTAAAAAATATTTTTAAGGATTGTATCATTGAGTATGTAGAAAAACACAAAATATTTTTCTCATTCTCTTACTTGACAGCAGTCAAGTCAGACTGACTTCTGACTTCTGTGAGGGGATTTCTCCCATTGGCAAGCAAGCCAGCAGTTTTTAAGTGGACGCCAGTGGTGTGTCCTCCAATTCAATTCCAACACTATCTACCTGGAGATAGTGTCATGAGGCTCAGTCCCCAGGACTGCCCTCCATTTCAGATGTCAGTCGGAAGTTCAGGCCTTTGGAACTTCTGACCAATTAGCTATAAATCACTGTTCTTACAACCCCTCCCTTGGGTTTGATTAGTTTGCCAAATGGCTCACAGAACTCAGGGAAACACATACTTCTGTTTACTGGTTTATTATATAGGCTATTACAAAGGATGCAGATGAAGAGATGCACAGGGTAAGGTATGGGGGCAGGGACACAGAGCTTCAGTGCCCTCCCTGGATGCCACCCTCCAGGAACCTCCACGTGTTTGGAAGCTCCCAAACCCTGTGCTCTTGGTTTTTTATGGACGCTTCATTACATAGACATGACTGAAGCATGGACAACCATGTAGAAAAGAGATTGGAAAAAAAGGTGTGATCTAACACTAACACCTGGGTGGGGAGACCCAGCAAGGCCAGTTTGTTTGTATTCTTTTTGGCCTGTCTCTGCAGCATTCCTTTCTCCCGGGCATGGGGCAGGACCCCTTCTGGAATGGGGGTCTTATGACCTACAATCAGCTAAGGTAGGTAGGTCAGAGAATTTCTTTATGGCCAGCACCAAGACAGAAAGGCAGGGGAAGGTTAGAACAAGCCAGGAACTGTGGATGAAAACCAGAATATATGCATCATAATATCACAGTCATACATACAATAAAGTACAGAAGTCATAAGCATACAGCTCGATGAATTATAACAGAGTGAACATATCATTGTAACCCCCACAGTGAAAGTAGGCTTTATTCTAGAGTTAGGCTGCATTACAGTTGAATAAGTCACTATACATAAAGTTTCAAACGTTGTGATAATGACAACAGGAAGAAAAAGTTGCCCCTGGAGGTGGTGGCAGGTCCAGGAGCGTGGGCTGCATGGAGCCCCCATGCTATGGAGAAGATGGTGGCTGGGCTGGTTGGTCCGCACTGGAGCATGGGCACCTTCCAATTTGACCCTATCGTCACCTGCTGCCACCTGCCCACGGGCCAGGGAGTAAGTATACTGAGGGCATCAGTGAGCAAGACATCCTGCTCATCCACTCCTGTGTCAGTGGACAACGGTGACAACCCACACCCTGAAGGAGGACCACTACTCATTGGGCCCAAGATCGACATCTCCCTGCAGTACCCAGCCCCTCAAAGAGATATCTCCTGCCAGGATCTTCTCAGTATTGTGCAACCAGAAGACTTCAGAAACAAAGCAATGCTCAGGCTGATAGTGTGGCTTCACCTGTCAGCTCTAATCCTGTTTTTCTCAATTTTTGCATTAAACTCATTGTTTTTATTGATTGACTTTATAAATGAATGTTAAATTTTTAGACTTTTAAAGATTATGCAAATAAACTAAAAAAGTTTAAAGTCAACGACTGGTCAGTTGGGGACAAGCGTGAATGTTCATTGGCTTTTTAACTAAAGGCCTTACAATTTGAAATAGCTTTCAAAGACTCATGTGAGGATTGGCTGGCGGGGTGGGGGAGTTTAAAGAAGAGAATGAAGTCTGCATGCAGGGACTATTGTTTTCAAACTCTAGCTTGCTATTGAAAAGGTCTGCTTGCTCCTCATGTGGTTAGAATAGCTCTTTCTGCAAAGATAGGAATATTGGGATGTTTTCTGTATGCCCTTGCTGTCCGAAATGGTAGCTGCTATCACATGTGGGCATTGAGTACCGGAACCGTTTAATACAGCTGAGGAACTAGATTGCAAAATTTAAGTCAATTTTAATTAATTTAAATAACTATATGTGGCTAGAATCTACCGTATTGATTAGTGCGGATCTAGAGCTCTGAGAGTTTAATTAAAAATTCATATGTATATTATGTACAAATTTGATGTCTACTGTAAAAGATTTAAATAATGCAGAAGAATACAGAGTAAAATCTGTTGTATAATCCTACTCCCTTATCCAGAGCTTGACTAGAAGTGAATTTAGTTGTTTTCACATCAAATGGCTTTACATAAGATACTGTGGAGACAAAGGAAGACTTCCCGTTCAACCCCTGAAGGTTCTCTGAAAAATCAACTAATATACAGAGATTAGTATGAATAAAAGACATAACACATTTTATTATTTTAATGTGCCAGGAGGAGGCAATGCATGGGGAAATCACAAGAGAGTAATATCCCAGTTCTCCGGCGGTGTACAGAGCTTATATGCCCATCTCCACAGGGGCAAGGGAGTTGGGGGTGTAGGAGTAAATGATTCCTAGGGGGACTCAGTGACCCAGAGAACATACAATAGCCTGGGACAAAGCCGATTTGGCCCTCAGAGCAGACAATGACTGATAAATGATTCTCTTCAAAATACCGAAGGGGACTGAAATACAAGACAATCGTCTGTGACAAAAGTCTGTCCAGGCGTGCTGACAGACTCCAGTCTTCCTTTCTGTGATAAGTCAGTGAAAACTCAGGGAAAGAACTGTCGTCGTCTTTGGTGCATCTGGACATTAGGCAGATAATGGAATAGTGTCATCCTGTGTTTTGGAGAGAGAATTCAGAGACGGGGCTGGGGCGGGGCGGGGGAGGGGGTCAGAGAGACCTGAAGCTGCTTTTTCTTTGCAGCATGTCAAAGCACTGTATTTTGGGGTAACAGCTTTCTGTACCCCTGTCCCGCGCAACCGTCTCGCCAGCAAGAATGACGCGGCACACACAGGATCCTTCTGCAGTAAAGCTTTAATGCGTCTTGAGAGGCAGAGCACAAGCTTATCGGGGCGGAGACCCCAAGTACAGAAACCCGTTCCCTTTTATAGAAAACTGTCCCTCGCCTAGGACGTGTCCCTCTCTGACTGGCGGTCGTGCATCAGCCCAGATGACGCCACGGGAGAGGCAGAGACTAGAGGTCGGGGAATTTCCCAGCACATGCGCTCTGGGCTTATTTTTGCCGATTGTTAGTGTCGGCCGGCGCCATCTTGTAATGGCGATTACGGTGTAACGTGGGCAGCTCCCCACATCTCCCCCTTTCTTATTACATTAAGAGGCTGGAGCAAGCTCATTGGCCACAACATGTCTAGCCAGTAGTCCTGTCTTAGGTCGACCCACCTCAGGCCGTGACCTTACCCGTCAAAGGTTAACCCTATCGCCACCGGGCACCATGTCTTAGGTCGGCACACGTCTGGGGGGAAGTTGCCCGTCTCTGGATCTACTGGAGCGGACTCTGAATTGTGAATTGTGGGCCAGCACGAGCCAGGGCGAACCCCACTGATCAGTTTTCAGAGAGGCCAGCCGAAAAGAGGGGGGGGGACTAGTCTTTGAGCATAGATAGCCAAATATCGGGATTGGCTCCTTGCTCCAGAGCCACAAGTGCTTGGGCAATGACCACCTTGTCTTTTTGTGTTTGGGCTTTCAGCCTACAGACCAGCCAAAGAAGGAACACTAGTCCACAGCAGAGGGCCGCTCCAAACAACCCCACCCCCACCCATTCCTTGAAATGTGACATGGCAGTTGTGATCCAGGAGGACAGTCCAGCTGAAAAGGAGGCATCCACTCTTGTCGAATTCACAGCCACGATGGCAGAGCGCAGGTCCCGCATCAGGCCGTCAAAGTCTCCTGTCCAGTTTCCTAAAAGATACTCAGACAAGCGATGAGACAAGTTTGCTGCCCTGGTATAATTTTCATATTGGATGCTAGTTACACATAATCCTGAATATTTCCATTGACATCCCAGTTGTGCAATTTGCCATAGAACCTCTATTTGTTCTTGGACTAAATCTACCCTTTGATTGACCACCATCAATCCTCCCCTTAACTGAGAATTTATTGCAGTTTGTGTGTTCAGGGCCTGGGCCACAGAAGAAGATAGTTTTAAAAACACATAAATCAAAAGGCTTAGTTTCATCAATGCGCTGCAGCTGAGCATTTTGTAAGGCACTTTCAACGACCTGTAAGGCTTGATCTGCTGCAGGAGTTAATACTCTCGGGGAGGAGATATGAGAGTCCCCTTCCAATACGTCAAACAGAGGTTTTAACTCAGCAGAGGGGATTTTTAAAAATGGTCTCAGCCAATTTATATCTCCCAATAACTTTTGAAAATCATTTAAAGTATGTAAATGATCTCTACGAATCTGTAATTTTTGAGGGACTATTTTATCAGGATGAATAACCGATCCCCAAAACAAGCCAATTCCAGTAACTTGGACCTTTTCTGTAGCAATGTGAAGTCCCCATTGCTCTAATGTCTTGAGCAAAATTGGATATGCCCTCTGTAGAGTCTCTAGATGTTTGTGGCACATTAAAACGTCATCCATATAATGGATCAAAAGCAAGGATGGAAATTGTTTTCTAATAGGTTCAAGGGCTAATTGGACATATAACTGACACATGGTAGGGCTATTAGCCATGCCCTGAGGCAAGACCTTCCATTGAAATCTCTTATCAGGCTCAGAGTAAACTCAACAGGGGCATGGACCCGTCCTCCCTCGGAAGTCTCAAAGACCGGAAAGGTCATGGTCAGTCTTTTCCTCACCCTTTCAGGGATCAGCGAGAAGGCGGATGAGCGTGACGCATAGGGAGGCGGCGCCGGAGGCGGCGCCGTGGGCGGCGGCCGCGTTAACCTTTCTGCGTCACTTCTCCAATATTCATCAGGGTGATATCTCTCTTCCTCATATCTAGCCGCTTCTTCCTCTAGTTCTGACTCATCACTAAGACCGAGGGAATCAGAGCCCGAATCCCCTAAGTTTAGGGCTCCCAGCTCCCTCAGGGGATAGAGGCTGTCCCTTTTTTCCTGAAAATCACTTGGGCGCTGACTTTCTCCCTCGTTAGCAGACTCGCCGGGAGGGCCCTTTTTCTTTTTCACTCCCTTGTCAGCAGACTTACCGGGAGGGCCGTTTACCTTTTTGGAGACGTCTCTCCTTTTGCGGGTACCCATCCTCTCACTCCGTTCAGTTTCTGACATGCTGTCTTGGACTTCCTCTAATATATTTTGTCCTTCTGTCACTACCGGTTTACAGCCTTCATCCTCCAAACAATTCTTAATGAACTTCCAAATGGTCTTGGTGCCCTGACGTAGGTCTCCCTCTGCGTACTTGCGGTCAAGGTCTTTGCCCAATTTGTTCCAAGAGCCCAAGTTTAAGGAGCCGGAACAAGCAAACCACGGGGCTACGCGATCGATCTCTTTCACAAAATTCCTGAGTACACGGTCCCCCACTGTTATGCCACGTTGCTTCAATACTGTTTTTAACGCAGCAACTATGGATTGTGTGGATCCCATAGTTTCCGGGCAGAAACGTGTAGCTCTCTTATCTACGAGAGACTAACGCACGAATCGAAAGTGAAATGGCGCGCGGCTCTCTTATTTACGAGAGGCTCATGCAACCTAGGGTGCAGCTGCCTACGTACGTCAGTCTGACCACACCCGTAAGCCCCATCCACACAATCAGCGGCAGACCACCTCAGGAAAACTTGCAAACACAACTTTCTACGGAAGTGACAGACCCAACCCTAAGTCAAGGACAAGCATGCCTCTCTGAACTTACCTCCCTGCAGTTCTGAATCCTCCCTGTCACCAGGGGGTCTCCGAAGGTGCTGACGATGTCACAAGTTTCCCGGGTTTCGGCACCAGATGTCCCGCGCAACCGTCTCGCCAGCAAGAACGACGCGGCACACACAGGATCCTTCTGCAGTAAAGCTTTAATGCGTCTTGAGAGGCAGAGCACAAGCTTATCGGGGCGGAGACCCCAAGTACAGAAACCCGTTCCCTTTTATAGAAAACTGTCCCTCGCCTAGGACGTGTCCCTCTCTGACTGGCGGTCGTGCATCAGCCCAGATGACGCCACGGGAGAGGCAGAGACTAGAGGTCGGGGAATTTCCCAGCACATGCGCTCTGGGCTTATTTTTGCCGATTGTCAGTGTCGGCCGGCGCCATCTTGTAATGGCGATTACGGTGTAACGTGGGCAGCTCCCCACATACCCCAACAAAACTTTGTAACAAGATGTTGCCCCTTGTATATATTCAGGGCCTAGCTCAAGTGGGTATTGTGTGAGAGCTCTGAAGCTTGAGTCGCACTCATCTGGCACTACCAGGATTTCCAAGTCCTAGGAGACGCACCAAGCCTTTCCCCTCAGCAGCGTGGGCCTGGCCTAACATGCTGTGGTCTCTGGTGTGAGGCAACTCCCGTGCTTGGGGAGGGAGGGGAGGCTACTTCTTGAGCCTGCCTTGTGACTGCTCTTCCAGCCACCCCCCACCCTAGAGCAGCTCATATAGTTACTACAGTGAAATCGCACCATGTCGCAGATGGACTGGCCCTGCCCACTCTCCCCTCTGGTGTGTCCCGTCTGCTCACACACTGGTAACTTAGCCTGTTGCTGTTGCATGGATGCTGCAGAGGACATGTGACTCCTGGGTCAGAGACAAAGGACTTTACTAATCATAGTGGAGCAGAGCAGGCAGCATGAGCATCATGTTTGCATTGGTCCCCCTGCTCCCTGAGTCCCACAGGGGATGTTCTGCAGAGGCCAGGTGGTGGGTACAATCCAGGAGAGGAACGCTGAGCTTGGGGAGCCCACTGTTTTTATAGTAAGCAGTAAGCAAGTCTGCTCCTTGTCCTTGAGGGACACGTGACCTCATTCCCCCAAGACTGCAAATGTAACTCTGAGAAATGGTCCTGGTGAAGAATGTCCAGGACCTTGTATTCTTGACATACCCAGCACAACATGTAAGAGCTCTTGGAAAAGGCCTCCCGACACTGAACACCACTCTTCCTGGTCCCTCTGAAATGGGGGAGACGTGGCTGCCGTTAGATTGGGACCTGCTATCTACGTCACGTTTTCAGAAACTTCTGATTTAGAGAAACCCTAGAGAACTCTGTTAATTAGTCTTTGAATTGTGTCAGGAGTACTGGGGACAATTTGAATCAGGTGCACCTTGCTTTTGATATTCAAGTAGAATTGGAAAATCTCATGATTGAAAGAGAAATGGGGTCCAGTCCAACCATCCACCCAATATTTGATGCCAACATCCCTGCCAGTGGCTTTCCTGGATTAGCCAGTTATCTCCAGTTCCAAGGATTTGCAGCCTGTTTGGTTATGGGGCTGTCTTTTCTAACCAACAGAAGCTCAGGACAAGGCCCAAGCAACGGAAATTGGTGCAGTAGCCCCAGACCAAAGCCTGGTGCCCCCTCCGGCGCTATCAGTTTCCCTTCTCTAGGGGATCAGACCCCTCAGCATGTAGCATACAGTGTTTTCTTCCAAACTGGAATGTATCCTTCTTGACCCCACTTCTCGCTCCACTTACTGCCACATTTCTCTTCAAAATCCAACAAAATTGTTCATATCTGTCTCCAGTTCCTTTCTTCACGTCTGTATTCTCCCCCAGACCCCCACCCACCGTATTACTGAAAAATTTCAAACCATGTTAAAGTTGGGAGAATGTGCCCACCCCCTAACTTCGACAGTTATTAACACGTGGCTAATCTAGTTTCATGTATACGCCCTTCTCTGGGTTATTTTGAAAGAAATCCCAGATTTTGTATCATTTCACCTTAAATATATCATCATGTGTGTCTAAAAGATAAGGATTGTTTAAGAAATACATAACCACAATATCATCATCAAATGCAAAATATTAACAGTATCCTTAAATAAAATCTTAAAATATCTTCTCCATGTTCAAAATTTCCCTGACTATCTAATTTTTAAAAAATACTTGTGTTGATTGATTCAGGGTCCAAATAAGACTGTTTTTTTAAAACATAAATTTCCTTGCAGTTTATTTTTTGAAGAACATGAGTCATTTGTCCTGTAAAATTTCCCACCTGGATTTTGCTGAATGTGTTCCTGTAGTGTCACTTACTATGTTCACTGTCCCTTCATTTCCTGGAACTGGTAGTTAGGTCTAGAGGCTCATTTCTCTTAACCCCACTGTTTTGGTCTGTTTTATGTTGCTATAACAAAAATACCTGAGACTAGGTAATTTATAAAGGAAAGAGGTTTATTTGGCTTACGATTCTGGGACAGCTACATCTGGCACGGGCCTCAGGTTGCTTCTACTCATGGCAGAAAGTGGCAGGCAGCCAGCGGGTACAAGCAGATCACATAGCGAGAGGAAGCGAGAGAGAGAGAGAAGGTGCCAGGGTCTTTTTAAGCAATGAGCTCTCATGGGAACTAATAGAGCAAGAACTCACTCATTAATCCCTCCTGCCCCAGGGAGAGCATTAATCCATTCATGAGGCATCTGCCGCCATGACTCAATCAGTTTCCAACACTGCCACATTGGAGATCAAATTTCCACATGGGTTTTGGAGGGACAACACATCCAAACTCCATCATTCCACCCCTGGCCCCCAAAACTCATGTCACTCTCACATACAAAATACATTCTATCCCAACAGTCCCAAAAGTCTTAGCTTGCTCCAGCACCAACTTAAAAGTCCAAAGTCTAAAGTCTCATCTGAGACCAAAAGCAAAAGTCCTTCCAGCTGTGACCTGAAAAACAAAACCAAATTTATCTATTACCAAGATACAATGGTAGAACAGACATTGGATATACATTCCCATTCCAAAAGGGAGGAATAAGCCAAAAGAAAGGAAAACAGGCCTCAAACAAGTCCGAAACCCAGCAGGGAAAACATTATGTCTCAAAGCTCCAAAATAATGTTCTTTGACTCCAAGTCCTTCATCCTGGGCACAATTGGGCATCTGTACCCCCAAAGCATCAGGCAGCCTCATTCCCACAGCTCTGCCAGGTGTAGCCCAGTGGGCTGTGCTGGTGCCTGCAACATTTCCAGGCTGCTGTTACACTCTGGTAGCTCCATAAGTCTGGGGTCTCCATGGTGGTCCCACTGCCTTGGCTCTACATGTCCCTGGTGGGGGCTCCCTGTGGGGGCTCCAACCCCACTTTCCTGCTGGGCAATGCTCTAGTACATGACCTCAGCAGTGGCTCCAACCCTGCAGCAGGTCTCTGCTTAGGCCCCCAGGCTTTTCCATACATCCTCTGGAATCTGGGTGGAGGCTGCCATGCCTCCACTGCTCTCAAGTCCTGCCGGCCTACGGACTTAACTGAGGTTTCAGGCTTCTGCTCTCCAGGGCTGCTGCACAAACCACACTGGGGCTGCTCCACCCAGATCAGCTGGGATGCAGGGAGCAGGTTCCGGAGGGCAGCTGCACCCCAGGTCTGTCCTCTGGGACAACTCAGTCCTTCTAGGCCTCAGGTCCTGTGATGGGTGGGGCACCCTTCCCGACTTCTCAAATGCCTTTAGGGCATTTTTTCCATCGTCCTGGTTCTTAGCATCTGGTTGCCTCACTACCAAGATAATGTTTTTAGCAACTAGTTTATCAGCTTCACACTTGAATTGTTCTCCGGCTCTCTGCTTCTTTACCATATCCAGCTCTCTGCTTCTTTACCATATGGCCAGGCTGCAAATATTCCAAAACTTTACTCTCTGCATCCCTTTTAATTTCTGGCTTTACATCATAATTTTGCTGCCATAACTCAGAGTAGGCTCTTAAAAGCAACCATGCAGCTTCCTTAATGCTTTGCTGCTTAGAAATTTCTTTGGCCAAGTGCTCTGGTTCACAGCTCCTAAGTTCCAACTTCCACAAAGTCTAAGGGCATGGACACAATGCAGCCAGGTTCCTTGCTATGGTGTAGCAAGGGTTATCTTTTGTCCAATTTCCAATAAGTTCCTCATTTCTATTTGAGACCTCATCATCTGCATAGTCTTTACTGTCCACATTTCTATCAGCATTCTGCTCACCACCACATAAGTCTCTAAGATTCTAAACTTTCCCTCGTCTTTCTGTCTTCTTTTAAGTCCTCCCAACTCCTCCAACCTTTGCCCATTACCCAGTTCCAAAGCTGCATCCACATTTTCAGGTCTCTGTATAGCAACACCCCACTCCTCGGTACCAATTTTCTGTTTTAGTCCGTTTTGTGTTGCTATAACAGAAATACCTGAGACTGGGTAATTTATAAAGGAAAAAAGGTTTATTTGGCTTCCGATTCTGGGACAGCTGAGTCTGGCATGGGCCTCAGGCTGCTTCTACTCATAGCGGAAAGTGGCAGGCAGCCAGCGGGTACACGTAGATCACATGGCGAGAGGAAGCAAGAGAGGAAGCAAGAGAGAGAGAAGGTGCCAGGGTCTTTTTAAGCAACGAACTCTCAAGGGAACTAATAGAGCGAGAACTCACTCATTAATCCCCCCTCCCCCAGGGAGAGCATTAATCCATTCATGAGGGATCTGCCCCCATGAGTCAATCAGTTTCCGGCACTGCCACATTGGAGATCAAATTTCCACATGAGTTTTGGAGGGACAACACATCCAAACTCCATCACCACGTAGGCAGGCTTTCGTCCCCACCAAACCACCCAAACTGCTGTCATCACAGTCCCCACCCCCATTCACCTTGCTAAACCCAATGGTCACTTTTCTTTCCGAGGCTTTGGACCCAGATGGCTGCTCCCTTCTCCTTGAGCCCCCTCCCCCATCACTTCCCTGCCCCTCCATCTGGTTTTCCTCCCATCTCACTGGCAGCTCCGTTTCTTCTCCATGTCCTTCCCCATTAAAGTTGAGTGTTCCAAGGCTCAATCCTTTGACTTTTAAAAAATTTTATCAACTTTCTCTTCCTTGGAGATCTTACCCAGTCTCACGCTTTTAAGTACCATGTCTATGCAGCAGCTCCCAAATTAATATTCCAGCCGAGACCTTGGACTTGAACTTACCTTCAGTTGTTTGTGGACCCACCCATTAGATATCTCACTCTTAAAACATCCTATACTGAACTCCTGATTTTCTCTCCTGAAATCTGCTCCATTGCTGGTCTTGCCCTTTGGAGTTAATGACATCTCCATCCGTCCTTCCTGTCCAAAAGAGACTTGGCATTGTCCTGGATTCTTTTTCTCACCCCCCAGCAACCCACCGGCACTTCTTGTTGGCTGCAGCTTGAAGATACCGCCCATTCCGACCTCAGGTGCCACCCGGGTCCGTTCTGCCATCACGTCTTGGAGGCGCCTCCCGTCTCCTAACTGCGCTGCTTCCGACCTCCTCCGTCTTCAGTACGTTCCGTTTGTTTTTTGGTGGCCCGGCCGGCCGGTACAGGGATGAACCCGGGACCTTGGTGGTGTCAGCACCATGCTCTAACCAGCTGAGTAACCGGCCAGCTCAGTGTATCCTCGAGAAAGCAACTAGAACGTTCCTTGTAAAACTGAAGGCAGGTCGCGCCTGCGGTGTAAACCCTCCCGTCAGCCGCCTGCTGCTCGGGCAAAGAGAGTCCCCGCGGCTGGGGCGGCAGCGCCTCGCCCTGGGCCTCTCTCTGCCGCGCCCTCGGCTGCTCCCTCCTTCGCTCTTTGCCAAAACGTCCCCTTCTAGGGGGACGGTTCTGGGGAGGTCGCGGTAGGCGCGCTCTCAGTATTTCCTCAGGAATCTCGGCCGACTTCGTGTTCACCTCGTGGGAAGAAGCTACCGGCCACCCCCGGGTGTTCGCCTCCAGGTCACGCAGCGCTTTCGTGGTCAGAGCCTGCCCGTGCAGGGAGCGCGAGGGCAGCCGGCTGGTTCTCGTGTGTGCAGCGCACCCCGTGGAAGAGCAAAGAACAAATCCATGCCGGAAGCATTGCTTTTTCAAACTCCGGTGTGCAAAATGCAGCGTGTTTTATTCGAATACTCAGGTACCATTAGGAAGGATCCCACAGTTCACAATGAAAGGGCTGGCCCGGAGTCACAGGAGTCACGGGAGTCACAGGAGAGACAGACACTCGGCCAGCGTGTGCTGGCGGCTGCAGGGCCGGCGCCTGGGGCCGCCGCGTGCGCAGCTGGGGAGGGCCGTATGTATCCTAGAAGGTTGCGCTGTGTCATTGTCACTGGAGGAGAGAACCGAGCGGGCGTGTAAGCCGAGCTGGGACTTTCTTACGGGGGGGACAGTCGCGCGCGGGGAGGTGACGTGGGGTGAGGGAGAAGCAGGAGGGGGGCCTTTTGTGGTTCTCGGAAATGTGAAACTGTCGGCAGCCACCTTGGGTGTTCTTCCTGTCCACCTGCCGCCATTTTAGGCTGACATTGGTCATAGCATAGTTGGCTCACACACAGCAGACAAGCAGGAGCAGGGCTGAGCCTCCCTGCACCTGGGGCTCCGAGCGGAGCGCGCGGTCGCTGGTCCCCGGTCCCCGCGGCGTCCTCCTCCCCCAGCCGCGCACGCCTGCAGGACGGGCCGGGCTGGGCTTCCTCCGTGGCTGGTCCCAGGGAGACCGTCCTGAGAAGACAGACCTGGGTGGACCAAGATTACCCTTTGAGACCCAATCCCCAGGAGAACAGAGGTAGTGAGGCGGGGGGGGGGGGGGGGGGGGGGGGCGGGGCACCGGAGCTGAGATTGGAAAAATGTTCAAAAATATATGTTTTTTCCTAGGCCGGCAAGAAAGTGCCCCGTTGCTCTCTGGTGGGAAGGCAAGCCTTGCTCAAACTCAGATTCAGACTTTTGCAGGATAAGTTATTGTTCATTTAAAAACAAATTTTGTTTTGAATTTTTAACTGTGGTAAAATACATGTAACAAAATTTGCCGTCTTAACAGTCTTTATGTTTACAGTTCAATAGTGTTAGGTCCATTCACGTTGTTGTGCAACCAGTCTCCAGAACTTGGGCGTTTTGCGAAATTGAAACTCTGTACCCAGTAAACAACAACTCCCCGTTCTCACCTCCCCCAGCCCCTGGCAGCCAGCGTTCTGCTTTCTGTCCCTATGAACTTGAGTGCTCTAGGGAGCGGGTGTAAGTGGGAGCACACGGTATTTGTCCTTTCGTGACTGGCTTATTTCACTTAGCATAATGTCCTTAAGGTTCATCCATGTGTGGCATGTGTCCTCCCTTTTTAAGGCTAAAAAAGTTAATGTTCAGATGCTGAATATAGGTACCTGTTCTTTGCATCCATACTTAAAGGCAACCCCATACGTTACACCAAATGCGACGTTTCCTTTTCCTTTGCTCTTCTACGCAACCAAATTTTACTATTACTGTTTTACATTCGTGTGGCAGGAGGTGGTTTTCCAAGTGTGTTCACATACATTCATTTTGAAATAATAGGTTATTGAGATATAATTCACCCATTTAAAGTGTACAATTTAGTGCTCTTTAGCATGTTCACATGGTTTTTAGTATGTTCATGGAGTTCATCACATAGCTCCAGCACTTGTAGCCTGTGCGGACTTAATCCCCCCATGCCTCAGTTTCCTCATGTATAAAATGGAAATAATAATAGCACCTACCTTGTTGAGTTGTAAAGATTAACAGAGATAAGACCTATATTCAGTGGTGCCTGGCACCTATTCCATGCTCATATGCTGGGGAGGTGGGGTGGTAGTGGCAGTAATTATTTGAGAGGGACAGGGCAGATGTTATCTCTGTTCTTCAAGGTAAGTGGCTTGCCTAAGGCAGTGGCGAAGGGGGGGTTCACCTAGGGGCCTTGCCTCATGACAGCCTGCCACCTACCGACTGTCATTTTTTGTTTGGCATGTGGGCATGTGATAGGTCCCCAACATACTGCAGTGCTTCACATGGAATCCAGATGCTGGCACTGGAGGTGAGGGCTCAGAAACTCCTAGGTGGAAACAGATAACATTTTAATAAGCACAGTTATCAAAATATGTACTTTTAATATATTTATTGAATGCTTTAAGAATAGGATGCTGTATAAATTTTAAAAATTCATTCTTGGTTAGGAATGAAAAGCTGTTCAATTATTAAGTTAACATGAATATTTTCTTATTTTCTTTCCCTTTAGTGGACTCATTGGGCGAAACTGGGCTATGTTGTTTGCTAGTGGAGGCTTCAAGGTGAAACTCTATGATATTGAGCAAGAGCAGATAACAAACGCCCTGGAAAATATCAGGTAGGTCAGCTGGCACCTTCTGGGAGGAACTGAAGTGCCTCTGGTCCTCTCGGTTGGTCTTGTTTATCATATCGTTAAGGCTGTGAATATTTGTGATTTCACTTTTTCATTTGATGGCTGTTGCATACGAGCTGGGAAAGGGTGGGCCTAAGGTGGTTGGAACGTGAATTAAGAGTGGAGGAGGGGATGGCAATGTGAGGAAAGGACCCTTCGGATCGAGAGGATGAGCGGTGGGAGCGGAGGAGGTGAATGTGGATCTCAGGCTGTAAGCCCAGATGAGTCTGTAGCTTCTCTTGCTGTGTCATGCGGGCGGGAGGGCTGGGGTCTCTGTCCTCTCTGGGCAGGATGAGCCTGCTCCGATCGTGTGACGGCCAGAGCTGTATTGGCATTTACCTTTTAGCAACAGAGGTCCCAAGGTTTGTTTTGACCTATTGATCTGATGACAGGACCCAAATTAAAACATCCTGAAGTTTAGTTCGAGGTTTAGCACTCACATGAGGAGACAAAACTGGAGTTACTTATGTGGGTGTTAATAGCTGTGACAATTGTACTAAAGGCATGAGAGTGGACAAGGAAATTTAGGTCTATGAATGATCAGCAACCTGCTCAATGACATAGGAAGACAAGAGATTCCAGTCCTGGTCTGTCTGACTTCAAAGGCATGTGAAGCATCTTCAGCATTCATCTATGCTATTTGCTTTACAGAGATTCTGCAAATATTACTTTTAATATAATATTTGATATGTGCAAAGGAATGGATCATTTATGTCAGTTTAGGGAGAATCATAATGACATACGCCCCTGACCACCATTTTAATCCATTCACCACTGCACGGTCCTACAATCCAGTTACCTCTTCAAGGCTCTACCTTGAATCCATAACAGGATTTCCCACCGTATTAACAGTCACAGTGGGAGCCAAGTTTCTAATATATAGAATCTGGGGGACACAATTCAAGCTTCAGTGAGTTTTGGGGGGACATAATTCAATCTAGTACACTGTGTATATGTTGGGGCAAGGAGTATTTGGGAAATTTCTGTACCTTCTGCTTAATTTTGCTGTGAACATAAAACTGCTCTCAAAAAACTGAAAACCTAGGAGTTAAAAAGACTACACAAAACAGGCCACAGTCTGGATCTGGCCAGGTGGTTTGCCAACCCCTACTCTAATATTCCCAATATTTTAGTGATTCATTTTGTATTATATACTTCTCTACCCTTCTCTCCCCCATAGAATATGAGTTCCTCGAGGTCAGAGATCTTAGTCTGTTGTGTTTACTGCTTAATCCCCAGTGCTAAAACATGCCCAAAACACAGTAAGTGCTCAACCAGTATTTTTAAATGAATGAAAATATGAATAAGTGACTCAGAAAAAACACATTTTTTTAAAATTTAAAGCCTCCCAGTATAGTGGTGAAGTCTACAGTGAAGTCCATTGGCATCTCCCCCGGATCCTTCTGAATCCCCTTCACCAGCATGGGGTGCCCATCCCTCAGCTTTAGACCTCTTTGTTGCTGAAGGCTCACACCTACAGCCTGCCTAAGAGCACTCACTACCCTGGCCCCAGACCAGAGAACAGAAATGCCTAGGAGTTTATATCTACCTAGGAAGGCCCATAGTCAATGACTGATGCAGGAACACGAAAGCTCAGCTCAGCAAAGTGACAAGCTTTGTAATGTACTCTATGCTCCAGAACTCCCACGGCATCTTGTTGAGCCTGGAACTTCTCCTGAAATCATACCCTTAGTTGCTTTCTTCTTCTTTATCCTATCTCCCCTACACCCTTACTGGTTTCTCCTGGGGGCACTTCTTTAACAAACCACTTGCCCAGGAATCCTCAATCCTCATCTCAGAATCTGCTTCTGATGAATCTGATCTAAGACAACATCAGGTATTGGAATTATCAGATATATAATGCAAAATAATTGCATATTTAAATATTCAAAATTTTGCAAAACGGAACCACAAAAAATAAGCAAAAGATGAGAGACTATGAAAATGAACAGGTATATCTGGAAAAGATAAAAACTGAACTTTTAAAATGACAGATTAAATTACTGAAATAAACTCAGTAGATGGTTTAAACAGCAGATTAAATACAGCTAAAATGAGAATTGATGAACTGGAAGAAAGATCTAAAGAATGTATCTAGAATGTATTCTGAAAACACTGAGAGACAGAAAATATGAAAGGTTAGAAGATAAGAAGGCAAAATAAGATGGTCTATCCATGCAATCAAAACCCCTTCAAGGAAAAGAGACCCAGCAGTCTCACTCTTAGGTATACACCCTGTAGAAACTCTTGCACTTATGTACTGGAGACATATGCAAGAATATTAACAGCAGCATTGTTAACAATAGCCCCAAACTGAAAAAAGCTATAAATTCATCAAGAGGATAATAGATAAATAATTTATAGCAAATTCACACAACAGAATATGATATAGCAGTGAAAATAGATTACTACAGCTATAAGCCATAATCTGAATGAATCTCAGAAATATTCTTATAAAGCACAAAAACAAGAAAACTACATAATATATTGTTTGGGGAGGGAGATAGATGATAAAAGTATCTTTTAAGGCAAGGAAATGGTAAATATGAAACACAGAATGTTTTCTACCTGTGGTGGGAAGGCAGGGGATGAGAGCCAAAAGGTGCACACAGCTGCTGATAACGTTCTAGATCTTAATTTGGGTGTAAGGGTCATGGATGCGTGGTTCTGAGGGCTTTAAAAGAAGAGAGCCTGTCTTTCTGCTCTCTCTGCTTCCATCATCTTGGAGTGTAAGACCCCTGGGTCACTGTCACCACCAGATGGACTCTGGACTTCCCAGCCTCAGAAACTGTAAGCAATAAATTTCATTTTTCTTTATAATTATCTAGTTCCATGTATTTTGTTATAAGCAACACAAAACAGACTAATACACACAGCCTCCCCCCTTCAACATCCCCCACTAGAGGTTTCATTTGTTATAATTAATGAACCTACCTTGACACATCATTATCCCCCAATGCATAGTTGACGTTAGGGTTTGCTGATGGTGTGCACATTTTATGGGTTTGGACCAACGTATGATGACATGTACCATCGTTATAGTATCATACAGAATAGTTCCACTGCCCTAAATATCCTCTGTGCTCTGTCTGCTCACCCCTCCCTTCCTCCTAATCCCTGGCAACCACTGATCTTTTTACTGTCTCCATAGTTAGCCTTTTCCATAATGTCGTATGGTTAATATCATATAGTACGTAGCCTTTTCAGATGGCTTCTTTCACTTAGTAATATGCATTTAAGTTTCCTCCCCATTTTTTCATGGCTTGATAGCTCATTTCTTTTTAGTGCTGGATAATAATTGCATTGTATGGGGTCTACTGCAGTTTGTTTATTCACCTAGTGAAGGACATCTTGGTTGCTTCCAAGACTTGACGATTATGAATAAAGCTGCTATAAGTGTTTGTGTGCAGGTTTTTGTGTGGACATAGGTTTTCAACTCCTTTGGGTAAATATGGAACATGATTGCTGGATCTTACGGTAAAAGCAGGTTTAGTTTTATAAGAAACCGCCAAGCTGTCTTCCAATGTGGCTGTCCATGTTGTGTTTCCACCAGCAGTGAGTGAGAGCTCCTGTTGCTCCATGTCCTCACCAGCATTTGGTGCTGTCACTGTTCTGGATTTTAATCATTCTAAGAAGTATATAATGATGTCTGTTTTAATTTGCATTTCCCTGATGACATATGATGACCATCTTTTCATATGTTTATTTGCCTTCTACATGTCTTCTTTGAGTTCTCTTATTTTTTGTTAAAAATTCTTTTAATCAAAATTTTTTTCTTACTTGCTGTGCTCACTGTGATTCCCTAATGCATAAAAATTATTCTTGTGCAGGATCCAGTGATTTTGTAAAGAGAGGCCCTTCAGCAATTCTGGTCGACCATAGTTCTGAAATCAGAAGCCTTCAGATAGTCCTTAAATAAATTTTAAGCCTCAATAAAAACAGCTCAAAGCCATGTGTTCTGTCTGCCATGGTAACAAGGGAGAAAATATACCTGAGAGAGTACTGACTAATATAAATAAGAAGCTGTGAGGCGAAGCATTTCCTTAGATTTTGTCAGAGTGATTTTAGAAGGCATCAAGATACGGAACATGGGCTGGCCGGCTAACTCAGTCGGTCAGAGCGTGGTATTAAAACACCAAGCTCCAGTGTCTGGATCCCAGTACAGGCCAGCCACCAAAAAAAAAAAAAAGAAAGAAAAGAAAAGAAAACCAGGGTAGGGAACGTGGTAATGCAAACAGCTTAACATTTGTTTTAATGGAGGTTTAATAGAGAACAATGGGAAGTAATTTATGGATCATTAAAAACCCATTAGGGGTAATAAAATTGCAAAAAGCTATTTAGGGGAATAAGACTTTAAGGAATTTATGGTATTCCTAAATAAGTAAAATTATATCTACTTGGTTAAATTCCTCCTTTATTCCCATGTTGAATAGTTTGTGTAAGTAAGAGCATAGCAAAACCCCCGCTTTGAAATGGTGGCTGATGAAAATGCTGTGCTTTGTATCCGTGCGTGCTGATCCTTACTTTTCTGCAGGCCTGGAGTTTTCTGTGGTTTCTGGCGATAGTATTTAAGATCTGTGGGTTTGGAGCTGAGAGGCAGTAGCTCACTGTCTTGCCTGGTGTTGGGCCCCAGGAAGAGGAGACCCTGACTGTCTGATTAAGTCCTGGCAGCCCTGCTTCGGCTCTAGGCTAGCAGTTGGCACACTTTTTCTGTGAAGGCCAGATAGTAAATGTGTCAGGCTTTGCAGGTCGTGTGGTCTGTCTGAGTTTCTCGTTGTGGACTGAAAGCAGTCATGTCAATCCGTAAGCAGATGGGCGCGGCTATATTCCAGTAAAACTTTACTTTATGATCAACAATGAACTTTCGTGTTCTTGTAGTTTTCACGTGTCACAAAATATTATTCTTTTGATTTTTTTCAGCCATTTAAAAATGTACAAACCATCCTTATCTCACAGGCCAGATAAAAACAGGCTGTTGGACCAGATTTTGCGTGTGGGCTAGGGATCCTTCACCCTGCTTCAGACTTTTCAGTTCTGTTACTATTTTATCTTTTATTTCGTGACGCCAATTCCAACTCACTTGTAACTAAGGGAAAACCTCACGGTTCCTAATTGAAAAGTCCTTTGTTTTATTTCTTGAGGTATTTGTATTTTAGGCCTTATTTTTTAGGTGTATCCTTAAAGGTTTGGCCACTTTTAAAGTTCTCTCAGGCATCAGAGAGTACATGTGGGGTTGTGGGTAAGTTTGTTTTCTTCTTTTTTTAAAACCAGGTTAAAGGCTTTCCTATTATCTATCCTCCTACTTTGCTTAAGAGCTATGTTTCTTAATATTATTGGTACCTAATTAGATTGAACTTTTAGGTATCACTTTGTAAGATTTTTTAACTGAAAAACCAAAATAATTTTTTACTGTTAGCAGCCTAGAAGCAAATATACTGAATTCTTATGTATCTAAAGTTTCAAAAGAATTCATACAAAGCTTTCCCCCGTAGCAGTGACTTTATTTTTATAACTCACATACATTCAAGCTCAGTTCACGTAGCTGTGCAGAACTGGTTATACTCCTTCGGCAGGAAGTGGTGATTTCAGGGTATCTTGTGATCAGCTGCCTCTCTCCTATTCCATTATTGCTAGCAAAGCACTTCAGCAAACTCAGGTGCAGTGGTGTCGTATTGCCCCCCACAGAGAGTACTGAATTCTTAGTCCTGAGTGACATGTAAGTGAAGCTACCTACTTCCTTTTCTTAAATCACAAGATGTTCAAATGTGCCTTTCCTGTGTAGAGAGTACAAGTTAAGAGGATTGAGACCAAACATTTCTGTAAATATTTTGGTTGGCATGATGAATTCTGAGTTTCAAAATTTTTGAAACCAGGAAAAAATTATGAGGTTACTTCAAAAGTTATGGAAAAATAGAATTAAAAGAAATACAAATCTTTCTTTGAACTGTTTGAAGTACCCTCATACTGCTGCTTCTTTCAGTAAGCAAATGTGTCAATTACTAAGTTAACAGTGACTGAGCTCATGTCAACAGCAACATTGTATACAAACGGTCCTCAGTTTACCATGGCTTAACTTAATGATTCTTCACCTTTGCAATGGCGTGAAAGCGATACACACTCAGGAGAAACCGTACTTGGAGCACCACACAACCATTCTGCTTTTCACTTTCATCACAGTGTTCATTCAGTACATTACATGAGATATTCACTTCCTTATTATGAAACAGGCTTTGTGTTAGATGGCTTTCTTTGCACAACTGTGGGCTAACGTGAGTGTTCTGAGCATGTCTGAGGTAGGCTGGGCTCCGCTGTGATGTTCAGTACGTTCGGTGTTCAAATGCATTTCGACTTAACATATTTTTGACTTAGGATGGGTTCATCAGGATGTGACCCCATTGTAAGTCTAAGAGCGTCTGTGTTGTGTGTGGTCCTCAGATGTTCAGGAACCCAAGGTTAAAACGTTCCTGACCATATATTGGGCAAAAGGAATGTAAGGGGAACCAACTTTATCCTTTTGTCAAGAGTATAAATGACGTGTCTTCCTGATTGGGTTGAATTAACTGATAGGTCAAAACGGGCATCTTTTATGACACTCTGTTTTGTGGGCTCCATGAAGACAGGGACTGCACCTGACACTCCCAGTGTCCCTCACTGTTCAGTGTCATGGGATCCTGTGCTAGCCATGTGGACGCAGAAATAAGCTTAATAATTGTTTAAACTGAGTCGTAGGAACCCTTTTTTGTCTCACAAGGTAATTCTTCTGGCTATATTTTTCATAGGCTTTTTCCCTCCCATCTGCCCCACCTTTGCCGTTTGGTTCATCCCACATTCTGATTCTACTTAATATTTTACAGTAGAAAACGTGGTTGAAATTTCACTACTTCTAGAAAATTCTAGGTATGTTGGACCTAATTAAACACTAATCTTTGCAAGTAGTAGAAAATGGTACCTTTTGATTCTGAACTTAAAATGAACTTAAATGGAGTGAAGTTGATTTTTTAAAATATTAAGGCATTGGGGGCTGGCTGGTTGTCTGACTTGGTTAGAACATGATGCTGGTAGCACCGAGGTCAAGGACTCGGATTCCCCTACCAGCCAGCTGCCCGCCCCCCCCCAATTAAGACATTAGAAAATTAAAGAAATTATTCTCACAACTTATACCATGCCAGTGGGTTGGTTTTACTGAATTAAAAAAAAAAAACTGTCCTTCAAGACTAATCTTTTTTTACCAGGGTGGCACAGTGAGAAACTTAACTGAGCATGTTTACGTCTTGTAGTGGAAAGAGAGGCTTGGCCTTGGAAAACCTTATTAGCACATGCTTCACTGCTTTGTCTTTGTTCTCGTGGTGTGCCCAGTGATTGGCACGTACTAGGTCGCAAGTAAGAATTTCAGAAGATGAATGTAGAGTTTTAAGAAGAAAACCAAAAATCAAGTGGACAAAGCTGTAATATGGACCTGTAGGTCAGGAGTGTTTTACTTCTTATGATTTGGAGCTAGTCTCATTTCCACATAGCAAGTGGGCCATTCTAGCCTTCAAGGGACTGGGACACCCTGGTGGAGGCTGTGTTGGCATCTCAGGGACCACCCCTACTTCAGGGACAGGGTAAGCTGCCCTGTCTGGCTTGCGTCCCAGCCTGACCGTGTCTTTTGGTACCTCGTACTCTTCCTCTCAGTTTCTCCACTGCTGCCCCTCCACGTCTGTGGGTAGCCATCCCAGAACTCAGACCCAGCCGAGGTGAATCATCTTTCTGACCAGACAAGCAGTTAATGAGCCACCAGAGGTGATCTCTGACACTAGGTGGCTGCCCTGTACTCTGTCTCCTTCATCACTGAGCCTCTCGTCCCTGAACGCAGACATGTCCAGTCATTGGGCCTCTGGACGTGTCTCTGACTTGCTACCCAGGTCTCTGTCCATGCTGAAACGTCTTGAGCTCTGTTTAGATCTGGATCCTCTGATGGATCTGTTCTGGTCTGGAGCTCACTCGTGGCTTTCCCATGTACTCTTGGCTAGAACAGCTGGGTGCAGTGCACGTCCCACAGTGGCCTCTCCCCATTGCCACACGACTCTGTGGCTTCCATCCCCCCTTTTGTTGCATGGGTCAATGGGACATCAGAAGAGGTGACACAGCAGAAGCCCAGAAAGTGCTCTTGCTTGCTGCTGGAGCCCTTCCTCTCCTCCATCCTGTCCGTCAGCTCCCTCTAGGCAGCCGGAGACATGTGGCCTGGCTGCAGCCAGCAATGACCAACACCAGTGCCGTCTGCTAGGCCGGTGAGTGAGGCCATCCTGGACCAGTGGCACCCAGCCAGCCCGCCACTGGCTGCAGCCATATGAGTGAGCCCAGACAGCCCAGCCAAAATTGCTAATGCCCAGGATTGCAATGTGGATGCTGGGAAACTGATATACTGAGGCTTGGTTAGGTTCCTGGGGTTAGGGACCTTTCTGAGTCCAGGGCCCGGGGGTTTCCAGTTTTGTCTTTCCACAGCTGTCCTGCTAACAGGGGAATTCCACTTCTGTAGGAAGTGATGCAGAA
Organism: Cynocephalus volans; assembly: GCF_027409185.1. Lineage (NCBI taxonomy): Eukaryota > Metazoa > Chordata > Mammalia > Dermoptera > Cynocephalidae > Cynocephalus > Cynocephalus volans. Next base: position 88,115,872 of record NC_084466.1, read on the forward strand.
CAAGCAGTCCCAGTCCCTATCCTAAAGGACATTGCATATATAAAATTTTATTGGAACACAGCTGTAGCCATTTGTTAAGCATTGTCTGTGGCTGCTTTTCAGTCTACAATGAGCAGTCGTGACAAAGAACATATGGCCCACAAAACCTAAAATATTTACCATCCCCCAGTAGGAGAAATAGATCAGTGATATATGGATAGTAATTAACATACCGTGAGATTTCAGGAGAAGTTGGGCAGTTCCAGCCAAACTGACAGTGAATGCTTATGGAAAAGATGAAGTTTGAGCATAGACTTTGTAGGAGAAATTCCAAGGACAGGAAAAACACATGTCAGGTGGGAGGAAAAAATCAATTGTATTTCCATTGACAACACACAGAAAACAGTAAAATATTCGCTACCATTACCAACAAGTGTAAGCAATCTGGATATACATAGTAGAAAAATGCAGAAGCCGTTCGTGGAGAAATTTGTTCAGTGTTATTGAAGGGACAGTAAAGAAGACCTAAATAAATGGAGAGACATACCCTACGCCTGGGCAAGAGCCTGTTGTGAGTCGTTAATTACCTAGAAGTAGGGTGCAGGGAGGTGGGTTGACGAAACCCTGCTGGACTGGAAAGTTCTGGCGTGATCTGAGTTCTGTTGCCAAAGTTCCCAGCAGTGGCATGGGGGCTCAATTGTTGTTTACCCCGACTTATCTGTGACTTCACAGGTCCTGCTGTCTCTTGGCTGTTGTCTCAGTTCAAATGATTGCTTCATTTTCCTTTTTATTTTTCTTCCCAAACAGAAATAGCTTTGCTTTATTTGATTTGTAAAAGTCATATGGGTTCAGCATCTCTAATCCAAAAATAAAAAATTTGAAATGCTCTGAAATTGGAAACTTTTTGAGTGCCAATAGATGCTCAAAGGAAATGCTCAATGGAGCTTTCCAGGTTTTGTATTTTTCAGACTATGGATGCTGAACTGGTGAATACAATGCAAATATTCCGAAATCTAGAAAAAAAAAAATCCGAAACACTTCTGGTCCCAAGCGTCTTGGGTAAGGGATACTCAACCTGTATATGCTTTTTCTTTTTTTTTTTTTTAAATTTTATTTTGTCGATATACATTGTGGCTGATTATTGTTGCCCATCACCAAAACCTCCCTCCCTCTTCCCTCCCCCCCACCCCCCACCAATGTCCCCTCTGTTTGCTTGTCCTATCAACTTCAAGTAATTGTGTCAACCTGTATATGCTAATTGTAATCTAAAAACTTGGAGAGAAGTCAGACTATTCTGACTGCCCATAGATGGCAGGAGTATGAGTGAGTCCTGCTGAGATTTCGGAGATGCACACTTCTGTCTGGCCCTGTGTGCTTCCATGCATGCCCACGCCCACGTATTGACAGTAAAGGTAGGCCTCTGAAGGTGTAGGTGGCATCAAGGACATGGGCTCAAAAACGGTGTGGATCCTGCCTCATCTGGTTATTGTCTCCCTGTGAGGTTTCTGACAGTGACAAACAAGTAACCCAAGTGCCACTTTTATGAACTGGGCCAGTGCTTGCTACTCCAGTGTAAACCTCAGTAATTGACTGACTTGAGGCTGAGGCAGGCCCCCTTCTCCTCTGCCTCACTCACTGTCCCTGATGCTGAGTGTCACTGCCAGCCAGGAGGGTGGGCAGGGGAGGAGGTCGGGTACCTGCTGGCAGCTGGGGCTGCAGGTCCGGGCAGTCAGACTCACAGCCCTCCCGAGGGGTAGACAGAGGCAGTTTTTCCTTCTGTGGTTCATTTAAGCTGATCCACCTCACTGAGAGGTTTTCAGATCCCAACATCTAAGGGCTGGGCAGACGGTGGTTACGAGTAATGGGTGGGTGGAGCCCTGGACCACTGCAGAGGGTCTTTGATGGAGGGCATCCCAGAGTTTAAAAACATGGTACTGTCAAACAAAAGAAGGCTGGGGCTACTCTTTTTAATAAGAAGTTTGGTATTCTGCCCTTTTTTCCCCACTTCAAAAACAACTAACGTGATTTTTAGAGTCTGCATCGTTGGACATCTGTCCCTGCTCTTTCACATTGTGGTGACCTAATTCCCGGTCTTGTGGAGTGTCCACTTAACCTGTCCGTGTGCACAGAGAGTGACCCGTAGGCACTCAGGGAAGCTGGCGTGGGCATCTGCATCTGCACGTTAGGGCCAGATCAGGGACCAGGAGCAGCAGCAGCATGGTCAGAGCGGTAGCTCCACACGGCCACCACCGGGAGAGGCCGGCCTTTTCTTCTCGCTGGTCTCTGCTCCTGGCCTCTGGTGTTCTTGGATTTCTGCAGCCAGAGGCCAGGCAGACTCACTTCCTGAAGCTTTGTTGCCTGGTTTTCCATATCTTCCCCTTGCCCCACTGCCTTTAGCTGCCTCAGATCCCCAGACCTTAGGGGACAGGTGGAGGTGCAAAACCTGCCAGAAGTTCCCTCAAGAGTTCATGGTGGACCAACCTTGAGGTCTGTAAGAGAAACGTAAGCCACGACCTTGACTCCCCAGGAGCTTGCTTTGTATGTGGAGCTGTGCTGCGGACAGGAGGCAGGCAGTGAAGTATGAAAGGAAATGAGGGGTGCAGAGCAAGTGGGGTCAGTATGGCTTAGTGGTCCAGGCCGTGAGCTTGGGAGTCAGATCTGGCTCAACCCTCAGTAGTTGGGTAACTCACCAAGTCTCAGTTTCCTTGCCTGCAATGTGGAGATGTAATAGTACCCTCCTCATAAGGTGGTTTGGGGAATTAAGTGAGATAATACATTTAGAGCTCTGAGTTCTTGGCATCTGTGACTGTTTATTCAGTTTCCAGGGTGTGTAGGGAGGCTGGTGTGATGGGAGCCAGCTGGAGAAGATCTTGAGGAGGAGATGGATTTTGCATTGGGTGTTGATGCCTGTGTGATCTTTGCATGGCTGTGGAGGTAAAGGAAGGGTTGACAGTAGTAAGCAAGGGAACCAGGGAGAAGCGTGCCGTATTTGATGGACCAGAAGAACAACAGCCTTGCTGGAAGGGAGGACTCCTTTTGGAGAACGTCAGGAAGGCTGTGAGACTAGAAAGTAGGCTGGAGTTCGCTGAAGGCAACTTTGACTTCTTGTTTGCTGTGGTTTGAACGATGGCATCCCTTCCCAAATTCATGTTGAAACTTAATTACCATGTAGCAGTATTACGAGGTGTTGCCTTTGGAAGGTGATTAAGTCATGAGGGTTGTGCCATCATGGATGGGAGTAGAGCCTCATAAAAAGGCACAAGGCTGAAGGGAGAGCCCTTTTGCCCTTCCGCCATGTGAGGACACAGTGACAGGGCAACATCTTAGAAGTGGAGACCAGACCCCTCAGCAGACACTGAACCTGCATGCGCCTTGATCTCGGACTTCCCAGCCTCCAGAACTGTGAGAAATACATTTCTGTTCTTTAGAAATTACCCAACCTCAGGTATTTTTCTTTATAGCAGCACAGATAGACGAAGACATCGTCTTAGAAGCTGGCACATTATCCTGTAAATGTTCATTAATTGGTTTAAAGAGTACGTATTATACTAGGTAGGCATTGTGCTTGGTACCGAGTGATAGGAAAACACTGATGCTTTTTGTGCAGTCTGACAACATGATGCCATTTTGGGGAAGATAAATCTTGTAGGAGAATGTGGGGTGGATTGGAAGAGAGAGAGCCTACTGCAGAGATCTAAAGAAGACACAGCTGTCAGCAATAAAAGTAGAGCGGGGGGGGGGGGTGGGGGGGGGTGGGTGGGTGGGTGGGTGTAAGCTCCACCTTGAAGGAAAAGCAACAGGACTATGAGAAGACGGAGAAGAGAAAGTTGAGATGCTTTAGGTTTTGACTGTGGGCGCCTGCTGGTAACCGTCCCAGAACTTTAGATGGTGGAGGGGGTGGGGTGTGACTGGGTAAGGAAGCACTTATGTTTTGGGGCCTGTGTATGGGCCATACTTCCTTGTTTCTTTCAGTGTTTGTAATTTTTTTGTTGAAAACTGGACTTTAAGATAATATAATGTGGTAACAAATCCCCCCCACCCCGTTTGTTGTTATCATTATTGTTGCTTTTTGGTTTTTGATTTTCCTAGACTAATTCTGTAAAGTTGGTGCTCTTAGTAGCACGTGGCCCTGAAGGCTCTGCTTCATTAGTTTAGTGGCTGCCTTATGACTGTACAGAGATTTCTTTAAATGCCTGGAACCAGTAAGTCTCCCATCCTCTGCTGAAGGGCTGTATGTGAGTCGAGGTATGACTTCCGTGCTCCAAGAGGCAGTTTACAGCTCAGCCTTAGCCTTCGCTTCCTGCTGCTCAGAGCCTCAAGATCAGCTGGAGTTGAAGAAGTAGGGCCTTCTGGGGTCTTTCCTGGGTGTGCACACAGCCCTGCAATGCGTGTGGCCTTCTGGATGCCCAGCAATGTGTCAAAGAGGCCACGTAACATTATAGACAGTACATTAGTGCTACTCTGAAATAGCTAAAGGCCTAGACAGTTATATTTAAAATGTTTTTTTAATTTAAAAGAAAATGCATACGGACAATTATTACTATGAAATTTATAACCCAAACCTGCATTCTCCTGTCATGTCTCAGATTTCACACCCAACTGGAAATGCATATCCTTTGGCTCTGGATAGTATTTCTGTATTATTATTTTGATGTCCTTCCCTATCACTTTTTTTCTTTCTTTCTAGGACACTTGGGAAAGTTTTTTAATTTTCTTGTATCTTCTCTTCTATTGGCCATCTCTTTGTCTTTTTGCTCTTCTTCTTAGGGTTTTCCACAAATTTATCTTCCAGCCGTTTTATTAACGTTTGTGTTTTAACTACCGTATATTTAATTTCCAGTTTCTCTTTCTGCAGGTTTTTTCTTACGGTATCCTGTTATTGAGTATTGAGTCATGGGTGTGATAACTTTTCTAATCTTTCTGTGGTTATTGCAGTTTTTTGAAGTTTTCTTTCCTTGCATTGCCCTTGTTTTTTCATAGTTCCATACAAAAATTGTGTTTTTGTTTTTGTGTTAACCTCTGTCTTTAACTTTAGAGTCTGTCCAGTGACTGGTAATGCTGTATTGTACATTCATATTTAAGAAAGAGACACTGAAAAACTGTTTGGAATTTGTGTGCATGAATTTGGTTTGCTAACTCCAGGGCACAGAGTGATTGGCAGGGATCCATGTTTTTCACCGAGATCTCCAAATATCAGGATCTGCGTGTCTCTTTTCTTTGATTCTTTAGTTTCTCCTGGAAAGAATCTGCCAATCTCTATACAACATGCTGGTTGCTAATCAAAGGAAAGGAATTGGAAGGGTGTGTGTGTGTTTGTGTGGTGTGTGTATGTTGTGTGTTTGGTAGGTGTGGTATGTGTGTGGTGCAGTGCACGTGTGCAGAGTGTGTGTGTGAGGTGTGAGTGGGTTGTGTGTGGGGTATGTGTGTGGTATGCATGTGTGTGGTGTGTGTGGAATGTGTGTGTGGTGTGGTGTGTGTGGGATGCATGTGGTGCGTGTGCGTGTGTGGTGTGTGTGTGGGATGCATGTGTGGTGTGTGTGTGGGTTGCATGTGTGGTGGTGTGTGTGTGGTGTGGTGTGTGTGGGATGCATGTGGTGCGTGTGCGTGTGTGGTGTGTGTGTGGGATGCATGTGTGGTGTGTGTGTGGGTTGCATGTGTGGTGGTGTGTGTGTGTGTGGTGTGTTTGGGATGCATGTGGTGTGTGTGTGCATGTGTGGTGTGTGTGTGGGATGCATGTAATGTGTGTGTGCGTGTGTGGGGGGTGCATGTGTGTGGGATGCATGTGTGTGGTGTGGGGGGGCGTGTGTGGTGTGTGTGTGGGATGCATGTGTGTGGTATGTGTGGGATGCATGTGGGATGCGTGTGTGATGCATGTGTGTGTGGTGCATGTGGGATGCATGTGGGATGTGTTTGTGGTGCATGTGTGGGATGAATGTGTGTGGTGCGTGCGTGTGTGGCGCGTGTGGGAAGCATGTGTGGTGTGTGGTGCACGTATGTGGGATGTGTGTGGTGTGCGTCTGTGTGTGTGGTGCGTGTGTGGTGCGTGTGGGATGTGTGTGTGGTGCGTGTGTGGGATGAATGTGTGTGGTGCGCGTGTGTGGCGCATGCGGGAAGCATGTGTGGTGTGTGGTGCGCGTGTGTGTGGTGTGTGGTGCATGTGCAGGATGCACGTGTGTGGTGTGTGCGAGTGTGTGGTGCACGTGTGTGGTGTGTGGTGCACGTGTGTGTGTCTGGAGGGTCCTCACCTCTCAGTACGTGTACTTTGCCTTGACCCAGTGGTTTGTGCACCGTGTCCCCGCTGCCCTCTGCTGGTCTGGCCCGTTCTCATTCAATTTCCTGAGGAGAGGAGGGGCTGGGGCGCTTTAGCTACAGGCGGCACCACTGCCAGTAACACTCCAGCTCCTCGCTGTCACTCATGCTGTCTGTCGGGCCTGGCGCCTGTATGTTGTGGCCTGGTCCAGGGTTTTGGGGGCTTTCTGACTTGCGCTCATTGCACTTTTCTCCCCACGATTACGTTTCAGTTTCCTCCACCCATTCGGCCATCTGCCTCACCACTCACTTCTGAGTTATTTTCTGTCTTCCAAAAAATTAACATCTTTTGTCCATATTGTCATCTGATATCTTTGACCTTCTGTGCCTATACTTTTTGAAAAAGATTCCTTTAGTGTGGTGTTATTTAGATTTCTGGAAGGAGCAGAGATAAATATGTGCCTTATTGTAATTCATAATTCAAAGTCTGAGGCCTAGATTATTACATGAATCACTTGGAATATACTAGCCAAAGCGATCTTCTAACTCATTCTGTACAATCTACAAGATGGCTATTCCCAAATCAGTTTATTTCTGAATTCTAGCACACATGGAGTTTTACTGTGTTTGCCATTTGTAAGTGTACAGTTCAGCCGTGTTAAGTACATGTACATTGTTGTGCAGCCGATCTCCAGAACTTCATCATCTTGTAAAACTGAAACTCTGTACCAGTTAGACAACAAGTCTCCATTTCTCTCTGCCCACAGCCCCTAGCACCCACATTCTACTTTCTGTCTCTATGATTTTGACTACTCTGGATCCCTCATAAGTAAAATTACGCAGTATTTGTCCTTTTTTGACTGGCTTATTTCACTTAGCATGACATACTCAAGGTTCATCCATGTTGTGGCGTATGGCAGGACTTCCTTCCTCGTTCAGGATGAGTAATATTTGTTGTGCCGTGTTTTCTTATCCATTCACCTGCTGGTGGACTATGAGATGCTTCCATCTTTGTTCTACTGTGAATGACGCTGCTGTGAACATGGGTGTGCAAATATATGAGATCCTGCTTTCAGTTCTTTTGGATAGACACCCCGAAGTGGGGTTGCTGGGCCATGTGGTGATTCTATTTCTCTTTGTTTGAGGGACCATCCCACTGCTTCTCACAGCAGCTGCACCATTTCACATTTCCACCAGTGGTGCTCAAGGGTTCCCATTTCTCCACTGTCTGTATCTTTTTAGATAAATAAATACTCATTTTTAACAAAAATTCCAAAATAGAAACATAAAAAAGTAAAAATCACCCATATCCTACCCTACACTGAGAATTGTTAGCGTTTCTTTTTCTCCAATTTTAAATAAAAATTTAGCTTTGCTGGTTAGGATGCAACTATTCTCAGTTCTAGTGTTAGGCTGCCCTCTAGAGGTGGTACTCATACATTGCAGCCATTTGTTAGGGGCAAATGGCTGCAAACCCGTTAATTAGGGGCAGGGCTGCAATATTCTGCTGTGTGTGTGGCTTTTGAAAATCCTGGTTGACTTTTCCAGGTGCTTATGTGCATCTTCTACAAAGCTTGAGGCAGAAGTTCTTCCGAAATTTTCAATAAAAAAATTGAAATTATTCTAACCAGGACAAAACACTGCCAAGTGGCTGGGTTTGATTTGTGGCATGCAGGTTTGTTGAACTTGAAGAGAACAAGAGGGAGCCTGTCTGAGTATGTCTGAGAGCTCCTCTAGACCTTTCATCTGGTTTTCCCTTGGAATACTACACAGCAAGGTCCTGGAGTGTGCAGCCCTCTGGTGGGTTAGTGTGTGACCATGTCTCTTCCCTAATGCCCATGTGTTTCTGTTCTTACCGTATCCTGCGCAGGAGAGGAAGGGCCCTGAGGCTGAATTGCTTCTGTAGATTCTCCATCCTGAGTCTGACCTCAAGAGCCAGTGCTGTGGCTATTCCTGCTATTGCTTTCTGTCTCCAGGGGACCTTCTCTTCCTGGCTCCATATGGCTGATCCCTGGAGGATCTAAGGAACAAGTGACTCTTGTAGTCTACTTATCTAATCCGATTCAGTGCTTTTGGAAGAAAGGCCAAAAATTTGCTTTGGATTAATGAAGAGACTTGAAGACATGCTGGCCTACAAAGGCTTGATGCATGTGTTTTTGTGCACATTGGGCTCTGACATTGTTCTCTAAAGGACGAGGTGGTTACTCACTGGCTTTGGCATTTAGAGACCCTGTGTGAGTTCAGTAGAAAGAAGGTTGTGCGAGGTTGGGAATGGTGGCTAAAAGAGCTTTATCTTTTGCTCACTTAAAAAATGACAAGAAGCAAATATTCCAGGATTGATGATGGCTAGCTCTGGATGGTAGAAATATGGGGGTGTTTATTATTCTCTCTACATTTTTTAATTTGTTAAATACATTGTGAAAAGAACATAGTTCGTCGGGCACTAGAAAAAAATCTGTCACTTATTCCTCTGTAACACCAAATATTTCTAATATAATGGAAGCAAGTTTTTTGCTTGGTGACTACAGACAGCTCTTCAGAGGTAAGAACATTTTTATTCTGGTTGTATTTATGGGCAGCGTGGTTGACTTTTACCGATGTAGTTGGTTTCTAAGCTTAGCCATTGCTGTAGGTCTAGTTTATGTAAATCGTACAGTTCAATACTGTTGTAATTTCCTTCTGCCAAGAGGCCCCTTTCATTTGCGAACAAAGTGGGTGCTGGGTCCTTTCAGGCTACAGAGGACACAGGTGCTCCGGTTTCCTCCCTGGGTGAGGATTGATTGTGAGGCTGTGTGAGGGAGAAAGGCATACAGGAAGCTGTCTGTGTCGCAGAAATGGGACATTGCTCCGGGGACGCCAGAGCCTCAGATGCTCAGATGATGGCTCCGGTAACTCATAGCAGTTCTAAGGGCGGTTGTGTCATAAGCAGGTCATTTTCTGAAATCCTGCCCTTTTAAGGTCTGCCAGTGTGGTGGCTCCAGTCCTGGCTGGTGTTCTGTTGCTCCTCCTGCCCTTGACCAGTCCGCCACGTAGGTCTTCCTTTCACTCTGCCTGCTGCTGCTCGGCACGGGCTCCCCGTGGGCTGGGCTCTGCTGCCGCCGCTGGTCACCGCAGACGTCTGCCTTTGGGTCAGCTTCCTGTCTTGGGGCCAGTCTGTAGAAGCCATGGTATTTGGCTCACGAGGGACCCGGCATGGCAAGCCTGTTGGAAATGAAATCCTGAGAGGAGATTGTGGGTTTAGCAGGTGTATTGGGGCTCCCTGAAGGGAAGGGAGGCCTGCGGCTTAAGTACACGCTCAGCAGGCCAGGACTCGGGGCTGGTGGCGCTCATGGGGGCCCTCACACTGCTCCCTTCAGTGTGTTGTGTACCTTGAATCTTCAGGTTTTAAACCAGTAAATTGTGCCAATTATCCTATAAGTAAATCCCACCAGGCAGGATTTTGTGTTAATGAGAGAGACGATGTGGTTTACAGGAAGAACGAGGAAGAAGCGGGTCCTCCTGATTGTGTTTCATGAGAAAGAACCAGAAGGCTGGAGCTGATACAGTCATGCTTCCAGCGCTTCACGGGCTCAGGCCAGTCTGTACCCTCATTGGGCTTTGATTTCTTTGGCACCAAAATGAATAGCGAGACTAAATTAAGAAAAGAAACATTCTTTTTGTTTTGATGTATTTCATAAGTATCTCTAGCTTTTCTTCTTTTTGGCAGCTCGCTGGTATGGGGATTTGAACCCTTGACCTTACTGTTATAACATCGTGCTCTAACCAACTGAGCTAACTGGCCAGCCCTCTCTAGGTGTTTTTAAGGCTAAGTTTATTAGATTCAGGTGAATTCATGTATGAGTATTATTTATGAATCTTTTTTTTTCCCCAAATGGCAAAACCGGGAAACAAAAGAAGAGGTAGCATTGATAACCCTAAAAGTCAGTAGTGTGTTTCTTCTCTGCACATGTGAGCAAAAACCATGATGTAATTAGTTGACAATTGTGTGCTATACATTTATTTATACAGTGGATGTCATATGCACATTGAATAACTTTCCATAATTACTACAATGAAGAAGGTAAATGTTTCCCTTTTCTCGTGAAATATAAAGAATGCATAGTATCTAGGAATACTGGACTTTAAAGAAACAGTCTGGAGTTCTGTTTCTGGCAATATGGCAAAGTATCCCTTTCTACTTAAAAGTATAATGTATGTTTTATAAAGGTATAGTTTAGACGCTTTAAAAATAGTGTATAGCTGTGTTGGCAAGAAAGAAAGGGAACTTCTCAGGGGCCGAATTTGGGAGCACCCATCCCAAGAGGTACTTGAGAGCTGCAGCCATGGCTGCTCTGAGGGGATTTGCTGATCTGGCTGAGCCGGAGCTTTGGTTCTAGCAGCCAACCTCAGTCTGTGCAACATGGGAAATCAAACTGGACACCCCCAATGAAACTAGGATTCCCAAAGGCCTCTGTCATTGGAGAAAAGGAGAACTAGGACAAAAATAATGCATCCTTAAGTGGAGGGGAGAAAGAGTTTCTCTGGGAGTTTATAACCATAAAGCAATCTGCAAAGTTTTGGAGCCCAAATTCACATTGCCTATATGGTTCGAAAAACTCTAAGCCAAGAATTCATGTTGGTTCCTTGGTTGGTAGTGCCCTAAGTGCCTGGCAGAAACAAAAGGCATATCATTTCCAGAGTAATATGCCTTAAGCTGAAGACTCATAGAATTCCCACAGGTAGAGTTCAGGGAGCATCCACTCACAACCAAAAATCACAAAACACGTGAGAAACAGGCATTATGAGCATTGTGAACTGCAAGTCAGATCTGAGGTTATAGTTTAGAATGTAATTCAGAGAGGTGAAGAAATAGAAATGTGAAAAAGTGGTTAAGAAATTTGGAGGACAGAGAGAATGCCTAATATATGTGACAACAGGGTTCTGAAAGATTTAGAGAGAATAGGGAAAAAAGGAATTTATGAAGATATAATGATTGCGAGTTCATGTCAATTAAAGACATGAATCCTCGGATTTTAGAAGAACAAAGTGTCCCAAGCAGGATAAACGAAAAGTATATCTATACCCAGATACAACATAGTGAAACTATCAAACACGAAGGAACAAGAGAAAAGTTTTAGAAGCAGCTAGAGAGCAAAGACAGATCACTTTAAAGGAATGATAGATTGACAACAAATTTCTCAATAGCCGGTGGCAATCAGGATGTGGTGGGATAATATCTGCAGAACACAAAATGCCATTCATGATCTAATTACCTCTTTGAGGAGGCCTTGTTAGGTAGGTCTTATTATATATGCATAATTTGGACAGTAATTTTACAGGAATCCTATACACATTACATATTCTCTTTGTTCTCAAAGTCTTTTTTTGTTTGTTTGTTTTGTTTTTAATTGGTGTGGTAGGCAGGATAATGGCTCCCCCAAAGATGTGATTAAATTAAGGAGGGCAAATGGGGAGATTATCCAGTGTAATCACAGGAGTCCTTACAAGACAAAAAGGGTGGCAGGGGAGTCAAAGGAGGGGACGTGAGCACAGAAGCAGAAGCCCAGGTGGAGATTGCTGACCCTAAAGATGGAAGAGGCTGTGCCCCGTGGATGGACGCAGGCACCTCTAGCAGCTGGGAAAGGCAGCAGCAGATCCTCCCCGGGAGCCCCTGCAGGGGAGCAGCCCTGTTGACACCTTGATGTTAGCCTAGTGGGGATTTCTGACCTCTGAATGATAAGATGCTAAACTTGTATTGTTTCAGCCACCGAAGTTATGGTAATTCGTGACAGCAGCAGTAGGAAACTAATACAACAGCTCTGTTGAGATACGATTTACACATCATACAATTGACTCATTTCAAGTGTACAATTCAGTGGTTTTTAGTATATTTACAGAGTTATGTAACTAAAAATTTTTGAGAGATGGATCAAAAACTTACTGTGAGAGGAAAAGCAAATGTGCTGGGACTCCATGGGCTGTCCTCGTGGTGGTGGTGCGGGTGGTGCACTGTGCGTCCTGGAGGCTGGCAGGACGTCACCAGTGTGAAACCACAGGAGCCCAGACTTTGTGCTGTTGCTTTTCTCTTAGCAGGGACTTTTCTTATGGTGGTTTTTGGTAAGCTTCCCTTAATGATGCTTCAAATATCTATTTGCTGGCACTTAACTGTGAACTGGTTCTTTCTTGATTTTGGCTATTAAACTAATAAATCTTAAATTCCCACTCTGTGACATCACATAGTGCCCTATACAGCAAATATAAACTTCCTGATGAGCTGGCGAAGACACACACTGTGTTTTGAACATTTTCCAGTAACTTTATAAGCCTCTACTTCAAGGAATCTTTTCTGTATAAAAATTTAAAAATGCCTCCTCACTGGGGGAAATGGTCAGAAATGTCCAGTACCCAACAGTGAGTGGTTTTGTGTGTGATGAAGTCTGAGGAGGGACTTCTGTGTGTTTGTCCTTGTGACCCTCCAAAATAAGATAGCCATTTTCTGGCACTATTTTAAGGTAGATTTTTTTAAGTTGATGTGTTGCAGATCTTTCAAATTACTTATATGAGAAAAACTCATACATTCTCCTCCTCCCTTTAAAAAAGCAGAAACCCAAGTCCCGTATGTGGGGGACTCATGGTCTTTTCCATGAAGCTGCTTTTTGTTAAAGGGAATATAGAAATCTATTTGTATTTCAGCCTATCTTTGTTTTTTTGGGGGGGTTTTTTTTGTTTTTTTTGTTTGTAGTAACAGCAGCAAGAAAGTTTCTTTTCTTCCATTTATACCTAACACCAAATACACAGCTTTAAGAAAAATGCACAGCATTAAGAAAGAGGAGAAACAGGAACAAAACAAAAGAGCAGCCTTGATGCTCGCCTCTGGCCGGCTCTCGCGGCTGGCCGTGGCATTGTCGCCTTGGCCTGCAGCAGCCTCACAGGCCACCAGCCTCAGAATGAGGCCAAGCAGGGCTGCCTCCCGAACCTGTCTACGTCTAGGCAAAAACGAGGGCACAGCGCAGACACAGCTGCTGAACACTGTCCCTTGGCCAGCGTGAGCGACTGCTACTTCTTTTCCCATTAGTCTCCATTTTCAGTCTAGTCTCTCCTCCATATAGGTGAGATTGATTGAGATAACCGATTTTCAGATTGCCCTCGCTTTCTGACAGCATCCAGTCTAGGGAACCCCACTTCCTCAGAGCCCCAAGTCCTGGGGTCAGCGCTTTCTGCAGCCTCTCCCTGGGCTGTGTCAGTCCCCATGCTGTCCCTGCTGTGACGCTGGGCCCTGTGCTCTCCCTGCTGCAACGCCAGGCTTGTCCTGCTGCAGCTGTGGTCCTGGCAGCTCTTCACTGAAGGGCGTTGATAGCTGAAAGAGAAAAACCGTGCTGTGAAATGACCTAAAAATTATTTGACTCAATGGCAAAAAGTCCCCAGAGTTCTTTGGAAAGCACGGATGTTGTTCCTTAGGCAGCCTTGAAATGTAGCATCACTGGCTACATAATTTGTAAGGCCCAGTGCAAATGAAAATGGGGAGCCCCTTGTTCAAAATTTATCAAGAATTTTAAGACAGTGACAGAAGTGCGCAAAATCCAGCATGGGCTCTGCTGAGGGGGCAGGGTGACCGCACCGTGGAGGCAGCAGGAAGCCAGCGCTGATCATCAGACGTCCTCTCTCAGCCCTGCACCCCAGGGCAGCGGCCCAGGATGAGGTGGAGATCCACTGCTTTTCAGTCCCCTCCCCACTTCCACAGTCCTTCTTTCATTCTTTATTTTTTAAAGTGTAAATTTAAAAATGTTTTAGTTGTGGTAAAGTATGTATAACAAAACAATATTATCTTAACCATTTTTCACTGTACAGTTTGGTGGCATTAAGCAGATTCACGTTGTTTTGCAGCCATCACCACCACCCATCTCTGGAACTTTTTCATCTTCCCAAAGTGAACCTCTGTCCTCATTAAACACTGGCTCCCATTCCCTCTGCTCCACAGCCCCTGGCAAACAGCATTCTAGTTTCTGAGTAGAATCAGGCAGTATTTGTTGTGTCTGGCTTATTTCACTAATCATGTTGTATAGCATGTGACAGGATTCTCTTCCTCCAAGGTTGAGTAACAGTCCACTGAGTGTACACACAACGTTTTGTTTTCTCTTCATCTGTTAATGGACGCTTGGTTGCTTCCACCTCTTGGTTATGTGAATAGAGCTGCTGTGCACATGGTGGACAGACATCTCTTTGAGACTGCTTTCACTTGTTTTGAGTATGTATTCAGAAGTAAAATTGCTGGATCATATTGTAATTCTGTTTTTAATTGTTTAAAATACTGTTTTTCATAGCAATTGCACCGTTTTATAACCTCGCCAGCAGTGCACAGCCGTTCCATTTTCTCCACATCCTTGCCCAAACTCGCTACTTTCTATTTTTTTGATAGTAGCCATCCTAATGAGTGAGGTGGTGTCTCATTGTGGTTTAGATTTGCATTTCCCTCATGATTAGTGACACTGAGCTTTGCCTTCAGATTTGTTTTTGCATACTCACGGTGATCATTCTCTACTTTCCAGGAAGGAGATGAAGTTGCTGGAGCAGTCAGGTTCTCTGAAAGGCTCTTTGAGTGCGGAAGAGCAGCTGTCACTCATCAGCGGCTGTGCCAACATTCAGGAAGCAGTAGAGGGCGCCCTGCACATTCAGGTGAGTGAAGGATGTTGACTCTCAAGTCTGCAGTGTCTTCCAGCTTCTCTGGAAGTTCAGGGCAAGAAAAATGCACTGGAAGGTGTGGACAATTTGTATCTTAAAAGTCAGAGTTGTTTTATGTGATAGGGAACATGTTCCTTGAAACATCCCTGATACGGTTCTCATCAAACCACTGTGACCATGCTATGTTTTAGAGGTGTTACAATTTTGAGCAAAAATAGACTTTCTGGACTGCTAATACTATTTTATTTTGTTTTATCATCTTATTAAATGAGAGCTTATATTCTTGTTCTCATATATAGCTGAGTAAAAGCTTAAAGAAATCACCTAAAAAAGACCTTTCATTTACATTTAGCCCTTTCAACAACTTCACTTAAAAAAAGAGGAATCCCCACGGGTACTATTTCCGCAGCTGAATAAGCCTCAAGAGATGAAGTGGTTTCTCCACAGGGGCTGTGAGTGCAGCTGGGGGCTCTCTCCAGGCATCTGTGCCTGCTGGAGCTCTGTGCCACAGACAGTCCCTATCCCCGGGAAGAACCCCGAGGTATAACATTGTCTTTGAAAGTTTACACTTATTGCTATAATGTTTAAGTCAACTACCCTAAAACTAAAAGAGTCATTATTCCCAATACCCATCCTTGATATTTTGTGTTCTGGGATTGACACATTTCATGTCATTATGATGTTGATTTTCTAGCTGCGAATTTGGGAGCAAACCCAAAAGGCGGTATGTGTTTTATGGTCAGCTGCTGCTCTGAGATTCAGGTCAAATACAGGAGACAGAGATAGTCTCTCTGGCTGTAGGATTTCTCTAGTTTTATGTCAAAATAGAACATAAGGAGAGGACCATTTTTCAATTCCTTATCTTTCTAGTATGCTCATCTATATCTCTTGATATGGTGTGAAGGTTGCATGAAATTGAAGGTTCTTAAAAGGCATGAGAGGGTTTCTTAGGTGAGCTTTCAAGTGTTGCTGTGTCAGCCCCTGCTGAGGTTGTGGGTGCTGTAAGAGGACTTGCTTCTCAAGAGCACAGCAACTTTCCAGGCCTGGTCTCGGCACGGGAGCTTCTCCACATGGGCTTGGTTCTTAAGGAAAGTGCATGCTTCTGACTCGAGCTGCCAGAGGAGGAAATACAGTTTAGATTTTGTTGCTCCTTCCGGTGGCAAAGACAAGGGGGTGCCTCCCACCGAGGTGGCTGTGGTTGAGAACACAGACCCAGAGTGGGGTGGGTGTGGGGTCAGTCCTGATGCTTGGCACTTAGTGGCTCTCTGCCTTTGGCAAGTTTCTTAACTTCTAAGTCCCATTTCTTCGTCTATAAGTTGAAGAGGAAATCTACAGCCCTGGGTGGTTGTGAGGGTTTTCATCTATGCTCGTACCCAAGGTGACCCTCATGAAAGGCCAGACTCAATTTTTCCAAGGAGAAGATTTTTTTTTAAAAAAAATCCCTTTTTGGGGTCAATTTGGTATATAATATTCAAGTGCCAGAAATGGCATATTATGTATACATATATGCCTAACTTAGTTATATAATGTGACCTGAAATATGAACATGGAATATATTACTGTAATATTTCTTCTTTCACGTTTCAGAAAACACTTTGGATCAAATTCTGGATTGGAATCTCTGACTCCAGTGTGTTTGTCCTCATTAGAGTCACTTCTGTTGTTGTTGTTGTTTTTGTTCTTCATTTATTTATTTATTTAGAGTCACTTTTTGAGTCTCTCCAGACAGTTTTCCAGAACACATTATCTTTGCCTCCTTGGAGATGTTTGCTATTCAGAGCTTTTTTTAAAAAAAATGTATTTATTTATTATTATTATTTTTTTTTTTACATTCTAACATGTGGAGCAGTTGGGAGAGAGGAGGAGAGGGGAAAGGGGAAAGGGATAGGGTGAGAGGAGAAGGAAGGAGGGAAGGATGTGGTCAAGGCCCCTGGCACCCCCCTCATTCTGGCAGGGGAGCCCAGGGGGCTTCTGGTGGAGCTCGGTCATGGCTGGGCTGGATGTAGACTTTGGGGGTGTGTGGCTGAAGCCCTCAGCGCCCCCCACCCTGGCTTGGGAGCCTGGGGCTCTTCTGGTCATTTTAGGTTTTATAGGTGTTCTTTGGTGGTGTTAGACCTTTACTGGTTAATATCAGAACTTTGTCTATGATCTGTGGATTTTTTGTTTTTTCTTTCAGTTCTGTGTTGTATTATTTGCTGTTTCCACCACTTAAATTCTGCACTGGAACTAATTTGTTGTCCTTTGCTTACTTCTAAAATGGGGAACTTCCTGGGGGAACTAGCACTTGAGCCCTGTGGTTGAGCTAAATTGCTGCTTTGCTGCTGATTCCCTGGGGAAGGCTTTTTGTGCAGCTCAGGTTTTAATCGTTGACCTTGTAAGCACTTCTGGGTCTTGTGAGGTCTGGTATACCTGTATTATGTGGAAACTCTGGTCTGTACCTGAGTCTTTTCAGCAAGTTGCACCCCCTGCAGTTGTATATTCCTGACCAGTCTCCACTGAGTGGGCCTGTGCTGATTGGGGGGCAGATCAGTTGTCCATGCTGTGCCCCAGTGTTCCCCCGGTGGGCCTGTCTCCCCTACTGCCCATGCTCCAAACACTTCCCATGGGATGGGCTGTTCACCTGTCCCTTGTGATGACTCACCAGCCTTTGGGTGGCTCCTTTTCTCAGTTGTCTGTGGCCCCTCCCTCCTGTGTGGGTCCACAGGAACCCTCTTAGTGGTCTTGCTGGCCAGGGGGGCCCAAGGCCCTCTTGTCCCCTGCTGCCTCTAGGCAACTCCATCTGCAGAGCACAGCTGCGGCTTTTGCTGCCTCCTGCCCCGTGCGCTCACCAGCTCCAGCCTGGAAGCGGCCAGGATTCGAAATGGTTGGAGCGTTTTTTTCTCTCATCGTGGCTTCTCCCGCCTTCATTCACTCCTTAGGTCTCTCCTCCTCTTCTCCTGAGTTCTAGCGGCCCCAGCTTGGCTGTTGTTGCTTTTTTATAGCTGTAAATTGGTTGATTTGTGGGAGAGGGTGACGCTGGGGACCGTCTGTTCTGCCACCTTGACTGGAAGTCTGCAGAGCTTTTTGAATCCATCTGTGATGCCACTGGAAATTTTTTCTATCAGATGATTTCTGTAAACATGTAAAACTAGCATGATTGAGTTAGTTTAGGCTGATGTGTCTTCCTCAAACAACGTATTGTTTTTAAAAAAATGGAGAATCCTCCAGAGTATGAGACATTACAAAGACTTGAATATAAGGTGAGTCTTTCTTTTAAGAGATAATTTTAGAAGGGAATATGCTAACTTCTAAGGTATGTAGAGTGTTTATCACAGTACTTGGCACATAGGAAATGTTCAATAAATGGTAATTATTTTATAATGTGGCCATTGGTACACAATTTTGGTAATAGTCAAATGACATGGAGCACTCTGTGGTGTTCTGTGCATAGTAAGTACTGAAAACTGCTCTTTAACTAGAGTCTGTCTTTATTTTATAGATGAAATGAATGTATTTCATGGCATTTCCATGTTGAACAGCGTGTGTGATGCAGGACAGCACTGAGCCAGGCGGTCTGGGGGGAGGAACGTAGTGACGGGTGGTGCCAGTGCAAGTAGGTTTAGTTCCTTGAGAAGGAGACTGTGTCCTTGAGAAGTGGTCTGTCCCTCCCGTACCACAGGGAATAGCCCTGACCAGAGGCTTTGGGAAGGTTTAGCGAAGGTAGGATTTGAGCTAGCCTTGGCCTTTGACAAGTGGGTTTGGGGGATGTGAGGGGGGCAGAGGTGGGGACTGTGTCTCAGAGAGCAGTGAACACAGGACGAGAGGTGCCTTTGAGTATGTTGTAGACACCTGAGTAGGTTGGGGAGGCCGAGTTCCAGGCCTGCTGGAGAGTGGGAAAGGCTGGAAGAAAAGGCGGAAGCCAAGTCGGGAATGGCAACCCAAAGAGTTCCATAGAGGAAGTGACTTAATACTGTAACGTGCTCAGAGTAGTACATGACGCACAGAAGCACCGTTTACGTGTTTCCTTAAAGAATTGAAGGGCTTGGGTTTCAGTCTATATCCTGATTAGAATCCTCCAAGGAAGGTGTTTAGTAGGAGAGAGAAACTGATCAGAAGGATTTGTGGGTAAGAGAAAAGAATCAAGATTTCATTTTTACACCGTGACTGGAGTGATGTTTACATGCTCCTTTATATGATGAGGGGCAAATTTGATTCTCCGCATTTTATAACTTGTGCATGTTAGTGTCTCATCTGTGTTTACCAAACAAACAAGTAAATAAAACCCTCAAAACAAAGCCTACCTAATGCTTTACTATATGTGTTAAATTGTATTAGTGTTTCTAAAAATCCAAGAATGTTAAAAATGTTTGTTAAAGAATTAAACATCTCTACATTATAATGAAAGTTTAGGAAAATCCCGCTTAGGTTCATTATTCCAAAAATATTTAATATTTTAGTGGTATTTGTATTTCTTTCCATTTTTCCTGTTTATCTTCTCATAGAATTTTGTATCATGGTTTCTATTAAAAATTAGAACATTTTCTTGCTGTGTGATTTTGCTCAGGACTATGTCAGATAGAAGTATAATTTTTGGACTTAAAAACAAGTGGTAATATTTATCATTTGATGTCAAACCTGAAAGAACCTTCCATCTAAGAATGCCTTAAGGCTGAAGTTCCAAAAACCCAAGCGCATCAGCCTGGCATCCCCTGCTCACCCGGCCCTGTGTACCTCCTCATCCTCACTCTCGGAGACTTCTTTCTAGCTGTACCCTCTTATAAGCCCTTACCACTCCTTTCTCTGATTTATGCAAGGAAAAATTCTCATTATAGAAAAATTAATCTAGGTTACTTGGAGACAGTTTTCCTCTCTCTCTCTCTCTCTCTCTCTCTCTCTCTCTCTCTCTCTCGCTCGCTCTCTCTCTCTCGCTCTCTCTCTCTCGCCCCGGCAGTGTGAGTGTAGTTCTCCCTGGTAGATTGTCTTCTTCCCAAACCTCAGAGGGCTGGAGCATGAGTTAGAAAGTTTCCTAATACTATGCTGAAATGTGGGAGCATTGCAAGAAAGAAACCTGAATTTCTAGAACTTGGTACAATTTTGAAATCACATCTTGCCTGGCCAGAAAATCTACTGTGCTGAAAAAATAAGTTTATTCTGAAAAGCCTTGTCTAAAGCATTGACTCTTAAAGAGCGTTAAGGATCATTATCTGTGATGTAGAGGTATTATCTAGTCTCTGGAATTTAAGTCTTGAGATCGCAGTAGCTGGTAGGAGCTATGGGAATGATTTATAGAGTTACGAAGTTTAAATGCAATTTCCTTATACAAAATAAAGACGGCAACTGAAATCTAGAAGTAGAAATTATATTTTCCACATTGATAATGAGAATTTGCATTGTAAAACTGCTAGTCATTTTGATAAAGACTTTCAGACACTGTCAGTAATGACAGGAAGCAGTGTTTATAAATACTAGCACCATTTTTGAAATTTTTCTCTTTTCTTAAAGGACAGAAGTTTGTTGGACTTTTGGTTTTTGTTCACCAAGGCTCAGAATAATCCTTCTTTTGGTAGGGGCGAGGGTGGGGTGAGGGGGGTGGTCAGGCAACATAGGGCACACGGGGTGGCCAGCACTAAAAATAGGAGTGTACGTCTAAACTCCAATTTCACTTTTCCTGTTGCATTTTTTTTTTTAATCATAAAATCAGGTTTGTTAAGGTATAATTTACATAAAATAAATTCACCAGTTTTAGTGTTCAGTGCTACATGTTTGACAAATGCATATAGTCAGTAACCAGCGTCACATCCAAGCTTTAGAGCGTTTCCATCCCCCTGCTGATGGCCCTCCCTCCCCTGTGCAGTTAATCTCCTCTCCCTCTCCCCAGGCCTGACCACCACTGATCTGTTTGTCCCTATAGTTTTGCCTTTTTCAGACTGTTATATGAAATGGAATCATGCATTATGTAGCCTTTTGAGTTTTGATTCTTTTACATAAGAGTAAAATGAATTTGACATTTGTACATGTTGTGTTTATCAGTAATTTGCTTCTTTTTATTGTTGAGCAGTACTCCACTGTATGGATGGACCCCAGTGTATAGCTATTTGCCAGTGAGGAACATGGGTTGTTTCCAATTTTTAGCAATCATGAAGAATCTGGTATTAACGTGTATACAGGGTTGTTTTTGTTTTTTTTTTTTTTTGTGAACGTTTGCTTTTATTTCTCTTGGGTAAATATCTAGGCGTGGAATTGCTGGGTCATATGGTAGGTATATGTTTATCTTTATAAGAAACTGCAAAACTATTTTCCAATGTGGCTGTACTATTTTGCATTCCCAAGAGCAAAGTATAAGAGTGCCAGTTGCTTTGCACCTTGTCAGCCCTTGGTATCATCAGGATGGATTTTTCTACCATTTAAATATGTCTAAATATCTATCTTATTGTGGTTTTAATATGCATTTCCCTAGTGACTAATGATGTTGAGTATCTTTTCCTATGTTTATTTGCAATTCATATAATCTTTGGTGTAGTATCTGTTCAAACCTTTTGCGTATTTTTTAGAAACTGTGTTGCTTGTTTATTATTGAGTTTTGAGAGTTCTTTATATATCCTGGATAAAATTCCTTTACAGTAGTTCCCACCTTATCTGCAGTTTTGCTTTCCACAATTTCAGTTACCCACAGCCAATCACAGTCTGAAAATATTATATGGAAAATTCCAGAGATAAACAATTCATCAGTTTTAAATTGTGTGCTGTTCTAAGTAGGGTGATGAAATCTTGCCCCATCCTGTGCTGTCCCACTCCATCCTGCCTGGATGTCCAGCATGTCCACACTCCCGTGTGTCACTTTATGCTCCCCTCCCGTGAGTCACTTAATAGCCATCTAGGTTATCAGATCGACTGTCTGGTGTTGCAGTGCTTGTGTTCAAGTCACCTTTATTCTACTTTATAACGGCCCCACAGTGCAAGAGTAGTGATGTTGGCAACTTCGACATGCCAAAGAGAAGCGAAAAGTGTTCCTTTAAGTGAAAAGGTGAAAGTTCTTGACTTAATAAGGAAAGAAAAAAAAATTGTGTGCTGAGGTTGCTAAGATCTAAGGTAAGAACAAGTCTTCTATCTGTCTGTGAAATTGTGAAGAAGGAAAAAGAAATTCTTGTGTCACATATATAGGGTTTAGGGCTGTTTGCAGTTTTAGGTATCCACTGGGGTCTTGGAACATATCCCTTGTGGATAAGGGAGACTGCTGTATTAGATATGCGTTTTGCAAACATTTTCTCTCAATATTTTTGGTTTTTTGACAGTGATGTTTGAAAAGCAGCAGTTTTAAGTTTTGACGAAGTCCAATTTTAATTTTTTTCTTTTACACATTGTGCTTTTTCTGTTCTGTCTTCAGAATCTTTGTCTAACTCAAGGTCACAAAGATTTTCTCCTATGTTTTCTTCTAGAGGTTTTATAGCTTTAGATTTTATACAGGGTAAATTGTCATCCAGTTTTTCCTCTATCATTTTTTGAAAAGACTATAATCTCTCCATTGAAATGTCTTTGAACTGTTGTCAAAAATTAATTGACCACATATGTGAGGGATTATTTCTGGACTGTATTATATTCCACTAATTTATGTATTTATGATACTTTGTTATAGTAAATCTTGAAATCAGATAGTGTGAATTCTCCATATGTGTTCTTTTTCAGGATTGTTTTGGCTACTCTAATTCCTTTGAAGGATATATAAAAAATTGACAGCTGGTCAATTTTTACAAAAGGCCTCCTAAGATTTTGATTGAGATCCCAGTGAATCTATAGATCAATATAGGGGAGAACTGATATCTTGACAAAATTGAATTTTCCAATTCATGGACATAGTATATTTCTCCATTTATTTTTGTCTTTAAAAATTTCCGTTATGTGTGTTTTATAGTTTTTAGCATACAGATCTTGCACGTTTGTTGGACTTATAGCATAAGGATTTAATGATTTTGGTGCCATTGTAAATAATACTGTTAAAACTTTTCAATTTGCTGTTGTTTGTTGCTAGTATATAGAAATACAATTAAGTTTTGTATACTGTGATCTTGCTAAACTTACTCATTAGTTCTAGTATGAGGAGACTTCAAAAAGTTCATGGAAAAGTGGAATTAAAAGATAGAAATTAAAAATATAAGCTTTATTTTTCAATATTAGCTTCATCAAATTCAAGACACTTTTGTAAGCGATGATACTAGCCATTTACTCCATGCCTCAAGAACTCAGGGTCCTGGGAATTTAATCATGTCTGTGCAGTCCTTTTTACATTAACTGTAGAATAATGGGTGTCCTTTAAAGATTTTTTTAAGATTAGGAAACAAAGAAGTCAGAAAGAGTCAAATCAGGACTGTAAGGTGGATGCCTAATGATTGCCATTGTTTGATGAGAGGAATGAGCAGGAGCATTGTCATGGTGGTTGAAGCTTTCCTGGACATTTTTCTCCTAAAGCTTTGGCTAACTTTCCCCAGACACTCTTATAATACACTGATGTGACTGTTCTTTGACCCTCCAGAAAGTCAACAAGCAAAACGCCTTAAGCATTCCAAAAAAATTGTTGCCGTGATCTTTGCTCTTGACTGGTCCACTTTTGCTTTGACTGGGCCATTTCCAGCTCTTGGTAGCCACTGCTGTGCTTGTGCTTTGTCTTCAGGATGGTATTAGTAAAGCTGTGTTTCTTCTCCTATTACAGTTCTTTGAAGAAATGCTTCAGGATCTTGACCCCACTTGTTTAAAATTTCCTTTGAAAGTTCTGCTCTTGTCTGTGGCTGATCTGGCCCCAACAGTTTTGGCTCCCACTGAGCAGAAAGATTGCTCAACTTTAATTTTTCAGTCAGAATTGAGTAAGCTGAACCAATTGAAATATGTGTGGTGCTGGCTGTTGTTTTTGCTGTTAATTGTTGGTTTTCTTTAGTTAGGGCACTAACAAGATTAATTTTTTCTGCACAAATTGCTGTGGATGGTCTGCTGCTGGGGCTCCATCTTCAGCATCATTTCATCCCTTCTTAAAATAAGTCATCCACTTGTGAGCTGCTGACTTCTTTGGGGCATTGCATAAACTTTGCATAAAGCATCAATGATTTCATCATTCTTCCACCCAAGCTTCACCATAAATTTGATGTTTGTTTTTGCTTCAATTTAAGCAGAATTTATGTTGTTCTGATAGGGTTCTTTTCAAACTGATATCTTATCCTTTTTAGTGCCTCAAATTAGATCCTGTTCAGACACATTGTAACAAGTTAGTATGAGTTTATTTTGGTGCAAAAAACTTTGCAATCCATGGATTTTTTTTTATAATATGAATTTTCCATGAACTTTTTGAAGACTCCCTTGTAGCTTTCCCATGAACTTTTTGAAGGCCCCCTCATAGCTTTTTTGTAGAATTTTTAAAAATAATTTTCTGTGTACACAGTCATGTGTCTGTGAATAGTTTTATTTCTTTCCTTTCCAAATGGTATGGCTTTTATTTTTCTTAACTTATTGTACTGGCTAGGCTGTCTAGTGTGATGTTGAAGAATAGGTATCCATGCTTTATTTCTCCTTATGAGGGGAAGCATTCTGTCTTTCCCCACTAATTCTGATGGAAGTTTTTTGTTTGTTTTTGATGCCTTTTATCAGAGTGAGGAATTTCCCCTTAATTCCTAGTTTATTGAGAGTTGGTATCGTTAATGAATGCTGAACTTTGAATTTTGTCAAATGCTCTTTCTGCGACTGTTGAGATGACCACATGGTTTTTCTTTTTAAATCTGTTTTATGGTGAATTTTATTTTAGAATGTTGAACCAAACTTACATGCCTGGGACAAATCTCACTTGGTCATAGGTATCATCCTTTTTGTATTTTTCTGGATTCAATTGGCGAATATTTGTTGAGGATTCTTGCATTTATGTTTATGAGGGATATTGGTCTGAAGTTTTATTTTCTTTGTATTTCTTCATCTGGTTTTTGTATTAGGGTCACCCTGGCCTTGTAAAGTGTGTTATTAATGTTCCCTCCTCTTTTATCTTCTAGAAGAGCTTGTGTAGGATTGATTTCATTTCTTTAAAAATGTTTTGTAGAGTTCACCAGTGAAACTAATCTAGGCCTCAAGTTTTGTTAGTTGGAAGATTTAAAACAATGAATTTAATTTCTTTAGTGGATACAGGGCTGTTTGAGTTATCTGTTTCTACTTGAGTAAACTTTGGAAGTCTTGTCTCTCAAGGAATTTCTTCATGTCATCGAAATTTAAACAAAATGAAACTTAAGCTTAGCCAGTTATAAATGGCTTGTGAGCATTAGCTGTATAACCAGGGACTTTCAACTAGGATAATCCAAATAAGGCAACTGCTCAAACTTTAGCCATTGAAATAATTTCTTTACTCTCCTTCTGTACTCATCCTATAAAAGCCTTCCCTTCAAACTCCTCCTGCAGAGCCCTGAACCACTTTCAGTTTGGTGCTCCCTGATTCATGAATCACTGTTTGCTGAAACAGACTGTTTAAAATTTTAATGTGTCTCAGTTTTTCTTCTAACAGTGCTAACAGAGCTTACTCTTAATACAAGGGTCAGCAAACCTTCTCTATAAAGGGCTCGATAATAAGTATTTTAGACTTTGAAGTCTCTGTTGCATATTCTTTTTTAGTTCTGTTTGTGTTTCACAGTCTTATGTGCCATACAGAAACAGGACATAAACTAGATTTCACCCAGGGCCACGGTTTGCTGACCCTGCTCTAAAACATTGGAAGTGCTTTCTTTCCCCATCATTATCCCACTCCACCACACCCCTCCACACCCCTTTCTAGTTCACCACTTTTAGTAGATGTTGGTCCTTAAAAGGATAAGCTCTGGAATTCAGGTATCAGTTCTAACACTAAACAGTGACCTTTGGCAGGAAACTAACTTCTTTGTCCTTCATTTTCATCTTCTGTAAAATGGTGGTAATAGTGCCTAGCTCATTGAGATGTTGCAAGAATTAGGCTTTTATTCACCATGTGTGTTCTTGAGAACCTGTTATATGCCAGGCACCACTAGGCACTGGGAAGTGCTCATTTCATGAAGCTCACCGTCTAGTGGGAGGTACATGTTGGTCAGGGTACTTTTGGTTGCAAGAGACAGAAAATATAGTTCAAACTGGCTTATTGAAAAATTCAGTTTTTTTTCCTTTATGTTGTTCCTTTTTTTTTTTTTTTTTTTTTTTTTTTTGCTTATGTAACTGAAAAATATACGGATAGGCCTGGCTTCAGCCGTACCTGGATTCTGGCATTCAGATGGTTTATCTCTTCCTGTTTGTTGGCTCAACTTTTCTTTTGGGAAGACTGTTACCGTGAGGTGGCCAGAAGGCCACCAGCAAACCCAGATCTTCATTCTCTCTGCTCACTGCGCCATCAGAAATAGCTTTTCCTTGTCCCCCCACCTCCCAGCTTTATATATAATTGGCAAATAAGGAGTTTTTCCATCTAACATCTGTAGTAAAAGTTCTGAGATCAGCCTTCTCCTCTGACTTCTCATAAGCTCCATCCCTGTGAACAGGGTCAGCCCCACCCCGAACCACATGGACTGAATTAGAAGAGGAAGCTGAATAATATTTGGGCAGAAATATGCACCACAGATATCTTAATCAGAGCATCACACACCGTATGAAGTAATGTGATGGTGTGCAGTGGGGGTGCGGCTGGTCCTGTGGGCGGTGGTCAGGGAAAGAGACTTTGGGGCTATGCTGAGAAGCAGGTAACTAGAAATATCTTATGTAAATCTACTACACAGATAGCAGGTAAGTTATCTTCTCATTGACATAGAGCAGTTTTTCATACCCATTTTTTAGGAATCATTGGTTCGTAAGGGAAGGAACACCTCTATTTTGGCTACAGAATCCCTACTTTAAACCCATAGAAAATAAAAGGTGCGATTCTGCTTGGAGAGAAATGGTGTCAGTAAATTAAATGTAAAACTTTACTTTTTTCCTTATTTTTAAATAATCTGATGTTAAGAAACTAAGTATGGTATTCTGCATGAAAATGGTTAAATTTTGGTTGTAAAACTATGTATAGTCATCCCTGGGTATACTGAGGGGATAGGTTCTAAGACCCTCCACCCCCTGCACCCCCAAGATACCAAAAGCCACGGATACTCAAGTATCTTATATAAAACGGCGTAATAGGTGCGTATAACCCACACACGTCCTCTGGTATTCTTTAAATCATCTCTAGATTATTTATGATACCTAATAAAATGTGAATGCTATGTAAATAGTTGTTATACTGTATTTTAAATTTCGTATTCTTTTTTATTTGTATTTTTGCTGAATATTTTCCGTCTAGTATTCTGAATCCATGGATGTGGAACACATGGATATGGAGGGCTGGCTGTACTGTGTGGTCCAGTAAATATTTTGTGGAGGGACTAACTTCCTTTGGGTAAGGAAGAATGCTAAAACTTTTGTAACCATTAGATTTTATTGGGGGGATTGGAGGCCCTGCCTACAGAGTACTTTGCCTTGTTACTTGTAGACAATCTCATGAATCTGTAAAGCGAAGAAGGGAATGATTTTAAAGATAATATTAAATACGTAATTAAATTGGAATGTTACAACAAAGCAGCAAGATACCTCCCCCATCCCACCCTCTCTGAATTCTTCATGCTGAATTTTGATTCCATGAGATCATTTTGATTTCTGGGTAGAACTTAATTTTCTAGCCATTGCCCTTCATGTGTCTTTCTTAATGAGGAAAAGACACTAGTTCTACCCTCCTGAATTTTGTTTCCTCCAGGTTTAGAACTGACTCGGATCAACAAAGACCTACTACAACTGTTTGCAGGGTGTGTCCAAGGAGCTGGGAGTGCACTGGCTGGCTGGAAAGGCAGCCTTCAGGAGGGCAAGGAAGGTTGCAAGGGGCCCCTGTGTGTGGAGGGCTCTGAGTGGTGGCCGAGTATTGGGATGCTGAGTTCTGTAGGTAATGGGATGCCACCAACCACTCAGAGGCTTGTCATAACAAAAGCCATTGTGGTACCAGAGGAGAGGGCCTGGGAGGTTGGATAACCGACTTCAACTCACCCTCTCCTTTACCAGGTTCTTGACTCTGACACAGGGAAGAATTCAATAGCAGAGTCACAGTAGAAATTGAAAGCAGTTTTAATGTAAAGAATAAGAAATACAGACCTCACAGGGAAAGTGCAGCCTAGCTCCAGTGACTGAGCAGCAGTCACACCAAGTTTAATACAAAAGCAAGAAGTACACACTTTACAAAGTGCAGTCTGGTTCCAGAGTGAACAGCAGTCTGCTAAAGGCAAGTTTAACACAAAAAGAAAGGTATACAGACCTCACAGGCAAAGTGCAGGCTGGCTCCAGAGAGAGTGGGCAACAGCCCACCTTCTTCCTGGATTCAACTTTTATAGTATGGCTCTCTATACATATTCATGCTATCTAATAAATATTTAACTAAAGGGGGTGGTTCCTGGTTATGTAACCTAGTTTTGCATATGCTCAGTTGGTCTCTTTTAGTGTGTGCTTATTGGTCAAATTCCACACTCAAGGATAAGCTCCTTTTTACTGAGCATGTTTGGCCCCAGAGATTACATAAATTTACTGAGCATGCTCGGCCACCCAGATTACACCGAGATAAAATAGGTGCTGCAAGCCACTGTAGCTCAGGTCTCAGAGGAAGGGCTTGAGTCTTAGGGGCATTGTTTGAGACCCAGGAGAGTGGCCTGAAGTCCAAACCCAGGGGGACTGAGTGAGCACCTTCTTTCTCAGTTGGTGGGGAAGGTTCAGTTGTTGTACATCAGATTTGCACATGAGGAAAGATTGCAGTAGTTGGGGCTTGAGTCCTGGTGGAGTAACAGGGATGTGGAGGTGGGAAGAGAGCCACTCGCTGACAGCTCTTGGCCCATGTGGCTCTTGGAGCAGTTGTGACTCAGAGGGCCTAATGTGCCAGTTCCTAGGGAGTGTGGAATTCCTGGTGGCCTAGATACCATCATGTTGGAGCACACAGTGTCACTGTTTTTACTTGTGAAGGGTGAAAGGCATTCTGTCCTTCTGTTCTTGCCGCAATGCTTACTTTCCTGATGGTTTGCTCTTGCCTGATGCAAGGTTCCTGATGGTTCAAGTAGTGTGCTTGCAGAACTGGGCGTTCTTGTTTCTGTGCATCTGTATTTATTTAGTTTCTTCCTATGACCAAGTAGGACCTGCGAAAGTGATTAATCAAAACATAAGAAGACTAAAATAAAGTCATAGGAGGGCAGGGCATCTTCACTGCATTCAGTCTGGTTGCAGGTAAGAAGTAAAGATGGTCAGCACCCCACCACCACCACCACACCGCACTGCCATATATGAGCCTGCAGGGTTGGCATAGTTTGTGGCCCACAGCCCCTCAGTGATGAATGAACCAGTGACTGGCCTGTCCTGGAATCATGGGACCTGCAAGTCCATTAGGAAATATCCCACAGTGATCTGTTCTCTGTGGTCTCTGCCTTCTGGGGTTGAGTATGAAGTTAAATTAAGTGTGCTAGGGCACTGTGTTAGAAGTCAGCAGGCTTTGATCTTAGCCAAGAATCTTCAGTCTGAATTTCTTTTTTTTTTTTTTTTTTTTTCAGTCTGAATTTCTATTTTACCTTGGCGTCTTTCCTTTCATGCCAAACTGCAAATGGTATATAGTGAATATTTAATTTTGTATTTATTATTATTTTTGGGGGGGAGGTGGCCATGCCAGTATGGGGATCTGAACCCTTGACCTTGGTGTTATAACACTGTGCTCTAACCAACTGAGCTAAGTGGCCAACCAGTAAACTTTTAAAGAGTTAAGTGTTTTTTAATGTCTTTGAGTCTGGAATGTTGGGATCCAGCTATGTTGCGATTAGGCGTCAGGGCGCGCGGTTGCTGGCGTGGAGATGTGTAGTAAGGAACGTGGTTCCCTGCCGCAGTGCAGGATGGTGCAGTTCTTGGTGACAAATAGCTGTGGTCTGTGACTTACTGCTGAGCTGCGCGATGGTGGGATAGCTAGTGACTTAGCATTGCCCAGAACTGGATCCAGGGCAGCGTCAGTTTCCTGTCTCGTTTCTGATTGCAGCATTGTGAGGGGCAGGCCTGGTGGGAGGGGACAAAGTAGGGGCAGGGCCGCTGGTAGGGTTGCATGCTGCATGTTCTGCAAGAAAGCGCTTGGTGAGGAGGGGCTGGCAAACCTCTCCAGAAAGCTGTGCTCTGTCCCCAAGGCTGGGCGAGCCAGAGTTTTCCTTCCATGGTACTTTAGTGCACAAACCATCTTTTAAAAAATTAATTATGAATATTAACAAAGTTTGGATGCCCATTTGTTACATTTTTATATATTTACTTCCAATCTTTTATATGTAATTTTTTATAGCTGTAATCATAGTGTCTTTACAGATAACAGAGTCATATCCAGCTTACGTTAATCAACATTTTAAACTTTTCTATTAGAGTCTGCATTTCTTTTAGTGGCTGTGTAAGAGTTTATTGATTTGATTTAGCAAACACCATTTAGAAAACAGTGATCTCATAGCTACTTTCAGTACTGGGCTATTGTCAGTTAAACTTGGTTGATCATCCTTGTATACCATTCTTCCTTGTTTTTTGTTATTTTTTGAAGAGCAGGTTCATTCAAAATGGAATTACAGATGGTATATTGCCAAGTGGCATTCCTCTTATCCTTTTGGGAGCAGCCTGTTAACATAGTTTTATTGTAAGTTTCCAGTGTTGGGCATATCGATCTTTAAAATGCACAACATACGTCTCTGTACCAGTTTGTAACAACCAATACGTCATTGTTCCAACACTGACATTCTTAATTTGGTTTCTAAAATAGCTGTGAAACTGAATGAATGATGCTAATTTTCCTCTAAACTTAAAAAATGGAAGCTCAAATCCCTCTTTAAAGGGACCCCACAGAACTCTTTTGGAAAGGTGGTTGGAGATGTTATAACACAAACTAGAGAGGTGACTTCATGTTGCTTATATATTCAGTCTAGATAGAAAACTAATTGTACCTTATGTTTTAGAAGTTGTAGGTTAAATTAATGACCATAGTCAAAATAAGCAAGTGTCTAATATAAATATTTTTAATTTATAAAGTCTGTTAAATGGAATAGACAAATACAAACTAGGGCAATAATTTTTTTGATCTTACCACTAGGTTAAAAACATGATAAGCCCATTTGAAAGTGGCTGTGGCATACATATTTAATGCTTGGAAATAGTAAATACATTAGCAACTATAATAGTTGCTTCTAGTTGTTATCCCTGAAGTGTTTTTACTTTTTGCTGTTGGTAGTGGTGGGTCAATGTTTACTGGGATCACAAGGTTCTGTGTACTGTACAGAACGCTGTTATAAAGCATGTGAGGGGGTCTGTCTGGGAATTTGACATTAATAAACATAAGGAGCACCTGGGCAGAGCTGCACGCTGTGGAGAGTGGCCGCAGTTGTGTGCTGCTTCTGCTGGCCCCGGCCTGGAACCCTGGGGTTGGTATCTGCCGACTCTGCAACGTGAGGTTGTGTTTATTTTCATTTGAAAGTCAATATTCAAAGACATGTCCAGTATGTCAGTTTGAACCACTGGGGGAGAGAAATCAGAAGGTTTCTTTCAAGTGGGAGGCTTTCTCCTCTCAGGAGTTGGGCTGTGCTGGGTCAGTGCCTGTGCCCAGCGGAGACTGTGCTGTCACTCAGGAGCACTGGCTGTCTGCAGGCATGGAGTTGCACGTTCATGCAGCGTGCCTGGGATGCTCGAGCAACTGTTGCTGTTGCTCTGGCTGGGGGCAGTGACCACCCGTTCCCTCTGAGGGACAGGGTGTGAGTGAGGCAGGGAGGATGATGTCCCCTCTCTGTGTGCCCCTCCACCCCTCCTGTGTACAGTGCAGGGATTCTGATCAGACTGTGGCGGTGTGGCCTCCTGGAGAGAGCCTTTGTTCCGTATCCGTCTTCCATGGACTGAGCAAACTTACACAAGCCTTTTTGTATCTGTCCATTTCTGTTGCTTATAACACAGTACCTGAAACTGGGTAATTTATAAAGTTATAGAATTTATTTCTTACAGTTGGAGCCTGGGAGGTCCAGGGTTCAGGAACATATCGGGTGAAGGCTTTGTTCTGGTGGGAACTCTACTGGCCCCGTGGGGAGAACGGGCTGAGCGAGAGAGAGCTGACGTCCTCACTTGCTGTCCTTATGAAGCCATCACAACCACACCTGTTATTCCGTGAATTGATCAGTCCATTTACAAGGGCACAGTCCTCACAATCTAATCAGCTCTTTAGGGCCCCACCTTTCAATGACCATAATTGGATTTCCCACCCTTTTCACACTGTTACAACAGGAGTCAAGTTTCCAGTACATGAACCTTTGTGGGACACACTTGACCCATAGCACGTTCCTTTAATAGGGTCTCTGCCTGCTCTTTGTTCATGTTTTAGGGACTTGACCCGGAGCCCTTTTGCATTTTCTTGTTTTGCTATGAGTTTGAATGAACTACCCTTCCTGCCACCTAAGTTCTCCTTACAACATCGAATGCCCACCTGTGTATTCAGGGCTCCCCAAGGCTGGCATGGCCCCTCTTAGCCTAGGCCGGTGACCCCCTGCTAATGGTAACTGCCTTAACTGCCTTAGGTTGATCCCTTGCCACTTGCGGGGTTCTGTGCCATGTGCTTTAGGCATCATGATCCAATTCAGTCCTC
The DNA here is from genome assembly GCF_027409185.1 of Cynocephalus volans. Taxonomy (NCBI): domain Eukaryota; kingdom Metazoa; phylum Chordata; class Mammalia; order Dermoptera; family Cynocephalidae; genus Cynocephalus; species Cynocephalus volans. The sequence continues at coordinate 88,148,402 of NC_084466.1, forward strand.
ATGATGATCATGTGTGATGGGTATTGTTATTTATTCTGTAGCCTGCCCACCTCCCCACCCCCAGCAACTGTCACCTCCATACCTCAGGAATGTTTTTGATTGTTTTATTTATGGCTGTATTCTCAGCACCTAAAACAGTACCTGGCACATGGCAGAAATTTAAATGTTTGCTGATGAGTGAATGGATTATCTGTTTACATGTGAGAGGAAAAAGACCTTAACCAAGAGCCCACAGATAGTGCATGGTGGAGACAGCACTGGACTTGGGTCACTTGGATTCTAGCTGGGACCTTTCTGCTGTACCTGCCCTTCCAGGGAAGGGAGAGACACAGGGGGCCTGGGAATACTGGAGACCCTTCTCCCCACAGTCCTGAGGCAGCAGGTGATTCCTGGGACCCCTGGGTCTCTGCCCACGGCTGGCCGAATGGCTGTGAGGCAGAACTTTCGACTTGCCACAGGCTGGCTGTAGGCATAGTAGAACCTTCGCTGTCCCCTGTGTTCCAGGCATTGGACAAGCAACGCTGAGCTCCAGGGTGAGGGAGGCGGCCCAGGGGTTCACACACTTAGCTGTTAGAAGCCAGAGAAGGAGATCAGGAGTCCTGAGCTGGCTAGACCCTGAGGCAAGGTCACCTTACCCTTGAACCTTCAGGAGCTGAGTAATAAAATCCCAGAGTTGAGGGGACTTAGGTTGTTGAGGCTGAGCTGTGTTGTTTCCTTTACTGAAGGTACAGGAGGTTGGGGCAGGCCTGGGCAGGAGAGGATTTCTCCAGCACACCTTTCCAGCCTGGGGGGCAGGCTAACTTGGGAGGGGAGAGTGTGTCCCCCTCTGGGCTCAGCGGAGCACAGCTACTCCCAGTCTAAGCAGCCTGCGGACCCCGCTGCCTCTGTAGAGCCAGGAGCACTTTATTCCTTCTCAAGTTTTTTTCTTGTTCTTTCCTCAAGCTGATCCTTAAAATGCTTGGTTTGCTAGAGGAAGAATATTACTAATTACAGGTTGAGGGTGAAAGAAATGAAAAATATATGGTCAAGACCCTAAAACTCCGACTATCCTATGCCCTTAAATACAGAATTTTCAGTAGCTATAGTTGAGATCAAACTGCTCTTCCTTGTACAATTCAGCGTGTGTAGCCAGGCTGTTCAGTTTCTGTCCAGGTATTTTTATTCAATGTCTGTTCTCTCCCAAGCCCAGAAGTAGGGAGTCCCCTTCTTCAGAGGTTAAGAAATGGAGACTGATGCCTTTCATTAATAGCCCTGTGGGTGATGCTCAGCTAAATGACCCTGTTACTTATGCCCAATTCACTTGACATGTTTTTGTGCTTTTCTGAGATGTTAAGTAGCTGAGAGCGATTGTTTTATTGTATAAACAATGATAAAATGAGAAGTGAAAAACTACTTATCTTGAATCCTGCTACTCAGAAGTCACCTGTTTTTGCTTTTCCTGTTTTTTTCTGATCCTTGTAGAATTCGATGTAAAGTTTTATACTGTGCTTCCCCAGTCCCACTTAGCCAAGGGTCTTGTTCTGCGTTACGTTTGTACTTTTATAACAGAGACATTTTATTTGTGCTGGCTTGGGAGGGCAGGCTTTGCGGCCCGGGGCAAACCTTGGCATCTCCGCATATCCTTTATTTGGGGTGGCTTGGACCCCATCCTGCATGCCCCCCACACTTGTGCAAGCTGGGCGCCTTGAGATAACAAGGACCCCTTGACTCTTCTATCTTAAGGCTGGTTCAGAGGTCTCAGGCTGGCACCAGGAGCTGAATCTGGCCATTTGCAGTTTTAGAAATAATTGTTGGTTTGTTTGTTTTGAAAGACTCCCTCACTGATGTTTAAAAGTCAGAAAATTTCCACGTAAAATGTAGCTGCCCCACAGCTTCTTAAAATCCAACTCTCTGGCAACTCTCACGTTTTCCCTTTGTCTCTGCCAGTTCCTCAATACCGAGGACAAGTGTCCATTGCCACATACCACTGTTTTTGTACTATTTTTTTTCCCTCTTGCTGGTCAGTGCAGTGGTTGAGCCCTGGACCTTGGTGTGGTCAGCACCACGCTCTGCCAGCTGAGCCCACCGACCAGCCCTTGCACTGTTTTCCCTCGAGTGGGGAGGAAAGTGAAGTATTTCTCGTATCCGTATCTCAGTCAGAAATGGGAAAACAAGAATTAGCTTGAAGACCTACCTCCCTTAGCTCACTTGCTACCCCTCTGAGCAGTGTGGACACTTGAAAATACTTCCCCGTCCAGGCCTGGATCTTAGCCCCCCCAAATCCTAACATTCTGACCACAGGGGGCCCAGCAGCGAGTCCAAAGGGAGATTCCACCTCCCGAGTGCCGAGCACCGCTGGCCTCCATCCTTGCCTGGTTCCTCCCCCTCCCCTGCCTGACTCCAGCCAAAGTCCTGGGGCTTCCTGGAGTGCCTCCTTCCCCCAGCAACACTGGACCTGGGAATCGCAGGACCTGGGAATGGCACTGGCTGTGTGGGAGCTAGGAGATGCAGAGAGTATTCCAGTAGAGTCCCCGTGAAGGGACTTCAGCTTCCTCCTCCTCATCGATGGCTCTGCCCTAGTGAGTGGGGAACATGCCTCGGAGGACCCTGCTCTGCCTTAGCCCCCCCTCCCCAAAGGAGGGGCAGGCAGTGGTCAGGGAGGAGGCTTTGGCTCCAGCTAGCCACCCCCTTGCCCCTACTTTAGGAGTTAGAGCATGGCCAACAATGTTATAGGAAGTTTAAAAAACAGTTTTCTCATCTGTAAAACGGAGGTAATAATCGTAACTACCCGCCAGGCATAGGAGACAGAAATGGCTGCTGCACGTGAGTGCTGAGAAGAGCACTGGCCCCTACCGAGGCTGGGCTGCAGGCACCCTCACCTATGCGGTGGGAAGGGCGCCTGGAAGCCTGGCTTCCTCATATAACCACTGCTGTCAGTTTGGGATTTCTTTTATCTTTTTCATGTACATGTTTTCTTTTTTATTTTGGTGTTAGTACGCAGTTGTCTTCAAAGTGAACAAATTATTGAACACTGGTTCCGTGTTGCTCTGTAATTCTCATGGCCGTTTTTGTATTAGCCGTGCGGTTTTCTCTCACGTGCGCTTACCCAGCTCACACAGCCCCTCCAGTACTGCAGCACATTTGCTGTGATGTTATTTCACCATTGTGACACCTTTTCGATGCCTGAGACAACTTCTGTGTATTGTGGATAATGTTGTTAAGGATATTTTCCCTAAAGGGAGACTCTTGAACCAGAAGATACGAACTCTCATTTAAAAAAAAATAAAAATTATTTATATCTTGTTTGTTTTCCAAAAGGATGCGTGTAATGGTTTTACTGTCTCTTTCTTGAGACACCAGGAAAAATGAAGTTGTGGGTTTAAATGGAGTCATTCAAGATGTTGTTTCCCTTCCTTTCTGTTCTTATCTGTTGTTAGTGAGAACAATGAATTGGTTTTCTGTGTCAGTCCCTGGAAAAGCAGAAACCCCCCAGAAGCTGGGCAGTGTCACCGCCTGGTCACGTGGAGCACCCCTGAGGGTTGGGGCATTCCACTGTGGTCCCCAGTGCTCACGGCGGATCTTCCCCAGCTTGCAGTGCTGTCTGTGCTCTGTGCAGGGCACCGTCTGCACACTTTCTGCACAACAAAGCTGAGACCCGGCTTAGACTTGCCACCGGGGCTATGCCTGGGTCGTGGTGTGGGGGACAGGGGGTTTCCAAGTGCCAGAAAGGAGGTCTGATTGCCTCTCCAGAACCTTTTCCTCTTCTCTTTTGATGCTACTTGGGCTGCCAAATGTAAATACATTCTTGAGATATTTTAGAGAAGAAACACTATTGCATAGGGAAGATAGATGGAGCTCTGTGTTAGAATTCCAGCCATTGTGCTGTCGATAGATAGGTAGTGTGTAAAAGATGAAACTCAGTCCTAAACTCCTGTGATGTGGAATTAATATTGTGGTTGTCCCCTCAACATCCGGTCCACCTCTCTTTTATTATGCTCCATGTAGATGTGTGGCCTCAGCCAGCTCTCCTGGGAGTTAGGCTTGGGAGAAAGGATGAGCAGATGACCTTGACATGTTTCCTGCAGCTATTGGACTTGCTCTTCTCCTAAGCAAGCCAAGACATTAAATATTGCTGTGTGTGGCTGTGAGGACAAGAAGTAATGCAGCCTGAGGATGAAGTAGTACAAGAAGGAACCCATTGCTAAGAGAACTCTAGGGTGAAAAGCCCCCACCACTGTGTTAATCAAACCCCAGTCCCTCCCTATCTCTGACTTTCTGCAAGGTGAGCCAGTCTATTTCTTCATTGTTTAAGGCCGGTTGAATTAGGTTTTTGATTACATGTAGCAGAAAGCATCCTGACTATTAAATATGATAAATTACATGGGAACCCAGACTTGAACTTCTCAAAGCCTTCCTGGTAGCTTTTAAAATCTCATTGTGGGTTTGGAGGTGTAAAACATCCCTTTTTTTTTTTTTTTTTTTTGCAGATTCATATATGAAAGATTAAAGTAAATTTGTATTTATAAAGATCTGCTGGGCCTGGATTTGAATTACTTGAATAAAGGAATTGAAAAGACAGCTCTTAAATTTGACCTTTTTCTCCTTGATGTCTTTATATGTCATCCATCTGCTCAAGGAAATGGCATATATGTCTTAAGACTTCCACACCTTATTATTCATAAGGCCCTTAAAAAGCTCCAAAAAGGAAGTCACTGTTGTATCTCTGGCTGGCACTTAGCACTTCTTAAGAAACCTCTGGCTGTGGATGGAATTAGAATTGAGATGTTGTCCATGGGAGTGAGCTTAAAATCAACACTCTCTCCTTTTTTTTACTTCATGTAAAAGTTTCCAGAAGCCAGGGATACAGCTCTCTGACTCAGCACTAGAAGCCGGGAAACAAGATAAAGGGAGAAAGAAGCCTCACAAGCCGGCTGCTGCTTTGTTCAGCTGACGGCCAGCGGTGAGACTCCTACCAGCAGTCATTGGCTTGTACCTGGGATTGCTGAATAGCTAAGGCGGGACTTCAATGTAGAAAGTAAGTTTTGAGGAAATATCAGAATCAGAGAAGAGTGTTCACTGATTACAGAACTGGAAAATTTTAAGCATCTTTAATGCCTTTTTAAAAATTCCCATAGTTACATTTCATTGTAGAAAGGTTCAGGATAAAAGAGAATAATCCTGTTAAGGTGTTGGTGTTATCTTTCCACGTATTTTTAATGTGGGCCTTGTAGCACTTTTAATGAAATATGTTAGACATACAAAAAGATATAGGATAGTATAATTAAGACCCACGTATATCCACCCAGTTTAAGGGAAAAAAACAAAAACAAAAACTTCACAAATACAGTTCCCTATTGTAGCTGTCATTTGGCCATAAGGGATCACTATGTGAAATCTATCATTAATGCTTTCTATGCATATTTTTACTTTTACTACATGTTTATGCACCTTTAAACAACATGCAGTGTTGTAACGTACGGTTTTAAACTTTGTTTAAATGTTATGGTGCTGCGTGACCTCTGCAGCTTGTTTTCATTCATTGCTACGTTTAGTTCAAATACACCACAATTTATAATCTGTTCCCCTGTTGTCAGATATATAAACATTATCAGCAATGTTGAATTATAAAGAATGCTGCAGTGAATATTCTTGTGCATCTCTTATAGTCGTGTGCATAATGGGGCATGTGATTAAGCCTAGACCCTGTCTTGTACAGCAGGTGCAACTTCAACTTCTCACACATGTGCATGTGAGCACACACGCACACACACAGTTTTCCAAAGTAGTGTACCAATTTATTTTCTCACCAGAACTATCTGAGGGACATTTGTTTTTGCCATTCTGATAACTGTGTGATGATAACGCATTGTTTTAATTTGCATTTCCCTGATTACTTATTCAGATATTCCCAAGAGCTTGAATATTTGAGGTGCCTTTTTTTTTTTTTTTTGCTGAAGTGCCTGTTACACATTTTGCCCACTTAAAATCTTTTAACTTTTCTTTAACTGATTTATAGCATTTAAAGAAGTTTTTAGATACTAAATCCTTTTTTAAAAATATTTGACCACACTTTGCAGGCTGCCTTACTTTGTTTATGGTGTCTTCTATGCACGTAAGTTTTTTTTTTAATTTCAGTGCAATCAAATTTGCTTATCTTTTCCTTTATTTCTTGTGCTTTTTAACACTTGTTCAAGAATTCTTTGTTCCTCTTTTTGCAAACTGGGGCATCTGGAAGGCTGCAGGCCTTGCCTGTGGGGAGGCCTGTCATATCATTGCTGCCAGTGTTCTGGTAAGCTCTATGGTCAGTGCCAGGTCTTTGCCAAGAAGAGGATCTTCAAAATAATACTGCAGAATAGGGGTGGTGTGACCCCCCTCTTGGAAGCTGCAAAGCTGCAGTGTGATCGGTGCCTGCCTCGGTTTCCTCTTACTCTTGCTCAAGGGGCTCATTGTTGCAGTCCTCTCAGATCCATCAGTGAAGCTTCCCAACTGTTTGCTCGTGGCTCTTTCCTTTCACGAGGGAGAAAATGAAACCTAACCTCCAAATGGCTCCCGAGGAGTTCCTAGGAACTTTTTACCCAAGCCCAACCCTGGAAAACCTTTGCCATCCTTGTGTTTTGGTTCATCGCTGAAATAACTCGGTCTTTGTTTCTCTGACGTTCACAGGTCATAGAGGTTGAGCAACTTGCCTGGATGGCGCGGTGGGCCGGCAGGGGGTGGGGAGAAGTTACTGTTTCTGTGGCTCCCAGTTCAGTTTTTTGCTTAGTCGCAAGATATTCCCTGCTGGAAACTTTGTTTATCTGTGCTTTAGGTCACTTCTGGGTATGCTTAGTGAACAGTTGGGATATTTAAAAGTCTGATATTCTTTAAGCTGTAGATAGTGTCCAGCCTTTTCAATGTTTGTATAGGACTGTTAAATTATTCTCCTCCTCTACATCAGCTATTGAGCTGGACATCCTTGGCTGGCTTTGTATAGTTGGGCTTGCTTTGTAGAGTGTGTGGAGAGGTCTTCTAGCTTTCCTCTTCTGTGCTGAAACATTGGTATGATATGAAAATTACGTGTTCTTTGAAGGTGTGTTAGTACTTATTAATAAACACTTTACCTGGCTGCCTTATTTTTCATCAATTATGAAAAATTTCAAAGACAGAAAAGTATGGAGAATGATACAACTTCCCTTGCCCCCACCTTGAGCTAACAAGTGCCAATATTTGCTCTTTGCTCGAGATACTTTCCCTGGTTTCCTGAAAACCAAACACTGTAAATAGAGTTGAAGTTCTGGTGGACGCCTTCCCAGTACCATTTCTCCTCCTTCCTCCTCCTTCGTTACGGTGAATTTGATGGGTATCCTTTCTGTCCACGCTTTTATGCTTTTAGTATATGTTTCTGACAATTACAGTAATACTATTTTGTGTGCTTTAAATTTTATTTAAATGTTATGTGTAACTTGCATAGTACATATATTCATATATACAGAAATGTATGTGTTTTTGCAACTTGTTTTTCACTGTCTTGTGCTTTTTGAGATCTATGAATATTCTTATTGATACATTAACTACTTTTTATTCATTTTGATTACTTTTTAATTTTATTCAGTTAATATGAATAGGCTACAATTGATCCAGTCTCTGTTTGGTGGACCCTTGGGTTGTTAGCTATGTGTAAATACCATGGTACCCCACAGAGCTTTGTGTGGCCTCTTTGTGAACATGGGACAGAGTTCTTCTCTGCATATACACTTAGAGGTAACATCTGGCTTATAGGATTTGCGTCAGATTTCAGCTGTACTAGATGTTGTCATAGGTCATAATGTCATATTGTCATAATGTCCAAAATGTGTCATTTCACACATTATTCAATTGTATTGAGTTTTCATTTCTTCACATCCTTTTCAACAGTTGGTATCATTAGATTACTTAGTTTTTGCCAATCTGTTGGCTGTGAAATGATAGGTCATGATTTTAGTTTGCATTTCCATGGTTAACACTAAAATTAAGCAACAGGGAGCTACCTGTCTTCACTGAAGGAAAGCACAGGAATTTAGCAAGTGCACGGGTCATGTCTGCCTCTGAGCAGCCTCCAGCTCCCTTCGGAAATAAATGGGGTTCGAAGTCAATTTAACACCTGGCTCAGAAAGGGGATGGTAAAATCTCCAGCCTGTTGCAGGACGAGGGAGGAAGCTCGTACGACGTGCTACTGAGATCTCCATACTAATTGGCTTCCTTCAGAGTCACATGCAAGAAGGAGAAGGATCTTCTGTTCTTTTCCTGGGTAAAATCAAGCACTATGCGCCTTAACCAAACCTCACCTGGAGTGAGCCGTTCATGTGATGAGAAAGTGGCAGCTTGCAAGCCTGTGTGTATAGCAATGTGTTTTTTCGTGGGAGGTGGAGTTTGAGTGAGGTTTGTCTACATTTTCAACAGTGAACATATATTACTTTTGTGGAGATGGAAACATGTTGATTTTGTACAAGGCCACATGTGCAGTTGGTTTGCTGTGGCAGGTGAGTAAGGGCAGGTCAATGCTGTGCTGGCTTTGCTGATGGGAGCAGGAAGCCACAGGCGAGACCCACGCTTGCATGAGCAGCCGTGGCTTCATGTCCCCCTCCTGTGTCCCCTGGGTTTGTAAATTTGTGAAGCAGATTTCTCATTTCCAAAATGTAAGGTATGATTACTCTGAAAATTAAATTAAAAGGTGTATAAAGTGCTGACCACATATCAGGTACTTTCTGAAATGCTTGGAAATGTCGTTAATGATGATGACTTATACAGGTTCTTATGCCAGTAGTTTTACTTCTGCTTTTTCACATTTAAGTGCAATTTAGGCATTTTTGGCTGTATTTCTGATAATGAAGGCTGTGGGAATGTACATTTCCTACAGTTATTGGACAAACTACATTGTATGCCTGTTGTTTTAGGAGGGAGTAAACTCAGTAGCCTTCTCCCAGTTGTGACCAGAATTAACTACACTGCCAAGCTTGAGGCTCCACGCAGACTTCCCTTGGGGCAGGAGCCTTGGATTTGGGCAGTAGCCACAGGCCTAAACAAAGCCTGGTGGATGAAACTTGTGATCTTCCCTTGAAAATAGGGCCAAGAGTGAAACAACTACTTAGTTATTATTTTAAATGTGGGCTGCTAAATGGCTTATGTTGGTATGTAATGGCATCCCAGCTATTGGAGGCTGCCAAGAAAATATTCACATGGGTAAGTCAATTAAAATATCATTCTCTTCCTAAGAGACCTGGCTAGATTCCAGAACTTTCTTTGGGGCAATGCTCAAACCTGTCATAGTTTATTTTGTTGCTCTGTTTTCAAGCAACAGATTTGGTCATTGCTTTTTATTTTGTGAGTGCTGAAAGGGTGCGCTAACTAACCACCTACTGAAGAGGTAGCCATCTGTTTCACGATTTTCTAGAGACTCACACCAGCTCCACCTCTGCCAGTTCACCTGCGCCAGAAGCCTGGGAGCTGCCCCAACTGCCAGACCCCCCACATCCAGCAAGCCACCAGGGAAGCGTCCCACTTCCTGGAATTGTTCTGGAATTCACCTCCTCTTTTTCTTTTTTTGCCATTGCTTTAGATTCTTTCTAAATGCTGTTCTGATCAATCCTCTCCTCATTTCAGACTCTCCCACCATGTCCTCCTGTCAGCAGGCTCCTTGGCATGGTCCCCAAGCCCTCCAGGGAGTACTCCCCACCTGCCTCATGTGCTCCTCCCGCTGCTCCCACCAGACTGAGTGCCCTGGGGCTGTGAACCGCCTGTGCTTGGGGAAACTGCCTCACATTTCCACATACTTTTGGCGCTGCTTTCTGCTTTCTGGATGAGTTCTGCTCGCCTTAGGGGATCAGTCCCAAGAGTGCTTTCTGTCTGTGAGGCTCTCCTAAGACACACCTTTCTCTTCCTCTCTCCCCTGCGCCCACCAGGATCCCCAGGCTCTGTCCCACCACTGAGCTGTTTCCATGCTGTAGTAATGGAATGAGTCGGCTACGCTGTGGTGCTGTGTTTATCTGTATGTCTCTCTACTTGGTTCTGAGCTGCTTGTGGGTGAGGCCATGTCTGTGTGAAGTTTGTAACGCCAGCAGTGGCCCTAGAGCTCAGGCCAGTTGTCTAAAGGACTGCCGGGACTTTTCAGTAAAATTTAACACATTTCATTTTATGCTATATATAAAAGTAAACACAAAAAACCCCACCGAGATGGATTAAATAAACATTTGAAAATGCTAAAACAGAGTTCTGGTCAAGATGGTAGAATAGACGGTCCCCAACATCACTCTCTCCCACAAATCAACCAATTTACAACTATAAAAATGTAACATCAGCCAGGCTGGGGCCGCTGGAGCTCAAGGGAAGAGGAGGAGAGACCTACGGAGTGCATGAAGGTGGGAGAAACCAAGATGAGAGAAAGAAAAAACTGCTCTGAGTGTTTCAGGTGCGGCAGCTTTAATGCTGGAGCTGCTGAGCTCATGGAGCAGGAGCCGGCAGAAGCTGCAGCTGTGCCCTTTGGATGGAGTTACTTGGAGGCAGCAGGCAAGAAGAGAGCCTTGGTGGCCCCCAGGACAGCAAGAACACTAATAGGGTTCATGTGGACCCACGCAGGAGCAGGAGCCAGAACAGCTGTAAAAGGGGAGCCATTCAGAGGCCGGTGAGTCAACGCAAGGGACTGGCACAGGACCCATCCCATGGGAAGTGTTTGGAGCACGGGCGGTGGGGGAGACAGGTCCACCCAGAGAACACTGGGACACAGCAAGGACCATTGGTCTGCCCCCCAGTTAATGCAGGACCACTCAGAGGAGACTGGTTGGGAATGCAGAACTGCATGGGGTGCAGTTTGATGAAAAAACTCAGGCCTAGATCAGAATTTCTACACAACCCAGGTACGTTGGGTCTCTAGAGAGCCGGAAGTACTTATAAGTTCAACCATTAAATCCTGAGCTGCACAAAAAGCCTTCCTTAGGGATACAGCAGCAAAACAGCAATTTAGCTCAACCACACAGCCCAAGTAATGGTTCCCCCGGAAAGTTCCCCCATTTAAGAAGTAAGCAAAGTACAAGAATTAGTTCCAGCCCAGGCACACCACTAGTACCTTGGGGCCCACCAGGGGACATGAGGCATAAAGCCGTGGACCGGACCCCACTCCCACATCCAGGCATACCGCCATCGCCTTTAGGGGGGGGCATGGAGAAGCGGACCGGACCCCCTCCCACAACCAGGCACACCGCACCAGCACTTTGGGGCCCACCTGGGGATCCGAGGCATGGAGTAGGGGACTGGGACCCCCTTCCCACAACCTGGCACATCATGCCAGCACCTCGGGGCCCTCCCGGGGAACCGAGGCATGGAGAAGTGGACCGGATCCCCCTCCCACAACCAGGCACTCTGTGCCAGCACTTCAGGGACCACCTGGGGATCCGAGGCATGGAGAAGGGGACTGGACCCCCTTCCCACAACAAGGCACACCACACCAGCACCTCAGGGCCCACCTGGGGACCCAAGGCATAGATCTGGGACCAGTCATTCCCCACAACTAGGCACACCACCAGCACCAAAGAGCACACCAAAAACATCACCTCCATGTGGGTGGCCCACCGCAGCTACCACCATAACCATGACTGCCAGGAAAACGGCTAGACACCGCAGCCACCACGCAGATGGTCTGCCAGCCACTGGAGTGCATTGACACAAGGAGAGTCACCAGCAGAGATAAAGAAAAGAGGATGTCTCTCTGCACAAACCCATTGCAGAGTGACAGAAGCAGCATCTGCTCTATGATAATATTGGGGGGATGAAATGAATGTATTTGCATGTGAAAAGAACATGAGTTTTTTGGGGGCAGGGGTAGAATGTAGTGGATTGAATTATGTCCCCCCAAAGTTCAATGAAGCTTAAATTGTGTCCCCCAAGTTTTATGCATTAGAAACTTAGCCCCCACTGTGACTGTTAAGAGGGTAGGAAATTCTATTCTGGTAATTGAAGGGTGGATCCTTAAAGAGGTGATTGGATTGTAGGACTATGTAGAAGTGAATGGATTAGAAATGGTGGTCAGGGGCGTGGTTCTGAGGGCTTTAAAAGAAGAGAGAATCTTTTTCACTCTGCTCTCTCTTCTTCCACCATCTTTCAATGTAAGTAAGTCCACCACATGGACTTTGGACTTTCCCGTCTCAGAAACTGTAAGCAATAAATTTTGTTTTCTCTATAAATCACCCAGTTGTGCAGGTATTTTGTTATTATCAAGATAAACGGAATAATACATCAGGGAAATGAAAAATAGAACAGCAGCTGACTTGGGAAGTCAAGCCGATGCCTACCCCGGTGGCGGTGGGGGGCGCAAGTCCATGGAGAGGCAGAGAGAGCTGCTGGGCTGCTGGTCACCCAGTGGGTCCACTTTGTGAAAACTCACCTAGCTATATGCTTAGTATGTGAATACTTTCCTGGGCATGTGTCACTCTTCAGTAAATTATTGAATTACTGAACTCTTACAGATGGTAAGGACAGCTGCCTGTTATTTTGGCCTCTGAGATTGGCAGAGATTAAAGAACTCACACCCCATGTTGATGAGGATGTGGTAGAATGAGCATTCTTCTGCATTGTCCTCGGGAGTGTAAATTGACACTGTCTTTGGGAGGATAATTTGGCTATTAGTAATAAAAAACAAACAATTGATTCCTATATATACTGCAAAAAATGCTACACATATGTACAATATGGTGCAAAGATTTGATCACAGCATTTTTGGTGATACAAAAAATAGGAAACAACCTAAATGTTTGCATGGGAGCCCATTTAGCTCAGACAGGTGTTTTGAGATATTGGAGGTGGGGGATTGCTGAACAGTATGTAAAACAGGAACCATTTTTGTTAAAAGAAAAAATTCCAAATCGTTTGGGTACATGCTTGTACAAATCAGAAGAAGAAGATTTAACAAAAGTGTTTAATAGCGACGGTTGGATTGGAAGGAGAGAGGCAGAGGACCACCCTCACCTGCTGCACTAGCTTCTGTGTCTGACTTTGTTGCACTGTTTGTATTCTCTCATATTTTTTAGAAGTGCGGGATTAAACAAAATTTTTAAAAAGTGGTTTTTAGGAGATTTCTGTTGTGTTCTAGTTGTCACTGCTGGTAAGGTGGATGCTGGTGACCAAGACAACAGATTGCATGGGGCATAGGGCCACTGGAGAAACCTGGCTCCAGAGCTGCTCTGTCCGCTGGGACAGGTGAGCCGGGCAGCTCTGGAGCCCTCAGAACGGAGGTGTGTTGTCAAGTAGAAAATTCTCACTAGATTTCAAAGACCTACTATAAAAAAAAAAGAATACAATATCTCTAAATAATTTTTAATATTGACTACATGTTGAAATGACAATATCTGGGTATATTGAGTTAAAGAAAATGTTACTAAGTTCAGATGTTCCTTTTTACTTTTAATGTGGCCACTGGAAATTAAACTTGCACATATGGCTCGCATTGTATCTCTGCTGGATGGCTGGTCTGGGGACTGCAGAGGGTTCCCTGGCTCTGAACAGTGCCAGTCAGTTATGGTCCTGTTCTGTTCTCCTCGGCTGCAACCTGACCTCTTGGTTGTTGTTTAAAGGGAAATAACCACTCATGTCATACATCTTTGTGCCTCTGACCACTTCTTCACCCAGAGCAGCCTATTATGGGTGAGTATTTATTCACCCATGTTTATTTTTTATTTCAGCACATTTATTTTCAAACCTCTGGGAGTACATTTGAATGAATTGTCTGTGAACGTGCTATTCCGTCTTATCTAAGATGCTATTGATTGTAAGACACTTTCCACTTTCAGGAACCTTAAGAAAAAATGTGCAAATTAGAGTAGATGATATACAGTATTATCTAACCTTTGACCCGTTTAGCGCTATGGGTTTCTTCCTATAGTTAATTTGTAAATGAACAGACTAAGTTTTTCTGTAACTTGTTGCAAAGGCCATTAGAACACATTGAATTAGTCTCCATAAAGCTGAAGAGCCTGGCTTTGGAGGCTGAGTACCTGGGCCAGCTTTTACTCCCCACGTGTTACCTGGTAGCCTGGCAGTGTAGACAGATTCTGTGTGCTTCAGTTTTGCCCTCTGTAAAATGAGGGTAGGAACCATAGCTGCAGTCATCCAGTGGTCATGAGAGTTGAGTACATGAATGTCACCTGAGCTCATGTGTCCGCACAACGGAACAGGCTTGGCACAGAACAAGCCCAACAAAGTGGGCCTCAGCCTTTGGTCCTTTGAGGTGGGCATGGTCCCATTTCACAGACTAGGGAGCTGGATTGACCAACGTTATGCATTTAGTAAGTGGTAGATCCAACACCAAAGACTTACTGTTACCATATTGTTTTTCTGAGATAAAAGTAAACTAGTTAAGTGCCATAGGCCTAGTGATAGATTTTGCATCATTTTTCCAGCAATTGAATGAATGTTGCATTTCATCTGAACTCATTTGTATATCAGTTATTCTTGGAGACTTAGAACATTCGTGGTGGTCTCGAAGTCTTGCCAGATAAGTTCTATGAACAGATACAGTGGGGCAGGGATTGTTTTCAACCAGTGAGTCCAGCAAGTGCACCTGGTCTCTTTGTTGGCCAGGGGCCTGCTGGGAGACAGAAACCACACCAGGAACCAGAACAGGGTAAATTTAATATGAGAAGTGATTGACTAGTAATAGGGGATTCACTTCTAAGTGAGGATCAAAGAGAACACTAAAGAACACCCTCGGGCTGAAGGAGACTAGCAAGAAAGGACCAGACTTGGAAGGGGTTCCCAGCCCAGGGCAGAGGTTGTGGCCACATGGGTGGTTGTGAGGAAAATGGTGTCAGTATAGTCATGTCCTCTTGCCTCGTATCCGGCTGGGTGTGACTCAGTACATGCTCTGTAAACAAGTTACCTGCGAGTAGAGTTAGTGCGCATGCGTGCCCGTGTACCGCTTGGCTGGATGCTGCTATTGCGTACTTTGATATCGAAGGCAGCGGCTCTGAACCACTGGTGGCAAAGCTTGAGTGAGAAATAAAGCATGTCCACTTTGCTTGCGGCTACTTGTTTTTTCTTTCACTTACCTAGTTCAGGACCTGCACAGGACTGGGCAGAGTGGTCTGTGATCCAGCAGTGGTCGACATATTCTTGCTCTCGAGGCTATCCTGGGCCAGAGCTGGTCCTAGCTGCCAGCTCAAGTGGGCAGGCACGACACTTTAAGCTGAGACTGGGAGCAGGAATCTGCAGGCCGGGCCACCAACAAGTCTTCTGGAGGTGGGCACCCTGAGTGTCACAGGCACATCTACGGCAGCCTGCACTGGAAGAGCCCAAGGAACAGAGGAGAGGGTCTGGGGGGCCTGATAGCCAGCCTCAACCCACCCCATCCTCTACCAGGTTCTTGACTCCACCACAGGAAAGAATTCAAGAGCAGAGTCACAGTGGAATGTGATAACAGGTTCAATACAGAGAATAAGAATACAGACTTCAGGGAAAGTGCAGCCTAGCTCCGGAAACTGAGCAGTAGCCGCAGCAAGTTCATATAAAATTAAAAAATATATACTTCACAAAGTCTGGGCTGGCTCGAGAGTGAGCACAGACTGTTAAGGCAAGTTTGATGCAAAAAGTTAAGAAATACTTCAGGCAACGTGCGGGCTGGCCACAGAGTGAGCACCAACCCCATGTTCTTCCTGGATTTGACTTTTATAGTTTCACTATCTATAATTTTATACTTTCTAATGAATATTCAGCTAAGGGGATGGTTCTCAGTTATGTGACCTAGTCTTGCACATGCTAAGTTGTCTTTTTTAGAGCGTGCTCATCAGGTCAGATTCCATCACTGCACTGAATATTCAAATATATTTGTTGCTCTCTAGCGCCTCCAGTGGGATGTTATTTAAGGGATAAACTCCTTTTTACAGAGCATGCTCGGCCACTGAGATTACATAAATCTGTCTCCTGTTGTCTTAGTCTCCATGTGCTGGTGCCAAAAATAAGTGCTACAGACCATCTAATTTAGGAGGGGGGGGGCTAAAGTCTTAGGGGAGTGGTTTGAAGTCTGGCTTGAGGAAGTAACCGCTTGAGCTAAAGCCGACCTTAGGGGAGTGGTTTGAGACCCAAGGGAGTGGGCTGAAACCCGAACCCATGGAAACTGAGCACCTCCTTTCTCAGGAGCACCCCAACCAGGAAGGGAGGCCCCGTCCTTCTACCATGTTCCCAGCATCACAAAGCAGGACAGATCACGTGTGTTTGAGGCTGGGAGGCAATGCGCTGGCAACTGGCAGGTCCCTTTTCACCTGACTCCTTCTGTTGCTACAGAACTGCTTCCCCTGTATCTCTCTGTCTTACCCTGCGTCCTCCATGAGATGAGTTCCCTATGCTGGGTCACATAGGAGGATATAGAAAGGCCATGAGAGTGTGGGGTGGGCAGAAGTGAACACGTTGGGAGGGTAGCTGGCTAAGAAGAGGAGGAGCTGGGCTCAAAAGGAAGGGCAAAGGGCATTCCAAAAGGTAAATATGTGTACAGTGAGTGAATTTCAAAGAGAAGAGTGTGACCTACTGAGTCGGGGGAGGGAAAGATGAGAGGTGGAGGCAAGGAAAACAGGAAGCACACAATTTTTGAAACAAGGTGAGTGGAGGTGAATTTTAAGAGTGTGAGTGGCAGGTAAATGGATCAGGGAGAAGTAAGGAGGGGAATAGGCGATGGGGTACAGAAAATTTCCTTTTGTTAAAATAATACGTGTGTGTGATGAGAATCTTTGAATTTTCATTAGACCTCATAAAGGTATTTTTAATCCTACATACAAAATAATTTGGATTCTGTCTGGAATCGGCAGCTAACTGATTCCATACACATAGATTCTGTTTGTCTTGAGCAGGGATGGGGCCCAACTGGTGACATACCTGAGTGACTTGGTTGGATCAGGTGGCTGTGAACTGCTGTCCCTTCCAAAAGGTATAAGTGGCACTCAGTCCCAGGAATGGCACCTGGTATTGGTTGGATCTTCAGATTTTTCACATTAACCAAGTAAGTGAGAAATCTGAATTTTTATTACTCATTTTTAAATCGTGGTTCAAATTTTCCTAGTCACAGCTGTGGTTATGTTTGTGACCTCTGGCCACACTTTGCTGGAGACATTTAGTTCTGACTTGGCAGTTACAGTTACCTGTGGATACTTGGGAGCATTTTCTCCTTGCCCACTGTTATTTTTGTTTCTTCAAATCATGTTTCTTTTAGGGCTGGTAAATATGTATGACAGATTGTTGTTTTGACCATGACTTAGGGAGTGTTAGAGTTATATATCCAATCTTTATTGCAAAAATAAATTTTAGGTAGTGGAGGAGGTACAGGAAAGAACTGACAAACATAATGCAGTACTGCTCAGGGAAGTTATAATTCAGTTTTGTGATAGTCTCCCAATCATTTTTCAAGTCTGTGTAACATGTTCAGTTACAAAAATTGAGTCACATTATGTGTATAATAAACTTCAGAAAATTTTTAGTTTTAAATGAGAATATGCATTGAAAAAAGACATACACCACAATGGTTATTTTGTGTAATGGGATTGTAGGTGTTTTATTTCCTTATTAACATACCCAAGTCTTCTAACAATGACCATGTAACCTTCTTTTGAAAAAAATTAAAGAATCTGTTTTACTATTTAAGTTGTGGTTTAAGCGGTAAAATATTTGTTTCTTAGAAAGAATGTTTTTTTTTATCATTGATGTGAAGACCACCTTATCACACGAGAGGGAACCACAGCTGGAGACCAAAATGGGCCTGAACCAGGGGGGGCTGCTATAGACCCTCCAGGACTTGGAAATGGAGACCTGGGTGCTGAGTGTGTCCCTTGCTGCTGTGCCAGAGCTAGGAAGTATTTGCCTGTCGACCCATGTATAATACACATACCTGTTTTTATTTCTGTATCTATCTATCCATATATGTGTATTACAAACGAAGCAAAAACACAAGTTTGTAGTGGTATCTCTGACTTCCATCCAGCATGGTGGGGTTCATTCTGCCTACCTTCTTTCTTTATTTGTAACATTGACAGTGAAACACATGGCTCTCATGATCTACAGTGTATTTATTAATTTGTTCAACCCTGTTTCAAAATTTGTTTCAAAATTGCAAACTCATATCTCTGTAAAAAACAAATGTACCCCAGTGTTTGTGTGCAGTTGTTGTCGTCTTTAGCCTTAAAGTATCAAGGAAAAACACTGTTTTCCTATCTTATGTAGGCCAGTTCCTTTCTTACCCACTTCTTTCAGGGCCAGTATGTAATTTATTTGTAATACAATCAGATTTGTTTGTCACAGCCTGAAATTCATCTTGGGCTTCCCCCAACATCCTGGTTGATTTTTAAAAAATTACAGACAGTGAAATTTACTCTTTGTGGTGTATAGTGCTGTGGGTTCTGACAAATGCATAAAGTCATGTATCCTCTACCACAGTTCCTTACAGAACAATCCCATCACCTCCAAATGACGTCACTTTATAGTCAAAGCTACCCACCAAACCTGGCAACAGCTGATGTTTTCTGTCCTTGTAGTTTGGCATTTTCCCAGAAGTCATGTAAATGAAATCATATTATATGTAGCCTTTTGGGTCTGGCTTCTTTCCTTTAGCAAAAATGCATGTAAGTTTCATTTGTGTTGTTTTGTGAAGCTGAGGAGTAATTCATTATTCAGATGTACCACAGTTTTATTTATCCTTTCATCAGTTAAATGGATTGTTGCTGGTTTGTCTCCATTTTTTGGAAAGTTTTTAAGAAAGCATCTATGAATGCTCACATACAGATTTGTCTGCGAACATGTTTTCATTTCTATTTGGTACATACCTAGGAATGAGATCGCACATGTATGTTTAATCTTATAAGAAACTACAAAACTGTTTTCCATTTTGCATTCCCACCAGCTAGTGTAAGAGAGTCCTGTTGTTCTGCATCCTTGTCAGCACTTGGTATTGTCTTTTTGCTTCTCCATTCTAATTGAATGTAGTGGTGTATCACTGTGCTTTAATTTGCATTTCCCTGATTACTAATGAGGTTGAGGATCTTTTCACATGCTTGTTTGCCATCCATATATCTTCTCTGGTGAAATGTCTGTCTGGATCTTTTGCCCACTTTCTAAAAAATTATGTTGTTTGTTTTATTGTTGAGCTTTGAAGGATCTTTATATATTCGGGATACAAGTCCTTTGTCAGAAATATGGTTTGCAAATATTTTCTCCCAATTTTCTGCAATTTGTCTTTTCATTTTTTTTAACAGTCACAGAGCAAAAGTTTTTAGTTTTGATAAAATCCAGTTTGTCAATCTTTTTCTTATATGGTTTCCACTATTGTTATCATATCCAGAATTTCTTTGCCTAATGCAAGGCCACACAGATTTTCTCCAGGTTTTATTCTAGAGCATTTATAGTTTTAAATTTTATTTTTATGACTATGATCCACTTGAATTAATTTCATATAAGATATAAAGTATAGACCAAGTTTTATTTCTTTGCATATGAAAATCCAGTTGTACCAGCACCATTTGTTGAACACTCGTTTCTTCATTGATTTTTCTTTGCACCTTTGTAAAAACTCAGCTGATCATATTTGTGTGGATCTATTTCTGGACTCTCTTTATATTATATCGATTCATGTGTCAACGTAAAGTTATGTGCCAATACTACTTCCTCCTAATTACTGAAGCTTTATAGCAAGTCTTGAATTTAGATAGTGCCATACAACTTTGTTCTTTTTCAAAATTGTTTTGGCAATTCTGGTTCCTTTGCCTTTTCATATAACTTTTAGAATCAACTTGTTGATACCTACAAAACAGCCTTTCTGGGATTTTTGTTAGGATTTCAATTTCAGTAGATCAAATTGAGGAGAATTAACATCTTAGTAATATTGAGTCTTCCAATTCATGAGCATGGTATGGCTCTCACTTTATTTAGGTCTTCTTTTACTTATTTCAGCAGCATTTTGTAGTTTTTAAGCATATAAATACTTAAGGCATTTTGTTAGGTTTATGCCTAAGTAATTCTTTTGTGGTGTATGTGCTATTGTAAATGGTATTTTTTTTTTTAATTTCAATCATTTGTTGCTACTATAAGGAAATACAATTAGTTTTTTATATTGACTTGATTGACCTGTATCCTACAATCTTGCTGAACTCACTAGTCCTTGGAGTTTTTTATAGATTCTTTGGAATTTTCTATGTGGACACTCAAGTCTTATGAAAATAGAGATAGTTTTATTCATTTCTTTTCTATATATATGCCTTTTGTGTCTTTTTCTTGCCTAATTGCATTGGCTAGGATGTATAATACAAGGTGGAATTGAATTGGTGAGAGAGAACATCTTGCCTTGTTTTCAACCTTAGGGGGAAAGAAAGCCTTTAGTCTTTCACCATAAGAGTGGTGTTAGGATTTTATATTACCCTTTACCATGTTAAAGGAGTTGTTACTGAGCAAGGGCTCGCTGCCTTAAGCACACAGAAGCCAATACTATGGCACCAGTTTTTGAGAAAAGAGGGTGACTGACAAGACAAAATCTGTCTCCCTGATCCAGGGGCTGGGCAGATTTTAAGGGGTACTAGGCAAAATTGATTGACTAGTTCTGAATCAGGCCATGTGATGGGACAAATGTGGATTGGCTAGCTCCAAGTCAGGCCGTCTATGGTGATGAAACTTTTAGATGCCAGATCTTTCTTGCAGGACTTCTCACTTCCTAGAAGTCTCTTGTGGTTCAACTTCTGGCTTTTGAGTTCTGCAGAAGGGAGATTTTTGGTTCCTGCAGTGCTCGAGGTCATCTGGAGGGCAAGGTTTTTCTCTCTGTACATGCTCAACTTACATCCTGCAGGACAACTCATAAAACAACCTGAGATAGGGAAATAAACCAGTTTCAGCCAGTTTTAGATGATTTCAGAGTTCTCTTCTATTCCTAGTTTGCTGAGAGGTTTTTTTTCTTTTAATATCATGAATAGATGTTAAATTTTGTCAAATGATTTTGTAAAATCTATTGGAGTGATCATGATTTTTCTTTTTCTTTTTCTTTTTGAAAATTTGTTATTTTTTTACATTCAAAGATGTTGAGGAGCAGTGGGAGGGGCAGGTGGGAGGGGGTTAGGAAAACAGAGGTGGAGGTGGGGTGTGGGGCTGGCCCGGTTGCAGAGGGCAGGGGGGTGTGGTTGAGGCCCATGGGTTCCCCCCTGGTAGGAGCCTGGGGGGTTTCTGGTGGTGGCTCAGTTGTTGCTGAGTTGGATACAAATGTTGGGGGTGTGTATGGCTGAGGCCCTATAGCCCCCCTGACCCTGGCTCAGGAGCCCAGGAGGCTTCTAGTCATCACCGGGCTGGATGCTCACGTCGGGGGGTCATGGCCAAGGCCCTTGGCACCCCCCTACACTGGCTCAAGAGCCTGGGGGCTTCTGGCAGCAGTGCGGTCATCTCTGGGCTGGATGTCGGGTGGGAGTGGCTGAGGTCCTTGGCACCCCCTCCCAGCTAGGGAGCCCCGGGGGCTTCCAGTGGCAGGTTGGTTGTCACTGGGCTGGATGTAGATGTCAGGAGGAGATTTTTCTTTTTTTATCTGATTATATTGTGAATTTCATTGACTGATTTTTAAAAAACTGAATCAGCCTTGCTTTCCTGGTATAAATTCTAATTAGTCATTGATGGAGTTTGGATGTGTTGTCCCCTCCAAAACTCATGTGGAAATTTGATCTCCAATGTGGCAGTGTTGGAAACTGATTGAGTTATGGGGGTGGAACCCTCATGAATGGATTAATGCTCTCCTTGGGGAAGGGGGCATTAATGAGTGAGTTCTCACTCTATTAGTTCCCATGAGAACTCGTTGCTTAAAAAGACCCTGGCACCTTCTCTCTCTCTCTCTTGCTTCCTCTCTCTTGCTTCCTCTTGCTATGTGATCTGCTTGTACTCACTGGCTCCCTGCCGCTTTCCGCCATGAGTAAAAGCAGCCTGAGGCCCGTGCCAGATGCAGCTGTCCCAGAATCGTAAGCCAAATAAACCTCTCTTCTTTATGAATTACCCAGTCTCAGGTATTTCTGTTATAGCAACACAAAACAGACTGAAACAGAAAATTGGTACTGAGGAGTGGGATGTTGCTAAACAGATACTTGAAAATGTGGATGCAGCTTTGTAACTGGATATGAGCAAAGGTTGGAGGAGTTTGGAGGACTTAGAAGAAGACAGAAAGGTGAGGGAAAGTTTGGAATGTCTTAGAGACTTATGTGGTGGCGAGCAGAATGCTGATAGAAATGTGGACAGTAAAGGCCATGCAGATGATGAGGTCTCAGAAATGAGGGACTTATTGGGAATTGGACAAAAGATAACCCTTGCTACACCATAGCAAGGAACCTGGCTGCATTGTGTCCATGCCCTTGGACTTTGTGGAAGTTGGAACTTAAGAGTTGTGAACCAGAGCATTTGGCCCAAGAAATTTCTAAGCAGCAAAGCATTCAGGACGCTGCATGACTACTTCTAACAGCCTCCTCTGAGTTATGGCAGCAAAGGCATAACGTAAAGCCAGAATTTAAAAGAGAAGCAGAGCATAAAGTTTTGGAAAATTTGCAGCCTGGCCATGCGGTAGAGAAGCGGAGAGCAAGCTGGAGAAAAATGCAAGGGTGAAGCAGATAAACTGTTTGCTAAAGACATTATCTTGGCGGTGAGGCAGCCAGATGCTAATAACCAGGACAATGGAAAAAATGCCCTAAAAGCATTTAAGAAGTCTGGAAGGGTGCCCCACCCATCACAGGCCCTGAGTCCTAGGACTGAGTTGTTCCAGAGGACAGACCTGGGGCACAGCTGCCCTCGGGATCCTGCTCCTTGCATCCCAGCTGCTCCGGTTGGAGCAGCCCCACGTGTGGTTTGTGCAGCAGCCCTGGGGGGTAGAGGCCTGAAACCTTGGTGGCATCCACGTTGTGTTAAGTCTGCAGGACAGCAGGACATCAGAGCAGTGGAGGCATAGCAGCCTCCACCCAGATTTCAGAGGATGTATGGAAAATCCTGGAAGCCCAGGCAGAGACCAGCCACAGGGGCGGAGTCACTGCAGAGGCCATCTACTAGAGCAATGCAGAGCAGAAATGTGGGGTCAGAGTTGCAGCAGAGAAACCCCAATAGCACCATGCCTAGTGGAGCCGTGAGAGCGGGACCGCCATGGATACCCAGACCTGTGGAGCTACCAGAGTGGAACACTAGCCTGGGAAAGTTGAAGTGTGGCCCAAGACCAGGAAAGCTATAGGAGTGGAGCTGCCTGTAGGGACCCAAATGCCCCAAGGGGTCACACCCCCGATCACATAAGCCCTTCTCGGCCACACCCCATCATGGCGCTGGTTGCCCTTCTCTTCCGTATTCTCCTTCCCGCCGGTGCGAATTACACACCAATCAGCTCCCCCCCAAACCCCATGCGGTATGCTAAGTAGGGATTGTATTTTAAGCCAATCAGCTTTCCCCTTAAAGCCCTATATATGTGTGTGCGTGCTGCCTAATAAACGGGCTCTCTCCGGTGGATCGTCAACTGGTGTCAACTCGTCCTTTCACTGCCCAAGGACTTGGGGACCCAACCCCCACACCAGTGTGCAGAGGCAGTTGAACATGGAATCAAGGTACCTGATTTGCCAGCCTTGAGATTTAAAGCCTGCCCTGCTGGGTTTCGGACTTGTTGGGGGCCTGTTTTTCCTTTCTTCTGGCCTATTCCTCCCTTTGGAATGGGAATGTATACCCAATGTCTGTTCCACCATTGTATCTTGGCAGTAGATAAATTTGGTTTTGTTTTATGGGTTCACAGCTGGAAGGACTTTTGCTTTTGGTCTCAGATGAGACTTTGGACTTTGGACTTTTAAGTTGGTGCTGGAACAAGGTAAGACTTTTCAGACTGTTGGGATTGAATGATTGTATTTTGTATGTGAGAGTGACATGAGTTTTGGGGGGCCAGGGACAGAATGATGGAGTTTGGATGTGTTGTCCCCTCCAAAACTCATGTGGAAATTTGATCTCCAACGTGGCAGTGTTGGAAACTGATTGAGTCATGGGTTAATGCTCTCCTTGGGGAAGGGGGCATTAATGAGTGAGTTCTCGTTCTATTAGTTCCCATGAGAGCCAGTTGTTTAAAAAGACCCTGGCACCTCCTCTCTCTCTCTCTCTTGCTTCCTCTCTCACTTCCTCTTGCCATGCAATCTGCTTGTACCCGCCAGCTGCCTGCCGCTTTCCGCCATGAGTAGAAGCAGTCTGAGGCCTGTGCCAGATGCAGCTGTCCCAGAATCGTAAGCCAAATAAACCTCTCTTCTTTATAAATTACCCAGTCTCAGGTAGTTCTGTTATAGCAACACAAAACGGACTAAAACAGTCATGGTGTATGTTTTTTTGTTGAGAATCTTTGTATCTTCTGTGTTCAGGAGGGGTATTGTTATTTTCGTGTAATTCTTTACCTGGTATTTTGGTATTAGGGTGATTCTGGCTTCATACAGTGAGTTGGGAAATGTTTTCTCCTTGTTTCTTTTATTTTCTCTCTTTTTTTTGTTTTTTTGTGGCTGGCCAGAACAGGGATCTAAACTTGTGACCTCGGTGTTATACGGTTGTACTCTGACCAACTGAGCTAACTGGCCACCTGCCCTTGTCTCTTTTCTGAGAGAGATCTTGTAAATTGGTAGTAATTTTTCTTTAAATGTTTGGCAGAATTTGGCAATGAAACCTCTGGGCCTGGAGTTTTCTGTGTTGATAGGTTTTAAACTACACATTCAATTTCTTTATTACACATAGACTAATGAGGCTTTCTATTTCTTCTTGAGTATAGTTTGTGTCTTTCAAGCATTTAGTTCATATGATCTCATTTGTAGGACTTCTTATCAGAAAGAATTTTTCATAATATTCCTTTATTATTGTTTTAATGATTATCAGCCTAGCAGTGATGTTTCCTCTGTCATTTCTGATATTGGCAATTTGTGTATTCTCTCTTTTTATCGGTCATTCTGCCTTGACATTTATCAATTTTATTGTATTTTCCCTCCAAAAAACCAGCTTTTTGCTTTTCTCTATTTTTCTATTTTCAATTTCATTGATTCCTGCTCTTATTTTTATTATTTCCTTCCTCTGCCTTCTTTGTATTTAATTTGCTCTTTTCCTTAGTTTCTTAAGGTAGAGGCTTGGATTAAAGATTTGAGACCTTTCTTCTTTATTAATGTAAACATGTAAGGCTGTAAATTTTCCTCTCAGCACAGCTTGAGTTGAATCCAGTGATTTATATGTTGTGTTTTTATTTTCATTAATCATTAAATTCAAAATATTCTAAATTTTCATAAGAATTACATTTTGAGCTTGGATTATTTAGAAGTATCTTGTTTAATTTCCAAATATTTGGAGATTTCTCAGATATCCTTCTGTATAGATTTCTACTTTAATTTAGTTATGGTCAGAGAACATACTTTGTATGATTTCTATTCTTTTAAATTTAAGGTTTGTTTCATGGCAGGAATATGATCTATCTGGGTGAATATGCCATGTGCGCTTGAAAAAAGTATGCATTCTGGTTTTGTTTGGTGGAGTGATCTATAAATGTCAAGTAGATAAGGTGGTTGATAAGATTATTCAGATCTGCTATAACTTTATTGATTTTTTGTGTATTTGTTCTGAAAGATAGTTATTTAGGTCTCCAGCAATGATTGTGGATTTGTCTATTTCTCCTTACAGTTCTCAGTTTTTATTTCACATATTTAAAAAATTTTTGAAATTAATGCTTAATATCCCAAATATGTTGTCATATATTTACTTATTTAAGAGCATTATTTATTATTTATATATTATTTATATATACATTTTTTAAGAACAGTTTTAGTTTTACAGCAAAAATTAAGAGGAAGATAACAGAGATTTCCCATAAACCTTCTGCTCCCACACATGCATAGCTCCCCCATTACCAACATCCCCCACCAGAGTGGTACATTTGTTACAATGGATGAACCTACATTGACACATCATAATCACCCAAAGACCGTAGTTTATATTAGGGTTCACTCTTGGTATTGTACATTTTATAGATTTGGACAAATGTATATTGACATATACCCATCATTATAGTATTATACAGAGTATTTTTACTGCCCTAAAAATCTTCTGTGCTCTGCCTATTCTCCCCCTGTTCACCCCACCCACCCCAATTTCATGTGTTTTTTAGTTCTGTTGTTAGGTTCATAAACGTTTAAGATTGTTATATCTTGGAAAATTGACCCCTTTATCATCATGTAATGCCTCTCTTTATTTCTGATAGTATTCCTTGTTCTTAGGTCTGCTCTTTCAGACATCAGTATAGCAATTCAAGGTTTCTTTAGTTAATACTTGTGAGCAATATATTTTCCCATTTTTTTTACTTTTAACCTAACTAAATCTATATATTTAATGTAGTTTTTTTTTTTTTTCCTGGATAGCTTAGAGTTCGGTCTTGCTTTCTTTTTTTTTTAATCCAATCTGACTATCTGCATTTTAGTTGGTGTGTTTAGACCATTCACATTAATATGATTATTAATACAGATGGCTTAAAATGTAACATCTTGTTAGCTGTTTTCTATTTGTTCCATCTGTTCTTTGTTTCTTTTTCTTGCTTTTGTGTTAATTGAACATTTTTATGATGTTATTTTATCTCCACTGTTAATTCATTGTTTTTACTTGTAAAAAACTTTAGCAGTGGTCATAGGTTTTAAAATATACATCTTTAATTAATCAGAGGCTACCTTCTAATACTATTACACTGCTTTACATTTTTTGTGTCATTTATTTATTTACTTATTTTTTGCTTTGGACATTCAGCTGTATTTTAGAACAACTGAAAACAAGAAAACACTTATTTTACCTTCAGTCATCCCATTTCCAGTGTTATTCATTTTTTTGTGTAGATGAAATTTTTTTGTTTAGTATTGTTTTCCCTTCTGCCTGTAGACTTTCCTTTAAAATTTCTTATCTTCTAGGTTTGCTGAGAATGAATTACACCTAAGTTGTATTTCTCAGAATAAGTTTTTATTTCTTCTTCATTTTTGAAAGATATTTTTACTGGGTATAGAATTTTAGATTGGCAGGTATTTCCTTTCATTACTTAAACATGTCACTTCATTGTCTTCTATTTGCATTATTGTTACTGGCCCAAGTTCGGCTACCTGCCCCAAACAGAAACCCTGGCTTGGCTTGCTAAAATCTGTTACCCCAGGGCATTTAGCTCCTGGCTCAGGCTTGCCAAAATCCTGTTACTGAACCCAATTCTGGCTGCCTGCCCCAAACAAAAACAAACAACCCAGAAGCCAATGTGGGTGAAAATGGAAGTCAGCTTTTGTTCAGAAATACCAGAGACCTGTGGAGAGATTGGGCTAACCCATCTCCAAGACTCAGATTTACTGAAGGGGTTCAAAGAAGAGGCTGAGGAAATGGGATGCAGGAAATGAAAAGCAGGAGGGAGGGGGATGTAAACTGTGGGGACTCCATACAAGGAGCCAGGTGCAAGTTCTCACCAAAACTCCACCTGAATTCTGTTCCCATCCTTGTTTTCATAGGGTCCTGTTGGAGGGCAGAATCAGCATAGCTTTATTGATGTCTTCCTTGGTTTCTCAGGGTCTGGGTAGTATGTGTCTCATTGAAAGCCTACAACTCCAGGCTAACT
This sequence comes from Cynocephalus volans, assembly GCF_027409185.1. Taxonomy (NCBI): domain Eukaryota; kingdom Metazoa; phylum Chordata; class Mammalia; order Dermoptera; family Cynocephalidae; genus Cynocephalus; species Cynocephalus volans. The sequence goes on from NC_084466.1 coordinate 88,175,985, forward strand.
GGAAAACAACTTAATGTTTATGTAAATAATGTCATCTTGCACTGTAACCAAGGTTCAAACAATCAGATAACCATGGGAAAAGAGGGAACTCAGAGAAATGCATGCTAAGAAAAAACTGTCTTTTAAAATCTGCCTACAGCCCAGGTGGTTTTAGGTCCCAACATGGCTTCAGTCCTGCTCACTCCAACATTATCTTTAACAAGAAGTCTGTCATAATTCTTACCTTTGTTCTTGTGTATATAATTTGACTTTTTCCACTGACTGCCTTCAATATTTCTGTCTTCTGTTTTTGGCAGTATGAAAATAATACAACTAGGTGTGTGGGAGTTTTTTGGAAGAGAGGGGTATTTATCCTGCTTTGTGTTCTCAGAGCTTCTTGGATATGTGACTTAGTGACTTTCATTAGTTTTAGAATATTGTTAGCCATTATTTCTTTTAATTTTTCTCCTGTCCCGTTCTCTGTCTCTTTTCCTTCTGGGATCCCAGTCACACATATGTTAGATCATTTGATATGTTTCCTGGAGGTCTTGGATGCTCTGTTCTTCTCAGTCTTTTTGATCTTTGTTTTTCATTTTGGATGATTTCCATTGACTAATCAAATCTTCAAGTTCATGGATTCTTTCCTCAGCTTTGTTGAGTCTACTGAAGAGCCAAAGACATTCTTTATCTCTATTACCGTTTCTCAGTTTTAGCATTCTCTTTGATACTTTCTTACGGATTTCATTTCTCTGCTGAAATTACCCTTATGATTTTGCATGTTGTCCACATTTTTCATTAGATCCGTTAACATATTAATTATAGTGAGTTTAAATTTACTATCAGATTATTCCAATATCTCAGTCATATGAGTCTGGTTCTGGTGATCACTTTGTCTCTTGGTTTTTTTTTTTTTTTTTTTTCCTGCTTTTTTGTATGTCTTATAATATTTTGTTTTTAAAAGTCAGACATCTTGAGTAGGACAGTAGACACTGAAGTAAAAGGGTTTTCATGTCTGGGAATTGGCACACCTTTTCTTTTGCTAGACTTTCATTGTGGGGATTTGAGTTAATCTAGTTAGGAGTTGGGCAAGGTTGAAGGTTTGTCGTTGCTATGGCTACCTTTGGTACAGTGAAGGTTTCAAATTCCTCTAGTAATACCTTGTGTTTAAGATGAGGACTGGTTGGCTGGAGGGTTTTGTGTGGATTTTCCTCCCTAAATATCTGCCTCACCTTCAGCTTTCAGTCTTCCCTTTGCACTGCCCTTGAAGAGGATCTCTTTCTGTGCTCTTGTTCTGTCCCTCTCCCTGAAGTGTTCTTCTGTTACATGCTTCTTAAAACTTGTCAGCCTAGAGAGGGGATGCAGCAGGGTGGGGGTCCTCAGTGTTCCTGTCTGTCCCTGAGGTGGTGGTGGGGAGGGCAGCCACATCTATTCTTGCTCCTCCCTGAGGATGATGGTTTTTATTTCAATTCTCTTCCCCCAGGTGCAACCAGTTTTCAATGAGAGTTTTTTGTGCTGTTGTCTCCAGTCACTTCGTTAATTCAATATATATTTTTTTATCACATATTGAATTAGATGTTGGGTTCACCTTTGATGTCACAAAGAACCCCAGTTGTTCCTGATTATTTCCCTTAGATTTTTCCTGTGGACATTTGAACTTTGAGAATATATATCTACTGATAGCAGTTCTAAGGGTTGGAAGATCAGTGGGCCTCATTGTGTTTTGCTAGGATTGCTTGCCAGCTTCCTGTGCTGGGAGTAATCCTGTCAATCCATTCTCAGCACCAATAGCTGTTGCAACATGGAACAGAACATTTCAGCTGCTAGTTAAGTCTTTCTGGAATGTGTATAGACTTAAAAGAAATGATTGCTAAAAAGATTTTAAACTCGATTATAAAATGGTTTGGCCACAAAGGAAGAGCTCCTTTGTTTTCAGTACTTAGTAGTCAGTATTTAGCAGGCTTATCATGGGTGTATCAAGGAATTTTCCCGACATTGTTGTTGGATTAAACAGTGGGCAGATGTGTGGATATTATTAACCAGTCCAGTTGGTCCTGTCTTTGAGCTGGCTTCCTAGAGATCATTAGCTAGCCAAGAAGATTGCTCAAGTTAGTGTAATGGCGAGACACAACGTAACTAAATACTAAGCTGCTTTGAAGCTACATACAGTATACCAGATTAGAATGGCTGCTACTTTACATATTATTAAATCTAAAAAGGTTTTCAGTAAGTTTTTAAAATTTTCTAGTGGACTCGTTTGAATGACATACATAGCTGAGTAAAATGGCAGAAATGCCCTTACTGATTGGTACTGTCTTCACACAGTTTTGAATGAGGAGGGATTATGCTTTGTTAAGGGAATTGGGCCTCCCCCACTGAGCAGATGTGGAGAACTTTCCAGACCAGCAAATCTGCTGATGACCAATAGGGTGACAAAAGCTGCTGTCAGCTCCTCCTCACACCAGTGCTTTCGATTCTTAAAATAGGACTTGCCCTCTTTTAATTTAAGACTGACTTACGGCTTCAGAAGGCTTTGTTTTGTTTTGCTTTGTTTTAAATCAAGGAGGATTGCAGTTTTGTTCATCTAAAGGCTCTGACTAATCGCACACCTGTTGTTAGGGTATGTGTTGTTATTGAATGATTTACCAGGATGACTTTTGCATTGGTTAGAGCCTTTAATTAGGGGATAGTTGGTGCTGGAGAAACCCTTCCAACTTCAGTGGGAAAGGAACTCTTTCCTTTCTTAGACTGATGCAGAATTTTAGTTTCTTCTTAAATTTATCCTTGGGCCAAGACTCTTTATCATATATTGTGAGATTCATTGTCTTTTTTTCTTCTCAGTGCACACAGGAAAAAGAGACTAGAGAACACTCTCTCTTGGTTACATGGAGGCCTGGCTGCTGGGGACAGTTTTCCGTGGGTCTTGTGTTTCTGCACTCCTGGGAGCAGCGGCACCAACTGCCCTTTTGTTAGATGGTCTTTTCAAGGGTTTTTATGTAACTAACAGCCTTGGGAGATAGAGATAGTGTCTCCCTGTAGGGCAAAGGGCAGGTGGGTTTGCTTGTAGTCAATTGTGAAGCATTAGTGTTCCCTAAGCTCAGAGTTCCTTAGCTGTTACACAAACCCAGAATCCACCCAGGCATCTCTGGACTACCCCCATGGGACTTGGGGGTAAGGGAGACTAATATGAATTGGAAACTCAGGCTACTTGATATCCTGTGTGTAAAATAGTCCTTTGACCCACATCTGTGAAGCTGTGGAGGGCTAACTGGTTAGCTAGCAAGTAGGGTAAAATCTCAGACGCTTCATAATTTTTGACACTGTCCTTGAAACATTGCCCTTAGGGTTAAGATAAAAAATAGAGAAAAATGGAGAGGAAAAAGTCACTTGAAAAATAGAGGGGAAACGGTCACTTTTAATCTCATCATTCTAAGATCATTGTCTTGATCATATTTTTTGTATAGTTTTTTCCAAATATTTATTTTAATATAATTTTAATCTTAGTGTAATACAAAGTCATATCCTGCTTTATAAAATCAGCATTCTTCTAATTATACAAGTAATTCATGGTAATTGTAGAAAATTGGAAAATTCAGAAAAGAATAAATAAAATTATTAGTATGACTATTGCCCAGAGATGAAGTCCCTGTTACTACTTTGTGTGTTTCCTTCCAACATTTTATGTACATTTGATGAAGTTCCGAGGAGAACTGTTGTATTCCTTGTTCACGTAGCTCTGCATCTTGTGCACCTTTGCATTCTATTAAATGCTGGACTGGCATGCTTGCTTTCAGGGTGACGGCATCTCATTCTCTGGATGCCCATGTTGTCATAATTGTTCTGTAATAATTTCTTTGATCAGTTTTAGAAATTAATTTTCTCTTCATTGCTTTCGTTGCATCCATGTATTCACTCATTCGTTCTCTCTCTCTCTTTCCCTCCCCATGCTTCTGGGATGGCACTTGCTTACATGGTTAGAACTTTTCAACATTTCTGTGTTGCTTATGCTCTTTTCTGTATTTCCCATTCGTTTGTCTCTTCATGCTTCAGTATGGATACTTCATCCTGATGTATCTTCCAGTGTATTATTTCTTCAGCCAACTCTAATCTCCTCTTAAATTCGTCCTTTGTGTTTTTTAGTTAAATTTCCCTTTGATTCTTCTCATAGTTTTCTTATATGCTGAACTTGTTCAATATCTTTTAGTCCCTTAAGCATATTAATTATAGTTATTTCAGAGTTCATATCTGATAACACCGTTACCTGAATGTCCTATGGTTCTGTTTCAAAAGTCTGTTTTCTCTCTTGGTTTTCACTCAAGTCTTCCCTAATATTTATTTTGTTTCTTTGTTTGTGTCTGAGACATTGCTTACAAAAAACTAAGGCTCTGGTTGATGTTATCTTTCTCCAGAGAAACTTTACTAGAGGTAGGCTAGGAGCATGTCTCCCTAATTTAATCGTGGTTTGAGATAATTTGATGCTGGGTTTCAGGCCTTGTGAGGAGTGGTCTGTTTTTTGTTACCATTACTGCTAGGGTATAGCTCTTGAAGGTCCCAGTCAGAAGATTGGAGCAGTTACCAGGAACCTGAATGCCAAAAGTTCGCCCAGAACTCTGAGCACGTTGGAAGCTCCACTTATCATTTCATCCATTTGTCTGGCTTTTTGAATAAGTGGTTGCCTTGAAGGGAACAGTGGACCACTTGTGAGGTTCATATCCCTGGGTTTTCCTACTGCCTACGTCTTGGTTCTGCAGTTCTTCACTGCTTTGGATGCTTTTCAGTGTCTTCAGATTATTTTTTTACTTTTTTTTTTTTCCAGCTTTTTTAGTTGTTCTCAGCAAAAGGATTTGTCCTAAACAACCTAGCTTACCATTGTGAAAAGTGGAACTCTGTCTACAAGTACTTTGTTGTATATTTGCTGCTGTGCACATGCTAGGCCCTGGGGTATATTAGTAAATGAGACCTTTTGGAGACGTTTGTATATTCCTTCTGTATAATCAGTGCATGTTTTTTCTCATGGAGCTTACATTTTTGAATTCCGTTTTAAAGTACTGATGTTTGTATGAATATAACCATTTTCTAAATGTCAGTTCAAAAGATAGGTATTCTGCTAATATTTTAATTTTTTCCCGTATGTGAGACGTAACCTTTATAAATATAGAAATATAAAACTTCTCACCCTCCCCCAATCTTGGAGTTTGTACCAGCTTTTTTTATTCCCCAGTACACCCTAGATGTGGTCATACTCTTTTTGTGGGGACGGATAATGGCCTTACAACATTTTTAAGTATATGGTAGATAATCAATAAGAATGTTGCCTAGCATTAAAGTACTAAAAATTATTGCCGCTGATTATAAAATTTATCACATAAATTTAATGTAGAAAAATTTTAGAAAATAGTAAAGCTTACTAGAGTAGGCCTAGTAATTTTGCAGGTGGGGAACTGGAATTATGGTGTTACTTTCCTATAGATCATTAAATTAATAGAGTATTTAAAGTTCTGCTTTCTATATTGGCAAATTTATATACCAGCTGGCATTAGAAGTGGTGACCAGATTAGGTAAATTTGAGGTGCCTATGAAGCATTGCTGGGAAAATAGAATAGTCAGGACCCTCGCCTTAGGGCAGGTTGGGAGTGGTGCAGCACATTCTTTGTGAATAGGTTGTGTGTGGGTGGAGTTGGCGCACATGCACGGTGCTGCCACCTTGGCTGGCAACTGCCTCAGGTGGATGCCGCTCCGGCATGACCATGCTCTCAAACCTGTGGCTCCAAGGACCTTTTGGCTGGTTACCTAGCTCATAGACCTGTGTGTGAGAGGTCTGGGGACCCAGCCTGGCATGTGAAGGGTTTGTGACCCAGTCTGTGAATGGGCTTGAGGGGTCTGTGAGCTCCAGACCCAGCCCTAGCTCAACAGTTGGCCCAGTTGGCAGGATTACGGGCAGGTAAAAGCGCTCAACAATTGGCGACGTCAGCAGGATGCCAGCATTAGGCCTAGTGCTACAAGCATCTACATGAAGATGGTCTGAGGTAGGGGAATAAATGCGTGAGTCATGAGTGTATAGGTAGGGCAGTGATTTCAGTTTGGGCTTAGTTGAGATTTCCTGGGAGAGAGTACACAAGGTGGGAAGAGAATGGGCCTGGAAATGAGCTTTGGGGAACCCCAATTCTTAATGGCTGGATAGAATACTCTTTTTTAGAGGTTTGCCAATCTTGTTAGTCTTTTTAAAGACCTAATTTTGGTATTGACCCCTGTATTTGACCAATAGTCTGTCTTATTGATTTCTGCTCTTATCTTTATTATTGTCTTTATTTTCTTTGGATTTATTCTGTTCTAATTCTGACTTTTTAAATCGGATACTTGCCTTGTTAATATCTTAAGCTTTCTTAAAGAAAACATTCGAAGTAAAAATTTCTCTTTAAGAAATGTTTTACTTGAACCCCACACATTTTGATATGGAATATTTTTATTACTGTTCAGTTAGAAGTATATTTAAATTTCCATTAGAATTTAATTTGATCCATGAGCTGTTTAGAAGTTTATTTTTAAATTTTCAAGTATATGGGGTAATTTTTTGTTTATTAAATTCTGTCTTAATTGCACTGTAGTTAGAGAACATGATTTGTACTTATAATATGAATCCTTTGAAATTATTACAGACTGCGTTATGATATAGCATAGGCACTTTTTATAAATATTCCATGTGTACTTGAAAAGTGTATTTTTCAGTAGATTGGTGTGTGGTTCTTTATATGTCTGGTAGAGCAAATTTATTGCTTTTCATTTCTTCCATGTTCTATCTCAATTTTTGTATGCTTGCACTATCTATCAATAATTGATTGAGGGTGTTAAAATGTTACACTACAATGGCGGGTATGTCTGAATCTCCTTCTTGATGTCAACATTTGCTTTATAGATTTTGTCTTTATATAGCATTCTGGGTAATTTCCTTGACTATGTTCTAGTTTACTAGTTCACTTGTCAGCTGTGTTAGACTGCTTTTAACCCATTACTCCTTTTTTTTTTTTAATTTCAGTGACTTTATTTTAATTTCTAGATGTTCTAAGTAGTGCTTTTTCAAATATGCCTAGTCTTTCTGGGTTTGATTCCTTTCTTATGCTTTTCTTATTCTATTAGACCCTCTTTTATTTTAGTTATGTGAAGTTCTTTGTTATCTTTTTTTTTTTTTCTTTTTTTTCTTTTTTTTCTTTTTCGTGACCGGCACTCAGCCAGTGAGTGTACCGGCCATTCCTATATAGGATCCGAACCCGCGGCCGCTGGGAGCGTCGCCGCGCTCCCAGCGCAGCACCCTCCCGAGTGCGCCACAGGCTCGGCCCAAGTTCTTTGTTATCTGATCCTGGTCTTTGTTCTGTTTAGATGGCTTCATGTATTTATAATTTGGGGTTGTGAGATTTCTTCAGCGGGGCTCTTACTTTGTGAATATGAGGAAAGGTGTGACCTCCTTCAGCAGGTATCCCTCCAGAATTTTTTCTTTTCTTTTTTTTTTTAGTTTGCTTCTACCAGGCTTATTGCTGGCCTGGGAGAAATTTTTATGATTCTTTGTTAGGTTGGGAATGTTTAGACCACAGGTGTAGGGTAATTTTGATCCCCAAACCTGGGTGAAATTTAGGCTTATGAATGTGAATTCACTTGTTAATTGGTCCCTCCTTCTGCCCTATGACCTTCTGAGTTGGGGTCCAGATCTAGACAAGCTTCCCCATCTTTGCTCTCAGCAGGTGGGATTCTTTTTGTTTAAACTGGGTTATTAGTTCACTGAAAATATAGCCTTTTGAGGGTCTTCGCTTTTATCCTAGGGGTCTTGATTCCAGCTCTTTAAATCATGTGCCTGTGGTTTCAGCTGTTCCTGAGGGCATTTGAACCCTCACCCCAGACCACTGAAATCTACTCCCCACCCCAGATGGCCTCAGCATCAGCTGAAATGCTGGTTGCTTTCAGTTTTCTTGCTTATTCCACCTGGTGATTTTCCTTACTTTCCTGAGAGCTCAGCTATTCATTTAAAAGAATGATTTGTGTTGTATAGAATTATCCAGTATTTGCAGAGGGAGGATTTTTAGGTTTTCTAGTTCATCACATTGCCAGAACCAGAAGTTTTATGGGAAACATTTTTATGAGCACATATACTGTCTCTTTTTAAAGTTTAGCATGAAGTTGCCTGTCTGCCTTTGTTTTCAGGGTCATGTGCCTTATCTTTTTTAACTGCTGGTTGTGGTATCTATTGGGAAAATCTGGTGAGGGGCTATTTTTAATTGAACTCTATTGTAGGCCAGAGGTCAGTTTTCAATAAACAAACACACAAACCAATAAACAAACATACCTTATCACATTTATTTATATCTTTTTCTAAATTCATCTATTATCGTTCCTGATGGGAGGTAAGAATATCAGGGCAGCTGTTAAACAGAGCTGTGCCATAGAATCCTGAATGTCCCAGTTTTGTGTGGCCTTGTAATGCAGATCATGGAAGTGGTGATCCTACCATAACTTCCCCTGACCCTGATACTTCGCAGGAAACTTCATGGTTTTGGGGTGGAAATTCCTCACATTTAAGGACCTAGGGTCAATGGTTTCTGAATGTTTTGTAGATCAGAAAGGGGCAATAATAATAGCTTCAATAATTCACATATGACCCATGGGTATAAACTCATCTTATCTTGCCACAGACCAGATTAGATTAGACACTGAGGGCTGGATTACCACAAGAGTTTGTAGTAGCAACTCTTGACCCACAGAAAAGATCAAATAACGACTACTAAAGAAAAAGCAATTTGATTCCTTTTTTTTTTTTTTTGACTGGTAAGGGGATCGCAACCCCCAGCAAGGTGTTGTCTGAACCGGCCATCCCTATATAGGATCTGAATCTGTGGCCTTGGCGCTCCCAGCGCCGCACTCTCCTGAGTGAGCCACAGATCTGGCCCTTGATTCCATTTTTAAAAAGAAAACAAATTTAAAATAAAATGAAATGTATATTATTACAGATAGAATTATAAATCTCTTTTTAAAAAAAGAAAGATTTTGTTTCTCTTCAATGGAATAGATAAGGAAGAGAGATTAAATGGATAAGAAAGGAATCAGGAAAAGAGAAAACAACATTTGATTGTCAAAGCTTAAAAAAAAAACCATGTTCAAAAAAATAATTGTATTTTAAAAGTGACAGAAATAGCCTAATTTTTTTCTTAAAAAATCTCTAAAATTTCTACCTGAAGTTTGTAAGCCTAGTTAATCTTGAAAACCTCTATTCTTAAAATATTTTTCTTTATTGTGAACTGAAAGAAAGTGAGCCAAAATGCCAGGTACTGATTAAGCTTTATTAAAGGAAAAGAATCTTCCAGGCTGCACTCAAAATGGAGAGCAGCAGCCGGCGTCAGGGTGGGAGGGCTCATACAGGCTGTGAGGAAGGCTGATGCAATCAGGGAGGGGTTTGGTGCTGGTGTGAAGGAGTTTCTATTTCTCAGAAACCACGAGGTTTCTCATAAGGGAAAGGCTGGCGGCCATTTTGTGCTCAGTGTGTGTAAAATGGCGCCTGTCACGTCCAAGATGGTGCAGGTCATGTCCAAGATCCATCATTCCTGCCTTTTAAGTATAGGGAGAAGGGAAAAGGGGCGAAGGTCTCATTCTTCTGAAGCTACTTCCTGCTGGACATGGGCAAAGATATGAAGAAAATAAAACATTTAGGTGGCGGGGTATTGGTTTCATGTGGGGAGGCTGTATTCTTCTGGGGAAGGGTCAACGGTTCTCAGGGGCTGATATCCCCCTCCCAGGAACAATTCGGTGACCTTTCAGTTGATGAAGTCTTGCATATGTTACTGTAAGATTAGAGAAACATCGAAAGAGGCAGGGACCAAGAAGGACAAGTCCCATCATGGTCAGGGGTCCGACGTGTTTTGTCCTCAAGTCCCCCCATCACTAGAGCCTAGGTGAGTGGTTTGGGTGAAGCAGAAATGTTCTTGTCAGGGGGGCACTGGACTCCAGCAGAGTCCCCTTTGGAAAGAGCTACCCAGTAGTTTTTACCCCTGTAAGAACATGATGTGGCTGTTGTCTGATCATAGCATGTTGTGGGAACGTGCTGTGGGGACGTCAGAGATGTGAATTGTGAATTGTCCTGTAGGGTTCCCCTGAGGATTCTGGGTAGCAGACCTGGGGGGTTGGAAAGTGTTCTTCCACCCACCAAGACCTTGGTTATGCATTGTGAACAGGGTGTGGCATACGTCTCTGTTAGGAAAAGAAGCAAGAGGAGGAGAAAAGGCAAGTGTTCAGGGGCTGAGAGGTTGAGGGGGTGCATAGTAGGAAAAAGGAGTAGAGGGTGACCTCGTCGGGGGTGTAATTGCAGAAGGCGCCCTGCCAGGCTAATTCAGTCACCCACTTATGGATGCCTTCAACACTGGAGGTGGCAGGTCAGGACCAGTCTTAGAGCAGCTCCTGTGTGAAGGACATGAAGCCAGGCCTGCAAGAGTGAAGGGATAATCACCAGGGGAAAGATCATCCTTCTGGGATTGGGGGAAGAACAGAGGTCCTGGAGATTTTCAGTTTTGTGGGTCCTAAAATGGACAAAGTGTAGGGAGATGTCGGGTTGGGGGTTGAGCAGAAGGACCCCTCTGGCTTGATGTTAACAGATTTTTGGGTAAAGTCTCAGGTGCTAATTTTACCAAGGATAAGTGATACCAAGGGACCTATCCTAGTATTGTTACTGCCTTGGGGGTGGCAAGAAGTTCTGTATAAGGCCCTTCCCAATGTGGCGAGAGGGGCTTTGGGATTCAGGTTTTAATGTACACTTGCTGTCCCGGGCTCAGTTTAAAGTCTGAGGTGGTGGGGAAAGGATGAGGTAATAGAAGGTTGGCCTATAACCAAAGAAGATCCCTAATGAGCAAAGGAGTAGGGAGATACTGGCCTAAAGGTGATAGGCTGGAAGGGAGAGGTGTGAGAGTGAAGGGTCTGACATACATAAGTTTGAAGGGGCTGAGGCCTGTGGGTTTGTTGGGGGCAGCTTGCAGGCAAGTGAGTGCTAGAGGGAGAAGTTGAGTCCAAGGGAGGTGAAGTTCCATGGACAGCTTGGTGAGGTGTTTTTATGAGGTGATTGGCTTTTTCTGCTTTGCCTGATGACTAAGGCCGATATGGTATATATAAAAGTCCCATTTGATATGTAATGCCGGTGCTGTGAGTTGTGTAATCTGGGAAATGAGTGCCAGGCTGTTAGCAGACTGGAGGCTGGTGGGCAAGGCCAAAATGAGGGATGACTTTTGAGGTGAGAGCATGCGTTACTGCTGTAGCATCCTCTGAAGTGCAGGGAAAAGCCTCACTCCAACCTGAAAAGGTATCTACTAAGGTTAGAAGGTAGCGTGTCCTTTCGTGGGGAGGCATATGAGTAAAGTCAATTTGCCAATCCTGGCCAGGAGTGTGTCCTCTGGCCTGGTGGGTGGGAAAGGACCGAACTTGTAGGCCACCTTGATTGGAGGAACGAGTACAAAGGACAATTTTGAGTGATTTGTTTAAGTAACTTGGCCATGTTTGGAGAGTAATATAAGGGCTGAAGAACACATAGTAGGTGTTCATTGCCTATATGAACCCAATTATGGAAATCTAAAAGGATTTGCTCAGCTTGTGTGGTAGGGAGGAAATAGCGACCAGAAAGAATACACCAGTTGTCCCTTCTCTGTGATCCCAACAGTTGGAGGTGTTGTATTTCTTGGGGTGTGTATTGGGGTAAGGGTGTAGGGGCCATGAGAAGGACCTGAGCAGGAGAGGAAGAGTGGGGGCCTGGTGATTGAGCAGCCTGTTTTGCAGTTAGATCCGCCAGTTTGTTTCCATGGGCTTTGGGGTCGTTGGAGGTTTGGTGTCCTCTGCAGTGTATAACCCAACCTCCTTTGGGAGTTGTGCGCCTTGAGAAGCATCTTGATAAGGTGTCCGTTTTTTATGGGCCCTGCCTGGGTGGTCACGTATCCTCTCTCCTTCCATATGGCCGTGCAGGAGTGTAGGGTGTGGTGAGCATGCTTAGAGTCAGTGTACATATTGACTCGTTTGTTACTTGCTAGAGTGAGAGCACAGGTGAGGGCAGTAAGTTCTGCCTGTTGGGAGGGAAGTGCTGTTAGGGGGAAGGGGGGCAGCCTCAATAGTTTGTGTTAGATTTACTATGGCATAACCCTCCTGGGGGTGGGCATGGAGGTGGCACTCCCATCTATGAACCACATAATGGGATGCAGGGAGATGTGTGGAAAGGGATTGAGAAAGGGGTCTAAAGCCTCCGTGCAATTGTGTTCTAAGGGTTCTGAGTGTTATGGGATAAGAGTGGCTGGATTTAAGGGAGGGCAAGGTTTAAAGGAGAACTGGGAATTTTCAATGAATGTAAGGTGGATAAGTTTTAGGCGGGAAGGGGAGAGAATTGACATGGCCTTATAGCTGAGAATGTCTTGAAGATGATGGGGGGAACAAATGACTGTTTGTTGTCCAAAAGTTAGTTTAGAGCTATCTTGTGTTAAAAGGGCAGCTGCCGCCAAGGCCTGTAAACAGGGGGCCCATCTCCAGGCTGTGGTGTCTAGTTGTTTAGTTGTTTCTCCCCTGCAACCGGGGAGAAAATATCTCCTGCCTCTTGTTCCAGGACCCCGGACTCTTCCAGTCCTTGGGTCTTGGTGACGTATAAAACAAAAGGACGAGATAAATTTGGGAGAGAAAGGGCTGGGGCTGTGAGAAGAGCAGTTTTTAATCGCTGAAAAGAAGAATGAACGGGCTTATTGGATCCAAAGGAATGGCAGGATTCCCTTTGGATGCCCCACAAAGTGGCTTTGCTAGCACGGCAGAGTTAGGGATCCACAGGCGAAGATACCCTGCAAGCCCCAAGAAAGAAAGGATTTCACCCTTTGTGGTAGGAGTAGGGAGTTCAGAAATTTAAATTCTTGCAATCCACTGGTGTTGGGGGTGAGGTGGACTCCCAAATAAGTGACTGAAGGAGGAGAAATTTTGGCCTTGTAGGGGGACACTCAATATCCCCTGGAGACCAGGAAATTAAGGAGAGCAACAGTGTGAGCCTGTGAATCCTCATAGGAGGGACTACAAAGGAGATCGTCATCCACGTATTTGTATTAAAGTGCTAGAAGTTGGGGGAAGTTCAGATAAGTCTTGAGCTAAAGCCTGGCCAAAAAAATGGGGGCTGTCCTGGGGCCAAACTGTCCAAGTAAGTTGTTGGGAACAACACGTATCAGGATCAGTCCAAGTGAAGGCGAACAGGTTTTGACAGGAAGGGTATAAGGGGATAGAAAAAAAGGCATCTCTGAGGTCAAGTACAGAGAAGAAACAGGTTGTTGTTGGGATTATGGATAGAAGAGTATAGGGGTTAGAAACAATTGGAGTTATGGGTAAAATGGCCACATTAATGGCCCCGAGGTTTTGAACTAAATCATATGAGCTGTTAGGCTTTATAACTGGAAGGACGGGTGTATTGAAAGGTGAGTGGGTAGGCCATGAGAGATGAGAAGAAAGGAGTTTGTGTAGAAGAAAGATGGGTTTTAAGCCTATTAGGTGTTTGTTAGTGATGGGGTATTGTGGGACATTAGGGAACAAAGGGGTTCCACAATTTAACAAGGATAGGGGAATGGTGTGTAGCAATGGAGGGAGAAGAAGCTTCCCATACTAGGTATTAACCTTGTCCGAGGGGAGGGGAAGGTGGAAGCCTCAGGGGCCAGGTCTGGGGCAGCATGTAACAGGAGTATTGTAGCTGGAGTTAAAGTGTTTAGGGTAAGAGTAGCCTTGAATTTGGAAAGAATGTTCCATCCCAGTAAGGGGGACTGAGCATTGAGGCATTATTAAAAATTTGTATGTAAATTGGATGTGACGTAGAGTGCAGGAAAGGGGTTGAGTGATCCGTGGGTGGTATTCTGATCCCGTGACCCCTATTATTGTGATAGAGGATGGAGTTGTTGGTCCTGCATATTTAGGAAGGGTAGAGTAAGTGGCCCCTGTATCAATGACAAAAGAGATCGGCTTACCTGCTACAAGGAGAGTTATCCTGGGCTCATGCATGATGATCTCCATGGGGGCCTTAGGCCCTGGGCATCATCAGTCCTCCTCTTGGGTGAATCCAAGAAGTTCTATAAGGATGGCCATGAAGCCAAAGGCTGTGGTTTGGGGACTGGGCCACTCCCTCTCTGGCAAGTGGAACAGTCAGCCCCTCAGTGACCTGGCTGTTTGCAGTGAGCCCAGGGCCCAGGAGGGGGCCTGGGGTCAGAACAGGCCCAACAAGCCTGTGCTCAGTGGCCCGGTTGACCGCATTTGAAGCAGTTCCTGGGTGGCTTGCCCCTGGGGGCAACTGGCTTAGGGATATGTGAGCCTCGGATGGCATTAGCCAGGAGTTGGCATTTGGCCTGATCTCTTTTGTATCGATCCTTCTTCTCCTCCTCCCTGTTGTTAAAAACGTTGAAAGCTGAGTTGAGGAGGTCTCGTTGGGTTGTATTTGGACCCTCCTCAAGTTTTTTTAGTTTTTTTTTAATATCAGGGGCTGATTGGGTAATGAAATGAGAGTGTAAGAGGGCCATGCCTGCAGGGGAGTTTGGGTCTATACATGTGTATTTATGTAAAGCCTCAGAGAGTCAGGTTAGGAACTCGCTGGGATTTTCGGTGGATCTCTGTGTGATCTCTCTAAGCTTATCATAATTGACTGACTTGTGAGTAGCCTTTTGGAGGCCATGAAGTAGGTGTGTGATCATATTATTCCAGAGATCCTGGTCCCCGTGGCTGGCCTGGTAATCCCAATTTGGGTCAGTGCGAGGGACAGCGACGGCTCCTTCAGGCTACCTATTATTTTGGGCATGTACCTTATCTGCCTGTTGTTGGGCCATTATCCAGACCTGCTCCCTGTCCTCGGCGGGGCAAAGTAGTAGTGAGAATCATAAAAATATCATGCCAGGTAAGATCATAAGACTGGGTGAGATATCTGAATTCCTTGAGATATGTGTCCAGGTTGGACTGGAAAAGATCCCAGTTGTTTTTTTATTTGGGAAAGATTGGAAAGAGAAAAGATGATATGGACCCAGATAATTCCCCCTGTCCCTGCCACTTCACAGAGGGGGTATAAAGAAGCTGGAGCTGAGGCGGGGTTGTCACCTGGTGAAGAAGAAGAAGGAGAGGGGTTGGGTGGCTGAGGACGAAGAGAGGGACTGGTGGAGGATCTGGAGCATAAGGAGGTGGTCACGGAGCAGAGTGGTCTGACAGATCAAATGATTGATCTGAGTCTGGAAGGGGAGGTCGGGCATGAACTAGGAGAATTCGAGATGTAGGACAGTCTTGACAGAGAGAAGAACGTGATCAGAGACAGAAGAAGATTTGAACATAGGGAACCTCTCTGGCTTTGCTGCTTCAGTGACAGAAGTTGTCTAGGTCTCTGAGAGTATCCAAATCGAAAGTGCCATTTTCTGGCCACTGGGATCCATTGTCTAGTTTGTATTTAGGCCAAACCTGATTGCGGTGGAAAATGAGGCATTTGGGTTTAATGTTTCCTTGGAGGCCAAGAGGTTGGCCAGGAGACAGCCCAGAGGTGTAGAGCATGGAGAAAATGAGATGTTTAGGATTAATGTCTCCCTGGAGGCCAAGCGGTTGTAGAAAATGAGATGTTTAGGTTTAAATTGGTCAGGAGACAGCCCAAGGGCATAGAGTGTGGAGGTTTGGATTGTGAGGATCCCATTTAGAGAATGAGAAAGGAGGTGATCCATCCCAGTAGAAGAAGGGTAACACCAAGGAGCATCCTCGTTGGTGTGCACCTTCTTTTCCAGAGAGAAGCCACCGACTGGCTAGAGGAGCATCCTCCAATAGCTGGGGGGCACGAGAGGGGTTCCCTCGGCCAGGCACCTGGTCTTCAGGAAGTAGACAGTAGTTGTAGAGAGTGTAGTAGTAGTAGCAGTAGTTGGGGGAACCTGTAGAAGTAGGAGAGACCCACTGACTCACCGATGGTGGAGGTGGTGGTCTGAAACGGCAAAAGGAGAGACTCCCGGAGGTGCCCAGTTCGGCAGGTCCAGGAAGGGCAGCCAGGAGGCCAATCAACCCCAAGAGGGGATCGTTGGAAGGTCCCCGCCAGGACCCTTCCCAGGTTTTGGCACCAAAATGAAAGAAAGTGAGCTGAAATGCCGGGTACCGATCAAGCTTTATTAAAGGAAAAGAATCTGCTGGGCTGCACTCAAAGTGGAGAGCAGCGCCAGGCATCGGGGTGGGAGGGCTCATACAGGCTGTGAGGAAGGCTGACGCAATCAGGGAGCGGTTTGGTGCTGCTGTGGAGGAGTTTCTGTTTCTCAGAAACCACGAGGATTCTCGTAAGGGAAAGGCTGGCGGCCATTTTGTGCTGAGTATGTGTAAAATGGCTCTGGTCACGTCGAAGATGGCACCAGTCCCATCCAAGATCTATCACAAACTTCTTGTCGCAGCAGCTGGAGAGAGTATATCACTTTAAGATGAGAAAAAGTGCCTTGTAGAATACCTAACACAGATAAGCGTTGGAGAGGATGTGGAGAAAAGGGAATCCTTGTACACTGATGGTGGGAGTGTAAATTAGTACAGCCATTATGGAAAAGAATATAGAAGATCCTCAAAAAATTAAAGATAGAACTACTGATCATCTAGCAATTCCACTTCAGGGTAAATATCCAAGGGAAAGGAAATATATTGAAGAGATATCTACTCTCACATTCATTGCAGCTTTATTCACAATAGACAAGACGTGCAGTCAATCTAAGTGTGTTTCATTGGATAAATGGATTAAAAGAAATGTGGTACATACGTAAAATGGACTACTACCCAGCCTTAAAAAAGAAGGAAATCTTGTCATTTGTGACAACATAGATGAACCTGGAGGACGTTATGCTAATTGAAATAAACCAGGCCCAGAAAGACAAATACTGCATGATCTCACTTATAAGTGGAATCTAAATGGCGGTTATCAGGGGTGGGGGTTGGGGAGAAAGTTGCTAAAGGCTGAAATACAAAATTTCAGTTAGACAGGAGGAGTAAGATCAGGACATCTGTTTCACAGCACTGTGACTAGAGTTAACAATGTATCATATACTTGCTGAGAGAGTAGATTTTAAGTGTTCTTATCACAAAAAATATGTGAGGTGTGATAGCTATGTTTATAAGCTAGCCATTCCACAAAGTATATAAAAACATCATGTTGTACACCATAAATATATGCAATTTTTATTTGTCAAGTTAAAAAGTTAACTAATTAAAAAAAGAATACCTAACACAAACTTTTTAAAGTTGTGTTGTGCTTTTGCAGCTGTAGGCATAGATGGGTTTACTCCCTGGTTTCTTCTGTGCACAGATGGACTCAGGATACAGATAGCTATTGACTTGAAGATGCTATTTCTGTTGAAAACACTGTACAATTGTTTTTTAGCCAAATATTGTGGTTGCAAGTGAAACTAGTTTTATATGTAAAACCAACATGAGCTTTCAAAAATTGGAACGTGTTCATAAACTGTGGCTGTCATCCTAACAAAATATATCAAATGTAAATTGTTGTTTTACTCAAAGCAGTAAGAAGGTGTTTTGCTGAAAACATTTAGATAAGTTATTCTCAACAAGAAGAGTATTTTAATTTCCACGTTCCCCACCTCAAAACCTCACAAGCAGACTCTCTCCCCTTGCTGTCTGCCACTTTGAAAATTGCTGCATTATAAACAGAAAGATCATTGGTGGAAGTGCATTACACATGTTTGCAATCTAGAGACAGAAAAAAAGTTACATGAAAAGATAACTTGAATAGCTTGCATAGTTCTTTCAAAGTCTTCATTGTCAACGGAATTTAAAGATATTTCTCACTGATAATAACTGATCTTAGTGATTACTGGCTATTGTGAGTTACTGATGTCCTTTACATCAACTTATTTATTTTCCATTTTTCTTCTTAAAAATTCCTTTCTCCAATTTTGTGTTTCATGCTATTCCTAGCACTTTGTTTAAAAAAAAAAAAAAAAATTTAAAAGTCTCACTTCTTCCTCATGGGAAATATTAGGAATGCAATAAAACTATATGATAATTGCAGGCCCAAATGAAATATTTAAAATTTTTTTTGTGTGTCAAGCATTTTAACCCAATTCTAAATAAGTGATTTCATAAAAGGTACATTAAAAAGTCATTGGAATGAGAATGGGATTAGACACATATATCAGGACAGCAGCTGATCCATGTGCCAAGGTAGCCTCCTCTAGGTTCTCTGTGGTTACCCTGAGAAAGGCCTGTTCTTTAAAGCAAACAGCCATAATCCTTGTAACCGGAACACCTAAGCCCCAGGAAGTTACATTTCTAAATACACTGCACACTGATTTTTACTTTGGAAAGGTCTCACTTGGTTAAGTATAATTTGTTCTAGATTATTGTAGAGCTCTATTTAAAGAATTGTAGTATATACTTTTTAAAGAAAAACCTTTATTTTGATTTTTAAGGAAATAAATGAGCTCTGGTGAGGGCATAGTGCAGTTTGTTGCCTGTGGTGTTGAAAACTGAGGTATGTTTCCCTCTCTTTTTTTCTTAACACATTGTACTATTCCTTCTAGAGCAAGAGCATTCTTTTTAGTTTAGTTTACGTTAGTTTATTTTTTATAATTATGGTTTCCATCTCTTGAAGTCTGGTCACAGCAATCTGTTAATCTGATAGATTTTAAAGACTGTGCTCTTGGGAGGAAGAGTTCAGAGAAGCTGGTGTTAATTAGGGTGAAGCAGGAGATTGAACAAGGCCACCAGATTTAGTAAAGTGGATCGCTTCCAGCTTCAACCCGAGGGCGAATCTCCCGCCATGATCGCGGTAGGATTCCAGCTCATCTTTCTCTTCTTGCCATGTCTTCCCCCCATAAAATAGGCTAATTGAACTTCTTTGCATATAAAACAACTTAAGTACTGAAGTCTTCTAATTTGGTTTTTCTTTCTGGAAAGCACACTGAAGATTGCCTCCAGATATTTTTGACTAGCAAATATAGATTTTCTAGCAACAGGATGGCTCTTTAAAATGCCTGGATTGATTAAACAAACAAACAAAAAACAAACAAAAAACCCCCCCACCTCAACAAAAGTTTATTTTCACCATGAAAAATACATATTTTGGAACATGTATGTTGCATAGCAAGTGGATAAACTTCAGGAGTGAGTGCTTATTCAGCACTCCCTTGCCCTGGGAATTACCCAGTAAGCTGATCTAGAATCCAATTAGGATAGTTCTAATGAGTTGAATTAACTATATAGGTAACTTTTACTAATAATAGAACACTAAAGTTTATAAATGATTTGCTTTTAAAAAATGTTAGAGGGAATTAAAAGTTATACATGTAACACTACTGTTCAGTTTCTTTCCTGCAAAAGGGAAAGGAAGGGGACAGTGGTAACTTCACCTTTGAGCTACTGACACTGCCCGAGCTCTTTGTGATTTGCCACTGGTAGTTGTGGAGACTGGGAATTGTCTTTGCGCTTTATTTCTCCCCAGATTCTTGTTTTGTCTTGTTTGTCAGACTCCGGGCACGCCCGTGATGGTGATTGTGCATGGGGAAATTATCTGTTCCGTGTTGTGTTGCCCTCCCACCCCCAAACAAGCAAAGCCCAAACGAGCAAAGGCAGTGCTTGGTCAAGCTGACTGCCTGCCTTCTGGAGTGATAGGATTTTGTGTACACTTCACATTTGGTGGCTCCTAAAAGACAGAGTTGGGTTGCGACCACGTAGGGGTGGACCTGGCCAGGCCCCCGTTGCTCTGGTGGGAGAGCAAGGCTGCGGGGCTCTCAGCTGTCGCCTGGGCTGATGCTCTCCCCAGCTTCCCTCCCAGCCCCTCAGGGCTGCTTCTCTGAGCTTTGTCACCAACCGCAAGCAATGAAACTCCTGATTGCGCATCAGAGTGAGCAGCATGGAAATGAACGCAGGTGTGACGTGGACAGAGGCCTTGTAACTCTGGCCCAGCACATCCAGCACAGTTGGGTTACTTTTAAAAACAGCAGCAGCAGCAGCAGCAACAAGCAAATGTGCCATTAAAAGCCCTTACATAATTGTATCGGGTTTGAGTTTCCTCTGGTTCACGTTTTCTTGCCTCTTTGATAATCAAAGGATCTGAAGAAGGTGTAGAATTTCTGGGGAGAATCAGCATGACAGGCTTACAATGAGGCTATTCATGACGACTCTTTCATTAGCTTAAACAGGATCTGCATCATTCTTAGTCTCTGGCTTTGCTACAAGGCTGCATTTAAACTGAACCCAACTTTCAGCCTTAACTGATCCAGGAGTGACTCAATACAAGGAGCCCGCTACTGTAGCTCTTTTTTCCCCTCTTGATAAGGGGTTTAACACAATGGGCTTTACAGTTCTTAAATGACTCCGTTTTTTTTCTCTTTGAGATGTGGTACTTATATGACCTTTTGTTCTTAATAAAATTTCATATGGTTTGACTATATTTTTAAAAAGAATAGACAAACAATATTGACTCCTACCCTTAGAATAAAATTTTTAAAATCTTGTAGATGATATAGAAGTGAAATTCATGTCATACTATTTACACAGCTGATTTTGATATATTAGATATTGTTATTATTTACTATTAGATATTACTAAATCAAACTTGAAAATATTTTATTTTTAAGGGGTGATTCTGATATGGTTTGTAGTAATACTTCAGCATTGAATTTCCATTTTTGCGAATTTCTTGTTTTTTCTGGTGTTTTATACTATTTTCACTACCTTATATAATATGTGAATGTAATTAACATTTCAGTAAAATTGGCCCAGTGGTTGTGTGACAGGGTAAAGGGACTTAACTTATGCCATTCTGTTCTCATTGAAAAGCCCCCAACACCCTTAGCAGAAGTTCTTGTTAGACAAATAAGACACCCTGTACCTGGATATGAAAGATGGGAAAAAAAATTAAAATTTCCCGCCTCTGCTGTTTCTGGCCGATTGAAGCAAGAACTATATCAAGATGGAGCCAGGCGACCAGGGAGGAGACTGCCACGGGGAAGTTCTTGCTGTTCTTGACTGATTAATTTCCTTATCTTGGCTTCTGTAACCAGCTTGCTTTAGGCCTTGAGAAACACCTCTTGCCAGGAGGGGTGTGACTTTTGCTGTGTGATTACGTGACTTTCTGCCTTTAAAAGACCCCTCAAACTTAGGCTCGGGGCTGCTTTCTTACCAGAATACCTGGCTAATAAAGACTCTGTTAAAATTCTTACTTAAGTGTTTGGTTCCTCTCCTGGGTGACAACCTCACAACAGTTGGAGACCATGAAATGACCAAAATGCTCGTATACTTCTCACTTCCCATCAGGGCATACCTGGTTGTGCCGAGTAGCTGGGGGAGGGAACCCTGAGGACACATGTGGTGCACAGCACACTGAGAGTATCGAGGGCCCACACTCTGTATACACACCTTAGAACAGTGGTTCCTAAACTTTAGTCAGAACAGGACTCATCTGGATGCTTGTTAAAAATGCCGATGCCTGGACCCCACCTCCAGAGACTCTGATTCAGTAAGTCTGGGTTGGGGGCCTTGTCGTTGGACCACGCTGAGAATCAGTATCCTAAAGTCAAAGGGAATGCTGGAAATCACACTGGCTCCTGCAGCACCTGTGGCCCCCAGGCGACCGAACTCACCTTGGGTAGGAGTGAGTTTGGTGTGACCCCCAGAGGTGCAGGTGACAGGAGGGGAAGGACAGCTCCAATATTTCCAAAGTGTTGGAGCAGCTCATGCCTCCACCTCCTTTTCTGCTTCCTTTCAGGGCAGGGCCAACTCCATCCTCCCTCCTGTTCCCAAGAACACGCTTCACCTGTGGGTGGCACTGGGTGTCTGCGGTGTCATCTCACTCCCACCCCAGCTTTGTAATTAGAACATCAGAGTTATCTGCAGTACTTAATCCCAATTAGCTTCTCTATCCCCCTCCCCTTCCCCTATTAAAGTAATTTTAGATTTTCAGAAACAAAGGTCTTTTTCAAAAGGACTCCTAATTAGAAACGGATTCTCAAGAAGCCTTTTGGGAATTATGGCTGTAACATGTTTGTTCATTTCATGAGGATAAGATTTTTCCTTGAAGATCAGTTGATCCGATGGTCAGAACAGACAGGGAGAATAAGTGGTGACAACTGTTGGTGTTTTTAGCAGTTTGCCTGAGGTGCTATTGTGTGTTCTGTTTCGAATCCACCCCCACGTAGTTGGTGGACTTTTTTATTATGAGAATTTTCAGGCCTATACAAAACTAGACAGTACAGCAAACTCGCATATATTCATCACCCACTTTCCAGAGTTGTCAAGACTTATTATACTTTTCAGCAGCCTTTTTTTATTCTTAAGTTTTGCTGGTGGTTTTTATAGGGCAGAAGAAGTAATATCTTTTCCTTACCCATCAGAAGGTTCATGGCTGAGGCACCTGTAACAAAAAGACATTAATAAGGGAAAAGCATACAAATTTATTTAATATAAGTTTTATGTGACATGGGAAATTCAGAAATGAAGACTCAAAGAAGTAGGGAAATGTGTGTATTTTTATGCTTAGGTTTGCTGAAGAGTGGACAGTCTGCTGAAGTATGATTGGAAAAAGTGTTATATTTTGGGGTAGCGTGTCCTGAATGTCATCATTTTCAAACTGGTTCATTTCAAAAATGAATCCAACATGAAACACTTTGCTTGAGGCCTGACTGAGTGCAGTGTCATCAGTAATGATCTAAATGTGTCCTTTTCAGGAATGTGTTCCAGAAAACCTGCAACTGAAGAAGAAGATTTTCGCTCAGTTAGATCACATCGTTGACGACACGGTGGTCTTGGCAAGCTCCACCTCCTGCCTCATGCCTTCCAAGTTGTTCGCTGGCCTGGCACACATGAGGCAGTGCCTTGTGGCTCATCCTGTGAGTATGGTGAAACTGCAGAACTGGTGCTGTCTCATTTGGATTTGGGGGGCAATAAATTGTGACTAATCCACTAGGATTTTGAGCTGCTTCATTGAGATATAATTCATATACCACACAATTCACCAATTTTTCAACTTTGTGGTTTTCAGTAGATTCAGAGAGTTGTGCAACACCATCATTTTAAAAAGAATTTTATTCCTTGAGTTTTATCTGTGTATCTAATGCGTAATGGGATAGAATTAAGAATGCTTTGAGGCTATTGCCCTCAAGTCACCATGTAACTGAGGAGGCTGACTACTAAATAATTTCACTACCAACTAAAAGTGCTACATGAAAAATATATATATTGAATAGGATTTTGTAGATATGTCACTTGTACTGTGTAGTTTATTAACACAATTCAGAGTGGGATTGAGATCAATTTTGCAAAATGCAGATCTGGGTCCCACTCCCGAGATTCTGATTCAGGCGTCTGACTTTAAAGCCCCCTCTTACTTATTGTTCCCTCTCCCTCGCCCACTATGATTAACTGGGCAAACTCAGCCACTGGGAGTGCATTGTGGGACGTACTAGACAATGAGATACAAACTGGCATCATGCACTCCAGGAATCTTTTCGAGGTTAATGGATTAATGTGAGGAAAGGGGATCCAGAGAGGAGATGCAGGGATCACTCAGGGAACAGGTGTTCTGACTGTGAGCTCAGCATGACCTTGGAGAACCAGGACAGTCTGTTAATCTGGGATATATAACGTATCTCAAGCTGTAATGAAGGCGACAGTATATAATGGTGGCCATACCCTTGGCACCACCAGAACATCAGAAGTTAAGGTTGGGGGAAGTGACACAGAGAAGCTGGGACCAGCCTGGCTAGGATGTGGTGGGGCTGATAAGGGGAGGAGAATGTTTGAGGCTGCAGAAGGGTGTAAGCAAAGACCCCAAGCCACGAACAGGCTCGGGCATGCAGACTCGGAGGAGACCAGCTTGCTGGAAGAGCACACGTTTGTGGGGAACAGGCGAACGTTGGGAGGCTCGGTGATAGGTGGGTCCTGGAGAATTGTGAGCGTTCCTCTGAGGACTCGAGGTGGCTGGTGGAAACACTGCTTTGGCAGGGTAAGGTGCAGGCCGTGTGTGTGGTGAGGATGGGTCAGAGAGGGGAGCAGCAACCTCATGGGCCTCGGGCAGCATTCCGGGCATGAGCGACCAGGGAAAGAGCACTTTCTGAGCAAGAGCACTTGAGAGTGTGGAGGCAACAGATTTGCTCAGGGAGTTGTTGATTTTATATGCTGAGAAGAGGGGTGACTTGGACTACCATTTACACAGCTCCATGTAAAGAGTGAAGAGTGGTTATAAAATAAGGCAACTTAGGCCCACAGAACGTAGAAGAGAGCCAGTCAGATTTAGTTACTATTTGAACACAAGTGACATTAGCATCAAGAGGGACCCTGTTGAAAGAAATAAAATGTTAAGTCCCATGCAGCCTGTCACGTCTTTGCTTCTGTGACATATACATGTCCACAAAAAGGACTCTTGGAAACCATAAGCCAGTTATTAGACAGTCACTTCATGGCTTTAGTGGAAGATGTAAGCCTCTTGTTTGAAAGCTCCCAATGTCTAACCAGTATTTTTACTTCTAAGTTAGTTTAAACAAAACTAAATCAAATTGTTCAGAAAACACCTCTCAAGTTCTTGGACAAGACTTTTATCACGTTCTCCTCAGTTTTAAACCACCTAACGGGCAAGACGATGCCTGCTCCACCTCCTCTGTCACACCTGGCCCAGTCCTCTGACTGGTAGGACGGTCAGTAACTGTTGAGTAATGACACTTCTCTTCCTCATACCGACTCAGCCCTCCCAGTATTGCTCACTTTTACTTATTTAATCAAACAGCACAGTTACAGTAAGTCTCTATTAATTTATAAATTATTCTTAACCAAAACCAATGCTAGCTAAAACAAATCAACTAACCCAAGTTAACTGTCTTGGGAATTTTATCCCCTCTTTCTTCTGTGCTGGAACCACCCACCTTTTGATCATTCCACTGACCTCGGGGGGTGGGGTGGGGGGAGCATCTGGAACAAGTGCAACAGGCAGTCCCTAAACAGTCAAGAACCATTTATAATATCTGAGGCACCACAGGGATTCTGGGGAGCCCTCCAGGCTGGACAGGAGAGGCTCAGCACTCAGCTGCCAGCTGCTCCTGTGGCCTCAGTGATCTTTGCCTGGACAGGAAATAGGGTGAAGGAAAGAGAGGCCTCTGCATGCCGCCAAGAGGCCATGGCAAACACGGGTAGTCAGCAGTTGCAAAAGATTGCTGTCCCCACCTATGCACAAAGGAGCTGCCAGCCAGCATGTTGCAACATCTAGTGTTCCCTAGGCACCTGCTGCAGGGTGGGGGTGGATTTCCTGGCATCCTAGCCCTGGCTTGTGAGCGGAAGGCCCAACAGGATGCTCTTGGCTCCAGAGTAGGTGGCCACAGCCCTTCTCTGTGCCTTAGACATTCTTCCTCTCAAATGTCTTGTGTGTGACTTCAGATTCCCCACCTCAAGGAGCTTAGGGATGACGGTGTGGTGGCTGGGAGTGTTGGTTGAGGGTGGTCTGGAAGTTGCCATGGATGGCAGTCCCCTTGTTACTTAGAACCTGTGTCGGCAATCCATCAGAGCTGAGTTTCTTCTGCGGGTTTGGCCACACTTTGCAAAGGCTTCTTCCATTCCTTTCAGGTCGGGGAGCGTCATGGTCCAACGGAGTGGAATGCATGGGGTCACCGACACCCATCAGGGCTCTGCTCTGTGGACAAGCCTGCCTGAGAAGGAGGTGCCCACTGGCAGAGCGGGATGTGTGCACGGGGAGCACAGCTGAGCCAACAGCTCTGTCCCTGCTCACGCCCAGCCCCTCCCCTGTACCTGCGCCCTCCTGACTCGCCCTCGCGTCTGACCTGAGACCATTTGCCCTCGTGTTGGAGGCGACTTCAATATTTGCATTATGGGCTTGCGGCTTGTAGAGCACGTGTGTGCGTGCGTGTGTGCGCGCGTGAGTGTGTGCGTGCGTGCGTGTGTACGTGCGTGCGTGCGTTGGAGCGTGTGCGCGAGCGCTTCCCTTCAGAGGGTGCCTTTGGCTCTCCGTGGAGCGCGGCAGGAGAGGACTGACAGCACAGGGAGAGGTCACGTGCTGTCCACCCTCCCTCCGCCCGGCCCCACTTGTCGCCGCCGCTGTCCCCACCCCCGCTGCCGTGCTGTCGCTGGATCACAGGCTCCTTTCAGACCCGCCAGGGAAGAAGGCCCCCGCGCCAGCCCGCGCCCCCCACCCCGCGCCGAGCCGCGCCCGCGGCCCCGCTCCCGACCCCCGCGACGACACGCACGACCTCTGAAGAAATCGCCTCCTTTTCTGTGTGTGTTTCCCGTTCCTGGCGGGCGTGCTTCTCAGTCTCCCGCTCAGCCTCCCCAGCAGAAGCCCTCGCCCTGCCGTCCCGGGAGAAGCCAGTAGCGTTCCCAATCCAAGGGCACGTGTCGTCATTGCCAGGATGCTTCTCTGAGCCTAAGACGGGGTTCACCTCCATGGTGACGGGCTGTGGCCAGAGCGACATCCATCGCAGCGCGGAGACAGCTGGAGGTCCTTGCCAAGCCGCTGGTGCAGGTGGACACAGAAGTGGGGAGCACTGTGCACTTCAGGAGGTGCCGCAGGCAGAGTCAGGAAGGGCCCCCCGTCCTCGTCCATCGTGTGCTTTTCACAGCCTTCTGTAGCCTATCTTAGCCAGGGTGGGCCAGGGGGGATTGCTGCAGGATTATGAGCTGGAGGGGCCATCGTCAGCATCATGTCTTTTAGTCTATTTTTGATTTTTAATTGTGGTAAAGAATACATAACATAAAATTTGCCATCTTGACCATTTTTAAGTGTGTGCCCCGAGGGCATTAAGCACGTTCACACTGCTGTGCAGCCGTCAGCAGAACTTCGGTCCTGTGAAACTGAGCTTCTCTACCCACCGAGCACTAGGCCCCTTCCCCCAGCCTCTGCCCATGCTCCCTGCTCACAGAGCATCGCTGGGCAGCGGCAGGGGGTGAGCAGGAGGGGCCGGGACCCCAGGGGGCAGTGCAGAGGGTGCCCAAATATGCATGGGAAACTGGGCCCTGAGCTGAGGGGTGGAGGCCAGAGTGACCTTTTTGAGAGTTGTGGGTAGAATCGACGGGACTGTGGTCCATGGTGCAAAGTCAGGTGAGGGAGAAGCAGGGCCGAGGCTGCTTCCCTGGTGCTGACGTGGGTGGGGGATATGTCTTTTCTCACTGTGGCGGGGCCAGAGGAAGACCACCTGCCCACTGGGAGAGCCTCAGGTTCAGTTCACCAGGGGTCAGCTTTATGCTTGTGGTGTATCTAGGGAAGGTGTCCAGTGAACAGTTACAAACATGGGCTCAGGGTGGCGGGTGAGGTCCATGTGAGACGTGTGGGCACTCTGGTGTCCTGCCCTTGGTGGTGGCGATGCTGGGGCGTGGGCTCAGACTCTCAGACAAAGTGCAGGCAGGAGAAGGTCTTGTGAAGCAGACAGGGAGCTGGTGGCTGCAGTAAGAGTGCCTTCCAGCTGTTGGTCTCTGTCTTTTTTGCTATCTGGGAGGCTCACAATGTTGAAAAGACCCTGTGCCCGGCATCTCTGCCTTATAGTAAGATAGAGTCACTGAGATGGACACACTTCCAGTTCTTGTAATCCTGATTTTTAAAAAGGTCAGAAGTTAAACATTTTTATAAGAATTCAGTAGGAGACAGGCAATTCCATCATGACATTGATTCATAATTTATTGGAAAGCCGGCACCATCTTCACTTGGTTTCAGACAGGGCCGAGCGAGTGACCAGGACAGGTGGGACAGAAGGAATTCTGAGGTTGAGCCGTGTGTAGACCAGCTGCCTCCTGAGGCAGTGTTCTATATTTTTCTTTCTCCCATCTGTAGAAGTCATTTTAGAATGGATGTTTTGTGTAGTTACTTGGTGAGATTGTACCAGTCATCACCCATGTTGGAGGGAGAACCACCAAGGAGCATCACTTGGGGAAAGTTTGCTGCGGTACGCTCAGCTCTATAGCAGGGCCAACCAGGCTCTACCAAGCAACATTGTCTTCTGAAGTTTGATAATTTTCCGTGGGGAATCTCCTCAAAGTGAGCCAAGAAAACCAGAACTAGAAGTCCTGGGCTGGGCCAGCCTTTCCGTGAGGGCCCTCACTGTGGACAGACACCATCCCACCTTGGGCCACATAGTGGTGTGGAGGCTGCCAAGGTGGGGTTTTATGTTTTTGTTTTTTTTAATTAAATTTCTTTAAAAAATTGACACATTGTAATTATCCATACTTATGGGGTAAGATTTGGTGTTTCAACACACACATATTGTATAATGATCTAATCAGAGTATTTAGCATATCCATTGCCTCATGTATTTATCTTTTCTTTAGGATAAGGACATGAAAAAGCCTCTCTTCTAGCTGTTTAGTGAGACACAAAACCTTACCATTCACCATCATAACCCCGTGTGCAGCAGAACACCAGAACTTACTCCTCATATTGTACCCCTTGACCAACCTTTCCTTGTCCCCTAAGCCCCCACCCCTCCGCAAGTCTCTGCTTCTGTGATATCTAGTCCCTTTCCCTCTCTCTCTGTCTCTCTTTTTTTTAGATTCTACATACAAGTGAGACCACGCCGTATTTGTCTTTCTGTTCCTGGCTTATTTCACTTAACACAGTGTCCTCCAGGTCCATCCATGTTGTTACAAATGACAGGATTTCATTCTTTTTTTAATGGCTGAATAGTATTCCATTGTGTAAATATGGGGTTACTTTAAAATTTGTGGGAAAATGTGTATTATCTTTCAATTCTATTTTCTCATGAACTTTGTGAAGTACCTCTATATATCCAAGGGAAATAAAACCAGTATGTTGAAGGGATGTCTGCACTCCCATGTTTATTGCAGCACTGTTTACAATAGCCAATATATGTAATCAACCCAAGTGTCCAAAAACAAATGAATGGATAAAGAGAACATGGTATATGAAGGCACTTCAAAAAGTTCATGGAAAAATAGAATTGAAAGATAGTACAAATCTTTTCATGAACTTTTTGAAGTACCCTCATAAACCCAGTAGTGGATTGCTGGGTCACATGGCAGTTCTGTTTTTAATTCTTTGAGGAACCTCTATATTGTTTTCCATAGTGGCTGTACTAATGTAGAATCCCACCAACAGTATACAAGGGTTCTCTTTTCTCCACATCCTCACCAGCACTTGTTTTCTTTTGTCTTTTTGATAATAAGCATCCCAACTGGAGTGAGGCAGTATCTCATTCTGGTTTTGATTTATGTTTCCCCAATGATTAGTGATGTTGAGCATTTTTCATTTACTTGTTGGCCATTTGAATGTCTTCTTTTAAAAAATGTCTGTTTAAAGTCTTTTGCCCATTTCTCAATCAAGCTATTTGGGATTTTTTGTGTTTTCGGTTTTTTGTTTTTTGGGGTTTTTTTGCTGTTGTTTAAGTTCCATGCATATTCAGGATATTAACCCCTTATCAGATATATAGTCTGCAAATGCTGAGGTGTTGTGATACTTGTTGCATTTTAGAGCAAGAAGGTGACTTTAGATTGGGGAAGCAGATGTTTGAGGTGCCTTGTGGAGAGATTAAGGAAAAACCAAGTTTTAGGAAGATACTGTTAATATTTTTACCACCATCCTGGTGGAATGTCAGAGCCTGCAGTGACTGAGGGTGGGGAGAAGTAGTTCCAGAGGACAGTGGGGGGGGGGTAGAAGCTGTGAAGGTAAGACAGATGGTAGCAGCAGAGAAGCCCTTTCCTGGGGAGACCAGGGGTTCGGAAATGAAAACGCGCAGGATAAGCTGCATCTCCAAGTTACAGCCTCATGTGTTGTTATAATTTTTTTTTTTAACATTATTACATAATTCTGTGCTTTCTTTTCCTATCTTTCCTTTGTGAATAAAATTTTTCCCCAAGTTTCTTGTCATTGGATGCTGCATCTAAAGGGGCCTTTCCAAAGATGCATTCCCCCCACCAACGTTTGAGATAGGGGAGCAGAGTTGGCCAGAGCAGCACCCCAAACACCAGAGCCGTCTCCTGACTGCCTTCTCTCTCCTTCTCCTAAGGTGAATCCGCCCTATCACATCCCACTGGTTGAGCTGGTCCCACACCTGGAGACAGCCCCCGCGACGGTGGACAGAACCCACGCCCTGATGAGGAAGATTGGACAGTGCCCGGTGCGAGTGCTGAAGGAGGTGGACGGCTTCGTTCTGAACCGCCTGCAGTACCCGGTCATCAGCGAGGCGTGGAGGCTGGTGGAGGTGCTGGCGCCAACCCCTCCTTCCCTCCCTCCTTCCCTCCTTCCCCCTCTTTCCTTCCTTCCTTCCATCTACCCTCCCCCTTCATTCTGAGGTGGTGCTGGGAAAGTCAGGGTGCTCAGTGCTCTTGCTCACTTCAGTCATGTGATACGAGGACAGGATGGTGGGCCTCTGTCTCCTGCCCTTCGCAGGATCGCCACGTGATCTCCTGTGTGGGTATGCTGCATCTTCCCACAGTCCAGCACCCCCACCCCCAGTGTTATAATTTTTCAGAGGGAAAAAAGTTATATTTTGTGTAAAGTAAACTTGTATCCCCTGAAGGAACCCAACTTATTTCAAGAACTTGAAGAAGAAACAATGAATAAACATTAAACTGGTTAGTAATATGTTTGTCTTACATATAAATAGGAAATATACTTGAGGGGGTCTTCGAAAAGTTCATGGAAAGATTTGTATTATCCTTTAATTCTATTTTTCTATGAACTTTTTGAAGTACCCTCGTATATGTGTACAGTCATCCCTGTGCATCTGAGGGGGGTTGATCCAGGACCTCTGGCAGATGCCAAAATCTGCACATGCTCAATTCTCTGATATACAATGGCCTAGTGTTTGCATATAACCTGCACACATTCTCCTGTACACGTTAAATCTCTAGATTATGTATAGTACCTAAAACAATGTAAATGTTGTTATACTATATTGTTTTTTATTTGTGTTATTTTTATTGTTGTTATTTTTCTGAAATATTTTCAATCTGCAGTTGATTGAATCCATGGATGTGGAACCTGCGGATAAGAGGGCCGACTGTGTATATGTATTTAGCCTCATCCTTTAATTAAGGGATTTTAGATGTGATTTAAGAAGTCACCTAGCTGCGTATGTTCCCATGTACATTTGTGCCAGGGACTATGGTGGCTGGCAGGACAAAGATCAGAGTGGCTCCAGGAGGTGGAATGGAAAGTCTCGGGTCTGGGGGTCAGATCGTGTGGTTCCTACCTGGCTCCTGCACCCCTTCTGCACAGGTAAAGTAGCATGGCAGAAGCAAGGCGGTGCCAGGGCTTGGCTGCTCTGCACCTGGTGGGGTCCCTGTCCTGTCTCCACTTGCTCACACACCACACCCAGCCCGAGGCGGGAACCGGGAAGCTGCATGTCCCAGCTTCCATGGGCGTTATATTTCCCCTTCCTGGCAGCTCCCTCAAGCCCAGGGAAGTGTACGTGATGCACATGACCCTCCTACAGCCTGCTCTGGAACTTGGTCCCCCCCCTTTTAGGTTCTTCCCCGTACCTGACTGCTGTGTGCAGTAGCCTCAGTTCTGTGTCTCGCTGTCTAATTCCACTTAATGCTCCTGTGTCTTCAAGAAACAGTGGTAGGGTTTCCACTGTTAAGTTGCAGTTTAAATTTCTTAGTAAGTGTAGGATGTTTTTGAATATCAGTCAATGTTAGAGTATTTTAAAGGAATACAGAACTACAAGCACCCCAATGGAGATTATGTAAAATATTTCCACGTGTGTAGAATAGGGGAGCAACTAATAGACCACAAGAAAAATTCAATATTGCAGTAAAACACTGGGGATTTTTAAGGCGATTTTTACTTTAAGGTGTTTCAGTGCCCTCAATTAAATCTTGCTTTCTCCATCTGAAATGTGCGAACCAACTCCAGGAAGAATTGGGCACACAGAGAATTCTCTGTTCCCACCATGTGGTGGAACTGCCTGCAGCTTGGAAGTTAGGACTCCGGCTGTCCCTTACCCTTGGAGGAGGGAGGCTGGAGGGCTCCGAGGCTGGCTGCTCTGGAAGTTCTCACTGGCTCGTGGTGCCACCCTTCTTTTGGTTGTGCCATGTCCATGGTTCACAGCAGACTGGGGATGGTCAAGTTATTGGCTGGTGGGAACACCCCTACCCTGCTTTTCAGGGTGATATCCCTCTTGCATGTGTCCGTGTCGACTGCTGTGGGGACTCACATGCCTTGAGCCCCATTAGAACTGAGTGCGAAAATCCAGCAGGATGTGGGTTGTGAAGAGAAGAGGCCGACAGAAATAGGAAGGTTCGCAAAGTGCGAACAGAGCCCAAAGAGTTGCCTTCGGTCTAGATAATGATTTACTTTAAAAAAGAAAGATGATCTATAGGTAGCGAGGACCAAGCAGGCACTTCTGTCCTTGTTGGGGTGAGGTGGAGGATAGAGCTACTGGGCAGCCGTGCGCTGTGCTGGGGAGATTCCCACGTGGGCAGCATTTGGCTGACGGGCAGGGGTGAGACTCCCAGGAGGGAGTATGGAAGGAGGGTGGAGGCTGCACTGTGGCGCCCACTTTTACCAGCACTGCTCAGCGGGGGCCACCCAGGAACTTGTGCAGAAACGGGAGGGCTGTCCACTGGCCCGCTGGACGTGCGCTTGCTCCTGACGCAGCCACTGGCAGGGGCATCTGAGCATCCACACGGAGGCCCTGCCTTCTATAAGGCCCTAGACCAGGGATGGGGCAGAGCTTCATCTCCAGTTGCTGTAGAGAAATCTCCTGCAGGATTGCCGCACTAGCTGCAGCACAGCCCCCACTTAGCAGGCAGTAGTGTGCCTGGCACTGTACCCATTAGTTGGGTTGGTTTAAGGATTCTTGATTTTATTATATGGATTCCTTGAAAGAAAACCTATGCTGCTGGCCTGTTTCCACTCAGATGCTGCAAATAAGCAGAGGCTGGGGAACCTCTCCATGCCCCACCCTGCCTGTTACACATTTGCATGCGAGCGCTAAGCCACAGTGCCCGCCAGCATTAAATGACATCCCAGTGACTCACAACCTCAGAGCCAGTTGCACCTGAATTCACCTTTGGGGGTGTTTCAACAGTTGAACTTAGACTTGGGGTGTTCTGAATTACCTCAGAACTTTTAAGAGCAACTTTAATATAAAAAGGAGTTGGAATGGGGGTAGTTTTACTGTAGAGACTAAAGACTTGTACATATTTTAAGTTCAAAAGATCCAAAGGCTTCACAGAGGTTCTCTCTCCAAACAGAGCTGGGCAGGTTCCACGTGTAGCCAGAAGCACCCAGCACTGAGCCTTGACTGAGGTGGACAGAATGAGCTTTGAGGTAGACAGATGGCCTGGCTATGGCTGCTTCTGTGTTTTTACTCTCTGGATACACAAAGCAGGTTGAAACTTGGCAGAGCCTTTTCTGTTTGACCCAGCCTTGGAGTATTAGTGGATTAGGGCTGGGGTATTTTCCGAGTAGGAAAGGTGCCAGGTGGCCTGGCTCAGGGTGCTACAGGAGCCTGTTAGAAATGGACCCTGTGCTTCTGTCCAGGCGGCTGAGGCTCTGGGTTGTCAGAAGCAAGTTGTGGGCAGGGGACGCTGTCGCTGTCATCTGTATATAAGCAGCTCTGTGCAAGTGAAATCCAAGCCTGAATTTCCCAGGGTCTGACTCAAGCTGGGGTAGGAGCCAGAGTGGGATGGCCAGCACCACCGGCTGAGGCTCTGGCTCGGTTTCCGCCAAGCATGGTGCTGTCCTGCTGCTGGTGCCAGGGAGCAGGGGAAGCCGCCCTCCTTCCACTGAGCTGATGAGGTGGACTACCTGGACTGACTTTCACATGTTGAACCAGACTTGAGTCTCTGGAATAAATCCCCCTTGGTTGTGGTGTGCCATTCTTTTTAGACATTGCAGAGTTCAATTTGCTTACGTTTTGTTGAGAACTATTTTTGCATGTAGATTCATTGGAGATATTTCATTGTAGTTTTCATTTTTTGTACTATTTTTCTTTGATTTTTATATCAAGGTCACATAGAGTACTGGTTGCATAGAATGAATTGGGAAGTTTTCCTCCTCTTCTATTTTCTGGAAGAGAGTTTTGTACAATTTTTGTTAGTTTTTCTTTAATGTTGGTTGGAATACTCCAGTGAAACCATCTGGACCTGGGGAGTTCTTTTTCAGGATATTTCAAATTGTGAATTCGATTTCTTTCATAGTTATAGAACATTCCAGTTGTCTGTTTCATCTTGATTGAATTTTGGTGCTTTATATTTTTGATAAATTGATCCATTTCTCCTAAGTTGTTGAATTTATGAGTGTAAAGTAGTTGGTAGTACTCCCTTATTATCCTTTTAATAGCTGCAGGGTCTGTAGTGATATTCCTGGTTTTGTTCCTGAAATTGGTGACTAGTGTCTGCTCTGTTTTTATCTTTGTTGTCTTGTGAGAGGTTTATTAATTTTATTGATTTTTTTTTGTTTTTTTTTTTTTGAGAAGCAACTTTTTGTTTCATTGATTTTTTTCCCTGTCATTTTCCTGTCTTCAGTCTTACTCACTAACCCTGGAGGGCAGATTTTAATACTTGCAGCCAACCATAAAGAGAAGTTCTAAGAAAGATGGGGGTGGGGAGTGCCACATGTTCATCGTGCGGGCTCATGAAGGGGGAAGCCACGCTGCAGGCATCACATCCAGGTCAGAAAGAGAAAGTGCCAGAATAAGACGCACTATCTTGTCCTTGCTGAATTCTAGGCCATGACACAGTCTTGTCCTCCCCTGTTTGCTGTCTGTCTCCACCCAGCCCTGTAAGTGCTCAGATCTCCTGGGAGCAGAATGGACACCAAATACCCAAGGGAATGAAGGCGCTGGGGCCTGTTGTTCTGTCTCACAGACGTTCACTTCATTTTTTCCCTCTTCCAGTTTGATTTCAGATTTGGGACAGAGCAGCCTCACAGACTTGGTAATCCCAAATGGGCGAGCCTGGCTGCAGTCTAGGCATGCTGACTTCCCCCACCAGAGACCAGCCCCTGGGTGGCGGGATCCTGTTGGCTGGGAATGTAATTTCAAGTCGATATTCTTAAGGCATTATTAGCACAGTGAGGAAAGTTGTTGTGATGATAAATTCTTGGCCAGACAATTGCTGAGTTCGTTGTCCGTAAATTCCTTCCCCATCAGGGCAGGGTGGGTGGAGGTCTCAGGAGTGAATCGTGGAGCCGTCTGCAGGTTCTCTGACCCTCGGCGTGTGGTGGGGATGAGCTTTGGAAATTGCTTACCCTGGGTTTCACCCATCCTTCTGAGCGATGTAATCCCTCAACTGAGTTTCTGCTCCTTGGGCCCTGAGCTGCAGAAATTCACTTCTTGGTCTCTTGATTTGTCAGGGAGGGTGTGATCTTTAGCATCCAAACTGGACTCTTTGGGGTTCCCAAACTTTGTCACTGAGCTTTATTTCAGACACGAATGCCCACCGTTATGAGGAATTGTTTCAATTAATTGTGTCTCAAAGAACAGGTAGTAAAATTGGCATATGAAACTTTTTGTTGTAAACTTCAAGGGTTTCTGTGGAACATTGTGTATGTGAGGTTGCTTCAGGAATTGGGAGTCTCAGCACAGTGGGGCGCTGAGCATAGCTTTTCTGCTCAGCATAGAAACTTCAGTCTGTAAAGGATTTCGGTGTTTACAAAGTACTTTCCTTTCCATTTCATGTGATTTTCAGATATTTTCAAATCAGTCAATTCTCAAAACCACAAGAGGCACATTGTTATTTTTTTCTTTACAATTTAAGAAACAGCCTCTAAAGTTAAGTGTTTTAGTCCACATTCCACAGCCTGGTAGGGAATTCAAAGCCGTGCCCGCCCCTCCCTGCTCCAGTGTCCGATTTCATAAAGTGGAGATGATAGTGTATTTACTTTTAATCTTGGAACATGGTGAGGATTAGATAGGGTATAGATGGAAAGGGCTTAGACCGATGCCTGGCACATGGTTTAGTAGATGTTATGCATTACAATGATGATAATGATGACAATGTTTTGAATCCCTAAATCCAGTGTTCTTTGTACGCAACAGCTGTCACCAGGACATTATCTCTGAGCTGAAATGCTCACATCCTCTTTGCACAGGTGAGGTCCCAGGAGGGCAGCAGTTTAGAAATGCAGCCTCTCAAAAGCATCCTACCCCAGACCTGCAGAATCATAATCTGCATTATAATGAGCTCTTATGCACATCAAAGCTGGAGAAGCCCCACTTGTATGACTCCGGGAGAGGCTTTGGCCTTAAAGTCTTAATATAATGTATTTCATCTGTTCTAAGATAAACTCTTTTTTTTTTTTGCTACATTTTAATATCCCCCAAATCAGCACATACATTGCAGTTTTACTGTCTGCATTCTTTCTTCCTCAATGGGACATTAAATACTAATTTAGCTTTTAATTGATGGAGTCTTCATTTCAGTGAGATACAGTGAAAGACTCCCGCAGTGGGTAGTCAGTCAGTTCAGGGAGACCCTCCCAAGGAACAGCGAGACCACGGCTTCGGATGCAAAAACAAGAGGTTTATTGAACACACAGGTACCCGGGCGACTCAGTCTTTCGAAAGACTGGCGCGCCGAGTAGAGCTCCTGGGTCCTTTTTATAGCAAAAAGCGCGGGTACAGAAGCGAGAAGCAAGGTAATTGGTTAGTTTAAATCAAGCCAGGGGTGAACTTCGGTCAAGTGGGAGTCCTTGAAACAGCTGAGGGGCACTCTTGAAACTTTAACTGACTTGTCTATTTCTGGGAACTATCCGCCCTTTGCCTCGGGCCGGGGCCCAGGTGCATAACCACAGATATCCTGTTTGACTCTGTTCCCCTTGTTTCTTAACTTGACTTTTTGGCTGTATTTTCCCTATACCCTTGTAAAAAGCACTTCCTTCATTCCCCCATTTCTCTTGTGGATCGCTCTAATCTTAGAGCGGAATTAAAAGTTATCTTCGCCATTTAAGGTTTGGTATTTTTGCCTAAGGACCAGAATCTTAACTGCACTTACCCTATCATTGATGAATTGGACTAGTCTATTGATGACGTAGGGCCCAAGGGTGAACAACAGAAGGAGGAGTAATAGGGGCCCGGCGATGGTTGACAGTAGGGTGGTCAACCAAGGGGAGTTATTTGATCTGGTTATAAGCATTTTCATAGTTTGAGTCAGGAGGCCTGACTCTTTTAGAGGCCGGTGCATCAATTTCTGGAATATCCCAAGCCTCGAGACCCGCCGCCAGGGCACATATATCAGGGGTAAGGGAGGGCCACCAAGTCCAAAGGGGGTGGACTTCTGTCTTGAACCAGACAACCTTTCCAGTTTGGGACAGTACCTGCCAGGTGAGGGTGTTGGGCTGGTTAGGGTTATTACTTGGTAGGCTTGCTCCGCCGCCGCCGAATGCGCAACTTAAGAGGATTATCAGTCCTCTCCAGCTCCCAGGATTCATCTGGTACGGAGGGTGGCGCAGGCTTGAGGTGAGAAGCATGTACCCAGGCTGCAATGCCATCAACTTTTACTGCGGTCGGGGTGGTCAGCAATACCAGATACGGGCCTTTCCACCGAGGCTCAAGGTTGCTGGGTCGATGGCGTCTGACCAGCACTTGGTCTCCGACCTGGAACGGATGAGGGATGGCCACGGCACCTGGCTCGTATACCTCCTTGATCTGGTCCCAGATCTGGGTTTTTACAACTTCTAAAGCCTTTAAGTGAGTAAATAAGACAGGAAGAAAGTTATCATCGGGACCCAGTGTTCCTCCCAACTCAAGTATGGGGGGGGGTCCCCCGTGGAGGATTTCATAAGGGGTCAGACCAAGCTGGCCAGGGGTATTCCTGGCTCTGAACAGCGCTAAGGGAAGGAGGGCCACCCAGTCTTTTCCACCGGTCTCTAAGGCCAATTTAGTTAAGGTCTCTTTGATGGTTCTATTCATTCTCTCTACTTGACCTGAGCTCTGGGGCCTATACGCACAATGTAATTTCCAATTTATTCCCAGTTGTGTGGCCAGTCCCTGGCTTACCTGAGCAACAAAGGCTGGGCCATTATCTGACCCGATCACCTTAGGGATCCCGAAACGGGGCAGGATTTCTTCTAGTATCTTTTTACATACAGTCAGGGCCGTTTCAGTTTTGGTAGGGAAAGCTTCTACCCATCCAGAGAAAGTATCTACAAATACTAGCAGATACCTGTTCCCATACCGGCCAGGCTTTACCTCTGTAAAGTCTACTTCCCAGTATACGCCGGGTCGATCTCCCCGTTGTCTTTTTCCGGTCTCTCGGTAGGTGGTAGTCGCATTAGTCATGGCACAAGCCGGACACCGATTGGCGACTTCTTGAACGGTGGACCGGAGATTCGGGATGGAGAGGCTGGTGCGGCTCGTTAGTTGAAGGAGCTTTTCTGGTCCTAAGTGTGTTAGCTGATGTAACCGCTAAATGAATTCTTTTCCCTGGTCAGGAGTGAGCTCTCTTGGCTTGGTCCTAGCTTGAGCAGGCTCGATTGGCTCTTGAAGCTTTATAGTTTCTGCTAGCACCCTGACCGACAGGGCGGCTTGTTTTGCAGCCTCGTCGGCCCTCCGGTTCCCGGCCGCCACAGGGTTATTTCCTCTCTGGTGGCCCGGGCAGTGGATAATGGCGACCTGCTGTCCGTGTAGATGTTGATGTTTTTTCCTTCGGCTAGGCGTAATGCCTGCGTCAAGGCGATTAGCTCGGCCTTCTGGGCTGATGTCCCTTCTGGCAGGCTGCTTGCCCATACCGTCCGTTTGCCATCTACGATGGCGGCCCCTGCTCTCCGCTTACCTTCCACAATGAAGCTGCTACCGTCTGTATACCAGGCAGGCACTCCGGGCAATGGCTGGTCCTTCAGGTCCCGTCGAGTCCCAGCTTCTTCAGCAAGGATTTCTGAGCATTGGTGTACTGGGGTGGATTCTGACTCGACTGGTAGTAGGGTAGCTGGGTTCAGGACAGCAGGGGGCGCGAAAGATATCCTTTCGTTTAGCAGCAAACTCTGGTAATGAGTCATTCTGGCATTGGTCATCCACCGATTGGGGGGCTGCCGCACAATACTTTCGAGGCTGTGGGAAGCAATCACAGTCACATTTTGCCCCAAGGTTAACTTATCAGCGTCTTTGAGGAGGAGTGCCACTGCAGCAACCGCTTTTAGGCAGGTTGGCCACCCACTGGCCACTGGATCCAGTTTTTTTGATAGATAAGCTACTGGCCGTCGCCATGGTCCTAGGGTCTGAGTAAGCACTCCTCGGGCTACACCGGCTCTTTCATCTACGTATAGAGTAAATGGTTTGGTGAGGTCTGGGAGAGCCAAGGCGGGGGCAGACAGCAAGGCTTTTTTTATGTGGTCAAAAGCCTTTTGATGCTCCTCAGTCCAGGTAAAAGGAATGTTTTCCCTTGTCAGGGGGTACAAGGGTGCAGCCAGGGAAGCAAACCCAGGAATCCAGAGCCTGCAGAATCCGGCAGTACCCAGAAATTCGCGGACCTGCCTGGGGGTTGTGGGAGTAGGGATCTTCATAACTGTAGCTTTCCGGGCCGGGGTCAGCCATCTTTTTCCCTCCTTGAGCAGGTACCCCAAATAGGTGACCTCTTTCTGGCATAACTGGGCCTTTTTAGCTGATACCCGGTACCCCAACTTACTCAGTTCCTGCAAGAGCTTTTGTGTCCCTCTTTTGCAGCCTTCATATGTGGGAGCTGCCACTAGGAGGTCGTCCACATATTGGAGTAATATGACCTGGGGGTTGAGAGCCCTAAAAGGAGTTAAATCCCGGTGGAGGGCCTCGTCGAAGAGAGTGGGTGAGTTCTTGAACCCCTGTGGCAGCCGTGTCCAGGTCAGCTGACCAGCGTTACCTTTTTCTGGGTCTCTCCACTCGAACGCGAACAGTGGCTGGCTGTTGGGGTGTAGTTTGAGGCAAAAAAAGGCATCCTTGAGATCCAAGACTGAGTACCAAGTGTGACTAGGCGGAAGGGAACTCAGGAGGCTGTATGGGTTTGGGACTGAGGGATGAATGTCTTGCACCCTTTTGTTAATTTCTCTCAAGTCTTGGACTGGCCGATAGTCATTGGTCCCTGGCTTTTTTACTGGTAGCAGAGGGGTGTTCCAGGGCGACTGGCAGGGCACTAAGACCCCTAGGTCTAAGAACCTTTGGATGTGGGGTCTGATGCCTTCCCGGGCTTCTTTAGTCATTGGATACTGTCGGACGGCCACCGGTGAGGCACCCGATTTCAGCTCTACTACTACTGGTGGGACGTTATTGGCCAGTCCCATACCTGTCTTTTCTGCCCATACGGTGGGAAAAAGTTGGAGCCAGGATGGGTCGATGGAGGGAGAGGCCGGCTTTTCATACAGCCGGTATTCTTCTTCTAGGTTTAGGACCAAGCACATGGTAGAGTGATCTCCCCATGTTACTTGTGGGCCCTCTGTAGAAAACTGGATTTGGGCCTTTAGTTTGGTCAGAATGTCCCGGCCCAACAGAGGAGCAGGGCACTCAGGTATGACCAAAAAGGAATGGGTCACTTGTTTATGTCCAACCTTTAAAAGTCTTTGTGTGGTCCAGGGGTAGACTTTGCTGCCGGTTGCTCCTACTACGACTGTCCGCCTGGACCCTACCTTCCCCATGGGTTGGGTCAACACCGAATGTTCAGCCCCGGTATCGACCAGAAACTCGATGGGGGTCCCCTCCACAGTCAGTGTTACCCTAGGTTCGGGGAGGGGGTCCGAACCCCGACTCCCCTAGTCATCTAGGGATAGAACCTTGGCTTCTCTGATGTTCTTTTTCCGGGGACATTCTCTTGCCCAGTGACCCTTCTCTTTACAGTACGCGCATTGGTCTTTGTCTAGAGGGGGTCTTCCATCCCTAGGTGTTTTCTTTGCCCGGTTGCTCAGGTTCCCTGTCTGCCTATCTCTAGACCCTCTTTCACCTACCACTGCGGCCAAAATCCTAGTCAAGTTTTTTTCTTGGCGCCTATCGCGCCGTCTCTCTCTCTCTTCTGTCTCTCTTTTTTCTCTTTCTTGTTTTTCCTCTTCTGTCTCTCTCTTGTGGTACACCTTTTCTGCCTCTCTCACTAAATCTTGTAAGGAATAATCTTGGAGCCCCTCTAGCCTCTGCAACTTTTTCTT
Organism: Cynocephalus volans; assembly: GCF_027409185.1. NCBI lineage: Eukaryota > Metazoa > Chordata > Mammalia > Dermoptera > Cynocephalidae > Cynocephalus > Cynocephalus volans. The sequence continues at coordinate 88,216,987 of NC_084466.1, forward strand.
GATATCTGGGGCTGCCTGTCCGATGAAGGCCATTGCAACTGCCGCCTGCTGTCCCTCAGAAGAGGGGTCAAACGGAGTGTATCTCCTATATGCCTCCATCAGGCGTTCCAAGAAAACCGAGGGGGGTTCTACCGGTCCCTGCAAGACCTCTCTTACCTTAGCCAAATTGGTGGGGCGCCGGGCTGCCCCTTTGAGACCTGCCACTAGAGTCCGGCGGTAGACCAGAAGACGCTCCCTACCTTCGGCCGTGTTGTAATCCCATTGAGGTCGATTGAGGGGGAAGGCCTCATTAATGAGGTTCTCGAGTTGTGTAGGGGCCCCGTTGTCCCCGAGAACGTTCTTGCGGGCCTCCAGAAGAATCCTTTCTCGCTCTTCAGTGGTGAAGAGGATCTGGAGTAGCTGTTGGCAATCGTCCCAAGTGGGCTGGTGAGAGAACATAAGGGACTCAAGAAGTCCCGTGAGTCCTGCTGGTTTTTTCAGAAAAAGACGGGTGGTTAGACTTCCAATTGTAAAGATCTGCTGAGGAAAAAGGCCAATACTGTAGAGGGACCAAGCCATTAGGCTCAGCTGGGGGCCCTATGGCTCGGAGGGGCAAAGCTACGGTGGAGTCAGGACCGGAGCCGTCTCTCGGACTGCGAGGTTGGCGGCTCCTAGTCCCCGCAGCCGGTCCCTCAGGGCTAGGATCACCGGGCGCTCGGCCTGGTGCCGATCTGTTTCCCTGAGGGGCCAGAGGGGGCAGCGGAGCCGCCGGGTAAGGTGGGGTTTCAGAGAGAGAAAATAGGTCATCTGGTGTCGGGAGGACGGGGGGTTGGGGAGGGGCGGAAGGCTTCCTTGTAGGTGGCCTTTGAGTATTTTCTGATCCCGAAACAACAGCGACTTTGCTGGAGGGTGGCACCCAGGGAGGGGGATTCTGGGCGAGGTCTTGCCATACCACGACACAGGCAACCTGGTCCGGGTGTCCTCCGGTCTCCTGAAAAACAATCTTTTTAACTGCAAAAATGACAGTAAGATCAAAGGTTCCCTCTGGCGGCCAACCTACGCCGAATGTGGGCCACTCAGACGAACAGAAAGTCTGCCATTTTCCTTTTTTGATCTCCATGGACAGATTGTGAGCCCTGGCTTTGACATCTTTCCAATGATCTAGAGTAAGGGAGAGGGGCGTAAGGGCACTTTGCCCCATCTCGAAAATTTCCAATAGGGGAACGACGACGCAAAGACCTATCACAACTAAGACAAAAAGAAACCAGAAACGGCGACGAGACCGAGTGCCGTAGAAATAGAAGAAAGAGTCCGATGGCAGAGCGCGCCTCCCGAGACGCGGTGAGACCAAAACACAATAATCCTCTGCCAAGGGGTCCACCAGGCGTCCCTGGTCCTCCCCTGATCCTGGGACGTCTCCCAGGATTGCCGGGTGGCGAGCCCCCGAACACGTCTGTTCGCTACCCGCACTTCGCTCCCAGAGCGACTAACCCGGAACAAACTGAAACCAAAATGCGCGCGCTCAGAAAAGACAGTCGAAATCACTGAGTCAGACACAGAGACGAGACACAGAAACGAGACACAGAACGACTGCTGGCCAGCTTACCTCCCGTTGGTGGGTCGGTGGTCCCTGGGTGGGGGTCTCCGATCCCGGACGAGCCCCCAAATGAAAGACTCCCGCAGTGGGTAGTCAGTCAGTTCAGGGAGACCCTCCCAAGGAACAGCGAGACCACGGCTTCGGATGCAAAAACAAGAGGTTTATTGAACACACAGGTACCCGGGCGACTCAGTCTTTCGAAAGACTGGCGCGCCGAGTAGAGCTCCTGGGTCCTTTTTATAGCAAAAAGCGCGGGTACAGAAGCGAGAAGCAAGGTAATTGGTTAGTTTAAATCAAGCCAGGGGTGAACTTCGGTCAAGTGGGAGTCCTTGAAACAGCTGAGGGGCACTCTTGAAACTTTAACTGACTTGTCTATTTCTGGGAACTATCCGCCCTTTGCCTCGGGCCGGGGCCCAGGTGCATAACCACAGATATCCTGTTTGACTCTGTTCCCCTTGTTTCTTAACTTGACTTTTTGGCTGTATTTTCCCTATACCCTTGTAAAAAGCACTTCCTTCAACAGTATATTGCATCTCCTTTCTTATTTGTCTTTTCTCCTGTGTTTGTCTCTGCCTGCATATATGTGTCTCTTGTTTCTGACTGTCTGTGTTTGACTCAGGCTTGTAATAGATTGATGTGCAGCTCTGACCAGCTTCTACTTAGCTGAATACTCTCACAGGGTCACTATGTAGCTGTGATTTCCAATCCTAGTTTTAAAACAGTGAATATCTCTGGTTATCCCAAAAAAGATGTGTAAATTGGTTAAAAAGAAAAGATAGATTTAATTCACTTTTCATTAAAGCACAAACATATCAGAGCAATCAAATGATAGTTTGCAGTGAGGATGGGCATGCGCTTCTAAGTCAAGAGCTCGCAGGCCGCCTCTGTCCCAGGTGGACCCACTGGGATATGATGCCCTCGAGCACTTCCTTGTCCACCAACACACACTTAGCAGCTGCCACCCTCCTCCAGCCATTTGATCTCCTGAACAGGGATTCAAATCGTGGTCGGGTTCTCCTCATGGAGCCGGGGCCTGTGTGCCAGGGCAGGTCACGGGCTGGCTGTAGCTGGGTCGCTGGGGCGTGTCCTGCCCGCCGTCCCACGAGCAGGGCCTGGTCTTGTGTCCTCACCAGCCTGCGTGTCAGGAGTTGCTGCGTGTACATAAGAAAGCTCCTTTACAGATCGGATGGCGACAAAGGGGAACTGAGGGGTGGACCTGTTTTAGGGGGATAAAGTGGTTAAAGCTTTAGAAATCCCATTTGCCTCCCATGTGCCGCGGTCACTCGCAGGTAGACGGCCCTGTGGTTTCTCCTCTCCTTTTGTAAAGCGACGTGAGTGTGGGTCCAGCTGTCCACACGCACCATCCCCGGGAGGCTTCCTCTGGTTCCTCGGGCAGAGTCTGGGCGGGAAGCCGGCGCGGCGGCGAGGCCCGGGAGGGAGCAAGGCAGGGTCGCCGCCGGCTGCTCAGAGGCTGCTCTGCCGAAGGAAGACGGCGCAGAGGCGGCCGAGGGGGAGCGGAGCGGGCCGGGGAGGCAGCACGGCGCCGCGGCAGCAGAGGGCTCCGGCTTCCGCTCTCCCCGCCGCAGGGCCTTCTTCACGGTGCGGTTTAAAAGGCAACCTTAGACGGCCAGGTTTAGAGAGAGCGTGAGGAGTGTCCGGGGAGCCTCCGGCGTCGCCCCGGCGCCGGCCGCCTCTGCTTCCCGCCCGCCGAGCTCCGGCCGGTGTCGCCCTCCCTTGCGGCCTCTGCCTGGAGCTGCGGGCGCGGCGTGCCCGGGGCTGTTGTGAGTCGCTGTCCTTCCTCACCTGGTCAAGACCCACCCGAAAAAATGTCCTCCAAGACGTTCTCTGCCGTCTTTATTTCGTTTTGGGCGGCCTGCCAGCCTATACGTTTTCTGCCATTTCTGCGTTATTGTGTCCGTCTGCTGAATGGGTAATCTGGGACTGGGCCCGGGACCGGTATTGATGAACCTGAGCCCGCTCACCGGCCCGCTCTCCCACCCACAGGGCCCCTGTCTTTTTCACCTTCCAGAGTCGGGTGGTCAGCGTGTCTGGGGCAGCAGGCGCGGCACCAGAGGGCATTAGAGAGGTGCCTTGGCTCTGGCTGTCCTGGCTCCTTCACCCCATGAAGTTTGCTTAGACCATCCTGGCTCCATCGTGACTGTCGTTTTTCCCGGCCCCATCTGGACAGAACCCATGTGCCACTTCTCATTTGGAAGACACAGTGGCACATCTGCTGGGACTGTAGGGCCATTTGAGCAGATGCATTACGACGTTCACCAGGACCAGCCTCCCAGTTAATTGGGACCTGTTTTCCTGTTGGCTTCAAAGGTGGAGAGCTCCCTATTAGCAACCTGTCACCTTCAGTCAGAGGCAATGAGGGATGGCAGTGCTTCTCTTCTGTAGGGTAGCACTGGAAGGCTATCTTGCCGGGAGCCCCATAACTATATCAAACCCACAGCCATGAACCAGTGAGTGTCCAGTGTCTAGCACTGACTCCTGGAAAGGCTCCAATTAGGTAAGGAGTCCATTCATGGGCTGCATGTAGTCTGGCCCTCTGAAAATCTCAGCAAAATACTGGCAAACTGAATCCAATGGCACATTAAAAGGATCATTCACCATGATCAAATGGGATTCATCCCAGGGGTGCAAGGATGGTTCAACATACACATATCTATAAATGTTATATTCCACGTTAACAGAATGAAGGACAAAAAAAAGTGATCATCTCAATAGATGCAGAAAAAGCATTTGACAAAATTCAGTATTATGATTAAAAAAATGTCTCAACAAATTAGGTATAGAAGGACACAATAAAGACCGTAAATGACATCCCCACAGCTAGCATCATATTGAACAGGGAAGAGATGAAAGCTTTTCCTCAAAGATCAGGAACAAGACAGATGCCCACTCTCACCACTCCTATTTAACAAAGTACTGAAAGTTCTAGCCAGAGCAGTTAGGCAAGACAAAGAAATAAAAGGCTTCCAAATAATAAGTGAAGAAGTTAAATTGTCTCTGTTTGCTGACAATGTTGACCACCAAAAAACTGCTGGAACTGATAAACAAATTCAGTTAAGTTGAAGAAACAAAATCAACATGCCAAGATCAGTAGTGTTTCTATGCACTAACAAGAAACTATCTGAAAAACAAATCAAGAAAACAATCCTATTTACAATAGCTACCCTCCCAAAAAATAAATAAATACTTAGGAATGAATCTAGCCAATGATGTAAAGCTCTGTCCACTGACAACTATAAAACATCAATGAAAGATATTGAAAAAGACACAAACACAGAAGGATATTCCGTGTTCATGAATTGGAAGAATTAATATTGTTAGAATGTTCATACTACCCAAAGCAATCTGCAGATTCAGTGTAATCCCTATAAAAATTCCAGTGACATTTTTCACAGAAATAATATGGCTCTCTGGTTGGAGAGACTATCTAGATTCCACTCAAGGCGTGTCAGGATGCACACAGCAGACTGTTGGAACATGGGGTTCCAGGAGGGCAGGATTCTTCCAGAAAGGCTTGTGGCTTTATGTAGAGAAGTGATGTCTGAGCATATTTGTAAACCTTTCCAACCTTCACATCGAGCTGGGAGCCATGAGCCACCAGTGCACAGAGCCGCGTTCGCTCTCGCATACTGAGTGACTCCGGCCCTGGCTGGGGATGCATGAGAGCATATCTGTGTGTTGCGGTGTTCTTGGCAGTACAGATGTCCACCAGGGCCATGCCAGCCACCACAGAAACCAAAATTCTGTTCTATCTGAAACTTTATTTGCTGGCTGGAAGTCATCAGTTAAATAGAAAGAACTCTTTCTAGCAGAAATTTTCTGTAAGAAGTAGACTGTTTTTATAACAGTATTTATTATTTTATGGGATGCTATTTTCTGAGTAGTCACTGGCGAGCAACAAAACCATATGGAAAGGAGAGATTCTGCTGATGTATTATTTGAAATACTTCCATCCCCATGAAGAGTCAAACAAATAGCATCAGCTGCATACTCATTTTTTTAAAAAGCCCTGCAAAGTTTCTATGCTAATATTCTAACAACTCTTAAAAAAACCTGTAAATGAAAATGCTGCTCCTGTTGCACTTTACTACAAATCATCACCGATAGGTAGGTGATCAGTCAGTGAATATAAATGACGGATTTCAGCTCCTTCAGTTTGAAGTTGTGAAGTTAACAGGCAGGAGCAATGGCCCCAAAACAGAGGACAGAAGGGGCAAGGGGTCCCTGAGAGAAAAGGCAGAGCAGGGGGCTGGAGGTGGCTAGTGAAACTGCACAGCCCTTGTTGCCTTGGCATCCAGCCTTCCTTTCCTGTATCATCTGCAGATGGAATCTGGACGTGGGGCTGCAGAGGTGGGACACCCCACTGGGTGCTTATGATGGTGCACAAGCAGAGATGGGGCTTGTGCTGGGCTGCTATTTTTGAAGGGGGGCTTATACTGTATGGTTCAAAGCTCTTTGTAAAAAACTTTATTCCTGGAGGACCCCTCAATTAAGGTACCCTTTGCTGAATGGTAGTAAACTCATTCACAATCATGCAAAAGGATGGAAACTTTTTGTTGTTGAGTTCGTTTTTAAGGTTAAAATCTTTCTTTCAGACTCTTGCAACACCATTGTTTTCCCCTATGCAAGTATTGTTATACGGGCAGCATGCTACAAAAAGTACACAAGGAAATTGTCATTGGTTTAGAGCTCTTACTAGGGCAAAGTCTTTCTTCTTTTTCCCTTCCATTTTTTGGTTTGTTTGAATGTAAAAGTTTTTTAAAAATTCAACAGTAAAAATGCCACCTATATTTGCCGTCCTAGGTCGAACTGCTTTCATTTTCCTGTATTCTTGTCGAGTCTCTATTATGAACACTTTGCTTGAGTTTTTATTCATTTTAATGGCTTCATGATATTTCTTCCAGTTCATCTTTTTAAAAAATCTGAGCTTTCCCCTTTGGGATTGTTCTAAGGTAGTTTCAGGTTTCCTGTTGTGGTGATGCCTCAGTGGACCTCTCCTTGCACCCACAGTCTCTTCTGGTGGCATCACTTCATGGGATGGTTCCCAGGAGTGGGCTCGCTGTCAGAGAGGAGCATTTTTATGACTTGACCAACATAGCAAGATGCCTCCCAGGGCATGTGCCTGCTACCGCCGGTGCGCATGGCGTCCTGTCAGGCCGCCTCACAACTCACCCTCACGTTTCACAACTCACCTTGAGTGAGCATCTCCTCAGCGGGCTGCTGATGGGATGTGTTTTTATGGCTGTGACTCAGTTTCTTGTTGCATCAGCTCAGTGCATGTTCAGTCAGCTCTCCCAGAGTGTGCAGTCTGCCCGTGTCATCCTGCAGGAATGTCTGTGTCCTGCTTCTGGGAAAGCTTGCAGGTGTTGGCGAGAAGCCGAGCAGCTCACAGGCCCCGCTGTGGGTAGCAGTGGCCCCCGCTCAGCAGCCCTTCCGTTTTCTGTTCGTTAAGATCTCGTCCTGGCCTCACCCGCTCCCTGGAAGGTGGCGTGGGAGGGGACAGCAGCTCATGTCTTTTGCGCCCTTGCTTTGGGGATGGTTTCAGGTTGCAGGTAGGAGAAGCAGAGTATGACAGAGAGTATAGAGGACAAAAACGTGAGTCTGTGTATGTGGAGGGAGCTGTGCAGCTCTAGTTAGTTTCCCGGAGAGACTCACCAACACTGTGATAGTTCCCAATTTAACCTTCAAGACCGTGACTCTGTTACTCCCTGCACCACTTGCAAGGACGGTGGGGTCGGGTGTTTCTAAGAGGACAGTCCAGTGCCCTGGCTCACGCTTGAGTGGCTTCTGCACCAGTGATTGCACCCTCGAACATCTTTGGAGCTGGGGAAGTCACTGAAGTTTGAGTTTGTTCCATCCTTGCTGTAACTAGAGATTGAGGTGGACACTCTGAGTCTCTTCTCCTGGTCCCTGACCTGGGTGACAGGAAAGAAGCCCAGCGCCTCCTCTGCGTTGCCTTGTGGGACTGAGGATGCAGAGTCCCCACTTCCCGTTGTCACTTTTCCTCACCCGACACTGACCTGAGATAACACCTCTTCTGACTCCCGACTCCTCGTTTTTCTGTTGGTTCTCCGTTGAGAGAACCATGTAGTCCCAGACAGCTCTGGTTGAGGAAGGTGGAAGGACTTGCCTCTAACCTCATCCAAATTCCTGGGTAGCAAGTCTGCGTTCCTGGTGGTGATGCAGTGGGAGAGTTAAAGGAGTATCTGCACAAGAAAATGTGAAAATTCAGGACTGAGTGTGGGGAAAAGTAGAGCAAAACAACATAGAAGATGGAAAGCTGGGAATTAGTAAAACAGAACTAGCCCAGGAACACTGGCGCGAAGAAGAAGGAGAGAAGCAAGTGGAAATGAGGGTGTGCAAAAGCACATGAACCGGATGGGAGAATTCGTGAGCGGGGCAGGGAGGAGTCCACGCAGTCCTGTGCAGCTGGTGACCGGCACCACAGGAGCCGCAGGGAGGCATGCATCAGGCGCCCTGTACCTCGCCACCCAGGACCCCCGCCAACCCTGCCTCCGCGTCTGTCCGAAGGACCAGGTCAGCCTTTGGCTTACGTTAATCACTAGACATGTCTGGCATCCTCTCCCCTCCGTTCTGCCTTGAGGAGAGGAGCGGGTTTGGAGCTTCCACCCCAAGAGGTCGGCCTGGCTGGGCAAGAGTGCCCAGTCACACAGCCAGGCGTGGTGTGGGTGTTGCAGGGGATGTTGTGGAGACAGTGGAGTCAGGAGAGTGGGACTGGGGAGCTAGCCTCCGTAATCTGGGTGGCTGCATCCAGTCAGTTGAAAGCCTTGCAAGGGAACTGAGGTTCCCCGAGGAGGAGGAAATTCTGCCCTTGAACGCACTATTGCTCCTTCCCGAGTCGGCAGCCTGCACCTCTGGTGGCCTGTCCTTTGGATTTCTGACTTAGCCCCATGATAACATAAGCCAGTTCCTTGAAATAAGAGCACGCGCGTGCGTGCGTGCGTGCGTGCGTGTGTGTGTGTGTGTGTGTGTGGTTTTGTCTCTCTGGTAGGACCCTGACTGATACATTCTGAAACCTTTAATTGTACTTAAAATGTGTATCACTGACGTCGAGTACGCTATTAACTATCTTGCATTTTCTTCTTGCTTCTTGAGTGAGGGTCGTGTGGGTCCTCGTGCCTGGACATTTACAGTACCCGCACACCGGCTGCAAAGCACATGTCTAGGCTGTGCGTCTGTGTAGATGATTGTGGTTAGCCTCAGGTTTTAACTAAAGTAAGTAAAGGCAAGGTGTTTTTCAGTACAGGGGATTCCTTACCACTCTGTCTGGCTTTCCTCGCCCTGTGATTTTTCAGAACATGGTAGAAAAACCAGGCTTTGCACTAACAGCTATCTTAGCATTCATTGCTCTATATGAGTTGTAGGAGTCTTTTAGCCACTTGGGGTTTTTCTTTGTCCGTGTGACTTGACAGTTTTACCACCAAATGTAGGAGGTATGAAAGCTATATGATAAATGTTAACGGAACCACAGAAACACTGGACTGGGGCGGGGCTCCAGTCTCCAAATATGTGTGCTGTGCACTGCACATTCCCAGTGACTCGCTCATCGGTTCAGTGTCAGCAGGAGCACTCACTTTTGCCTGTCCTGCCACCACAGCTGTCTATTGCGATTGTTACAATATTGAGTCACGGATGTCACAGAGCTTTGGGTAGAATTGAGCTCACAGTAAAATTAAGAAACTTGAGCCTCAACAATCGTGCGTGTGAACCCTTTAGTTCACCTCAGAGGGCAGCAGGGAGAAACTGCAGTGTCTGCCTCAGCGACATGAAACCCTTGTCAGTGAGCCTCTCTGGGATCATTTTCTTTCTCTAGATTTAGCATCTTGGTGAAACTCAAGCTTTGAGAAATCCAGTTCAGAAATTCCAAATGGGGCAGAAAGGAGTGAGGAACAGGAAATATCAAAACACTTTTCCCTCTTCTGACTTGTTCTACTGGTGAATGGTGACTGTAGATGAAATAGGAAAGAGCCGAGAACGTGCGGAAAGGGGTGGTGGTGTCCCCTGGTGGGATGTCCTCCTTGGGCTTCAGTCAGGGTACTGCTAACTCACATGATGCTTACAAACCAAAAATGAACTACTGTTGGGTGGCTCACCTTTCGGGTATTTTGAAATCCTCTTAGAATCAGCTCTGAAAATACTAAACACACTTCTAGAAGAAAAGAGCCAAGCCAAATAGCATTGCAAGTATAGGATGGTGTCCATACTTACATCCCTCACACTTTGAATGCTCTGATGAAAACTTAGGGCTTTTGGAATGTTGATCTGGAAACCAAGGACGAGGGAGAGTCTGTGGGCCCCGCCTGGCTGCCTCGCACAGCATTCCGGAGCCCACGGGGTACAGGAACCCTGCAGCCAAGGCCTCCAGGCAGCCTGGAGAGAGGGCCAGAGCCACCCTTCCTGCTGCAGGCACTCACCAAAGGGAGAAGGAGAGGCAGGAACCATTTCTTGATGGTTCTGGGCTTCTCAGTGATGCGCCCTGCCCCTTGCCGCATTGCTATGAGAAGTGACACTTTTCAACATTTGAGTGAACTGAGTAAATTAGTCTGCTCTCCTTAGCAAATGAACCACTGCACCCTACCAAAGCAAAACTTGGCAAGTATGATGTCACAAAGCATTAGAGGGGACATGGAGTGACGGGGGCTCTTCCAAATGCTGTGCTGCAGGCTGACACGGCACACCCACTTTGGAGAGCAGTTTAGCCTTGCTTAGCAATGTGGGAGATGGCCTGCTCTGGCCCCAGCAGCTCTGCTCTTGGACCTGGGCTGGGAGCGATGTGCAGGAATGTTTGAGGCTGCCCCATGTCCCAGATGCAAGCTGGAAACAACCCATATGCTCATGAACAGCAGGATGGATAAGTAAACTGTGACTTTTATACATCAGCGAGATGAAGACAAACTACAGCCACACATAGCATAGGTGAATCTTAAAGGCATAATGTTGAGAGAAGCAAGTCACACCAGCATGCATACAGTGTGGCTCCACTTCCAAGAAAATTAGAAACAGGCAAAAAGCAAACTCTGTTGTTGAGGAATGTGAACCTAGATGACCAGCCTTAAAAGTCGAGAAGCAGTTACTGCAGAAGGCAGGACGCTGGCCTCTGGGAAGGAGGGACGAGGTTGCAGTGGGGAAGATGGGTGCAGTGGTCTAGGGGGGTTGCTTTATGACTGTTCTCCAAACCCTCTGCATGGCTTGTGCACACAACCATGCTAAATAGAAAGCGGCTCTTTAAGATGGAGGTGCTCTGTCACACGAAGGTCGCGCCTGCCCCTCATGGTGGCATGGCTCTGTCTTCATCCTGGTTCCTTGGCTTGCTCCTCTCCACAGGTTCTCTTCAGATGAACTCAGGTGTCCAAACAGTCATGCAGCCCTGAGGCCACTGTGTGTGGCCCTCAGCTGCTGAGTTGCAGGTGACAATGGGAGGGGGGTTGCAAATCCCTTTCCTCTCTCAACTTCTTGGTGACTGCTTTGGCTGCCTTTGAAGTGTGGGAAGTGTCACCTGGAGGGCAGAAGCCTCCCCTGTGAAGCCTCAGAGCCCTTCCTTAGGCTGACGAGGCGCTCCTCTCACAGGAGGATGACAGACAGCTCTCTCAGAGAAAGGCCACAGGTTTGCCCTAAGCCAGAGAGACGGGGCCATGGCTGCTGGGCCATTTGCCTGAGCCTGTTGCTGGGAGCCGGTGCATGGCCTGTAGATGTGCCCCTGGGGTAGGGGAACCCAGGCCCCCCAACTGAGGGCTGGCAGGGGCCACCATACCCATGGTCGATGGCCTCTTACAGATGGCAGGCCTGGACTGGTTGCTGGGTGGCAGCTGTCTCTGTCCCCACAGAGCTCTGTGAAAGAAACCACTCAGGAAATGAGACTGGAGGGGCAGATTCCACAGTAATACTGCTAGTCTGACCAGCAAAGGCTTAGGGGGAAATATGACAGCTTCCCTCACACTGCCCTCCTGATGGTCGAAATGCCCAAGGTGAAAATGTCCTTCGATGGGAGGGAACCGGCAGTGAGCTGCCAGACTGCGCAGACATACACTTGTGTGTTTCTGCTCCATTCCCAAAGCCACGTGCGGCTGTGTCCAGAACAGGCCAGAGAACAGACGGCTGATGGACGTCTAACCCCAGCACAGAAGAGCTTGCCTTGTGCTTTGTTATTCACATTTGCAGGGATTCTAGGGCCCCACCTTGGCAAGTACGCTCATGGTTTTAAACTTTGTTCCATTAAAGAATATCATTTTTTACAAACTCATTAAAAGCTTAACAAGACTGGACTTGCAGGCAGGTGAAGCCTCCTGGTAAGCTCCTTCCCAGTCCTTTTGAAGGTTCTGATCTTACTCCCCCAGGGCCTAGGCAGGTGTCTAGAGAACCCTCCTGCCCCTTCCCTCCAGCACCCTGTCCTTGCCTTCCCTTGCCCTTCAGCCTCTCCCGCATCTCTACAGCTGCAGGTGGGGAGGGGAGGCAGGGTGGTGGCCGCAGCAAGGTGACAGGAAGAGAAAAGACTTCAAGCCCAGGTGGGCTGCAGACATGGAAAAGGCAAATTGGTATTTGTCCATTTCACAGCATAGTCTCTTTTCAGGATCCATTTATAATTAAAAGTTTTGTCGTGCAAAACTTGATCAAAATACTGTTAAGTGCATTGGAGGGTATTTTGGGATTCTGCTGTGAAGAAGTTAGACTGGAAGCGATAGTGACAAAATTACCTTTCCAGAGAACTCATCTGTGTGCTGCCCATTTTCTGTTCAGGAAGGAGTGGTGTCTCCCTGCGACCTCGACCTGGTCATGTCGGAAGGGCTGGGCATGCGGTATGCGTTCATCGGACCCCTGGAAACCATGCACCTCAACGCAGAAGGTACGTGTCTGGGGCCGAGTGGGTGTTCTGTGCTGGTGGTGTTTTCATGGGTTTTGTGAACAAATTTGCCTTTTCTGACATGTGAATAGAAACAGTAGCATCCGTAGGAGACGACGGCCAGCCCTGGTAGTTCACAGGCACTGGCTGGGACGTGGAGCACTGTGTGCTGAGAAGGAAATCCACGTGGAATTCATGAACCATGGGGCTCACTCAGGTGAGAAGGAGAGGGAGAGAGACACGGTGCTGTGACGGAGGTGGCTGCGTGTCATCCAGCATGATAGAAGGACTTTGCTGAGGAAGATGAAGTTATTTACAGAAACAAGAGGAAAAGAAGGATAGAGGTGCAGACTTTACCCACAGGCGCCTCTTCTGTGCCTGGGTGTGAGCAGCTCTGGGTGCGCTTCACTGCGCTGGGGCTTCCTGCCCAGAGTGATGGGGAGGCCAGGAAGGGGCTGCGCAGACAGGCCGGTGCAGGGCCCATCAGCAGGGCGGCTAGGCGCCACCCAGCAGCCGATGCCATAGAAGGGGGTGGGGGGAGGTATGAGCCCAGGGCCTGGTAACTCTGAAAGACAGATAACTTGAAAAGGATAAGGAGCTCCTGAGAATGAAACCCCGTCAACCAGATTCTAAGCCATCCAGAAAGAAGGAATGGTCATTTGAAAAACAACCAACCAATAAAACCTATACCAAATTAAAACAAAATAAATCAAAAAAGCTATATATGAAAATCTGGAAAGATGTCACTTAGATGTTATTATCTGACTATCTCCTGGTGTTGAAATTACAGTTAACTTTTATTATTGTTTTGCTTTTCTGTGTTGTCATAAATTTCTACAATTACCAAATATTATTTTAATAGTAATATTAACTTGTAAAACATATGGGGAAAGAGAAAGGGAATAATAGATGCAGCTCCATGGTCTACACTTAACAAAGGATATTGGGAAACTGGGGCTTTTCCAGAAAAGGTGACCAGAGTCAGGTGTGGGTGTGTGTGTTCCTGTCTTGTGTGGGGGTGGAACCAGAGTGAAAGACTGGAAATGGCAGGCAGGCAGGTTTGGGCTGAGTACATGGCAGGAAGAACTTTCTAGTAACTGGAGCTGATGTCAGAAAAAGAGCTGTGCTGTGAGTGGGTGAGCTGAGCAGGGGAAGCTGGTTGCCTACCTGTGGGATGTTCAGGTGTTGAGAGGAAGTTCCTGCAGGGAAGTGGGAAGTTGGTATAGGTGACCTCTCAGTCTGTTTGATTTCAGTTCTGTAATTCCATGATGTTTTGGTAATGGTTCTGTCAATTTTCACTAGAGTAGTTAGTGAAATAAGCTTTCCAACGAATAATTCCAGGCGGTTTGACTAGATGTGTCCTTGCACACGGCAGGTGCACCTATGATCTCTTCAGGGGATTGCCATGTGCGCCATGCACCTGCAGTCCAGTAACGGCTGGCATCTTCCTTAAAACCGCATGTTGCCAGGAGTAGCTGAAGCAAAGGGGGGATTTCTCCCAGCACTAGCATGTTCTATGGGGGGATAACAACTGAACATGGAAAGATAATGTGAGAATGATGCCCTCATACAAGTGGAATGAGTTTTGAAGCATCATTAAAGTCTTCAATAATTTCAGATGTTTTTTCAAGCAGAGCCTCATACGTGGCGAGCATGTTTAAACATTTGAAATGTACGTAGACACTCTTAATCATCACTATGTTTTCCTTTCTTTTTTTTTCTTGACAAAAATAAGATAATCGAGGTATCATGAGAAGTTGATAGGGAGAGAACTGAGAACGGCTTTGACTCTCAAATAGAAACAGAAGCAAATGAAACCAGAAATTCAAGAATCACATGGGGTGGCAGACAGGAAGGAGGCCCGTAACAATTTTCAAACAAAGCAGATATGATAAGAAAACCTAATTCGCTTAATGTGATGATGACGGACGGATGTAGTTTTCAACTTTAGAGCATTCCAAAGTCCAGAGTTAGACAGTTATGAGATCTGGCGGGGACCAATGGAAATGTTTATTATTCCTCACAGTGTCACCCAGAGCATATCAAGATTGGACTTGGGAGAATTTTTTTTTTTTTTTTTGATATTGTTTTCATAAAGCCAGCATCTCAGGTTAAGGGGAGTTATCAGTCTTAAAAGCTACTGTTTATCTAAAATTAGTGCAGATATTTTAGGGTTTGTTTTTAAATCTAATCAAACAGTACCTGAAAAATAGGAGGCCAGTCTTTTGGCTACTTTTTTAAAGCAACATCCTTGAAGGACAAGCTCTCAGAATAGACATTCGCCTGGGTCTGCCCTGATTTTCCCACTTGCTCACTGCACAGCCTTGGGCATGTTGGTTAAGTTCAGGCCACCTCCCCATCTGTAAAATGGGGATAAGAACACCCTCACGGAAGTGGAGTGAGAATTAAACCAGTGGGAAAACTTAGTGGGATGGCCAGCATGTGTTAAGTCCTTAGTAAATGTGCTCGTACAGAGTTGAACTTATTACTCGTCTACATTTTTTTGTTTTTAGTTTATTTTATTCTCCTCAAAAGATTCACAAGTACATGAGAGAGATACAGAGCAAAAACAGATTAGGGGCTTTTTGCTGTGGATTAGAGAAGCCTCCAGAGTCGGGTGCCTGACTTTAACTGTCTGCTTTGTTTCTCTGCTGAGCTTTACACCAGTAGGCTCAGCAGCCAGAACTGCTCCGGCTGGCCCTGGTGGGCTCCTCCCATGTTTTGTTCTATTGTGAAATGACAGTAACTCAGATCTGGCAGCCCCTGGAAATCACCTCCAGGAGAGGTGGAAGTTCACCGTTTTGCCTCACAAAATTTCCTCTTATGTGTAGACACTTGTCTTTTTTTAATCGAGATGCCTACCTAGGGGAGAGGGTTGATTCATTTATGTGGGGCTGGTATTCCTAGTAGGAAGGTGAGCTGATGGGAGGTGAGGGGCCCGGGTCGGTGCTGCCTCCAACCCTGGGAGTTCTCACTCAGGTGGGAATTTGATCCTGGGAAGAGGAATTAGATAATGTCACTCTGTGCTTTGGGCCCTTTTTGATCTTCCTTAGTAAGTTCTGTGAAACCTGTCTCTTAAAAGCAAGTGAATTTACTTGGGTGTGGGTTCATAAGCTGCATGAAAACCAGACTCTGGTGTGGGCAGCAAGTGAGTGTTCTCCAAGAAACCAAATACCAGAGTGGCTCACGTGGCTTCCCAGTGGACACATGAGCACGTCACAGCAGGCTGTGCCCCCAGGTGCGGCCACCACAGTGCCTGCTCCATAAATGCAGACAGGAGGACTCCTGCCTGTATACCTTGGGGTTCGCTGTAGGTTCAAGAAAACCCACCTCCTTACCACTGTGGGCTCACAGCTGAAGAATCCCAAGTTCGAAAGCAGCAAGAGAAGCCAGATCTAATCTCAGGAAAATCCATGTTTCCCATTGTTTTCTTTTTCCATATAAGCATCTCTTAAGAAATTAGGTTCAGAGTCTTCTAAAAGCTCTACCAGTGTTTTTGTAATAACAGAGGCCGAGAGAACAGAAAAGAAGAAAAAATATAGGGGAAGGCTAGATAGACAGGAATGCAGGGCCAAGATGGCTAGTGGGAGGCAAGCTGAAGTGGGTTCGGTTATGTTTTTTTTCCATTTCTAATGAAATTGGTATTTTAGACTAATTCCCCACTCAATTCTCCTCTCATGCAGAGAAGCCAGAGTTATTTTGAAAATAAAGTAAAATCCTCCTACACCTCTCTAAATGGAAGGGGAGATACTGCACACAACAGCACCAGTCGTGAATGTACTGGGCCGTTGCTGTGAGCATGAGTCACCGTGAACTCCTCGGACTGGGGCAGCTGGGAGCCCTGGCAGGGTGCCTGGCTTCTCCATGGATGACGTGGGAGGCCGCGCACATCTCATAGCGTGTGGTGCGGGCTCCTTAACTTCGCCCCAGACAGTGGGGCTCCACATCCCGAAAGCCTGGAGTGCATGTTCCCGAAAGGGTTTTTATATCAGTAAGACTGAAATTTTTATTGGTTTCCTGAACAGTTTGGGGGGGGTGGATTGTGAATCGTACTGTAAAG
Source organism: Cynocephalus volans (assembly GCF_027409185.1). NCBI lineage: Eukaryota > Metazoa > Chordata > Mammalia > Dermoptera > Cynocephalidae > Cynocephalus > Cynocephalus volans. Next base: position 88,233,499 of record NC_084466.1, read on the forward strand.
AGTTTTACCGTCCCTTTACAACTTTACAAATTTTACAAAAGGCAGTAGGGAAGGAAAGTTCTAGAAAACCACTGGCAGATTCAAGTGATTTCACAGGGTCAGTGAAAGATGAACCCTTGTTCAGGGAATGTAAAGCAATCCAGAGACGAGGGTGCTGCATGGTTGGATCCCTGGCACTCAGTGCGTGGGGGCGGGGTGATTGGCTCCTGAGAGAGCTTCCATGTTCCCTGCAAGTGGGTACTGGAATACATAGCTAGAGCAAACCTTCCCATTTTCTTTTCCTCTAACATCTTTCCAACTTAATTCTTGTGTCTCTGCTCACCCTGCCCCCAAAGGAATAAACTGTATTTGTGTCTAGATTTTATCATCTTTAGTTTGAATAAATAAATAGATGAAATGAAGTAAATACTTAATTTCTGAAAGGAAATAATTGTTTTCTGTTCTCCAGAAATGCTAAACCATCTAAGATAACTGGCCAGTGCTGGGACATTTAGGGAGCCTTCCAGAACCCTGAATTGCCAAGTTAACACATTAAATGAAATGAAACCCCTTATTTTTAAAAAGATAGTATCCACCACTGAATTGCAGGTGCTAAGGTCAGAAAATTTGGTATGTTTGAGTTTTTACCCTTCAAAACAATTTCTCTTCTAAGGAACTGTTGGCACACTGAGAGAAGGAAAACTATTTGATGCAAATAAAATAGAAATGCAGTGAATTTAGGCTTTCATGTCAGTGCAGGTCAATCAAAACTAAAAGAAGCTGTTTGTCTTTTTTTTTAAGGGTATCTGGCACTGCTAATTTTTTTTTTTTTTTTACATTAATCATACTTAGCATTTGTTGGGTGGGAAGAGCCAAGCCCGGGGTCTCTGCAAATTCTACAGTTTCACTTGTCCCCTGTTGTCCTCTTAGCCTGACTGCTGACCCGCTGCTGAGTCTTTCTGGTTTTGAAAGATGTTGGAAATAGGTCAGAGGCAGAACAGTGGGCGGCCCGGCCCTGCTCCTGGTGGGGCCTGCTCTGCCGTGATGCTGGGCCTGGCTCTCACTTGACTTGTTGAGCACTGTGGGCCCTGGCCCCAGGGCAGCGGGGAGGGGAGGAATGTGAGGGGAAGCTGGAGTTTGCACAACTGATGGGTCGGGGCAGGCTGCCCGGCGGGTGGGGGAGCCGACGCAGCTGGACGTGTGCTTTCCTCGCATGCGCCTTGGGTTCCCAAGTACTGCCTTAGCTTCAGCCCCCCTCGCCCCACAGCTGCTCTGGGGATCACACTGCTCCCTGCCTCAACTTCCAGGATGGGCCTCTTCTTCCTGTGTTTCTCCACCAAAATCATTAGAATCTGAGAAATTGGTTGGCTCCTAAGGGCTGGGGAGCAGCAGGTGTGGTGGAGACTTGTGCATGGTGAGGCTGCATGCTGCGGAGTTTGGCCTATTCCGTCCCCAAGCCTGCTTGAGAAATACAACCATGCTGCAGTTTCTCTGTTTAATACCCAATAAAGCAGTAACTGGAATTCATGGAACAAGACTAAAATGAGCCACAGATTTGCTTGAGCTGTGACATCTCTGATTCTTAGAAAATGCATCCAAGCCATGTGCACAAGTAATTGTACAGATCCATTGTTGAAGGTGATGCTTTTGGTGAAATCAAGGACTTGCTGTGATATTCAACAAATCAGTCTGTGGACACAGGCTGGCTGGAGTGTCCCATGAGGGGCCCAGGGCGTCTCAGGATTTTAAGGTTTGACAGAAAGCATGGAAGGTGACTAACGGTGAGGGTCCTCCTTCCCCAGGGCCAGCGGATGTATTTCCTAGCTCTGTTTTTTTTTTTTTTTATCCGCAGGAAGAGAAGAATGTCATTAACCTGACCCTGGGGCAAAACCTGCTCAACACATTTCTTAGTGTGGAGTTGTAGAATATTTTTGCTGATACTGTGGATTCTTGTTTTCATATCTTTTCAGGGATGTTAAACTACTGTGACAGATACAGCGAAGGCATGAAGTGTGTCCTGAAGACTTTTGGACCCATTCCAGATTTTTCTGGGGCCACGGTTGAGAAAGTTAACCAGGTGCGTAGACTTACTGCAGAGAAGCTTGCGGCTTAATGGAAGCATTGGCAGGTGGGGCTTTATCTGTAGCTAGAATCTTGGCCCTTAATTTTGATGGTTCCTCTTTCCGAATATGCTGTCCATGATTCCTTCATGTCACCGGGACATCTCAAGAGCAGTGTGACCAGTGAGCCAGTAGCTCACTTTCACTGCTCTCCGAGGGACTTAGGTCTCTGAAGATATGGAAAGCTTATGTTTCGCCTTTGAAAGCAATTTATGTGCAGTTTGCGTAAGTAGGAACAGCAGTTACACTCCTGGTGGATTGCTTTCTCTTCCCTCTCCCAGGCCATGTGCATGAAGGTTCCTGATGACGCAGAGCACTTAGCTGCCAGGAGGCAGTGGCGGGACAAGTGCCTCATGAGACTTGCCGCGCTGAAGCGTCAGATGCAGCCCCAGTGAACTTCCTGGAGAGCTGCCGTCAATCCTGTCATTGGAAGTCCAACCTGGACAAATTATAAGCATTTAATCAAATCTCTGTAAGGCAGTGAGAAGCCCAGTGGGGCACCAGGCTCTGAGCTTTCCACTGCGCTTGCTGCCTCCAGCACTGGAGACAGCGTGGTCCCCAGTCACTTTGGATCCCAGCGCTGGGTGTGGATGTCACAGTAGCACCTGGGTTCTGGGGGCTGTGGGTTTCTTGCCACCTGCGCAGTCTGAAGAGATTTACCTTTTATTTTCAGGGTGATTACATATGATTACATTTTACAGCTGATGATTGAGTTTCATGTTATTTGTAGCAAAATATTTTTATAATTATTTTCTAATCTCTTTCTGAGTCCTCTGTGGCCCAGCATTTATGAGGCTTATTATGCATTTTGCTAATGCTTATTCTGAATAAAAGGTTTTGATTCCATTGAGATGTCCTTTTTCTTCTGATCTAAAGAAGACAGTGTTTGATTTTGATGATTGGCAAATTTTAGAGTTACCACAGTGAATGAGTAATAAACATACTTTGTTCTGGGTTCTCTGTACATCATTCAGTAGAAATCCACCAAATTGGGCTAGTGGTTTCCCAGAGTAGGTGCCACAGTGCCCCGAGGTTCTCTGATGTATTTGGGAAACACCATTGACTGCCTAGCCCTTGGGTACTTCCATATCTGTAAGCAAATTAAAGACTCCAAAGTTCTGCGGTAAAGAACTTTAGTCCAGCATTCCGTTATCTTTTTCGACATAGAATCTTTTGCTAGTGCTGGTTCCCAGAACACTCTGGGAAATACCAGCACACGCACCCCCATCTGGGAGACCATGCACATCATGATTTTGATGACGGATGCACGGGGGCTGGGGGTGGGGGGTTCCCTGCCAGCGCCAGCCACACAGTCTTTGAGGACCAGCTCCCAGCTTTAGCTGGGGGCAGATGCCTTTGTTGGGGATCAAGGCTGTTGAGGTGTTGGAGGTGCCATCCCTGTCAGGAGCCACAAGGAAGTGGTCATCTCGGCCAGCCTGCACACGCTTATTGCTCATGCATATATGCTCACACCATGCCCAAAGTGGCTGTGGTGTGCCAGGCATTGCGTACGTGTTCCCTACCCTCCAGAAGGTTACTGTGACAACAAAAACGTGAGACTGAAACAGGATTGGTGCTCCTGAGGACTCCCGCCTATGGGAGAGCCTGGCTCCAGCAGCAGGTAGGAGTCACCAGGCCTACCTGGCAGAGTGGGGCAGGGGCAGGGCTGGGCTCTGAGAGGGTGTGGCTCTGGGGGGAGGCTGAGCCCTGGGGCCATCAGCAGTGAGACTTTCACCTAGAGCCCAAACCTCTGTATTTAGGGAGCCACCCGCTCAGATTGGGATCTCAGAAAGCTCATTGTGAGCGCAGAAGGGACCGACCTGGAGGAGAACATGACGGTCGTGATCCAGGTGAGGTGGCTGAGAGCATCCCGTGGTGGGACTGCCAGTCCTCAGTGGGGACCCGAGGGAAAGGCGATGGTGGGGCCTGGCAGTGTCCCAGATACTCAGACTCCCCTGAGACATGATGGCGGGAAAGACGACTGCAACGCAGAACAGGATGCTTCTCCTCCTCATCGGTTGGGTTTCCGACAGTGCTTGTCCAGCCCCAGGGGCAGGCACTGGCATGAGGATGCACCCAGGCTGCGCTGCAGAGGGAGGCCAGTGCCCTGGCCTACAGTGGTGCCAGCCGCAGGACAGAACACGTTCGATTGTGTGTCTGAGTTCTGTCTTCCCACTTTTGCTGTCAAGTGTTTTGTGTGGATGTCAGGCTTGTTCTGGGACAGACACCATCTATAATGAAGAGCCAGCAGAAGTGATCCCACCTGAGGGCAGAAAACATTAGTCTTTTCAAGCTTGGGAAGATGAAGAGCACATCTGCGGTTCTGGGCCCAGCTACAGAAGAATGGTTAGGGGATCGGCCAGGCGTGTGAGCCTAATCTCATAAAAGCCAAGTGACCAAGTCCTCTGGAGGTGAATAGTGAGACTTAAAAACAAGCAGCTTCAGCTGGTGGGGAGGCCTCTCTGCTCTCAGTCCGTCATCCCTGGGGGCTGGCTACCGAGGGGCTTGGTGGTTCTGATGAGTTCAGCAGCTGTATCATTTCAAGCACTGGTTTTCCCATTAACATCCTCTTTGGTCCAAGATCCCATCCAGGACACCAAATTGCATTTCATTGTAATGTCTCCCCAGGCTCCTCTGTTCTGTGCCAGTTTCTCAGTTTTGTGGTGGTTTTCATGACCTTAACAGTCCTAGGGAGCCCCGGCCAGTAATCTGTAGAATATCCCCAGTCTGGATTTGTCTGATGTTTTTCTCATGATTAGGCTGGAGTTGGGTCTTGAAAAGAGTATCCGAGAGGTGAAGTGCCCTCTTATCCCTATACCCTCATGACATTACTGGGAACATTGGCCTTCATCACATGGGTTGGCCAGATTTCTCAACTGTGAGCTACTATTAGGAAGTAGGAAGTCAATTAGAAGGACCAGCCTGATCTGATATTGTTTCTGACTGGTTTCTGAGTCATTTTCTCAGAACTGCGAGCTATAAATCTCTATCGGCAGCGTGTGATGCTTGCATAGCATGCTGGTCTCCGAGTCCAGCTGTCTTCTTTCCCAAAGCAACAGCGTGACATGATCTGTGTATGCAGGGATCTGAGTGATGGCCCCGTTCTGCATGCTTAGCTTTAGGGGCCAGAGGTGCGGTCCCCATGATTCATGTCTGGTTCTTTCTTGGTTTGGAGGTCCAGAAAATATTTTGATAGTGCAGGTGCAGCTGATGGACTCAGGGGATTCCCTCATACTAATCACACTTGCAAGACATATAAAAGCCAGGATGCCAGTTTCATTAATTTTCAATTGATTGATCTAACACATTTATTGAGCACCTACTGTGTGCCATGCACCACTCCAACTATTGAGGATACAGCAATAAACAAAAAACAGGCAAAAAATACCTGCTCTCATGGAGCTTACACTGTCGTTCTAGTGGGGAAAACAAAACAAACAAATCAGTAGGCAAAATACAGAATGTACCAGAAGGCAATGAGGTATGTGCATAAAAACGAAGCAGGGGAGGGTGGTAGGGGTGCAGATGGCCTGCGTGTGCACACGTGCACTCACAGTTTTAAGAAGTGATCAGGAAGGCTTGATGAGAGGGTAACATTTGAGCAGAGACCTGAAGGAAGGGAGGAACGAACCCATGGAGAGATGCAGGCAGGAGCCTTGCAGGGAGGGGACAGTGCGAAGGCCCCAAGTAGGAGGCCAAGGATTTCCTCGGGCCGGGTCCGTGAAGCTGTGTGGCAGGAGGGGGAAGAGGCGGTCGGAGACAAGATGGAGGGGTGAAGGTGGGGCTTTGAGGGCCCGTATGAAGACTTGCTTTTACTCTGCCTGAGGCAGGGGACCAGTGGAGCATTTTGAGCAGAGCAGTGACACCGTCTGACAGGTCCCGAGGCTCTTTCTGGCTGAGTTGAGAAGGGGCTGTCAAAAGGCCAGGGTGGGAGCAGGGACAGTCAAGGCACTTGCCGTTGACTTGATCAGAGATGGCGGCAGGGCCTTGAAGGAGGCTGGTGGCCGTGGTGGAGGGGAGAGATTCTGGAGCTTTCTTGGAGGCAAAGCTAAGAGGGTGGATGGATGGGCTGGCAGATCACTGCAGGGGATGAGAGAAAAGGGCACGTCAAGGACAGCTCCAAGGCTTGTGGCTAGAACACCCGGGAGGAGAAGAGTTGCCAGTCCCTGGGATGGGGAGGACGGCTGGGTGGGAGAGTAGGCTTCGTAGCTCGGAATTGAGCAAGGGGACTGGCGGGTGCCGCCGAGCCGTGATTCCCGAGTGGCAGAGAGAGCACCTGGGCCAGACGGGAAGGAAAGGCTCTGCAGCGCTGAGGACGGACCAGCCTGGTGTGCTGCTGCTGGCCCGCATGTGGACAGGGTGAAGGCTCAAAGTGCTGCCCGAGCTGGCGACAAACGAGAGCTCCAGCCCGTGGGAGGTAGACCGCCAAGAGCTTGCCCCAGGGACACACTGCGCTACTGTGGCTGGAGAGTCTGACACACGTCCTGTGACATACCACAAACTCTGATCAAAGGACATGACAGGACAGGCTCTACCAGTTCCAACTGAGAGAGCAGGGGAGGGGCACCACGTGATTCACCAAGCGGGAGACCCATCCCCTTCCAAAGTGGGGGGAGTGTGCTTGCTGCCCAGGGGACGCGACAGCACGTGCACCATGGCGCGGACTGAAGATAAATGTCACGCAACTCCCAGTGGCTCGGTGGGCTCTTTGAGCCCTTGTGGTCAAGGGCTCAGGCTCTGGGGTGGCACCCACAGGTGGCCTTGGGCAAGTTGCTGGTCTCTGTGCCTCAGTTCCTGCACCACTGGCTCCTGGTGGCGTGTGGGAGTGTGATGATGGACAGCATTGTGACTACAGTGTCTGGTCTCAGCACACAGCAGCTGTGGATGGTGGAGCAGCCACACTCAGGGCTGCAGAGGTGCGGGGCTCCCCACCCGCCTCAGCAGGTGCTGGGGAGGCACAGCCCGCACACACCTCCCTGCTGGCAGGGCTTCCCCTGGGGTTAGGGCCCCACCCCAATGACCTCACTTCACCTCAGTTACCTCCTAAAAGCCTCAGCTCTAAATGCAGCCACATGGGGGATAGGGTGGGGGACACAGTTCAGTCCACAGAACCCGTCAAGGAACATGAAGGGGAATCTGGCTTGTGACCGCTACCCCCCACAGCTGCCCCTGTGCCTGTCCTGAATCCTCTCCCAGCTCTACCTTATTTAGGCAAACTTTGGGGGCAGGCTCGGGCCGGGGGAGGGGGTAGAGTGGTCCCTGCGCCGCTTCCTCGAGGGGCGCTGGCCTTACTCAGGGCATGTGTGTGTGTCATCTCAGCCCCACACAGCCACGGGGCACTGAGGAGCTCAGAGCCAGGAGTGGGAGTGGTGATGGGGCCAGGTGTTGTGCTCAGGCAGTATGTGTCCAGGGGCCACACGCTTTCCCACATGTCCAGGGGACAGTACAGACCGAGAGAGCTCTGGGTCCCACAGGTTCCTTCCCCAGTGGCATTGGGGGAGTTTGGATGGACATGGCTAGAAGCACACACTGGCCGTGCTTTGGCCTGACATTGGTAGAGGTTTGGAACTCTCTGGAAAAGTGTTGGGTTGAAAATACATGAGAGAGTCAGGTTAATGCAAGACATGGAGCTACGAGGAAAGTTCCAGAGTGGGGGAATTCTGTGCAGGGACATTCCAACAGCAGAATCAATGAGGGCCAGGGCTTGAGCATTTGAGTGTCTGTTTCTACAAGCATTTGTGGGGAGCCCACCACCCGCAAGGCTGGGAACACGGGCGTCAGTCAGAACCACCACTGTGTGCGTGCTGTGGGAGTGATGCTATGTGCTGGGACAAGCCGTGTCAGGGTCTCTCATTTAGGGTCCGTGGGGCGTGTGTGTGACATGTGTGTGGTGTGTTATATGTGATGTGTGTGGTGTGTGTATAATCTGGTGTGTACATGATGTATGTGGTGCATGCTTGGGGTGTGTGGTGTGCGTAGGAGGTATGTGGTGTGTGTGGTGTGTGTGGGAGGTATGTGGTGTGTGTGGTGTGTTTGTGTGTGTAGTTTGGGGAGTGTGTGTGATGTGTGGCATGTGTGTGATGTGTGGCATGTGTGTGTGGTGTGTAATGTATGGTGTGTGTACTGTGTGGTGTGTGTAGGGGGTACTGTGGTGAGTGGCTTCCCTGAGGAAGTGGCTTTTGAACTGAGATGAGAACAGTTAGAAGTTTCTAGGCTAGTAGGGTAAGGGCGAGGCATTCATTGGAGTTTTCACATCTGAGAGACGGAGCAAATAGTGGCACCTGCATCCTGAGGCACTTGCCTGAGGGTGAAGTGATATAGGAAAGCTTCCACAGTGCCTGACGGTAGCTGACACTGCCTGTGTCCGCCGTGTCCCTTGTGCCGACGGCTGCTCCCTGAGTCCGCATGGTCCTCGGGCTCTTGCTCGCAGCGGGAGCTGCTGCACCCACGTGCAGGCAGGCTGGAGGGCTGTGACCCCGAAACAGCGCTGGGACAGGGTGGGATGAGTCTGAGGTGAGCTCTAGCTGTCCCCAGCGTCCCACGGGGTTGAGCTGCAGTTGCCCTTGGTGGCTCCGTGCAGTTCTGTGGAGCTTGGCAAAGGTCAGCTCCGCGATGGAAGTGGACACAGAAGTGGCCTCGCTGAGATGTCTGGGAACCTCAGCTTCCCCTTAACACTCCCCAGTGTGGCCTAGCCCGAGGCTGCTACCTGCTACCTCAGTTTCCCAGACTAGCCGCAGGGGACCCTGCCTAGGCCTGGACTCCAATCTTGCCTCTGTTCCCTGCGGCTGGGGCCTACACCCCCCCACCCCCAGGACCACAACTCAGCCTTTGGAACAACTCCCCACTTTGTCAGTGCCTGGGACCCAAGCCTTGGACCCCTCCCGTGCGCCGCTGTCATCAGCACAGTAGCCGCTGTGAAGCTGCAGCCAGCTTGGGGCTGAGCAGCTGCCTGCTCCTGCCAGTTCTGCCCTGCCGCAGCAGGAGATGCCCCCGGGCACCCCTCAGCCCAGCCCTTCTGGGGCCACCCTAGACCAAAGCGAGCCTAGGACATGCAGGTATACGCCCCCTTTCGTTCCCTGGGTAGTCGAGCTGGGATGCTTCGTCAGGCTCCTTGGAGGTCCTGTGGGGTGGAGCATCAGGCACCGTGGCTCCCTTCCTCCCGGGTCACACTCTGGTCCTTCACTCCTGCTCCATGTGACTGTTCCCCAACAAATTTCCTACCCAAAAGCCTGGGGTCCCACGGAGGGGACCCCAACCTGAGAGGAGGCCTCCTCATCTCTTCCCATGCAGCAGCCAGAGGGGCCTCCAGTGCCGCCCGGCAGACACTGTGCTCTGCTCAGACCTGCCAGCGGCTTCTCCCTGCGCTGAACATGCAGTCCAGGCTTCTTCCCTCAGCCTGGAGACCCTAAAGATCCATCCCTGTTTGCTCCTACTCCCAGCCACTCAGGCCCTGTGCTGGTGGCACATTCTCACATGGCCATCTCCCTCTGATCCCACAGCTCTCAGCTCCAATATCCTCTCTTGGGAGAGGCCTTTCCTGAGCCCTGAGCTCCAGGGTGCTCACTGGCATTCTGTGTAAAGATAACCTGTTGCTATGGTTTGAATGTATCCCCGCAAAAGCATGCGCTGGAAACTTCATCCCCAGTGCAGCAGTGCTGGGAGAGCCTAATACAAAGTGTTGGGTCCTGAGGGCTCCACCTCATGAATGGACTAATGCTGATTATAAAAGGGCTTAAGGCTGTGAATGGATCTGTCGCTCTCCTGCCCTCTCGCCTTCTGTCATGGGCAGACACAGCAAGAAGACCCTCGTCAGAGGCAGCTCCTGCATCCTGGACTTCCCAGCCTTCAGAAACATGAGCCAATAAATTTCTGTTCATTACAAATTCCCAGTTTCAGGCATTCTGTTATAGCAGCACAAAATGCACTAAGACACCTGTTTATTTTCTTCTTGGTGCTTAGAAGCCTCTTTGATATTTGAGTCACACATTGACTTTATTTTCTGACTCTCCCTCTGGAATATCAGCTCCATGAGGGCGAGAGCCTCCTGTTCTGTTGCCTGGTATCTCCTTGCAGCTATCGAAATTAACCGACATTGAGGAGAAGTCCCTCCGTTGCACTAGCCATGTGCAAGAGCTCAACAGCCACGTGTGGAGTGGGGGAACGTATTGGGCAGCACAGATATTGAACATTTATGTCACTGCAGGAAGTTCTGTTGGGCAGCACTGACATGCCTCAGATTCTTGAATGAGCCAATGACTCGACAGGTAACCCCAGCATACTGGCCCTGCACACTAATGGCCACCTGCTGGATTCATATTAGACCCTGGGTCGAGGATCCGGGAGGTTTTCTGGAGCTAAATGTAATCAGCAAGTTTGCAAATACCATATTGTGCTTCAAAGCAAATGGAGGAATTATACATCTCCTTACCTTAAACAATCGCCTGTCCAGGTGACTCTAGACAGGTAGAACTCCCAGTGTCACAAGGACACTGTGTCACCTGCCACTGTGTCTGAAAGTCCCTCCTGTCCTTTAAAGGACATCAGCCCAGAGCCAAGGGAAGAGAGCGGAGGGAGGGAGGGAGGCTGTTCCCACAGCAGCCTTCAAGTTCATGGCCGTGACCTTTTGTTTTCTTCTGTGGGGAGAAGGTTCGCCCTCTGAGGGGAAGGACTCTATTCAGCTGCAGTGAGAGTTCTTTCTGTTCCCTTTGCTTTGGCCTCAGATCTATAGTACCAAGTGTTTTGAGTCACTGTCCCCCACCTGCCAACACACCGGCTCTGAATTCACTTTCCCTGTTAGAATTGTGGCTCCTCCTGCCCCCTCAGCACAACCTGGGGCATGTCCTTTTCCTGGGCCCAGCAGGACACTGGGGTTTCCACCCAGTCCTGTGCTTGGGGATGACATTCTTTTTTCTTCCCTGTGAGGATCTGAAATGATCCCTTTACCTTTTTGGAAAATTTGCCTTTTAATTTAGTGTCCTCATATAAACTGGGCTACTTTTTCTGTTCTTTGTTTTGGTTTGGTTTTCACCTGAATAATTCTCAAAATAATTTCATTTCCACTTTCTCTCTTTCCTTCCAGGAGCTGGCTGTGGAAGAAGATATGTTAAATCAAAATTCGCCGCCTACCCCTCTTGCGAGGATTAATACGAGAGGCTCCACAGGGAGGTAACCGTGGGCAGAAAATGTTTCCTCTGCTGCCCTTTGTGTTTGGTGTGGAGGCTGGATGACTTGTGCAGATTGTGAAATACTGGAAATACAGGCTGCCGGGTGAGGTCCAGAATCCTCCCTCGGAGGAGCCTTGGAGTCCGGGGGGCTGGGGAGTCAGGAGGCAGCCTCGGCTCAAGCTTGTGGGTCACGCCCCGCTGAAGCCCGCCCTGCATCACTTCCTCATTCTGCCCAGCGGCCACTGGACCTTCACTTCTGCCACCCTCGGCCAATGAGGATCCTGTCTGGTTCATCTGCTCGCTCCCCGCAGCAGCTAGCCCAGCGCACACTCCAGCAAAGACCTGCGAGATCAACGAACGGTCCAGGTGTCTCAGCTGCTGGCCACTCTGGAAATGACTGTCTATATAATTTGAAACAAACCTCTACTGAGAACAGACAAAAAATGAACATATAGATATGAATATATTAAAAACATGAATATATAAAAATCTCAAAGGCATAGAAGAGCTAAAGCAAGATTGTGAGGAAGTCCTGGGCCACAATCTGAAAATACCCGGAAAAGTCACACCACTAAGCAAGGAAGCTCCCCACCCCACTGGGGCTTGTTCAGACAGTTCAAGAGCCAACAGGAAGGTGCCCACTGGCCAGAGATGGAGTGAGGTAGCATCAGTAAGGTAAACAACTGGAGTGTATTAAATCGCAACTAATATGTCAAAATCCGTGAGTTTACAATGATACTAATAAATTGAAAAATCCTCATTGGTCACCGTAGGAGCTGTTACGGCTGACTGATTACTCTGAAAAATAGCAGGTAAAGAAAAGGGCTCAAATAATCAACCTGCTTTTTGTGTATGAACTGCCTCAGGGTGACCAAACAGTTTAAGACGGTACGTTTTGCTCTATGTATTCAAACTAATAAATTAAAAATGGTGGAATTGTAAAACTGCCATCTCGCAACCCCCCCCATGTACAAATATTTCTAGGCAATGTCATGAGGTGTGAGGAGCTGCCCGAAATCGCCATTACAAGATGGCGCTGATTTCCGGTGGAGGGCAGGGCTGCTCGGTAACACGCCTGGGCCGATTAGGCAGCCACCAATAAGGTAGGAGCACGTCCTAGGCGAGGAGCAGTCTCTATATAAAGGGCGCGGGTTCCCTCGCTCGGGGTCTCCATTTTTGGCAAGCTTATGCTCTCCCTCTCAAGATGCATTAAAGCTGATCTGCAGAAGGATCCTTTGTGTGCCGCGTCGTTCTTGCTGGCGAGACGGTAGCGCGGGACATTTGGTGCCGAAACCCGGGAACTTGTGTCATCGTCAGCACCTTCGGAGACCCCCTGGAGACAGGGAGGATTCAGAACTGCAGGAGGGTAAGTTCGGAGAGGTATGCCTGTTCTTGGTCTGGGGTTAATCCGGTTGGTTTAAAAGGTTTTGAAATCGCCCGTTGGTGTGGTCAGACTGACGTAGATAAGCAGCTGCACCAGAGACCTGTGTGAGCCTCTAGTACGTAAGGGAACGGCGCGTCTCACAGCGCCTCCCACGGAGTGGGGCGCGTTATGGGTTCCACTCAGTCCATGGTTACCGCGTTAGAGGCCGTGCTGAGACAACGTGATATAAAGGTAGGGGGCCGTGTGCTCAAAAATTTTGTAAAAGAGGTAGATCGTGTAGCGCCGTGGTTTGCTTGTTCCGGCTCCTTGACTTTGAGCTCTTGGAACAAACTAGGCAGAGACCTTGACCGCAAGTACGCGGAGGGAGACCTCCGTCAGGGCACCAAGACCATTTGGAAGTTTATTAAAAATTGCTTAGAAGATGAGGGCTGTAAACCGGTAGTGATAGTAGGGCAAAATACATTAGAGGAGGTCCAAGACAGCATGTCAGAAACTGAACGGAGTGAGAGGATGGGTACCCGCAGGAGGAGAGACGTCTCCCATAAGAAAAAGGGCCCTCCCGGTAAGTCTACGGACGAGGGAGAGATTCTAAAACAACAAAGTGACACTCCCGGCACATCTGCCGGTAAAGGAGGGATTTCAAAACCCAGACAAAAGTTGGAAGGGAAAGAAGGAGGCCTCTACCCTATGCAAGAGCTGGGGGCCTTAAAACAAGAATTAGAAGATTTAAATCTGGATGAGTCCGACTCCGATCCCCTCAGCCCTAGTGAGGAATCCGATTTGGAGGAGGAAGCTGCCAGGTACGAGGAGGAGAGATATCATCCCGACAGGCGGCGGAGACCACTCGGGGAGTGGAAATGCCGGCCGCCCCCAGTGGCCCCCGCACGGCCTGCGCCTTCGGCGCCTCCTCCTTACGTGCAGTCTTCTAATCCCTTCTCATTCCTCTCTGATAAAGTGAGGAAAAAGGTTCAAGCTGCCTTCCCAGTTTTTGAGGTTGAGGGCGGAGGGAGAGTTCATGCCCCCGTCGAGTACACCCAAATTAAGGATCTAGCAGAGGCGGTTAGAAAATATGGTGTAAATGCCAATTTTACTCTAGTAATGCTAGAAAGGTTTGCTGGTGTGGCTATGACACCCGCTGACTGGCAAATGTTGGCTAAGGCAGCGCTCCCTACCATGGGTCAATACATGGAATGGAAGGCGCTATGGCATGAGGCTGCACAAGCTCAAGCCAGGGCAAACGCTGCTTCACTGACCCCCGAGCAGCGAGATTGGACCTTTGATATGTTAACAGGCCAGGGCCCATTTGCCGCTGATCAGACGGCTTTCCCATGGGGTGCTTATGTTCAAGTTTCTAGCACTGCCATTAAGGCTTGGAAGGCACTCCCCAAAAAAGGGGAAGCTTCTGGACAACTTACTAAGATCATTCAGGGACCTCAGGAACCATTCTCAGATTTTGTGGCTCGAATGACAGAAGCAGCGGGGCGCATCTTTGGGGACCCTGATCAGGCTGCGCCTCTTGTTGAACAACTGATTTTTGAGCAGGCGACCCAGGAATGCCGCGCGGCCATAGCGCCCAGAAAAGGTAAAGGTGTACAGGATTGGCTCAGAGTTTGTCGAGAACTCGGGGGACCCCTGACCAATGCAGGGCTGGCAGCTGCCATCCTCCAGTCGCAGAGACTGCCTGGACAGGGACAGCCAAGACAGGGGCGGAACCAGAGAGTTTGTTTTAAATGCGGTCAACCGGGACATTTAAAAAAGGATTGCCTGAGCCCCAGAAGGGAGGGAGATACCCCGCCCTGGACGGGCTGCCAGTCTAAAAAGGCGGGGTGGGCACTAAAAAATTACTTTACCTTTTCGCCTTATATGGGTACCCAGTATAATGCTACCTCTTCAGGCCTAAATTGGACATATCAAAACCCCACGATGGCGATCCGTTCCAACCCATTTGATGTTTGGCTGTTGTGTGGGGTAAATGGCAGCTGCACGGACCTTTCACCGTTTGCCTTTTCAAAAGGCGGTGGTTGGGGAAATGCCTCTTTTGAGTGGAATGTGACTGAGTCCTTTGAATCCACTGTGTCCATAAAACAGCTTGGAACAAATTACTCTGTCCCGCCAACACCAGTTTGCCTTTATCCTCCTTTCATGTTTATTTTAACTAATATTAGTGATGAGAGGAGTCAGATTGCTTGTGATAACTATACTTGCTTTTATGCACAGTGCCGGAATGCTACGCTGTTCAATTTGGCCATAGTTGCTCGAATGCCTAGATGGATTCCTGTCCCAGTAGAAGCTCCCAATACTATGGTCTTGTTCAGGCAGAGGAGGGATTTTGGTCTCACTGCGGCAATAGTCGCCGCCGTATCCCTGGCGGCGGGTGCAGCCACAGCTGCTGCCGTCTCCTTGACTACCACGGTACAGACTGCCACCACGTTGAATAATTTGTCCTCCGCGGTAACACAGGCCCTAGAAACACAGACTGCGCTAAACGCTCAGCTGAAGGGAGGATTAATGGTGGTTAACCAGCGGGTGGATCTTGTGCAGGAACAAATAGACGTTTTATGGCAAATTGCTCAATTGGGGTGTCAATGGAAATATTCAGGGTTATGTGTCACCAGTATCCAATATAAAAAGTATACCAAAGCTGCAAATTTGTCTAAACAATTATCCCAGCATCTTTCAACAGGTTGGACGAGAGAATTTGACAACCTGATAAACCAGCTGCGCATGGCCATTGTGTCCGTGAATTCAACAAGAGTGGATGTCTCCTTCGCAGCCGGACTGTCCTCATGGATTAAAACGGCCGTGTCCCACTTCAAGGAGTGGGCAGGAGTGATTGGGGTTGGCATGTTCTTATGTGGGGGAACTGTGCTCCTACTATGGTTGGTCTGCAGATTAAAAGCCCAGACCCAGAGAGACAGGGTAGTCATCGCCCAGGCATTTCTAGCCCTGGAACAGGGGGCCAACCCTGACGTTTGGCTGTCCATGCTTAAGGATTAGCCTGCTCTGACTCCCCTTCCCCCTTCCTGTTGGCTGGCCTCCCTGAAGCTTGTTCAGAGGAGTTCGCCCTTGCTCAAACAGGTCTATGTGTAACAACAGGCTCCAGTGTGTCCAGAGACGGGCAACTTCCCCCAGACTTGAACCAACCTAAGACATGGTGCCCGGTGGCGATAGGGTCAACCTATGACGGGTAAGGTCAAAGTCTGTGGAGGGACGACCTAGGACAGGAACGCTGGCTAATTTGTCCGCGACCGCCGAGCTTGTACCAGCCGCTTTAAATGATAAAAAAGGGGGAGATGTGAGGAGCTGCCCGAAATCGCCATTACAAGATGGCGCTGATTTCCGGTGGAGGGCAGGGCTGCTCGGTAACACGCCTGGGCCGATTAGGCAGCCACCAATAAGGTAGGAGCACGTCCTAGGCGAGGAGCAGTCTCTATATAAAGGGCGCGGGTTCCCTCGCTCGGGGTCTCCATTTTTGGCAAGCTTATGCTCTCCCTCTCAAGATGCATTAAAGCTGATCTGCAGAAGGATCCTTTGTGTGCCGCGTCGTTCTTGCTGGCGAGACGGTAGCGCGGGACAATGAGGGGCTGCTAGCATCACACACACACGCACACGCACGCACACGCACGCACGCACACACATACATACGCACGCATGCACACGTGCACACACACACATTCACATACACACACATACAAGCACACACACATTCACACACACACAACCACTACAGATTCCTCAGTCATTCAAAAGATAAGACACTTTGATACATGAGCAACTTATATATACCAACAAAATGGAAAATTTGGAAAAATGGAACAATTTCCTCGAAAATATAATTTATCAAAATTCACTCTAAAAGACGAAATTTTTAAATCTAAATGCTTTTATAACCATTAAATTGACTCAATCATCAAAAGTCTTCCCAAAAGGAAACACCAGGCACGGGTGGCTTCTCTGGGAAGTTATATCAACATTCATGAAAGGACTAATTTGTCTTCATAAACTATTCTGGAGAAATTTGATAAGGCTAGATAACCTTGACACCAAAACCTGATAATAACAGTATGAGAAAATAAAAGTTTCTGCCAGTCTCAGTACAAAAACATTAGCAAACCAAGCCAGTGCTCCATAAACGGGATACCACATCATCAAGTTGACTTTATGCCATAGATGCAAGGTTGGTTTAACATTAGAAAATCAATATATGTCATTTACCACATCAGCACATAAAAGAGGAGAAAGATTCTCTCAATTGTTGTGGAAAATGAGTTTGATAAAATTCTCTCAGCAAACAAGGTGTAGATAGCAACTTCCATAAAAAGATCAGCAAAACCTAGAGCAAATATTGCACTGCATGCAGGGCGATGTGTTGGAAGCATTCCCTTTGAGATTTACAAAGAGACAAGATTCCCACATGTATTTACCATTTTTCTGAAGTTTCTAATAAGTGCAGTTAGTCAAGAAGAAGAAATAAAGATGAAAGAATTGGAAAAGAAGGAGCAAAGTTGTCATTATTCACAGATGATATGATTATGCATGTAGAAAATCTAAAGAATTTACATATACATTTTTAGAATCAATATGAGTTTAGCAAGTTTTCTGGATATGAAATCAATGTATAAAAACTCAATTACTGGCCAGTGACCGGAGGAACAGCAGCGAGAAGGTTCTCGCGGTCTAGGCCTAGGCTCAAACTGCCGTTTCTGCAAACCCTGCCAACCCAGCGGTTTTGTCAGAAGCTTCTGCACCCGTCTCTCAAGATGGAAATCTCTATCCTAAACTGTATCCGGAGCTCTCCCAATACATGGGCCTGAGTTTAAATGAAGAAGAAATACGTGCAAATATGGCAGTGGTCCCTGGAGCACCAATTCAGGGGCAGTTGGTAGCAAGACCTTCCAGTATGAACTATATGGTGGCTCCTGTTACCGGTAATGATGTTGGAATTCGTAGAGCAGAAATTAAGCAAGGGATTTGTGAAGTCATTTTGTGTAAGGATCAAGATGGAAAAATTGGGCTCAGGCTTAAATCAATAGATAATGGTATATTTGTTCAGCTAGTCCAGGCTAATTCTCCAGCCTCGTTGGTTGGTCTGAGATTTGGGGACCAAGTACTTCAGATCAATGGTGAAAACTGTGCTGGCTGGAGCTCTGATAAAGCACACAAGGTGCTCAAACAGGCTTTTGGAGAGAAAATTACTATGATCGTTTGTGACAGGCCCTTTGAACGGACAATTACCATGCATAAGGATAGTACTGGACATGTTGGCTTTATCTTTAAAAATGGAAAAATAACATCCATAGTGAAAGATAGTTCTGCAGCCAGAAATGGTCTTCTCACGGAACATAACATCTGTGAAATCAACGGACAGAATGTCATTGGATTAAAGGACTCTCAAATTGCAGACATACTGTCAACATCTGGGACTGTAGTTACCATAACAATCATGCCTGCTTTTATCTTTGAACATATTATTAAACGGATGGCACCAAGCATTATGAAAAGCCTGATGGATCACACCATTCCTGAGGTCTAAAAGTCACGGCATGATGGAACGATAGCTGAACTCCTCCAGTTTCCTTCTTCGGCAACTTCTATATTATGCACATGAAGCTTTCCCAGATCCAGGGAGCATATGCTGCATGAGGACCTTCCTATCTTACATTGTGGCTGGGAATCTTACTGTTTCATCTGATATCTTGTTCACATTTCAAGACAGTTGTAGCCTTATCCTGGTTTTACAGATGTGAAACTTTCAAAAGATTTACTGACTTTCCTAGAATAGTTTCTCTACTGGAAACCTGATGCTTTTACAAGCCATTGTGATTAGGATGACTGATACAGGCTTAGCTTTATGTGAAAACCAGTCACCTTTCTCCTAGGTAATGAGTAATGCTGTTCATATCACTTTAGTTCTGTGGTATATTTGTGTTTTTAACATGTTCCCACAGTACATTTAGAATGATTGCTTTTGATAGATTTCTTTTTTAAGTTCTCGTGTGTGTGTGTGTGTGTAAAATACCAATTAAGAACACTGGTTTCATTCCATGTAAGCATTATACAGCATATGTAGGTTGCAAGAGATTGTAATGATTGTCATTAAATTTTAACTACCTTCACTTAATGCTTGAACTGTCGCCTTAACTATATTAAGCATCTAGAATTAAGACCAAAATATAATTTTTGCTGCCTTTTTAAAACTCAAAATGTAGTTCAGTATTAAACTGAAATGTTTACTTAACCCGGAATACTTTAATGGTACTTACTGAGCTACCGCATAGCTGCTTAGTTGTTTTTGAGATTTTCTAGTTGTTGCATAATGGAAACTTCTTTCTTCTGAAAGTTGCCAGTATCACTTTCTGAGGAATGAATTGCTGTACATTTAATGTAAAAATTCTTGTACTAAACAGGATAAACTTTTGACTCCCTTTGTTTTTGTAGGTTAAGTGGGATAATACTTAATTTTGGCATTTCATTCTTAATATTGTGTAACCTAGCTACTTCGAGATGGTCTTATAATGTTTTCCTGGTAATTTGTTCCATTTCATGACTCCTTCCTGCAGACAAAATGGCAGTGACACTTTATTCTGATTTTTTTTTTTTTTTTTGGTTTATGACTATTCTGTTTTGAGTATTCTAAATAAAGTTAAATTTTAGTCTGTTATTGCAAAAAAAAACTCAATTACTACTTATATAAAGAGTTTCAAGCAGAAAATTAAGCAGAAGAGGTATTATTTGTCATCACATCAAAAAAATTGGCAAGTTTCTAGAAAAAGGCAAGCTAAAGATGTGGAACATGTCTGTTTTTAAAATTACAGACCATTATTGACAGATATTGAGAATACTTTAATATATTGAGATATATACCATGCTCATGTATTAGGAAACCCAATATTGTAATGTCAATTCTCCCCAAATTGCTCTTATAGAATTGATGTCACCCCAGTGTGTATGTGTGCGTGTGTGTGCAACTTGATAAGTTCGAATTTTATTTAGAGATGCAAAGGGCAAGAATAGCAAAACCATTCTCATAAAAAATAACGAGACAGGATTTGCTCAACCAGATATCAAGATAAAACTTTATTAAGATGGTGTAGTTTGGGCACAAAGATCACTAGAACAGAATAAGAAGCCGAGAGACAAATTCAAGCAGACGTAGACACTTGACTTATAGTAAAGAGGGCATAAAGGAACAAGAGAATGGATGTCCATATGGAGGAAAAAAGAGGAATTTGGCCTTTCCTCCTGCCCTGCACAGAACTAGCTCACGGAGGGTCCCTGCCTCCACGGGAAACAAACGGCGGCGCGTGGAAGGTGACCCGGAACGCTCTTATCTTCACGGTCTTGCACATCGTATGTTTCTTAACCAACATTCCAAAGATATTAACAATAAAAAGAAAGATTCAAAGCTTGGTTACATTAACACTGTGAAATTCCATTCATCCAAAGACATCATAAAAGAGCGTGGAGACAGGCCCCACACCGAGAAGACGTTTGCAGCTCAGCCCCTGGCACCGGGGTGCTTCCGAGCTGTCACGTTCTGTTTGCTGACTTGGGGGCTGTTCGCCTTTTAGTTCATTATACTAAATATGCATTTGTGTTTAGTGAGCTTTTCTGTCTGGGTTGTATTTCATACAAGAAAGTATAAGAGTCCATCTGTGGAGTTGAAAACACTTTATATTATGGACAATTTCAAATGTGCACAGAGGTGGAAACAACAATGTCATGAGCCACACGTACCCCCCATTCGACACCTAGTTGAATCTGATAATTTTTAGGCCTCAAAATTACCAATATTTCAGTGTGTCCTCGCTGCTGCTTCAGCTGTCCTCCCTCCCTCTCTGTCCTGGTGCGTGAGGCCAGCAGGACCTGCTGTGCCCAGCCACCGCGCCCCCACCTGCATGTCCACCAGCCCTTCCCTCCTGTCTGTCTGCGGCACTCACCTCCCTCCCACCCCACTGCCGAGACGTGGCCCCGTCACTTGCCGCTCTGCCTCTTAATTCATCCATCTCTGCAGTGGTTTCTTCCTTTGAGCCTGCAGATACACCTCTCTCTTCCATCCTTAAAAAAAAACAAAATTCCTTTCCATCAACAACCCCACCCTCATCCCAATTCTAAATTTCACATTAAGTCTGTTATTACCTGTGCCCACCACACCTAAGTATACACACACGGCACCACAGGCCCATCTGGGTAGCTCAGGTACTCCAAGTGGCCCTGGACACGCACTCTTACCTCTCTTCTCAATAATTCCCTTTCCTAGATGAATGGCTGGTCCCAGATTCTCCCCCTGACCACTGGGCATTGTGCTGGCTGCATAGTGGGCTGGAGCCGGCTTGTCCTGGCCAGTGTGAGCCAATTGTGTGAGTCTCTTCTCAGCTCTGTCTTCAGGGACATCGCATCAACAGGTCAAAATCTGCTGTGATATGCACTACACTGTGTGTACCCTCCAGAATTCGGCAAAGGCTACAGATCAGACTTTTATTCTTGTTGTTAGTGTTGTGGTGAGACAGTTGCCAGCACACCACACACTGGTACCCACCAAGGGACCAGCTGGGCTCCTGCTGTCCTGGATGTCCTCTGAAACCCCGTCCAACCTCCAGCACCCTCCAGACCTTTCTGCTGTTGGGAGCACAAGGTCTCACATCTGGGAGAGGTGGAGAAGAAATGTACAAACCAAGAGTTAAGAAATGAGCACCCAGAGTGAATTGGATCCACCCAGAGCACTTGTTAAAAACACATATTCCCAGGCCTGCTGGTTAGCTCAGTTGGTTAGAACGTGCTGTTATAACACCAGGGTCAAGGGTTCAGATCCCTGTACCCACCAGCCGGGGGAAAACAAAAGGCTCCCTATTTCCCAGACCTCCTAAATCACAAGGGGCAGGGCCCAGGAATTTGTATTTTAAACAGGAGCTTCTAGTCCAACCATCCATCTGATCTCTCTCTGGAAATCTCCGCAAAGAGACAAGTTCTTACCACTTCCTGGGTGCCTGTTTGATCTTTGGATGGCCTTGACTTAGGAAGATCTTTCTCATGTTGGGTCAACTCTGTCTCCCGCGCCTCACACCTAGTTCTGAGAGTCAGTCCCGTCGCCTCCAGCGCGTCCCGGTGGGTCTTCACTTCTTGACTCCTTTACAGCATTCCTGACATAACGAACCTGCGAGTTTTCCTCCATCACAATTTTGTGATTTTCATTATGCAACTTGAAAGGCAACTAGGTTTTCAAGAAGATGGTGCTTTTTATCAGGAAGAAAAAGAAAATCCTCCAAATACAAGGGATCTTCAAAAAGTTCATGGAGAGATTTGTACTATCTTTTAATTCTCTTTTCCACGAACTTTCTGAAGTATCCTTGTTTGTGGGATGCTAGTAAATTAAGCTCTTTTGAAAACCTCAAATTGTAAAATATTAAACTTGCCATGAAAGACTTAACCAGTTGGACCCAATTCAAAATTTAATATTTACAGGGTTCAGAGACCTGCCACTTTCGCAATCTCACTTTAGAAGGGACTACTGTAAAGACATATTTATTAGTCTAGGATCTGGAAACTAGTGTCCATTTGCTGTGCTAAAAAAACGGCCTTGATAAAGTGAGAAAGTTCACCTTTCATAAAAAAAGTTTGCATTTGATACTATTTAACTTTTGAAAACTGAACTGATAATGAACACTAGGAATTGAGAAAATGGTTTCCGACAAGCCGCCTGAGCTAGGCACCCTTCCAAGTGTTGGGGCACTGTCATTACTGAGCTTCAGATACTAATAACAACAATCCTTTAGAAAAAAATGCTTATTCCACTCAAATATTCTCTACAGCTGAGTAAACTACCCCTTGCTGAGCTCTTTGGGATGATGCTTAACTCTTTCTGGCAGGTAGGATGACATTTAATTTGGTTTATATATACATATTACATCTCTCTCTTCAACAGTTTCAAAAGCAGTTAGATCAAGAGAACCACTTTTCCTTATTTCCAATCCATAATAGGAAAAGTTGCTCCTTGTAAAGAGAATACATGTGTCAGGTTGAAAAGACAATATTTCAATGATGCTTGACATTTTCTACAAGAAAATCTGGGGTTTTCAAAATATACAGATAGAGTGTCTTTAAATCATATTACCGAAAACTATAAGTACTAGTTTTCTAGCTTAACAAAGTGTTAGTTCCATTACAGCATTAGCTTTGATCCTAAAATATAGCTCTGCCCTACCTGTCTTTATCTATAAATGCAAACCCACTGGGATGTCATAGAAGATGTGTATCTCAACATTAAAGTCCTTACTTTGAAAATAATATTTGAATTGCTATGGCAACTGAGCTCTATTTGTGATAAACCTTCTCATCTTGCTCTATAACACAGTACAGCCAAGATCACCCCTTTATCAGATCCTAAATGATAGACTCCTGGAGCCAGGAGAAACTTCAAAGGTCAGAATGCTACCCTGTGACGTGGAGTCCTCTACAGTTTTATCATCCAGGATCTAATTTCTCTTTACCATTACTACTCCACTCAATAGATGGAACTAAGATGCAGATCGGAGCTAGTGTGTGGCAGGGCTGGACATAACCTCTGCTTTCCTTGCCCCCAGTAATAGTACCTACCACTTCCCTGAGCACCTGCTGCGTTCCTGACACTGTGCTGAGGCACTTTATGCTCATTACCTTTCATCTGTAAAACAACCCCGGAAGGAGGGACTTTCTTTATCAGTTTTGCAGAGGAAATCAGAACCCAGATCTATATGGCTTCAAAGCCTGTTCTTTGTCCTGTATCACTTCCTGAGTTTTCCCTCACTTTTAGGAAAAGTCTGAATGTGTTTCCATTATGAAACACCAGGCAGCCTAGGGGGTGTTAACAGCAAAGAGTTGGAGAACTCCAGAAATGCTGTCAGTGCTCCCAAGCTGTCTTCCATTCCTGAATGAAGTGACCATAAATCGGCTTCCCCTTCCTGTCAGTCGAGGCCTGCACTTGTGTGGTGAATTCTTCTCTAGGAATAGATAACATCACAGCCTGATTCCCAGGAGCTGCTCTCAGGAGTGAGCATCTCTTTTATTATAGATGCAGCATTCTTGTCCAGATTCCTAAAATCAAGCCTTGGCAAGTAAAAGACGGCAAGGGAGGGAAAGACTGAATGAGGTAGCACCAGACTTTGTTCCAGTGCAGACCGTTAAAAGATTACTACTTGTTGACTTGAGTCTTAGCTGTTGAATGTTTTAAAAACTCCTTAAGGATAAATAATTTTTGGAATTCATGTTCCTTCTCTAGAAATTGCCTGTTCCCTTGTTTTAGTAGGACCCTACATGTCAGTTTCCGTCCATACGTGGGTTAACTTAAAAGGAAGCGCTCAAGATCGTGAGATAATTGTTGGAAATATGAATTAGGTCAGAGACCAAGACCGTAGAGCACTGCACATCATCAGACTGCCGGGACCACAGCTTTCTTGGGGCTGGGGCACCGTCCGGACTGTGAGGACGAACAGTATCTCTGTGGGCAGAGCCTCAGAGGAGATGGTGCCCAGCAATGGCACTCTTTGTTTTTTATTGCATGCAAAGTGTTCCTGGTAGATTCTGTGGTTCACACAGCCCTGGGTATAATTACATGTAATGGGCACTCAATCAGATGAATGTTTGGCAGGAACTGAGCTTGGTAGTGATTCCCCAGATTTAGGTCTTCGAGGCAGAAACTCATAACACTGGATGTGTCGTAGCTGTGAAGGATGAGGAAAATGAATGTTCTCGTTTCCAAATAACTGCATTTCGGGAAACAATACATCAGATGAACTCCTTGATGGGTTAGGTGGGGGTGCAGGAGAGGGGGTGGTTCACACACAGGGGCTTGGGTGTGTGTGTTGACTTCCTAGGGTAGGGCTGCCAAAATAAATCACCCAAAACTGGGAGGCTTAAAACATAGATTTTTATTCTCTCACAGTTCTGGAAGCCAGAAGTCCAAAATTGAGGTGTCATTAGGGCAACACTGCCTCCAAAGGCTCTAGGGAGAAATTTCCTGGCCTCTTCCAGCTCCTGGTGGCTACAAGTGCTCCTTGGCTTATGGCCACATCACTCCAGTCTCTGCTTCCATCTTCACGTGTCCTTCTGCTCTGTCTGTGTGTCCTGTCTCTTTAATCTCAGTCTGGCTCAATCTTATAAGGACACCTGTCACTGGATGTAGGGCCCACCAGGTAATCCAGGATGACCTCATTTCAATATCATTAATTACATCTGTAAAGACCCTTTTTCCAAATAAGGTCACATTCATAGGTTCCGGGGCTTAAGACACAGACATCCCTTTTTGGGGGCACTACTCAACGCACTACAGTATTGGACAGACCTGAGTTCAGACTCTGCTTGGCCACGTGCTAAACTGTGCGGCCACTGCCTTACAAATGATATTACCCTCTCTACACCTCAGTTTCCTCGTGTAAATCAGAGCTGTCGATGGAGCGTGATCCGGGCCTGCTCGCAGAGCAAATGGGAAGACACACGTCGGGCTCTCAGCACAGTCACTGGTGTGTATTTTAGTCATCATCATTACACACTTTGTGTGTGGTTTGTATGTAAAGGCATTTTACTTTTGAATTTCTAATAAGTGGGATGGACTGGTCATCAGCTAATTGCCGGGCACCTGTGGAGTGCTTTATATATATTTTTCTCTAGTTGTCCTATCAGCCCATCAGAGTAGGTCATGTGTTCCCCTTTTCTGATGGGGAAGCTGAGGCTCTGGGAGACCGAGTAAGTTGCTCAGAGTCTAAAAGAAACAATTTCTTGGATACCTTCACTTTCAAGCCACCAGTGACTTGAAGCCACTGGAGAGGCAAAGTCATGAAACACGTTCCGAGGCCAAACCCCTCCAGACTCCCTCCTAAACAGGCTGGTCCCAGGGCTGGACTCTGCCCAGAAGGATCTTCAGAGTGGGAGAAGAGTGTCCTTCAACTCCGGAGCGCTCCCCCCAGGGCACCCACCGCGGCTGCCAGGTGATGCCAGCGCAGCTCTGTGATACTGGGGCTGCTCCAGGTGACCCGAGGGTCCAATCCGGGTGAAGGGATCTTCGCACTAAGGATAAATGGGGCCCAGTGACTTTGCTCTTGAGCTAGACCAAGTCAAGACTGGCCTGTGAGCATGAAGAGAGCATTTTGGGGGGCCACGAGCCCCATGCCCGTAAGATATGAGATTTGTTGCATAAACTTTGAAATTAATATTCATTGCTTTTCTCTGATTCTATCCTACAGGTTCATTATACAAAATTTAGAATATTTTTTCATACAAGAAAGTATGAAAAGTATAAAGGAAAGTGTAAAAGGAAAAAAGAATCACATGTAGTCTCACTGCCCCCAAATAACCAGTGTTTACGTGGTATGTTTTTTTCTGGTCTTTGTGTGTGTGTGCGTGCATGTGTGATACATGTCCACACGTATGCATTTTTCCTTTAGAAACAGAAATAAGCACTATGTTAACAAAAATGTATGTTCCTTTTGTGACTTAGCAGTATATTCGAGCATGTTCTTCGGCTCACCCACTGACTCATCCATCAGTCATTCCCTTGCTCAGCACGATGGACATGACGTGCCTCTCCTTGTACAGAGCTTCTCGAACACAGACTCAGGAGGGTCAGCACTAGGAAGAGCTTGAGAGGAGGCCCTGTTTGCAGGGGGAGAGCCATAGGCCAGCGCACGCACAATGGGCCACCACGCACAACCTCAGACGTCAGCAAGAGATGCCACAGAAGCCCTGGGATGACTGGGACCAGGCCAGCCACACCCTAGGCATCAGGAGGCCAGAGCCCCCCTTTTCACAAGGACACAGGTGTGTCAGCTTGTGCTGCCTACACATGACATACCTGGAGAGGGCCAGAAATCCGACAGATGGATACACTTTCCTGAGTCCTCCAGGTAAAGACCGAATTATCTAAAGAGATGGGTTAAATTATGGCATTGGGGTGAGGTTACCAGACATGAAAATAAAGGTCTCTCTCCAAACTACTCCTTCTGTATTTATCTAGCAGGCAGGGGCTTTAAGGAAGACCAGCTCCATGACAGACAGTGAAAATTGCTCTTTTTTTTTTGCATATCTGAATTTGTGAACTTAGCTACTATTCATTTATTCAAATAAATATTTACTAAGGGCCTGCTCTGTGCCAGGCAATGTTCCAGGGTCTAAAGGATAATAAAAGGGACCTGGCCATGCCCTCCTGGAGCATACACTGCAGGTTTGGCAACAGATATTGATCAGGTGATCCTACAAATAAACACGGAATTATAAATCCTATGAAAGACAAGGATAGGGACTAAGAGATTACATAATGGGGGATTCACCCAATCTGGGGGAATCAGAGAAGACTTCATTGAGCAGAGATCTGATGAATGAGTAAGCTGTGCGATGGGGTGGGAAGGGGAAGAAAGACCCAGGCATGAGAAACAGCATTAGCAGGAGCAGAGCTGATTAAAGATTGAGAAAAAGCCATACAGTGAGGCGGGGAGTGTGGTGAAGACGCCAGAGCAGGCTGGCGAGGAGCAGAATCTAGCGCAGGCCACATCTGTGGCCCTGCCGAGACTTCCACCCGAAGGTGGTGGGAAGTGGTTGACAGGCCACATGCCACCGTCAGGTTTGAACTTTTAAAATAGTTCACGTTGTCTGCTGGGGTCAAGAAGAGATTGGTGGGACTGAGAGTGCCAGGAGCGGGGAGCCTGGGAAGGCTTCTCACACGGAGGTCAGGAGACAGCAGAAGGTGCCCGGACCCACGGCAGTGGGGACAGAGAGAAGTGAGAAAGTAGAAAGCGTGCATCCAACAAGGGATTAATATACATAATATACAAGGAACTCAAGCAATTACACAGTAAAAAAACAAATAACCCAATTAAAAAATGGGCAAAGGAGCTGAAAAGACATTTTTCAAAGGAGGACATATAAATGGCCAACGGTACATGAAAAAATGCTCAACGTCACTAGTTATCAGGGAAATGCAAATTAAAACTACATCGAGATACCGTGTCACCCCAGTTAGACTGGCTATTATCAAAAAGGCAGAGAATAACAAATGTTGGCGAGAGTGTGGAGAGTGTGGGAATGTTCCTACACTGTTGGTGGGATTGTAAATTAGTACAACCACCATGGAAAACAGTATGGAGGTTTCTCAAACAACTACAGATAGATTGTCCATACGATCCAGCAATCCCACCTCTGGTTATATACCCAGAGAAGTGGAAATCATCATGTTGAAAGGATACCTGCACTCCCATGTTCATCGCAGCTCTGTTTACAACAGCCAAGACATGGAACCAACCTAAATGTCCATCAATGGATGACTGGATAAGGACACTGCGGTATATATACACCGTGGAATATTACTCTGCCATAAAAAAAAATGAAATACTCCCACTTGCAACAACATGGACGATCCTGGAGAAACTTATGTTGAGTGAAATAAGCAAAGCCCTGAGGGATAAGTACCGCATGTGCTCACTCGTATGTGGGAGCTAAGAGAGAAAGAAGGAAGGAAAGAAAGACCGCAGTAGTGCATTGGACTTGCAGAGGGAGAGAACATTCCTTGGGCTACAAAGTGGAGTTGGGGGGGAAAGGGGAAGGGGTAGGGAGGTTGGGGATAACTGGGTGGGGGACACAGGGTACAAATGCAATTTGTGGTAATGGGCATGCTGCCAGTATGAATCTGGGGCTCACATCATGGGGACAAATGGCAACAGTCAGCTTTGTTTTTCATGAATATTCATAACCAATAAAAAATTAAATTTTTAAAAAGGCTCTTAGAGGAACAATTAATAGGGCTTGGGGGTGGATTAGACGGAGAGAGAGGGAGATTCCAAGATGACTTCCAGGCGTCTGCTGAGAGTAATTCTCCAACTTGCTCAAATAGAAGTGGATTCAGATTTCTGTTCTGCCACTTATCAGAGGCGTGGTCTTGGCGGGTGATGGAGTTTGGATGTGCTGTCCCCTCCAAAACTCATGTGGAAATCTGATCTCCAATGTGGCAGTGCTGGAAACTGATTGAGTCATGGGCGGATCCCTCATGAATGGATTCATGCTCTCCCTGGGGGAGGGGGGATTGATGAGTGAGTTCTCGCTCTATTAGTTCCCGCGAGAGCTCGTTGCTTAAAAAGACCCTGGCACCTTCTCTCTCTCTCTTGCTTCCTCTCGCCATGTGATCTGCTTGTACCCACCAGTTCCCTGCCACTTTCCGCCATGAATAGATGCAGCCTGAGGCCCGTGCCAGATGCAGCTGTCCCAGAATCGTAAGCCAAATAAACCTCTTTTCCTTATAAATTACCTAGTCTCGGGTATTTCTGTTATAGCAACACAAAACGGACTAAAACAGTGGGGTAACATTTTTCTGAGTTAGTTTAAAGAAACTGAATATCTCTGTGTTATAATAGAAATACTAACTCCTACTTTTATTTTTTATTTTTAAATTTAGGTTTATTATATATGCAGTAAAAGGCACAGATCTTAAGCATTCAGTTGGATGAGTTTTGAAAAATGTGTGCACACTCTTAACTATAAACCAAATCAAGATATATAGAATATTTCTATACATTTCTGTATAGAACATTTCTATTTCACCCCTGAAAATTCCCTTGACACCATTTCCAGTCAATATTGTGCTCTCACCAGAGGCAACAATGTTATGATTTCTGTCATTATAGATTAATTTTACATGTTTTTGAACTTCATGTA
Source organism: Cynocephalus volans (assembly GCF_027409185.1). Classification (NCBI taxonomy): domain Eukaryota; kingdom Metazoa; phylum Chordata; class Mammalia; order Dermoptera; family Cynocephalidae; genus Cynocephalus; species Cynocephalus volans. The sequence continues at coordinate 88,262,817 of NC_084466.1, forward strand.
AACACAATCATATATTTTTCACTCTTTTGCATCTGGCTTCTTCCCCCTCAACACGATGTCTTGGAGATTTATCATATTGTTGTCTATGTCAGTAGCTTGTTTCTTTTTATTTTTGAGTAGTATTCAATTATATTAATATATCATATTTACCATATACCTCTTGATGGGCATTTGGGTTCTTTCCACTTTTAAGAATAAAGCTGCTATGAACATTCTTGTACAATTTTTTTTGTGGACAAATGTTTTCATTTTTCTTGAGAAAATACCTAGGGATGAGCTTTCTGGGTTGTATGGTAGGTGTGTGTTTAACTTTTTCAGACACTGCAAACTGTTTTCCAAAGTGGCTGTATCAGTTTGCATTCCCACCAGTAGTGTCTGAAAGTTCCAGTTGCTTCATATCCTCAGCCACAGTTGTCATTGTCAGGCTTTTTAATTTTTGCCATTCTACTAAGTGTATAGTGGTAGCTCATTATGGCTTAAATTTTATTTCCCTGATAACCTTACACATTTTCATGTGCCTATTGTCCATTTATATATCTTCTTTGTGAAGTGTATATTTTAATTGGATTTTTCAAAATTGGTTTGTAGGAGTTCTTTATATATTCTGGACATGGGTTTTTGTTTTCACTTTTGATTCAATATATGTATTGTGAATATTTTCTTCTAGTCTGTGGCTTGCATTTTCATTCTCTTAACAGAGTCTATTCTACATTTACAATACAAAGACTACTTTACATCTTTCCAATCTGGATGACTTATATCCTTTTCTTTTTCCTGCCTTATTGCACAGGCTAGAACTTCACATACAGTGTCAAAGAGTAGCAGCAAGACCAGACATCCTCATCTTGTTCCTGACCTTAAGGGAAAAGCATGAAGTCTTTTCACCATTAAATATGATGTTCCCTGTGGGATTTTTGTAGATGCTCTTTATCAGGTTGTGAAAGTTCCCTTATATTCCTAGTTTGTTGAGAGTTTTTATAAAGAATGGAGGTTGGATTTTGTAATTCTTTTTTGGTAATATGCTGTAAATATGGTGAGTTATATTCTATTCCTGGGGTAAAACCCATAATATATTATCATGGGTAATGATATATTATCCTTTTACATACTGTTGATTTAAATTTAATTTGCTAAATTTGGGGGGGAATTATTGCATCTATGTTCCTACACGTGAGGGATCTTCACGTGTAGTTTTTGTTCTTGTTTTCTTTTCAGTAATGTCTTTGCTTCTGGTGTCAGGGTAATGCTAGCCTCATAGAATGATTTGGGAACTAGACCTCCTCTTCAATGTGCTGCAAGAGTTTGTGTATAATTCATATTATATTTTCCTTTAATGTTTGGTAGAATTCACCAATGAAGCCATATAGGCCTGGAGTTTTCTTTGTGGAAATGTTTTTAATGAAAAATTCAGTTTTTTTAATGGAAAAGTGGCTATTCATGTTATTTATTTCTTTAGTTAGCTTTGATAGTTTGTATCTAAGCTCTCTAATTTATTGGGATAAAGTCTTCATAATATTCCCTTATTATCCTAGAAAGATCTGTAGAATCTATAGTAATATCACCTCTGTAACTACTCCTAATGTAATTTGTGTCTTTGCTCTTTTTCTCTGAATCATTATGGCTAAAGGTTTATTGATTTTTATTGATTTTATTAAATAATCAACATCTGGTTTCTCTGAATTTTTTCTATAGTTTTTTTTTTTTTATGTCATCGATTTTTAGTCTGAGCTCTATCGTTTCCTTTCTTCTACTTACTCTGGGTTTAACTTGTTTTTCTTTTTCTAGTGTCCTCAGGTGGAAGTCATTTTTAAGTGCTGCATCCCATTGTGTGAAGATCTCTCTCCAGGTGGTGGGAACTTGTCTGCCAGCCATGCGGGAGGTCTGAGGATGTTTAGTCGAAAGCTGTTAGTTCTCTCCGGTAATTCTTCCTTGCCTGGCCTGGCCTTGTGGAGTGTCACTCTGCACATGTTCGGTTTAGTGTTCGGCCCGGTACTTAAGGTCCTCTCTAGGTCGACGTCTAGACTTCTTTCTCTGAGTGCCCCCCTCATCTCTGATACACTTCCCTGCAATTTACAGCTGCCCCAGCCTCCCCGAATCCAACCGTGGTCTTCACAGTTCAGAGACCACCACGCCCTGCTTGGGCCCTGCCTTCTTGCACATACTGGGAAAGGTCTTCCAGGAAGAAAGCTGTGGAACCTTCTTTGTTTCTTTTCTCACAGGGGTCCGCCTTGTGCGGCCTGTCATTCAACGTGTAAAACCAGTTGTTAAGATGATTTGTCCAGTTGTTTTCATTGCTTGTGCCAGGATGGCAGGTTGTAAAAGTTTTCCTGTTGCAGCTGGAAGAAGAAGTCCAGTTCATTGAAATCTAATATAATTAGTGATAGGGATGAATCTGTCTGTCTTCTTTCTATTTCTTCTCCATTTGTCCTGTTTGTCCCTCCTTTCTTTCCTTCTTTTGGTTTATTCAAGTAATTTTTAGTACTCTGTCTCCTTAACTGACTTTCAAGCTCTTTGTTAATGTCTTCGCGGTTGCTCTAGAGATTACACTACACATTCTCATCTTATCATGAACTTTAATAGGACGCCACTTCACATACAACGTAAGAACCTTATAACATTATAATTCCATTTAGCATCCCATTCTCTTCTACTTCTACATAAATCACACAATAAACACATTTTTATTATTTTTGACTTTTACAGACAATATACTTTTGAAGAACTTAAGAAAAAAATAGCCTTTTATATATACCCACAGATTTAACATTTGTGGTGATTTTCATTGAAGATCGAGCTTTACATGTGAGATCATTTCCCTTTGACCAGAAGGATTTCATGTAGCATTGCACGTAGCAGGGATTTACCAGCAATAAATTCTCTCAGTATTTGTTTGTCTGAAAATATCTTTATTTTAGCTGCATTTCCAAAGGATATTTTACTCTACATAGAATTCTAGTTTGGTGTTTTTTTCCCCAGCACTTTAAAGATGTTTTTCAGTTGTCCTCCAACTTCTCTTCTTATGTGGAGATGTCAGGCATCACTATTTTTGTCATTCCCCTGAATGTGTCTTTTTTTCTGACCAAGATTTTCTCTTTACTTTCATTTTGCAAAAGTTTGACTATGATGTGTCCATTGTATTCATCATCTGGGGGGTTGCTGAGCATCTTGGGTATGTGGTTTATCTTATATCACTTTTTGGGGGAAAATGATCATTATATCATTATTTTTTTTTTGCTCCATTCTCTCTGTCCCCTCCTGCTGGGCCTCCAATGACATATATGTTAGACCAACCATTTGCCATTGTCCCACAGAGCCCAGATGTTCCGTTCCATATTTTTTTAAATTTCTTTTTCTCTTTGTGCTTCAGAAAGTGGATACTATCTTTGGCCTGTTCTCAAGTTCATGATCTTTGCTTCTGTTGTGTAGTCTTATCCTATGTATTTTTAATTTTAGCACTATATTTTTCAGTTCCAGGGTTTCCATTTGTTTCCTTTTTAATGTTTCTATTTCTCTGCTGAGATTCTCTATCTCTTTGCCCCTTCTTTCATCCTTTCTTGTAAGTCCTCTGATGTTCATAACATGGTTTAAATTGTTCATCTGCTAAATTCAACATCTAGCTTATCTATAGATCTATTTCTATTATCTTGGTTATGGGTCACATTTTCTGGGTTTTTTGTTTGTTTTTGTGTAGTATCCTTTTTTAAAAAGTTATTGTTGTTTTGGAAATTGTGGATATGTTGTAGAGACTTTGAATTACATTGTCTTCCTCTAAAATGTGTTGTTTCATTCTGGAAGGCACTTAATTACTGGCAGGTAGCCTTTGGCTTTGTCATTATCCTAGGTCGTGGCATTTCATCTTGGGATGTGATTCTAACTCCTAAGGTGTGGTCCTTCTAGTTTTTCAGGGAGAGCCTGCAGTGTTTGCCAAACCATATCTAACAAAGTGGGGCTAAAACTCAGAACTCTAAGCTCTAGGAACCTGCAGAGACGCAACTTTTTGGCCTTCTGGTTGCTGCTTTCTGCTGGCTCCTGGGCATCTCCTTGCATGCATAGTTCTCATTATTTAGCTGAGGATCTAAGGGGAGTTTTACACTGATTTTGTGGTTCTGCCCTTTATTCATTCTACTTTCTGGAATTTTACTCTCCAATTTCCAACTGCTCTGGCAGCTTTGAACTTCAACCTCAGTCTCTTTAGCCCAGTGATATTGCCACGTTCTGCTCAACTACCTCTTCTGCTTTGCATTGAGGCAGCAGATAGTGCCCTCAAGGGAAAAGCTGGTCAAATGAGGAGCTCACTGGCGTGTGTCTCTTCTTTCACGGAAGAAGGTTCTGCCTGTTTTTGGTTGGTCTCCTGTGCCTTCAGATTCTTGGTGTTCATATTCCGACCAGCATTTGTAATCATTATTGGCAGGATGGTTAGCCTCGCCGGTGACTGGGATCAAAACCCACTTAAGGAGCTTTGAAAAATCTGGATGTTGAGTGTACATCCAGCCAACTACATCAGAATTCTGGGTGTAGAACCCAAGCATCAGCATTTTTTAAGCAACCCAGGTGATTTCTGTGTGTAATCAAAGTTACTACCAACAATGTTTGTTAGGCTCATATCATGTGTCAGCACTTTTTATTAATTATTTTACGTAATTCTACGGTAGCCTTATTATTTATATATGAGAAAACTGAGGCTTAGATAAATTAAGTAAATGTTCCAATGTCACACAGTTAGAATATTCCAAAGGCAGGATCTGAATGTAGCCAGTGTGACTTTAGACCTACAGCTTAAGCACTGTGCCTGACTACAGTGCATTGAGGAGGACAGGTTTAGAGACCATAAGTTCAGTTTTGAATAAATAGTATTCCATCATATGCCATAATCTATTTTAAAGTTTCCCATATTGTTGAATAGTTAGGAAGCTGTCAATATTTTTACTATTATAAATCATTCTGCACAGAATATTTTGTACATGAAGCTAAGTAAATCTCTAATTATTTACTTAGGATAAATTATTAAAAGAGGAATTAGTTGGTCAATAGATAGGAACTTTAAAAACTCTTGGTACATATTTCCGAAGACCTTCCACAATGTATGTGAATGCTGGGTATGCCGTGACTGTGGGTAAATTCTTCATTGGGGATAAACAATGGCATTGTTTTTATTTTAACTAACAAATCTGGACTTGGACATATGATTTGTATTCTGTCTTTCTGGTTATTGACATTAGATCTGTCGAGCCTTGTATCTATCCATTGGAATGTGGTGGTCCATTTGTCTGAGGGGCTTCCCAGTAGGGGGCAGTGGCTAGAAGGGACTGGAAAGGGCATGTCACTGCCCACGTCACAAACACATCTGACCTGGAGCAAAACAGGTACTTCTGCAGCTGATGCTGAGTCACAGACACAGCCCAGTGTCTCTTAAGCCACCTAAGAATTTCCTTGCCCTATTTACCTTTTCATAACTACCTTTCCATTATTCCTTGCCATATTTACCTTCGGAGTGATCTGTGAGAGTTGGTGAAGAAATAAGATGAGATTTAAAACACACGCACACGTTACACCCTTTCTGGATGGACTGCCTTCCTGTTTAGTGGTGAAAGGGCAGGAACAGAAAGGTGAGCACAGGCTGTGCTCTGACTTGCTGGAGCAGGGTCAAGAGATTTGATTGATGTCCGCAGCGCCTTCTTTTTGCAAAACATGTTCATGACACACTATACCATGACATTTGTAGATATTTTCAAAGTATTGCTACAACTAGAAAATACAATATAAATCGAAGCAAAAGTTTCAACATATACAATTCTACAATACAATGAATTTTTATTTTATCATTATTTTTTATAAGTGCCCTTTTCTGGAGAACTGTAACACCGAATCAGCAGTTCTTCCAAAGCATAGCAGTGCTGCACGGAAAATTTAAAGTCATGCATAAAAGTACTTTTGAGGTTAAATCCAGAATCTGTTGAAAAATCAAAGTAACTTGCTGACTTCCTGGATGAGTATACTAAAACCAAACAAAAATGAGTCCTGTTCAATATTATTATGATGGCTGGTAAATCTCAGAACCAATTTCTGTCACATCCACATGAAAACCTGCCACCTTGAAAGAGAAAGCATTCTATCGACGACTAATGCTGAAGGAGTCTTTTTCATGCGTGTGAACCCACTTTGTGGAGGTATAATTTACGCACTATGACAACGCACACATTTTAAGCATACAGGTCAGCGAGTCTTGACGGTATGCACCCTGTCACCACCATTTCTCTCACCACACAATGTACCTTGTCCCCTCTGCAATCAATTTTCTCTCCAACCCCCTGCCCCAGGCAGCTACTCGTCTGGCTTCTGTCACTAGAGATGGGTTCTGCCGTTCTGGAACTTTGTGTAAATGTAGTCAGGAGGTATGGGCTCTTCGGTGTCTGGCTTCTTTTGCTCTCAGCATACTGTTTTCAAGATCAATCCATGCAGGGGGTGCCGGGGTTCATTCTTTCTAGTGCTGAGCAGTAGATGCCGTCCCCACTGTGCAGGCGCACCACAGCTTATGTACTCACCTGTTCATGGCCACTGGGCCATTCCACCCACACACAAATTTTGGCTTTTATGAACAAAGCTTCTGTGAACATTTGTGCACAAGTCTTTTGGTAAAAATATGTTTTTATTTCTATGTCTAGAAATGGAGTTGATGGATCATACATATTGCAAGTCTATGTTTAACTTTATAAGAAATGGCCAATCTGTTTTTCAGCATGGTTGTGCCATTCTATCTTTTTACCAGCAATGCATAAGTCCCAGTTGTCCCACACCTTTACCAGCACTCAGCATAGCTGACCTTTTCCATTTCAGCCACTCTAGTGGATGGGAAGATACCTGAATGTGGCTTTAATTTAAATTTTCCCTGATGATGATGTTGAGGATCTTTTCATGGACTTTTTGTTTGTTTGTTTGTTTGTTTTTGTCTTTTTTGCGACCGGCACTCAGCCAGTGAGTGCACCGGCCTTTCCTATATAGGATCCGAACCCGCGGCGGGAGCGTCGCTGCGCTCCCAGCACCGCTCTCTCCCGAGTGCGCCACGGGCTCGGCCCTTCATGTGCTTTTAGATCATACATGTATCTTCTGTGAAGTTCTGCTTTCAGAATCTCAGTTCTTAGTGGACTGTAGGTGTCTCCGACTCTCAGGTCTGGAGGTGTCTTCAGTGCTCTGGGCGGCCAGCCCTGGGAGGACACTGTGCATGCAGGTGTTGTCTCCAGTCTGTGGCTGTCTCCTCATCTTAACAGGTCCTGGGAGAGTCTTTCCCTCTCTCTTTCATACAAATTTATACTCGGGTTTTATTTTTCCTATACTTGTCAATATGGCAACTTCTGCACTTTTAGAAAGAATTGCTCTTTCTACAAAAGACATACTATTTAGGAAATTGTGGCCTTTTCTCCATCACATCCTGTCATTTAAAGGAAGCCAGGAAGGCTTCAGCTGTTCTGTGCTGGGCTGCGGATCATGTTTTATTATGCCCATGTCGGGGGAGCGATTCCTTTCATGTTTTAGGCGGCTGAAGATTTGTGTAAAATCCCTGTTCTAAGGCTTGTGTCTCATCTGCAGCTTCTCTGCAAGTAACAACACCGAATAGCATAAAAACTACCCGTGGGCGTGAGGACTCCACTGGGGAGAAAAAAAAGAATATGACCCAGATGAAAAACGAAAATGCGCTGCAGTGGAAGACCATCGGCTTCCTGCTTTATACAAACTCCTGAGCCAGCAGAGAAGGCTGAGGTTGCCCCATGCCCGTCCCAAGACACAGCAGGACTCCTCCCAGCGCTGTGGGCACTGCGCAGCCTGAAGTTCCCTTAGCATCCACAGGCCTAGATTTTTATATGGGACATTTTTTTTAAACTACCAAACCCTACATAGTCTCAAGGATCGCTCTCACAACCCAAACACTGGAACCGATGGGCCATCGAGCCTCCCTCGTCACTTCTCTGAAAACAGGTCATCTCCTGAGCCAGAGCCATTTCCTCGGGATGACTATTCAAGAACTGTTGACGACTGCTTTCTGGTTATGGCCTGTCCTTTGGGTTTAATAATTAGAGCCACTATATAATTTTCCTCACATTTTGCTTCAATTAATTACATGTGGGGTCTGAAAAACAGTGGTGCTGTTTACTACAAGTAAGAATTTGCATAGAAAAGGCAGGGATGAGCAAGAAATAGAAAATCATTGAAGAAAAATTGGCTCATCTCAAAGTCATGATCATCTCAAAGTTTCTCAAAGAAAAGTCTTGCTCATCGCAAAGTCATGATGAACTGTGATTTTATCCTGGTGAGTATAAATCGGTGGGAGGATGCATTGACACAAGGGCTCATGGAACTGGCGCCTCACTTGAGTTTAGAGTCTGCAGTAAGAACCAGACTGAGGTGCAAAATTATCACAAACTTCAGTTGTCTTGTTGAACATGCTCTCAGGGTGTTTTATCGTGAATTTTATTGTGCATATTTCCACTGTACTTCTTAAGCAACAACATCAACTTTTCTGGTGAAAATATTTTCTGTTAAAAATTCAGAGTAGATGTAAAGGATTGTGAGTGAATTTGAGTTTGTGTTGGTCCAACCCTCATCGAAAGCTTTCCTTTCCCCGGGGGAAGCGTGAGCTGGAAGCGGTGGGAAGCCTCCTGCGTTTCCCTCTTTCCCAGCTGGCCCCACTGCTCGGAGCTCTCGTGCATCGGCTGCACCGTCGGCTGGAGAGCAGCAGGGAGGCTGAAGCAGGCGGGTCCTGCACCCGCCAAGACTTTACTGCTGCAGATGGGCCTCTGTGAGGAGGAGGAGAAGGGGAACTCGGCCTCAAGGTCTGGAGGAAGCCTCTTACCCACTCTCGTGGTTTTGGAGAAGTGCAGAAACAAGAAGTTTGCGTTGGCAGCAGCTGTAACTGATTCCTGCAGTAAAAGCCCAAGCCGTGTGGTAGGTGTCGGGTCCCATCTTCATGTTCCACTTGCTTCATGTCAGTGGCTCACCTGCGAAATGCAGCCCAGCCGTGTGTCCACAGGCAGGGGCCCTACAAGTCAGACCCCAGGCCCACCGGATGGGCCAAGTCTGGGGCTCATCTGCAGCGTGATTTGGGGATAAGAGCAGCTTCCACTCAACAGGAGTTAGGGTAAAGACTACAGTGCCTTTTCCTGTGCTTTAGTTCTTTTGATCTTGAGTCCAACAACGTGCAGAAGCAGGGCTGGCTTCTTATCCCTTCTTACCGTGTAGGACACAGACTCGGGGCTAGGAGTCGAGTGGCTTTTGTTTTCAGCACCAAGCTACAAAACTGGCAGAAACAGAAGAGCCACGGACCTGGTGCCCATTCTTTCTACAGGAAACGTCAATCTAATTGAAGCTTAGATTCAATTAGAAGCGATTAGAGGACAGTGAACGCTCTCACACGCTAAGTTTACGTTCACGCCGAGGCCTTTGGAGAGATGATGGGGCACGTGCTCGGGGAGGGAGAAGCCTTGAGACGAGGGCGGTCGCTGAAGACCTGAGCTCATTTGGGGGCTCGGAGAGACTCATGAGAAGGGAGCAGTGCGGAGGGACGCGGGTGGCTGCACTTGGGACAGGAACGCAGTGCACACGCCCATTACATGGAGGTGGACACCAGCCTGCCACGCCAGCTGTCGGGGGCGTCGCGGTGACACAGGATCTCCGCGACACTCGGTGCGGGAGCGGGCTGAGGCGCTCTGTCCCCGGCCCGCCGCGCAGGAGCCCCTGCGGCTGGCGCTGAGCATTCGTCCCCTCGGTCCTGCACGACTCGCGCACTTGGGGCCCGGGTGTGAGGTGCGTGCAGCTGGGCGGGCTCCCCGAGTGAGGCTGCGAGGCCCCGCCAGGCCCTGCGCGCCGCGGCCGGCGGGAGAGGCGGGTGCGGGCTCGGCGCGGGCTCGGGAGCAGCCAGCAGCGGGGACGACGGGCCTCCTGCCGCGTGTCACGGTGGCTGGTTTGCTTCGGCAGACAGGAGAGAAGTTGCGGCTGCAGGGCCAGACCGAGGCAGAGGTGAGGGGATCCCGGGGCCGGAACTTTCCCAGCCCTGGGCGTGGCAGCGGCGTCCTCGCTGGCCTAGGGTGAGGGGTGGCTCTGGGGGTCGTTTCTAGCCCGTGTCTGATCCTTCACTCCTCCCATAGTGCAGCCAGCTGGGGAGTATCCTTTAGTGAGTCTCCTTCTGCAGCCGATCCACTCTGCAAAGGCGCCCCCGACGTAGCCCCGCGCAGCGACGGCCGCCAGGCGGAGTCACCGGCCGGCGAGTTGTCCTCGGAAAAGAGCAGCCGCCGTGGGGACAGCTGCTGTGCACTGGCCGTGGGAGCCGAGCCCAAGCGCAGACCAGGTGGCCCGCGGTGCGCAGCCACACGGCGGGCCCCACTCGTCCCTCGCAGCCGGTTTGCCGCCCGGACCAGCGCATGGTCCCCGCAGGCAGAGGGAAGATGGAGCTCCTGGTCGTGAATCACATCTCTGCATCCGACTCCATCCTCTGAAGAAATACCTTCTCCCCTTCCTCAGTGCCAAAGGCCGCGGCGGCTCTGGCTGGACCCCTGTGGGATCAGTAACACTGTGAGCACCAGGGGCCTCAGAGAATGAACCTCCAGGCTCCTTGCCCCATGAAGAAGAAACAGGAACCCACAGGCCAGGGGAGTGGGTCCCCCATGTCCCCGCCAGGCCTGCCACATGGGGTGTCCTGAGTGTGTGCACAACGGGCCTGCCGAGGAAACCTCGCTGCTTAGAGAACATTCCAGCACAGAGAGCTCGGCCGCCGTCTTCAGAATTTGTCAGGTGCCTCCACGACCTGTCCCCCTTTACAGATAGTAGGGTCCCAGATTTTGCTGAGCTGAACTACACGTTACATTCTCCTCGTGCCTGTGTGGCCCGAAGTGTGCCGGCTTCATCCCCTGGTGACATGTCATTATCTAGCATTCCAGATAGACCACCTGATACCTGGATGAACTTGAGAGAAACAAAATAGGGGGCAGGCGACTAGTTAGAAGACTTCTGGAACACTGTGGCCACAAGGGGCAGTGGGGACAGAGCAGGGGGAACCTAGGATGTGAATTGAGGAGGCAGGGACTTTGTCTTGCCCATCGATGTGTCCCCAGTACATAGAACGGAGTCTGGCACGTGGAAGGTGCTCAGTAACAGTGCACAACCGTCACTCCAATTCAGAGCATACTTCCATATGCTCTTCTTATGTTCCTTATAAGTTGAACTTCCATATGTTCAACTAGGACCTCACAACTGAAGAGAGGTGACATGCCCATAGCAATGCTTCATTCTTCTAAATAGAAGGCAACCCTACAATTGCACTCCTAGGTGTGCCCCAGAGAACAGACACGGACATCCAGACAGAAACGCATACACAGATGTGCTCACAGCAGCATGATTCACAATAGCCCAAAATGTCCAGCCTGAATGTCCAGCAACGGGCACGTGGACGAGCTAAATGGTGGCGTATCCATACAGTGGAATATTATTCAGCCTTACATGATACAAGGTGGGTGACCTCGAAAACACTATGCTAAGGGAAAGAGGCCAGTCACACAAGGATGCATGTCGTATGACTCCGCGTGTATGAAAAGTCCATAGAGACAGGAAACAGATTAGTGGCTGTCAACGGCCGGGGGCGGGGAGAGGTGGCGTGTGCAGGGTTTCCTTTCAAAGTGATGAAAATGTTCTGAAATTAGACAGTGGTGATGGTGCACGACACTGAATATGCAGAAAACCCTGAACTGTACACTTTAAAAGGGTGAGTTTTATGATGAGGGATGTATGTCTCAAGAAAACCGTTATTTAAAACGAGAAGAGAAGGTGAAAGTCTTGGCTTATAGTCAAAATAGTGGGAAGTGATGCTCTTCGACGGCCAGTTGGAGCATGTGATCTCGGTACCCTTTGCTGTCGTCTTCAGGGCCGTTTTCCTTTAGAAAGTGGCACAGGCAGATGGTACGAAAGGCCAGTCCACTCTGGCCTCTCCATGCTTTGAGGGCAGAAAGTGTGTCACAGGAGCGGGACGGGGTGCAGGCCTGGGGGAGGGACGGTCCCCACGGCCAACCTCGTGCGTGCCTGGCGCCCCCACCACTCAGCGCGTGGCGATCTCGAGTCCGTGCCCTTGGGGGCTTCGTTGCAATGTGACTAAAGGCTGAAGGGCGACGTCAAGCAAACGTGAAGCCTGCAGTTCTCTGGATTCCTCCTGCCATCCTTGAAACGAGAGGCCCTATAAGATGTCACTAGGCTCCTGCCGGCTCACGAGGGGTGTCACCACGAGGGGGTGTCACCACGGGGAGGTGAGGAGGGGCTGTGTCTTCCCAGAGGGCCCAGCTCTCTCGTTCTCCTGGGAGACCTGAGCCACTGTCTGAGCTCATGGGTGTGACTGGCACCAGTGGATCTGCCATCTGCTACCTGCGCTGCGCCAGGAAATAGTCAGCAGGGACCTCTGGCCACATCGGCTGCCACTCACCCCAGCAGCTCCTGGAGGATGTCCAGGCAGCAGTTCTTGGAGTTGGCCTGTGAGCACATTCCCACAAGGAAAAAAGACATCAGTGTCCTGGTTTTGGCCAGGCATGTGTAACGTCAGGTTGTGTCTCAGCGGGAGGCGGCCAGCATGGACTGGGGGATGGAGAATCAGCTCGGCCTGAGAGAGAGCACGCACGGAGTGAGACTGAGCTCCACCCAGTGTGGAAAACTTGTACAAGTTTCCTCCAGTTAATTTATTATTCTTTATGAAGCATTTTCTGTTAAAAATGAAACATACACACAGGTTTCAAAATACCTGTGGGAATGAAAACTTTATGACCACACTTTTCTCCTTGCTGAGAGTTAACGTCAGCAGTGACCTCACAACCGAATCCCATCGTCTTCTTTACCCAGAGGCACAGAAAAGTCATCTGTTCATTATAGTTTTGATGATAAAAATGGGTCACAGGAGACTGGAGGGCAGGGACCCCTGCCGATTACCTACTGGGAATAACCAGAAGCAGAAACCAATACCATGTGTAGTGGGTCAGTATCTGTCACTGCCTCCAAGGGACCTAGGAGATCCATCCCAATTACATCCACTCAGGCTGGGGCCTTCCCCCCCACCCCACCCCCAGCCAGGTCTTTGGAGAGGCTATTGCTGTCCCCAAAACTTGGGCCTTAGACTGCAACTAGCTTACATTGCTTTGGGAATATAATGCTCTAAAGACAACTCAGCCGAGGCTGTGGGCCAACATGAATTTTAATAAAACCCCTGCTCCGTGGAGCCTGCCCCTTCCCGGGTACCCAGGAGAGGGCCAGCAGCCTGGAGCCTGGCTGTGACGGGTGTGTGAGCACTGGAGGTCCTGAGAGCACACAGCAGGGGCCAAAGCAGCTCTGGAATGTGGCCCAGTCAACAGCCAAGGGTCAGTGAAATGACTTCCAGGTGCTGTTTATGCCGGCATGGTGGTGGTAGCCATCTGATAAGAAGTGAATTGTATCAAGTTCAAAGACTAATCCAAATTCATACTTTGAGACTAAAGATATTTATAAAAACAAGAAAATGAATAATGAAGCTAGTTTTGATCCTTTGAGGGCAACTGTTAAAAATACCCTCTGGGGGAGGGAAGGAGGCATGAATAGGCAGCAGAGCACAGGGGATCTTTAGGGCAGTGACACTCTTCTGTGTAATAGTGTATTGGTGGTTACATGACGTTACGTATGTGTCCAAACCCATAGAACGTACAGCAGCAAGAGTGAACCCTCATCTGAACTACGGGTGTTAGCTGATAATAAGGCATCAATAACGAAGGTGCCACACTAATGTGAGTTGTTAATAAAAGTGGCAACTGCAGAGGAAGGGGCAGAGGGAAGGTCTCTGTACTTCCTCCTCAAACAGCTCTATTTCAAAAAGTCTGTTAATTAAAAAAATACCCTTCGGCTATTTGCCAAATTTGTCTGTAGCAATTTGATGTTTGAAGAATAGTTGGCCATGTAGAGTGGAATCTTCTAGTAAACAGTGGCGCTGGGAAAAGAGAAGTGGCGCCCACCATTTGGGCAGGCAGGGGCACCAGGTGTGGAAGAGGTTTAGTTTGCTGCCAGTGACAGGCACTGGATAGCACTGAAAACAGGAGATGTGTTTCCCACACACTTGCAAATCCAGCCAGTTCCCCTCGGGTGTGTGTCTGAGTGTAGCTGGCAGACCCCCTGTGTGAGATGTGGTGTAAATTAAAAAGCGTGAATCAGGGCGAGAGCCCACAAGTCTGCATTTTTAAAAACAGCACAGGTAATTGTTAGGCGCGTTAACATTTGAGAACTACCGCAGTATTATTTCCAGCACTTAGCCCAGTGTTTACATTTGGTAGGTGCTGGATACAGAAGTAAACTAATGAAAGAGGCATGGAACCCCAGGCCATTGGAGAGGATTATGAGAAGTGGTTGGGCAATAGGAGATTTTTTTATGATCTAAAACTATGTACAGTTTAAGCTAGCATGTAAGTAGAAATGTGAAGTGTGCTTTATTAATGACCCATGGGAAAACACATAAAATCATCTCTAATCTCACAATCTGGCTGAGTTCACTAGAGGAATCAGGGAAAAATACACAGGGCTGGGCCAACTTCCCAGCAGCCACTGCCTAAAGAAAATAGGGCCCATCTGCTTACCTTTCCCCAGAGTGAGACATGCAGGTTTCAGTTGCAAACCTGAAGTTGTCTCCAATGCTCCAAACCAACTAGATTTAGGGATGCTTGAATAATATGCTGGCTATAAGGTTTTCAAAGTTTCTGGGATCAATCACTGTGATGAAATTTTCATAAAAGAATAACATGAGCTCTACAACAAAGAACACAAAGAAAAATCTAACAAAGGAGTGTTAACCACAATTCACTATTTACATCAACTTAGTTCAGGTGTGTTGGTTTGCTTATTTACTCAACAAATGTTTGTTTAAGCACCAACTATGTCCTAGGCATTAGTGATACACCTGAGAATAACAAAGGTCTCTGTTCTCATGAAGTTTTTAGGAGAGAGACAGAAAATAAAACGAGTTGGAGACCTTTGGTTAGTGACAAGTGCTCTAAAGAAAACAAAGCAGCACTCATGTGGAAATACTATTTAGATAAAGTGGTCAGGGCTGTCCTCTTTGGGAAAGTGATATTTGAACTAAGACCTTAATGACACAAAGAGCCATCCCTCTGAAGATGTAGAGCAGAGGCAGCCATGAGTGAAAGGACCCTGGGGCGTATTCCAGAAACAGAAAGAAGGACAATGTGATGGGAACATAATGAGTCAGGGAGAGAAGACTACAAAACAAGGCTGGTGAAGTGAGGAGTCGGGATTGTGTTTCGAGTATGGTGTAAGCCACCAGGGATTTGGAGCAGGGGAGTGACATATTTAGATTTAACTTTTGTGAGAACATTCTCCTCGTTCTTCAGTTGAGGGATAGGTTCACGAGTGTATATAATGTATATAATATTGATAATATAGAATATTTTGTAATTAAAAAATCCTCTGTCTTCTTTCTAGAGAACAGTTTGTAGAGGGGTAAGAGAGACATCAGGTAGACCTGCAGGGGAATCAGTCAGATAAACTACGGAATGCTTGGCCTTGAATAGTAGCAATAGAGGTGGAGGAAACAGACTCACAGAGTGTTTTGGAGATAAAATGATAGGACATGCTGATAGGCTGGATGTGGAGAAATGGTGAAAAAAATGAGAAGAACCAAAGATGACTTGAGTTTTTGGCTTGAGCAACCTGGTGGATGGTGAGAGTATTTACTGAGATTAGGAAGACCAAGGTGGAAGGAAATTACGGAACATGTTTGGGGAAGAAATTAAGAGTTGTGTTTTGACCATGTTAAGTTTGAGATGCTTATTTTTCTTCCAAAATGGAGATATTAAGTAGGAACCTGGATATAGAACTCTGGAACATAGTGTTGAGATCAGGACTAGAGATATAAACATAAATATGATTAGAATGGAGATGGTAAGTGTATAGACTTGGAATCTCTGTCTTTTAACTGGTAAGTTAGTCCATTTATATTTATTGCAACTACTGATATATTTGGATTACTTGTTTCTTATTATTTTGAGCTTTCTTTCTTTACTGTGCCTTTTTTTTACTCCCTTTTCCTCCTTTCTCTTTATTCTGTAGGGTTCATTTTATTCTATCCCTTACCCCCACCCTGTCCTATACTGGTTTGAAAGTTATATATTTTATTTTTATTCTTTTAATGATTACCTTTAAGATTTTTGGGCTATTTTCTTATTGTGGTTAAATATTGACAACATAAAATTTACCATTTTGATCATATTTAAGTATACAGTTCAGCGTTATTAAGTACCTTCACATTGTTGTGCAACTGTCACCTCTATCTATTTCCAGAACTTCTTTATCATCCCAGTAAGAAACTGTAACTATTAAACAATAACTCCCCATTCCAAACCCACAGTTCCTGGTAACCATTATTCTACTTTCTGTATTTATGAATTCCATGATTCTACGTATCTCATATGATATTTATCCTTTTGCCTCTGACATATTTCACTTAAGATAATGTTTACAAGATTTATCCATGTTGAAGGATGTATCAGAATTTCATTTCTTTTTATGGCTGAATATGTCTATACCACATTTTATTTATCCATTCATCTGTTGATGGACACGCGGGTTGTTTCCACCTTTTGGCTATTATTAATAATGCTGCAATGAACATTGGCATACAATGTGTGTGTCTGTTTTCATTTTTTCAGGTATATACTTAGAGTATAATCACTGGATCATATGTTAATTCTATTTTTAAATTTTTGAAGAACCACCAAACTATTTTCTGCCATGGTTGCACAATATTACATTTCTATTCGCAATGGACAAAAGTTCCAGTTTCTTCAGACTTCACCAACACTTCTTATTTCTGTGTGTGTGTGTGTATGTCTGTTTTGATAATAGCCATCCTAATGAGTGTAAAGCAGTTTTCATCATGGTTTTGATTTGCATCTCCCTAATGATTAATGGTGGGCTGGCAGGTTGGCTCAGCTGGTTAGAGGACAGCCTTGTAGCACCAAGGTCAAAAGGCTCAGATCCCTATACCAGCCAGCCACCAAAAAAAAAAAAAAAAAAAAAAGCTACAAAGTCCTAATGATTAATGATGCTTATTGTCCACCTATTTCTCTTCTTTGGAAAAATGTCTATTCAAGTAATTCACCCATTTTTGAACCAGGTTGTGTGTCTGTTTGTGCTGAGTTATAGGATTTCGTTTTATATTCTGTACTCATATATTAATCCCTTATCAGATATATAATTTGCAAATATTTTCACTTGTTCTTTGAGTTGTATTTTCACTATCTTGATAGTGTCCTTTGATGAATAAAAACTTTAAATTTTGATGAAGTTCATTTTATCTACTTTTTCCTTGGTTGACTGTGCTTTTGGCATGAAATCTAAGAATCATTGCTAAATCCAATGTCATGAAGCTTTCCCTCTATGTTTTCTTCTAAGAGTTTTACAGTTTTAGCTCTTACATTTAGGTCTTCAATCCATGTTGAGTTAATTTTTTGTTTATGGTGTTAAGGTAAGTTGTTATCCTTAAATTTTAACAGAAATTCTTGACTAACAAAAATCTAAAGTTAATCAATATCTCTAAAGAAATTAAATTTCTACTTAGAGTACTTTTACTCTAATCACTCCATTTTATCTTATTTTTGTCTGGTATGTTAGCTCCACCTTGGTTTTACACCCCTAAATTAGAAACTATTATTATTTTCTGTTATAATCATCACTTCTTTACATTTACTCAAACCTTATCAATTTCTTTGTGCACCATTGTTTCCTGAACATATTACTCTTTCCTTCTAGGTTCAATTTTCTTATTCCAGAATTATAGTTTTAAATAGTTCTCTCAGAGAGGATTTGTTAATGGTAAACTCTCCCAGTTTTTATCTAAAAATGTATTTACTTTGTCCTTACTCTTAAGTGATATTTATTTTTTCCCATGGCTTCTTTTATAATCACCTTTTTCTATTTGGTGTTCTGCCATTTCATTATGATGTGTCTAGTTGTGGGTTTATTTTCATTTATCTACTTGGGACTTGTGAGCTTGGAATCTGAGAAATATTTCTATCACCACTTTTGGAAAATTCTCATTTACTTGCTCTTTAAACATTGCCTCTTTTCTGTTCCCTCCTAAACATGTGGGGTCTTCTTATTCTACCCCCAATGTTTCTTAACCCCTCTTCTTTATTTCTGATCTCTTCATCTCTCAGTGCTACTTTTGGAGTAATTTCCTTTGATTTAACTTCCAGTTCAGTAATCATCTCTCCAGCTGTACCTAATCTATTGTTTAATTCATTCAAGAAATTTTCATTTTAATGAGGATGTTTTTAATTTCTCAAAGTTCTATTTAAGTATTTTTCAAATGTATCCTTTTTATTGGGGGGTGTCCTATTTATTTGTTTCAGTTTCAGTTCTTTTATATATATATATTCTTAATCATTTAAAACACATTTATTCTGAAGTCTCTCAGACTCCCAGGCCAAGAAAGCTTCTTTGTCATCTTTCTGTTTATGTTTTTCTAGTCAACTTTTTCACTGAAGATACAGTCCTTTGAACATTCTCAGGTTTACCCACATAAAATTTCAACATCCTGTCTTACTTGGGATCACTGCCTCATAGCCTGTCCCTATACAAGTGTTAAAAATTAGGGCCCTTTAACCAAACCTACCCCCAGCCACATTCAGATTAGCAGTAAAAGTTGTGAAGCCTTAGGACCAAACCCAGGGACACTCCAGCATTTATAGGTCAGACAGGAAGAGGGACAGGCACAAAAGAGGCCAAGAAGGAGTGGCCATTAGGGAGAAAAGAAAACCAGGAGGGTGTGGTGTCACAGAAACAAAGAGAAAAGAGTGTGTCAAGAAAGAGGAAGTGGCCAAATGTGCCAATTGCTACTGAGAGGTCAAATAAAATTAGGACAGAGAAGTGATGGCTGTGTGGCAAGAGTGGGAGGGGAGCAAGTAGAGGTGGCGAGGATGGAAAGCTCTTTTGGGACTACCTGTGAAAGGGTCAGAAAAATAAGGTAGGAGAGTCAAAGCACTGGGGTCAAGGGGGAGTTTGAAAACATAGGAGGTGCTGTGTTCTGGAGTGGATTTGTATGCTATAGGGAATAATCCAGAGGAGACAGAATCTTACAATGCAGAAGAGAGAGTGGTGAGTTTACTGCAGGCACTGCGTCCTCGAGAAGGTGGGGGATGAACTCTGGCAGGAACCAGGACATGACACCCCTGTAACAGGGGGATGGGAAGCAGGGGGATGTGGTGGGGTCAACAAATCAATGGTGGGGAAATGGGGGGGTTCTATCAATGAATGTGAGTTAAGGTCATCGGTAAGGATGGGGTGGGGGGTCTCAGAAGTGTGTGACGGACCAGGTCTGACATGGTCACTTGTAAAGCTGGCAGTCGTAGTGATCTTTAGTGATTCTCAGCATGAAATTAGGATTCTCTGTTTCCACCAGATTCCCAGGTCTTAGAGAAGAGCTGTGTGTCTGGGTGCACTGGCTTCTCTGGGGAGCATGAGCTGTGGGCACTTGAGGGCCTGTACACCCCGAGAGTCCACTGCTCCTGCCATGGGGGAATGTGGGTGAGGCCCCCGTGCCCCATAACCACCAGCAGCCACCCTCTGTTACCCACCAACACCAGCCCTGGCAACCACCAATCCACTACCTGTCTCTATGGACGTGGCTGTCCTGGACATGTCATATAAATGGAACCATACATTATTTGTCCTTTTATATATGCCTTCTTTTACTTACTGAAATGTATCCATGGCTCATCCATATTGTAGTAAGTATCAGTACTTCAATTTTTTTTAGGGCCAGATAATATTCCATTGCATGAATATGCCACATTTTACTTATTCATTCATCAAGTGATGGGCATTTGGGCTGTTTCCACTTCTAGGTTACGGAGGTTTTAAAAATTTTTTGAAATAGAGTTTCTTGCCTCACTGCTCCGATGGGAAAGGGACCCTAGACTCCCTGCTTAAAACCTGCTCTGGCAGCTTGTGCTGGCAGGAGCCTGCACCTCCCTGAAAGCCACCACGGCAGTGCTGGGGATTAGGGATGAGATCCACTTGAGATTGCGCACTCAGCTGAGGGTGAGCCTGGCACTAAAACACACCCTGACAAATGACAATCAAACCTGACAAGTCACAGTCTAGCTTCAGCTGGACCCACATTTTTTTTAAAGTCATGACTCAATATTGCCCCATTGTGCAACATTTTTCTAATTTGATCAATTGACCGTCCTTCTATGATCAGATAGTGACAGGAAAAATATTGATTTTGGTCACAGATTCTAATGGCATCTTGGAACCATCCTAATACCAGGTGCAGGAGATAAAATGTATTTATCAGTTTAGGGCAATTTCCCTCCAAAGGTGTGATAAACCAGGGGTAGAGCACAGTCCCCCGAAGTTCTTTGCCTTCCGGGGTCCCCTGTGGGCCCTCAGGGTGTTCATTCCCCTGTTTCTCCCATTTCCCTCCTGCCGCTGGGGGACCAGGCAGAGAAGATTAATGGGAAGCAGACATTGCCCAAAGCTCAGCAGCACTCAGCCCTGACTGTTCAAAACCCCAGGTGCTGCGAAGATACGAAAACCACCAGTGTGGAGCTTTAATCCACTGGAAAGAGGAAAACAGACGCGCTTGTGTTCTCTGGAGGGCAGGGCTCTGAGTACAGAGCATCTCATGTTTTTAAAGTAGGAAAGTGTCCACAGTTAATATTTGGATGGGCCCACAGTGTGTGTCCTCACTGAAGCCCCAGCCTGTCCCATAGAAACAAAGGACCCTTGCTGTGCACCTGCAGAGAGGGGCGTTAGGCTGAGGGAGGCAGGGCCAGCCTCTGCGCTTCTTGTTATAAGCAGAGGTTTACAAAGGGAGTGGTTCTGGAAGAAAAGCAGAGCCTGGAGCATCAGGGCCTGGAGTGTTTTGAAACACATCTGCTCTAGAGACCCTCCGTAACTGGTCTTCCACGCACACTCACCACCAAGGCCAGCACTGACCCGGGGAAATACGGTGTTTGCCGGGTCACAAGCCTGCAACATGGAGCTTCCGCTAGCAGAGCAGGCCAAGGAAAAACAAAAAGATTTTCCAGAATCCTAATAAGGCCGGAGTCCACCGTTTGTGGGGTTTGCGCACATGAACCGCTTTTGTTCACTCAATAAATCTAAATAATAATGAAAATATTTACATCCCATAGACTTAAGCATTCACATTTTCCTGGAGCTTATGGATATAGAAGCATATGTATAATACAATCTCAGCAAAGATTTTAAATGGAAGATGTAGAGAAAATAATTCACAATTATTTTTTCCTTACAAATCATACAATATTATTATTCCTGTTACCAGTGAGAAAACAAAGGCTTGCTGATAGGGTGAGGTGAAGTGACTTAGATCTCATGGGTGTAAGTAAAAACACTGATTCACACTCACGTGTCTGACTCTGAACTACATGTTTCTTTTTCAGCAGAAGCATTGCTGCTAGAACGAATCAATCATTAATGATCCACATGTTAGTCTGTTCTGGCTGCTATAACAAAAGTACCTTAGCTTGGGTAATTTATAAGTAATAGAAATTTATTGCTCATGGTTCTGGAGGCTGGAAAGCCCAAGATCAAGGCGTGGGCATGTCTGGTGTCTGCTGAGGGCTGCTCCTGCTTCAAGATGGAACCTCCTCACCATGTCCCCACATGGCAGAAGGGAGCTCCCCACTAACGACCTTTTATCAGGGTGCTAATCCACGAACCCTCATGACCTAATTGCCTCCTAAAAGCCCCACCTCTAATGTTATCATCTTGTGGTTTAAGTCCCAACATATGAATTTTGAAGGGACACAACATTCAGGCCATAGTAATCCATATCAACAAAATAATATGTAAGAGTGTTTGAAATCATGTAATTACTTTTGAGGGCCATTAACACCAATTCTTACTAAAAATATGGGGCAGAAACCTCTGGCATTCAGTCTTATATAAGCTTTCTGAATGGAAATATTTGAGAAAGATAAGACACATTCTCTCTTTCAAACACAAATTTTATACGGGCTTAAGAAATCAACACCACAGTTGAGAAAATACTAACTTTACTAAAATGATTATTATGGTTATATACAAGTATGTGCAGGATAAAAAGTTTTTAAAAGATAAAGAAAAGGTAAAGATGACAAAATTTTACATAAACACAGACAACTTTCTGGCACATGTGGAACATACATATATGTTGAATGGGAAAAGGAATTTTCTTCCAGTCTTTTTTCTAACCATGTAGATATGTGTCATTTATATAATTGGCCACCATCATGTTAATATCCTGAGGTTTCTTTCCATGTAACATTATATCTCCAGTGTAGCAAATATGAATTGCAGCCCACAACTCAGGAAAGCAAGAAATAGATCTCTCCTTTTCTTACCACGCTTATTTCTCTTTGAGCCCCCATCTGGCAGGGCAGTAGCAGGTTCATCTCCTCAGTTAGAACATTCTCTGTCCTGCACATTGTCTATTGCTGAGCATGGTGGAGGCAGGAGGTGGTCACCAAGGTGAGCTCCGTCCCCCGAGGTCCAGGAATCCATCTGGTGTCGCTGTAAGCATCCTCCCCCTGGGGTCCTAGCCAGAGACCAGGGCATCAGGGCACTCAGACCTGTCAGGATTTGGGGGCACAGGGTCCCTTGATGAGGATATTGTTTGCTGCACACTAGCAAACAATGCTACTGCAATGAGCTCTTCCTGTGAAACCTTTGTCAGAAGTTCTATTATTTCTTATGATGGATTCAGAAAGTAGAATTACCAAGTAAAGGGTAAGAAGATGTGAATTTGATATCTATGCACATATCAAATTGCTCTCCAGAGAATACCGACCTGATTTCCAGCGTCAGGCTGTGAAGGCAGCTGCCTCTGGCACGCTGGTAGGCACGTCGTTCATGCAGCCTTCATTCAGCTTCTCCAAAACATGCGACAGAGATTGTCTGTTCACCTGCTGAGCTTCATTGCTTAAAGGTAGGAAGTCATCTTCTATGGAGAGCTCCTTAAATGCAAAGCTCATATAATTGTGACAACTCCAAGCTTCAGTTTTTCATCTTCAAAAGAGGCATAACAGGCCAGGCCTTCCCTACAGAAATGAGGGCAGAGGCCGCTGTCAGGGACACATGGGACTCCCCAGTTGTCTCTACAAAGAACTTGGTCACTAGGCAGCTTGGGTTTCATGCAGAGCATTCATAAAGTTCACCCAGCCCAGCCTTTCTTTTACAGGTGAGGAAACAGCAGAGCGACAGGGTGACGGTGACGGAGGCTGGATTGGAACCCTCCCCACCCTGAGGCCACGATTCCTTCCATCCGCCCTCAGGAGCCACCTAAACTGGGAGCTCTGTCCCCCCCACACACCCACACAGGGGAACTGGTGTTACCGAGCTCGCCCCTGCCCCTGGGGAACCAATCCTCAGGTCACCCAGACCTGCTTTTAGGACAGCTGGCCCTGTCCCTGAGTTAGGACAGGTAGGAGCATATCAGAAAGGCTGCCCGACTCTCCAGAACTTTCCCTTTGCTGGGCTCAGGTAGCCACTCCAACCAAGGGGTCCTCCATGTCTTCTTGCTCAGGGCATGGCACCTCCTGCTTTCCATTAATTGCATCCAAGTGGAACATTTAAGCAATTAAAAGGATGTCTAGCAGCCCTCCTGGCCTACCTGTTTGCCTCCTGTTACGTGTTGATTTATATTGCGGTGGTTATCAGAAAGGCTCTTTAACTGTTTCCTTGTCACCTAGTTTCTTGGCCTCTGTTTATCCCCACCAGAGCTTGAACTGCTAACCGCACACACACACACGCGCACACACGCACGCACACACACACGCACGCACACACACACGCACACACGCACGCACAAACACGCACACACACGCACGCACAAACACGCACACACGCACGCACGCACACACGCACGCACACACACACACAATCATGAGTGCTTCTGGTGTTTTTTCAATGTGCAACGTTGTGAAGTTATTATGTGTGACATGATTTTTTCTTTAATGGAGGAGGAAACTAGCACTTATTGGCCCTCTGTGATTGCACAGACATTGTACGGGTGCCTTACGACCCTTCAGTCCTTTGTTTCTCACGACCATCCTTATTTTGCCCATTTTACTCACAAGTCATACAGCTGGTAAGTAGTAAAACAAAGACTGAACCCTAGGCCTGTGCTTTTTCCCCTGTGTGAGCTGCTGTTTCCAGGGACGTTATCTTAAAGCTTCTGCACATTCTAAGGGAGGTTCTCTGGGGACCACAGCACGGGTTTGATGCCTGGGTGGCTACGGTGACAGATGTTTCCTCAAGATGCCACACGAAGGAGCACAGAGTAGAGGAAGGGAGGTTGTTGGGTTTGCTTAGCTGTCACTTCTCAGTGAACACGAGCTTCAGTGGGACCAGAGCCATGCGGGGTTGAGGAGGGATAACCTCGGCATCTCATGGGATCTGGGCCGAGGTCCGTGCAGAGCTGAGGTGCAGGCGTGAGCTCTGAGTTAGCCATGACTCCTTTTACTGGGAAAACATTCGCAAGGTAAGTACCTAAATTATCTGCCTAGACCTACAAATGGCCTGAGGCAGCTAATTCTACCTGTCATGACTCAAATCCCCTCTCTGTACAATGGGAGAAACAATATCGTGCTGAGTCGTCAACTCCCTTTACTTCCTAGACACCCGGGAGACTGGGGAGAGGTTTCTCAGCCTGCACACACAATTCTCTAATTCTTTATTTATTGAGTCCCAGAACCACAGAAGAAGGTTTCTGACGTAAAGCACAGAAATTACACAGAAATACCTGAGTTAATTCTAACATTCAGTTTCTACCAATCCAAGTTCCCTTCTTGGTCATAGAGTCATAAAACTGAAAGGCAGGTCTTAGAAATGACTCAGTCCAGTGATGGCAAATGTCCAGTGTACAACCTTCCCCCCCCCCCCCCGGGGCGGGTCTCCAGGAACACAGCATCGTTGCATGTGGGCTTTCTTCCCCAGAGCCTGACCACAGCCCCAAATCCTCCTCCACCAGCCACCACCAACCCAGTGCAGCTGGCGTTTGAGTGGAAACCTGCTGGCCATGCCTGACCCAGTCCAACCTTTGCATTTCCTGAAGAAACAGAAGCCTAGAGAGGTTGAATGTGGAAACCAGGGCCTCACAGCCAGGAAGTGGCAGAGTCGGGACTAGAATGTAGACTCTCTGATGTCCAACTCTACATGCATATCCCTTTATGCCTTTAAAGCTAACGAGACCCAGCTCTACTGAGTAATTCATTTATTCTGTAGATAGTTACTAAGTACCTACTGTGTAACAGACATTATGCTCAGGCATTATGATCAATAAACAATGATCTCTCAACCAGCTAGAGAGGAATTTCATAAGCCACCAGCCTTCATCACTCAGCATGAGCTGGATCAAAATTCAAATATGTATCACTATGGCATCACTTAGTCCAAGGACTTCAGAGATCTCTCTCAAAAAGAAGTTTACACAGTTACATTCATAGTCAGTGACCATGACCAGCAGTGGCAGCCTCGTGAGTGTCTTTCCTGGGCTGTGAGAACCTGTACGCCTGGTTTGATGGAAGAACTGTTATGGAAGGGAAGAGAACACTGCTCCCAGTCTTGTAGCAAGGTTTAGGAGAGAAAAAAGACCTAATCACCATAGCCCTTGGTTACGTTTAAATCACCAACCAGAAATAAGAAAATGTCAGTTCCAGGTCACTCACTGTCTCCTCTGTTTGTATTATAGGGAAAACAGCAGTGACCGGAGATAGGAAGACCAGGGTTCCGGTTTGTTCCTCCCCCAGGTCGCTTGTGACACCAAATGAATCACTTTAATATCGCTGAGCCTCTTTCCTCATTTATAAAATACGAATGACTGTGTGCCCTGCCTGCTTCGAAATGTTATTATGAGGATTAATAATAATAATAATAGAAGCTCCCACTGCAATTGTGGTTTGCCATTTGCGAAACTCTTTCACAACAACCCTGAGAGGCCAGGCCGGTAGGGCAGTTATAATTACCCCAATTAAAGATGAGAAATGCAAGACTCAGAGCAGGTAGGTCTCTGGCTGCAGAAAGTGCTGGGGGCGGCGGCTCTAGGCTCTGGCCGGGTGACCCCTGGTCCTGCTTCTCCAAGGGGAGGGCGGGCCAGGCGGCTGCTCCCATGCCTGTTGGGTCAGGAGCCCCCTTCACAAGTCACCGAGGTGGCTGGGCGCAGGGCAGCCCTGACAGTGGTGGCTGGCTCTCTCGGCAACTCTCAGGAGCTCGGAAACATCTGAGCGCTCTTGGCAGGTTTTCTGGGTGCAGACATTTGGACAGGATGTTGTCAGTGAGAAGTCTAGAAGTCTCCGCTGCACTCACAGAGGTCGGCCCCTGCCCGCTCGCTCTGCTCTGCCATGCTGGTCACCGGCTCCTGTGTGTGGCCTTAGCTGTTTTCCTCTAAAATGCACAATCCACACGCGTGCACACACACACACACACAAGCCACTTAATTACACACTTATAAATGTCAGTGGAATGCCCTACATCAAAGTCCTTGGATCAGGAAACAACAGCCTCTTAAGCAATTAGGTATGTCATGTCTGTACACGGCTTCTTGCAGCACGATGCTCAGGAAAAGACCAGAAGAAACAGAAAATGCACGCAAGTTGCTGAGCAGTCACTGTGTGCGCGGCTGGCTCTGTGAGCACCACTGTCCCCCTGACCCTGGGGGAGTCTGCACCCTGGGACATCCTACCGTCCCCCATGGGCCGGAGGGAGGCGCTGCCACAGACCCGCACGCGGCCGTCTGCTCCACTCTTGGCTTCAGCAGCAGCAGCAGTGACTCTGAAGCAGTGGCCTGCACACTTTAAAAAATATTTGTGTGTGTGTGTGTGTGTGCGCGCGCGCGCGTGTGTGTGCGTGTGAAACAAAAACAGTGCTGCCCTGTCACGTTCTTTGGGACTTCCTGGCTGATTCTCTCTCATACAAATGAAATGCCGGTTGCAGCCGAACACACAGACCGTGTGGCCCTCCCTGCATCGGCCCCACCGCATGGGCAGCACTATGAAGTGGCGTATTTTGACGGATGCCCTCGTAGCCCCCTGCACACCAGAGGCAAATCCCCACTGCCCAGGACCAATGACTTGAGGTGGTCGAGCAGGCCCCTCTCCCCACTCTGTCCCCAAGCCGTCCCCTAACAAGCTTCCTGCCTCCAGGCATGCTCCTCCCGAGCTCCATCCCCTAAAGGAGGAGGTCTAGGCTCTCGGGATGGCCGAGGCGCTCTGTCCCTTGGTCCTTCCTTCCTTTGTAGCCCCACTGTCCCAGCGTACCTGTAGCTGCCCCACCGTGCGTGCCATCTCTGCCCCCCGCCTCTGCTCGTGTGCACGTCCCTGTTCTTTACAGGCTGGCACTACCCAGACTGTAGAGCTCCTCCACAGCAGGCATCCTCCAGGCTCACCGGTCATCTGTTTTGCATGACCCTATGGCACCTGGCACACCCATGTGTGAGCACCTGCTCTGGTATGCCCTCCTGGACAAGTGTGTGGGAGGAGGGGTGGGACCCTGGGCAGGACAGAGGTGGCTGCTGCTTGCTCATGGTTTCAGTGTGCTGCTAAGAAAAGTGACTGAACAGATGGCATCTTGGGCGGGAAAATAAAATCAAAGCCAGAAAGACTGTCCAACTGAGTCATGAGTGGAGGCGGGCTGGCTGAGAGGGAGAGTCCAGGTACAGGGCAAGCCATAGACCCCAAGGAACTCTGGTGAACTTAAGCTGAACGTAGAAAGTGAGCCATGGAGCCTACAGCCCGGCCACTCAAAGTGTGGTCCATGGACCAGCACCAGCCGGAGCTTGTTACAGATGCCCCAGCCCAGACCAGAGAAACACTGGTCCTGAGGAACTTCCCTGAGCTGAAAAGTGGCCGCCCCAGCTTCCTACAGGGGGTGTTTGTCCTGAGTGGTCACTGCGCTATGCTAAAGTTTTCTATCTACAGGTCTGTTGGCTCCCAAGAGTGGTGACTGTGTCTTTTGTGTCTTTGTGTCCTGGGTGCCCAGTCTGTCTCATCATATCATGTGATCACACGAACCTTCCTTCATGCACTGAGCCAGAAATACTTCCCACAAATCTTCCAAATTGGCTTCTAATGGAAGAAACACTCTTGGTTAACTTTGATTCCATTTCTGCTACTTAAACTTGTTATAAAATCAGGACTTGTACATTGTGGATGTTTTAGAAAATAATGAATAGGTTACAAGATTTATCTATACTCTCACAATCCAGACATGACCACTACTACATTTTTATGGAATTTCTTCTTTTAAAAAAATTTCCATGTATACTTATTATTCCTTCTAAGTAATTCACGTCACATTTGTGTGAGGGGTTTAAATGTATCAATGGTGACAGTGACTCTGGCAGTGGCTTTCAAATTTCCATGGTCCGGTGTAAGAAACCTTCTATTGCAACCCCATACATATACAACAGAAATAAAAATTTTATTAAACAATACTCATTCTTACTAAATACTTCACTATTTCCTACTTTATTCTGTTCCTGTCTATGCTATGAAACTAAAATGCTGGTTGCAATTTGTGTACAGAAACTGAGCTCAGCGCACCCATGTACCATTTTTTCCACTCTGCCACAGGAAAACACTTGATCCCCTATTTTAAGGTAACTTGGCCTCTTGTGATTTAACGTAGTCTATCTCAGGAATTATTTTATTGTGGCAAAATAAATGTAACATAAAAATATACCATTTTAACCATTTTTAAGGGTAATTTGGTGGTATTAAGTACATTCCCATTGTTATGCAACCATCCCACCAACTGTCTCCAGAACTCTTTCCATCTTCCCAAACTAACTAAAACTCCATACGCATTAACCACTATCCCCCATCCCTCCTCTCCCAGCCCCTGATGACCACCATTCTAGTTCCTTCTCTGTGACCACTTTCTACCACAGTCTGTACACCTACCACACTCCACGACTCCATTCTTCCTCTCTGACTACTCTAGGAACCTCATGCAGGAAGAGTTGTACCATATTTCTCCTTTTGCGACTGGCTTATTTCATTCAGCACGTCTTCAAGTTTCATCCATCTTGTAGCATGTGTCAGAATTTCCTTCTTAAAAAAAAGAATTTCCTTCTTTTTAAAGCTAATATCCCGTTGTGTATATACGTCACGTTTTGTCTACTCCTTCATCTGTTGACAAACACTTGAGTTGCTTCCACCTTTTGGCTGTTGTAAACAATGCTATGAACATGGGTGTGCAAGTATCTGTTTAAGTCCCTGCTTTCACTTCTTTTGGGCATATACACAGAAGTGTAGTTGCTGTATTATATGGATGATAATTTTATGTTTAATTTTTTGAGGAACTGCCATGCTATTTTTCACAGCATATGCACCATTTTACATTCCCACCAATAGTACATAAGGGTTCCCCTATCTCTACATTGTTGCCAGCACCTGTTATTTTATGAGTTTTTGGTAATAGCCATCCTAGCGGGTGTGAGGCGGTATCTAACTGTGGTTTTGATTTGCACTTGCCTGACGACTAGTGATGTTGAACATCTTTTCATATGTTTATTGGCCATTTGTGCTTCTCCTTTGGAGAAATGTCTTTTCAGGTCTTTGGTTTTTGGGGGGTTGTTGAGTTGGTAGCTCAGGGATTTATGCAGTCACGTTAGGATTTATACTCATTCCACTAAAAGTTGAAACTCTCTATCAATTCTTGGCTTTCCCCACCCTTCTCCCTGGGTTAGTATCTGCGTGCAGATTTAGGCTAAGGCATTCTGCTGTAATTAGTACACTCCAATATACATGTAATGGTTCACGCATGACAGACGTTTATTTCTCGCTCATGTCAAGTTGTTACCGAAACCCCAAAGGTCCATTTGCTCGCCACTCAAGAGCCAATAATTAAAAGACAAGTGTTGGCGTAAGGAAAAGTAGCCTTTAATCAGGAAGCCTGGGGAGCTGGTGGACTCGTGTCTCAAAGACCATCTCCGCTTTCCCCAGATTTGCCAAAGGGTTTTATAGGGACGGTGGTAGGGGACTGATCCATGGTGATCTCAGCAGGGATGTGCAGGCATAATCATAAAATTGCAGATAAACATCAAAGAATTTCTGGGGTGGGAGCTGATTCACGGTGACCGTCCTCCATGAAGTCAAGTCACAGATTCAGTTCCTGTTAGCCTCAGAAGGATCTAGTTAGTAAAGAATGGCCACCTGGGTTAATAATTTCTTCTCCAATTTTTCTGTGTACAGTGTGAGCAAAAGTCATTATGTGCTAGCAATCATGTGAACAAGAATCATTGTATTCTAATATCCAGCTGCAAGCTATGCAGTTCGGGTTACAAGAGTAAGAAAAAAATCTTTTTAATGTAGAAGTTTAACAAAATGGAATCACTTCTGTTCAGCCTGTAGCAGAGTTGTACACATGCACTCTAGGTCAGCGGGTGGTACTTTTCGACATAAGACTTAGGAAGGAACAAGGCCCCTTCCACCTTGCAGCTCCTCAGTACCGTGTACATCTGGCTGTGTAGGAGAGTGTGTGCACAGAGGGGCTTGCTGGCCTCTGAGATGTGCTCGCCTTCTGTGGCGTGGATCTTGTCACATGGCCACACTAGCTGCAGGGAAGCCTGGGAAAGCTACCACTGTTCTGAAAGAAGAGAAAACGAGTTGCAGGGAATAGCTCAAGTCCCACTGTGGGAGCAGCTGACCTCGCGGAGGCTGGGTCTCTGTCCCTGCCGTGGGGTTTGCAATGCACCTGCGGGGCCCTTGGCAGTGGCCGGCCGGGCACTCTCTGCGTTCAGCCTGCGAGTGTGCGGGCTGCAGGGTGGGAACATGCATGGAGAGTAACAGCTGCAGGGGAGCCAAGCGGGGAAAGGCAGAAAACATAATCAGAAGTTAGATTAATAAAGGATAAGAAGATATGGAGACCAGTCGCAGAAAAAAGACAAAAACAAATAGCTCAAGGGAGAGGGATGATATTGAAGAAAACAGAAGAGTCCAGCACCAGTCACAGGAAACAAGTTTAGAAAAAGAATCATCAGAATTGATACTTAAGTTTTCAGAGAAGTGTACACAAGCACACAGCAGGAGTGACAAAAAGTGCGTCTGAAGGTCTCATGCAGCTGTGTAGATGGGGAGGAGGATGTCGTGGACGGGACCTGTCCCCAGAGAAACCCCACTGGGTGACTGACTAGATGCATCAACTTTGTTAAATAAAGTAAATGAACCACTGTGCTGGTTTCCCCACCTTTCAAGTGGGTGTAACAACAGTCCTACCTCAAAGTGGTAATGAATGAGTCCCGTGGGATCCCCTCACTGTCAGCCACCAACCCACGCAGGTTCAAGTGCTCGGTGCTCCTCACTAGGGGCTTACAATCCCACCCGCCAGCCAGAACTTGAAGGAAAGGTTTTTTATTTTGGAAGATGTCCCCTGGGAGACAGAGGGAAGAGTCCCAGCTGCCTCCCTGGTCAACCGAGGGCTGGGGCTTGTGTGGGCAACTGTGCTGGGGAGACAGGATGTAGACTCTTCAGGCCACTTTTGATACAATATTAGGTAATCACTAAGTGCTAGCCATAAAGAGAACAGAGTTAGTTCTACCGTGAATTCATGAGTGTGGGGGGTTTCTATGTTTACAGAAGTGTGGTTGAGAATGAAGTGAGTTCGAGCACATACACACTTGACAGAGCACTGACGCGTTGTTTCAGCTGTCACTCTTACTGCCACATATCTTTTAAACAACGAGATTCTTGAAAACAGGGGCCGAATCTTGGTCATTTTTATATTTCACCTGGCATACTGCCTGGCACATGTACTACACATGCTGTTGAGTGAGAGACAAATATAATCTTAAGACTGTCACTGAGGCTTGGTGGCCTTAAATTCTATAGCAGAACAAGGGTTGCCTTTCTTAAAGAACTGGTTATAATCTTGGAGAAAATGTTCATGTAATTTCAGGATTTCCATTATTAATTTTACCCAGTCAAGGCCGGGAAGACTAAGTAGTTTGACATATGCCCTAGACGTCAGAACCGCAAATTTCCTTACCTGAGATACTAAAAGATGAGACATTTCAAATTAGTGTAAAAGTACCAAAACACACAGTTCTTGCCACAATTGCAGTTTACATTATCAAAGATAAAAAAAGGAAAGGGAGCTAAAGAATAAATAGAACTATACAAGACACTCTGATGAGGTAAGATTTTTCAAGGGTTGTGTACATGTGACACTGAGTGAAGTGCTAAGAACAGCATCAAATAGGTGAAATCTAAAATTATGACTGTAAATACAAGCTCTACTGCAACACAGAAGACAACAAAGAGGATACGTCTGCGGCCTGCAGCTGGGAACACAATGCTAACAGAAAACGAACAGGAAACGAGGCTCACCTTCTAACTTGAGCCTGTCGTTTATGTTATGGAGACGTGTTTTTAGACTGAAGAGTACAGAAAGCACTTACATAAGGAAAATCAAAATCCAGCGTCAGTCAAGTGATTAGAAGAGATTTCACGAAATCATACAAGAGAAATGAGGGCTCAAGGATTCTTACAAAACTACGGACCGCATTAGCAGAGGGCTCTTCCCACACTCCCCAGCCCCAACTGGAAAGAACCCCAAATACCTGAACCTCAGAGGAAAAGCACCTGGAGGAGAATTAAGAAGTCACTTCCACTTATTGGGTTTGCAGGTATGAATCAGGTCGTGAGGAGTGGCCCGTCAGCTCTGCAAATGCATTTCAGCAAACGGGAAAGAAGAAGTGGGTAGGGGAGGAAGGGCAAGGAGGGAAGCCGCAGGTCGGCCTAAGAGCAAGCTCCACCTGAGGGACAGAAGCGACTTCCTCACCTTCGTTCCACTCCAAAAATCACTTAATAAGAATATGGAATCAATAATACAGTGGAAATTTTTTTAAAAATTACCATGAGAGATTAAAAGAGAGATTACAGACACAAGGAACGAGCTGAAGATCAAAACCTCACTGTCAATTAATAAACACTACACAGTAATGGAAACCGAGTTACCAACAAAGCGGAGAGGTTTGTATAATCCTAGAGGACACCAACGAAAAAGAAAAGAAAATTAAACAAGAAGAGCTGCTGATGGACGTGGTGACAGTCAGCGTGGACGGGGCCGAGAACTCACAAATGCCAGAGAAGATGCAGTCAAGACAGGACTTGAGAATTTTCCTGAAAAAGAGAAAGAACAGGACCTTGTGTCAAAAGAGCACGCCACGTCTCGGGGAATTTTGGCATAGAATACTCGAGTCACAGTTAAGCTATTGAATCTCAAGGATAAAGAACAAATTCTTAAGACATCAGGCAGAAAAATCCAAACACCCAAGAGGGCAAAAATCTCAGGGCGCCTTCCCACCTCTGCACAGCAGCTGCCAGCAGGTCCTGCAGACACCCGAGCGGGCCCCTGGAGTTGTGAGGCTGAGCCCGCGCCCCTTGGGGACAGGCACCGGCCGTCCTTGAGCGGCTCTGCTCAAAGAGGTGCCCTGGGCGAGGGACCGCCACGGGCTGACCCAGCGCTGGGGCTTCCACGACTGAGGGTGTGACCAACCTGCACAAGTAAAGCAACAGGATGACTGACCAAGTCAGGGGGACGAGGAAGGGAGGAGGTGGAAAATGCCAGCATTTACTGGTACCTTTTAAAGCCAGAGGGAACAAACACTGTCAAAAATTGAAATATGTACTTTGAAAAAACAGCAATGACCCTAATCTCTGAATATTTCTTACACTTTCTTTGACTAAATGAGGGTGATTTTTAGGAAATCATATCTCTTGCAGTAAAGAAACTTTTATTTGACTATCAAAAATTTCTTCAGTTTAATTTTCTTCTATTAAAGTCAAGGACAAATAAGTTGAACGCTTTTTATTACTGATGACATTCCGGTATGATTATATTTTTAGAAGAGCATTTCTTTCCACGTGCCCTTCTGTCTTTGTGCATGGGGAGACGGCTGAGGGAACGTTCACCTGAAGTTGACGGTAGTAATTTCTGGTTGTGGGATTGGGTGTGGAAACTGTTCTTTCTACTTACTGCACTTTTTGTACTTGATATTATACACATATATCATTTTTATAAAAACAATGGAGTAAAAAAAAATTTAAGTAGAAGCAAAACGTGCAAAAAAGCACATTTAAATAGTGTTTAGTTCTTGTGGGAATTGGAATGTTACGGTTTTTCTTTCTTTTTCATTAAAAAAAAGGATGTTAAAGAGATTCCAGTAAAGTTTAAATTCATTCTAAAACAATCAGCCTCCTGACTTGGACAGATTACAGCCTGGCAGTCACTATAGCTAAGATAATTAAAGCAGTGTGACTTTTAAGAGAAAATTATAGAGAATAGGAAGGACTAAAAAGACCAGATTTTGGAAAATGTGGCCCTAATTTTCAAAAAAAATGGAGAAAATGGATTTTTCAAGGCATAGTCTGTGAGCAGATGTTTATCCTGGAAAGATTCTACAAGGGATTTTTAATGAGATGCATTACAAATACAAGTAAAACACGAAATTAAAAAGCCATGTCAATCTAAGCCAGTGTTTATTTTGACAGGTTTGCTAGAAGAATCATAAACGTGTAAAAGTGCTTCATCAGGTCTTCAGCATGACGCCCTTGACAACTGTACAGACAGGCGGATTAATTACTGCCGATGGGGTCAGGACATGCTACCCGAAAATATGGCACCTTGGCACTTGAGAAAACAGCTGAAGCAGGAAGGTCACTCTGACCTTGCCCTTCTCCCCTGAAGCAGGTCACAAGACCCTTTTTCCAGAAGTGCCCTCCCTGTGCCCAGAGGAAAGGAATGTTGTCATCTCTGAAGACAACAGGGACTCAGAGAAGCATCTGAATGAACAGGCCTTGCTAAGCTCCCCTGGTTTATCACCGTTAGGTCTCACCCCCTGTCCAGTCATGCTAGTCTGCAGCTGTCCACTCTTCAGCAAACCTAAGCATAAAACACATAGGTTCCCCTCTTTCTTTGGGTCTTCATTTCTGAAGGCTCCTGTATCACATAAAACTTATATTAAATAAATTTGTATGCTTTTCTACTTGCAATTTAGCCTTTTGTTGTAGAGGCCTCAGCTGGGAACCTAGTGAGTGGTGAGGAAGGAAATCTTTTCTCCCTACACTCCTTAGAGATGCTGCACTCACAGGTGGGGAACAGGTCTGCTGTCTTGCAGGAAGGGGGTTTGGAGAGGCGTGCTCTGAGGCACTCAGTTCACTCTGGACGGTGGGGGAACTGGGATGTGCAGGGCAGGAGTGATGTGAGCCAAGAACGTTCAAGGCTCCAGGATTGGCTCTTTCTGCACATTGTCTATCCAATTGTCCTGATAAAGCTGCAGCACATTCCTTTATTACAGATGAGAAAATGGCAGCTACCTGAAGGTTGAAAAGGAGAGGAAGATGAGGTCAGGGTGTCAACACAGGAAGGAGGGACATTGGCCCTAGGGAGGCCCCACAAGGGTGGGTGTGGAGGGTCCTGTCCTGGAGTGGTTTGAGTCAGGGGTAACACACACTAGTGAGGCTCACACGAGACCCAAGTGTATGCACCAGGTCCAGTTCACATGTCCACTGGGGGACACTCATTTCACATAACAGATGCTCACGACCCCCGTCAGTACCCGAGAGGCCAGTTTATTTCCGTGTTCAGACAGTTGCCCAGTGTGGGTGTAATCAAAGCAGCAGGGAAGCAATCCTCATCGAGGTGAGGGCTATTTCCTGTTCCAGAATGATCCATTGTCTTGAGTGCAGTGTCTCTCCCCCCAAAACAAACAGCTCTGACTTTCCTCTTCCGCAGTCACCCGTTAGCTCTCTGAACATGTCACTCTCAAGATGCTCCAGTTTCTGTGTCCTAAATTACAATCCCTGTGTGGTGCAGCCTCCTCAGACCCCCAGTGTCAGCCCCAAGGGTGTGGATGTACTCTACGTGGCTCTTCAATAATGAAGCTATTCCAAACAACACTCCAAGTATTATGGAAGTAGCCGAAAGGTTAAGTACCACGATTGTCCAAGGTTGCACAGCTAGCAAGTGGCAGAACTGGAATCTGAACCAGGCTGGTACGCCTTTAAACTATATTCTTTCTGCTAGGCAATGCTGCATAGGCCACGAAGCTAGAAGCATAGAAGATATACTGAATAACAGAATTGAATTTTGAAACATACTAAGATAAATTGGAACACTGTGCTGAATCTATCAGGCTGCAGTTAATTAAGGGCAAATGTAAGTTACTACGCTTAAGTTCATAAAAAAAGCTGTGCAAGTATAGAGCACAACATGTCAAAGAAAAACAAACAATTTTTGTTTTCAGTAAACTCCATTTGAGTCATGACAGTGACTTTGTTCCATGTGGTCCTGCCCTGCCTCCACACTCATGTACTGTAAGGGACGCTGGGCAGTTGCGTCTCTGGTGCACTTGCCCACATCCCAGCCTTGGGCTGCCCCTGCCCACCCTACACTTCCTACGACCATCTGTCTCATTAGTAAGAACATGCTCGTGTTGATGCAACGGCTTGATTGCCAAATGGGCTTCTGCCTCATGAATATTCTTGAATCGATTATTAATAAAATATGGGGTTAGATGAGAAGACAAGTATGCTTTCCCTGTGTTTCTTTAGGGCTCGATTGGACCCAGGTGTATCCAAACCTAGTCAGGTCCACTGAGCTCCCAGGGTGTTGTTCCTGTGAATGTCGATTCAAGATTCAACAGTTTCGTCGTTTCAGTTTTTTGGTCGTTTGGGTGAATGAGGCCCAAGTGTTTGGTTCTTCTGCTTGAAAAGCTTGTCGTTAAACTGTGGTAACTAAGTAATTTATTTTTTACAATGATGCTGAGAAAGGAAAGACTGTGACAACAATCACAGAGATTTACAAACGGGCCTTAACCTATTCACATCTGGAGAGCAGGGAAAAAAGGAGACATTGCTTAAAAGCGGGCTGTTTGATTACTCCTGAGGGGGTGTCTTTTTTGTTTGTTTCTTTGTTTTTAACTTTCTGGTTTAGCACTGAGTCGAAATATGAGTAGCTGTGTCAGAGGGATTGGGGATCTTTGGACTTTTAATTCTTGTGCTTTTTTAATCACAGGGTCGACTATGAAATTGCTGCTTATATTTCCTTCACAAAAAATGAGCAGTTCTGAAAATACTTTGACGGTTGTCTTTAACAATCCTGACTTGATAGGATTCCTTCTCTTGAGGACATGAAATATTCCTGAGATAGAATATCGCCATCAGGGACTAATCTAATGCCCTACGGGGGCTAATCATTTTCTAAAAACCTTACAGCAAACCCATTACTGTCAAGACAACCCTACTGGCTCCTTTAAAGTCGAAGAAAGTGACGGCGCCAGGAAGGGAAGTGGTTCTGCTCTTTGTAGGAACAAAGGGCATCTGAAGTCAGAATCTTTTGACTATTAAATATTTTTCATTAATCAGAGTAATCTGAGTATATGAGGTTCCTTGAAATGGTCTTCCCAGTTACTTAATTACAGACAGTCCCCAACTACGATGATTTGATTTATAAGTTTTTGAGGTTAAGATGGTGGAGGCTGCAACTTGTTCTGTTTTTTTAAAAAAACCTGACAATGACTTTGGCTTAAAATAATAAGGATTGCATTGTGGTTTTCACTTTCAGTATAGTATTAAATAAATTACATGAGGTATTCAACACTTTATTATAAAATAGACTCTGTGTTAGATGATTTTGCTCCTTGTAGGCTAATATAAGTGTTCTGAGCACATTTAAGCTGGGCTACGCTGAGCTATGACTTTCCATAGGTCAGGTGTGTTAAATGCATTTTTTGAGTTCCAGTCAAGATGGCAGACTAGACGGTCCCAGCATCACTCTCTCCCACAAATCAACTAGTTTACAACTATGAAAAAGCAACAACAGGTGGGGCCACTAGAACTCAGGGGAAGAGGGTGAAAGACCTACGGAGTGCATGAAAGCAGGAGAAGCCACGATGAGAGAAAGAAAACAGCGCTCCGACCATTTCGAGCCCCAGCCATGTCTAGGCTGGAGCTGCTGAGCGCACAGAGCAGGAGCTGGCAAAAGCCACAGCTGTGCCCTTTCGATAGAGCTGCTTGGAGGCGACAGGGAAGAAGAGGGCTTTGGTGGCCCCCAGGCCAGCAAGACCACTAATAGGTTTCCCGTGGACCCACATAGAAGTGAGGAGCCACAACTGAAAAAAAGGAGCCACTCAGAGGCTGGTGAGTCATCACAAGGGACTGGAGCACAGCCCATCCTATGGGAAGTGTTTGGAGCACAGGTGGTAGCCGGGGGAAAACTGAGACACAGCAAGGACAGTTGATCTGCCCCCCAATCAGTGTAGGACCACTCAGAGGAGACTGGTCAGGAATATAGAACTGCAGGGGGTGCAGTCTGATGAAAAGACTCAGGCCCAGACCAGAGTTTCCACACAACCCAGGTGCACTAGACATCTCAAGACCCAGAAGTACCTACAAAGTCAACCATTAAAACCTGAGCTGCACAGAAAGCCTTCCCCAGGGAATCAGCACAAAGCAACAATTTAGCTCAGCCAAAGGGCTCAAGTGCTGGTCCCCACAGGAAGTTCCCCCATTTTAGAAGGAAGCAAAGACAGCAAATTAGTTCCAGTGCAGAGTTTAAGAGGTGGGAACAGCAACACAGACCTAGCAGAAAAAACAAAGTACCCACAACCAGAGACAAAGTTTGATATTAACTAGTAAAGGTCTCATTTTCACCAAAGAACACCTATAACACCTAGAAGGACCGGAAGTCCCCTGGGCTACCAAGCCAGAAAGTGGGGAGGGCCAGGGACCTCAGCCATGTCCCCCAACACCTGCAACCAGTCCCAAGAGTGGGGGCCTCAGGCCTTGGGCCTCGGCCACACCCTCCCAACACAAGCAACCACCCCAGTGATGACCACCGAGCTGCTGCAGGAAGTGCCCCAGGCTCTCCCAGGGTGGTGGGGGGCCAAGGGCCTCAGCCACAGCCCCGCCAACCCCCACAACCAGCCCAGCAACAACCACCGAGCCTCAGCAAGAAGGGCCCTGGGTTCCCAAGCTGGGATGGTGGGGACAAGGGCTTCAGCCACACCCCCCTGACATCTGCACCCAGCCCAGCAATGACCAAGCCACCGCTGGAAGCCCCCTGGTCTCCCCTGTGGGAATGTGGGGGTGCCACGGGCCTCAACCCCACCCCTCCTCTTCCTCCTTCCATCCCATTTCCCTTCCCTGTCCCCTCAGCCCCTCACTCCCAACTGCTCCACAACAATATCCTAGAATATAAAAAAATATTAATAAAAAAATGCATTTTCAACACAATATCTTCAACTTAGGATGGGTTTACCATGATGTAACCCCACTGTACGTCAAGGAGCATCTGTATTTATTTAGAGAACCCTATGGTCGGGGCTTTCCCTCTTCCTTTTGAAAGAGATGAAGAATGCTGAGCTCAGTGAACTCCTGTCTTCAGAAATGGGTCAGGTCTAAGGTCATCTTAATAAAAATCTGACTCGACCTTCAGATTAGTCTACCTTTCCTGAGTCCTCAAGACAGTGTTCCTCATTCGTCCCCAACCCGAGGGCCCCGACCGCAGCACCCATGGCACGCAGGCAACACGGCTTCCCCCTCTGCACCCACCTGCTCCATCCAGACCGTTTCTTAAGGGCAGGGCTACCAGGTGCGCCTCGTTCGAACCACTGTTGAGTGTTGAGTACCTAACTCAGTACCTGGTACAGAATACATGGGCTTTTAAATGACATTCATAAAAATGAAATTGCCGAGAGTCAGGAGGCAGCTAGGTGATCTGTAAATTCACACGGCACGATGCCCGCTGTTGGGGAGGATGTGCCTAGAGAGGAGGGTCCGAGACGTTTATGGAAACTTGCAAGGTCAAGGCTTCAGCATGACTGGAAGCTTCTAGTTGTGATGCTCCTGTTCTTTAAGTCAGGCATTTCTATAAAAGTGGAATGATGTTTAAGAGGGGGGAGGAAGAGGCTTCGTACCAAATAGTAACCACAGCACATCGACTCTGGTGGCAATTATCTCTAAGAGGTGGCTCTCTTCACCACACATTGGAAATAAACCCGCCTTTTCAAGTAATGAGAAGTACCACCTTATTAGGAGGATTGTATGACAGGGCCTGGGAAGTTCCCTCTAAACAGGCAGTTCAGGTCTGTGGGGGGTGACGGGCCACCGCCCGCAGTGAGAAAGCGCACAGCTGCCACGCTCCGCGGATGGCCGGCCCTGCTCTGCTGGCTAGAGAACCTGTCCCAAGAGTAGGAGACTGAACCAAATCTTTAGCAACACTGCTAAAATAACGTGAGAAGATTCCAGGGCTGGGCATTAAGGGAGGGGAAGCCTTTTTGTTTAAAATCCTACTGAGCCTCAGGCCAGAGTTTGGAAATGATTTCTCAGGCCAGCCTTCCTGGGAAGAGACAGGCCTGGGCAGGAGGTGGCAGATGATCTAGGCTCAGGCTGGAGATGATCGGGGCCATGTGCGGGTCAGGAGAAAACCCAGGTGCAGTGAGCTTCAGCCGTTCCAGCCCCCTCAAGTTGTTCTGATCAGATCACAGCAGCAACCAGGGCCACTGAACACGCAGAGCACAGGTGGGAGAAGACGGTGTCAAAGCGAGGGCTCCTTTATGCAAGAGATTTCATCTTGCAGCCAGGACCTGCCATGCCACTCCCTAAAGTCACTAACTCTACAGTCAAGTCTGCAACCTTTGGTGTATATGGAAAGCAAACGTGTTTACGTAAAACTAGAGATTCTCAGCTGTGCCTACAAACCTGTGGGGGTGCTGGTTAAAACTGCTGACTCCATAGGTCACCCCCAGAATTACATGCACCCTGGGGAACTCTGCTGCAGGTGGAATGCAAACCACACTCTGTAAAGGGGGAACCTGGGGAGCAGGGCCTGCCCAAGTCCCTGTTGGGAAAATAGAATAGTTTAGTCAGGGCCCTCACCTCAGGTCCAGTTGGGTGTGGTTCAGCACATCCTTTGTAAGCAAATTGTGTGTGGGGGTGTGTGTGGGTGTGGAGTTAGTGCACATGCGCACCAATGTCTTTTTAGTTTTGTTGCTATTCTTATGTTCTTGAGAGAGGTAGAGAGAGAGAGAGAGAGAGAAGAGAGTAGTTTTAGTGAAGCAGGCAGGTGGGCATTTGTCTCAGGTGTCCGCCCTGCACAGCCATGCTTTCCAACCTACAGCTTCCAAGGATCGTGTTGCCGGTTACCTAGCTCATACATTTGCGTGACCCAGCCTGGCGTGTGTGGGGTCTGGTGACCCAGCCTGGCATATGAAGGGCTTGTGACCCAGTCTGTGAATGGGCTTGAGGGGTCTGTGAGCTCCAGACCCAGCCCTAGCTCAACAATCGGCCTAGTCGGTGCAGGATTACCAGAAGGTAAAGAGCCCGACAACTGGCATAGTTGAGTAGCTAGACAATTGGCATCACGAACAGGATAAGTAGCTCTGCAGTCTCCAAACCTACGAGGGATGGTATTTATTCCACCATCATCACCGCACACCCTTGGGGAAAACTGCTTTTCTTTTGGGCATCCTAAACACTCCTTTTATGGAAGACGGGGTAGTATGGGACTGGCCTTGCTTTCTACCAAAAAAATAAAAATAAAAAAATTGGAAACTAATTTTGTTTTGCTTCGGGGTGAAAAGAAGAGTAGTAACTGGACCTTTTGTTTTCTCTGTCTTGATTGTCCATTTTTGTAAGAAAGTGAACACCAAGAAAAATACAAATGGATGTAGAAAATTCTGCCTAACTCAGCAATGCCTTTGAAAGTAAATACAGCACTAGAAACAGAAAATCCCCAGGATCACACACTGTGCCTTCTCTGTGCAGGGGCCTGATGTGCAGCCGCCGCCCAAGCAGAGCATTCCCCTCCAGGGAAACAGGTGCACACACAGCACAGATCTGCTCCAAGTACACCTGTGTTTTACCCAGTCTCTGCTTTTACATCTCTCTTTTTTTTTTTTTTTTGAACAGCTTTATTGGCATACATTTTACATACCATACAATTACCCATTTAAAGTGTACAGTGGTTTGGGGAATATTACACTATTAACTTTCTAAAACTTTGGTTAGCTATATATAACATAAAATTTGCTATCTTAACCACTTTAAAGTGTATAATTCAAGCTGGCCGATTAGCTCAGTTGGTTAGAGCATGGTGTTGTAACGTTGGAGTGAGCAGGACTGAAGCCATGTTGGGACCTAAAGCTGCCTGGGCTGCAGAGGGGGGAGGATTTTTAAAAGGATAGTTTTTTTCTTGCTTCCGATCCCCTGACTTTCTTATCTCACTCGCTAAGTAGGAAAACAAGGCCAGAAGCTAATTAGTACTTTGCAAAGCTAACAGTTCTTTCTTTGAGATTTGTAGTTTTGAGAAATGATCAAGGCCAGATGACTAAAGCTGACCTTGGGCACTAGCCAAGTACACAAGCGCAAATCAAAATCTTGCAGGGTCCTGAGATAACAGTGAAGATGAGAACAGAAACCAGATGAGCCCTTGGCAAGGCCTTGTACCTGACTCACAGACACGGACAGACATGGGCCCCTCGAAGCTCACGTCTCCTGCTCTCCTGCTTTTTGAGATAGCGTGACCCCCACTTTCATAACATACGCAATTTGCTTCTGTGAAACTGCTTGCTGTGTGACAAGGTAGATTGATTAAGTTTAAATAGTGTTCAAATTGCTTAAAAAAATGTTATTGTTTAAAAATGCCCCTCAGCTCTTTAGCCCCCTTAATAGAAGTTAAAAGCTAAATATTAGCCTACACCTCGAGAAGTTTGAATTTTGTTTGCTGTTCCCCACCCAAGCTGCCCCTGACCGATTAACTGGCTTGTTTTAGCTTCTGTTATCAGCTTGCACTAGGCTTCCCCGAACCCCCTCCTCACGCCAGGAGGACATGTGTGTGTGTGTGTGTGTGTGTGACTATATGATAGCTATAAGTGTGTGACTATTTGATAATTTTAACTGTGTGGCTAATGTAAAAATGTGCCTTTTAAAAAACCCTCTAAACTTCAAGTCAGGGCTGCCCTCTTCCAAGACTTTCTTGGAGGGACAGTTGCTGGCCGACCAATAAAGACCCCCTTTTAAATTCTCAATTGGGTATTCTGGTTCCTTTTCTGTGAGGCAGCCTCACAACACTTTTCACCTCCCACATTCCATTCCCTCAACCCTTCCTTTAAAAACCTTTCAGTAAATGTAAATCTTTGAGATGGGATGGCCTACCGTCTCCTTCAACTCAATGCATCTGCTTTTCTAACACCAGCCATTTGGCTTCTAAGTTTTTTTTTTCTTTCCTTTTCAAAGGGGTGGGCAGCCGGACCTGAAGTCCAGTAACAGTAACACTGAGGTCAAGGATTCATATTGCCACACTGGCCAGCTCCCCCGCAAAAAAGGTAAAAAAATGTACAATTCAGGGTGTGGCATTGAGTATATTCGCAACATTGTACAGCCATCACCTCTGTTGCCAAACCATT
Organism: Cynocephalus volans; assembly: GCF_027409185.1. Taxonomy (NCBI): domain Eukaryota; kingdom Metazoa; phylum Chordata; class Mammalia; order Dermoptera; family Cynocephalidae; genus Cynocephalus; species Cynocephalus volans. The sequence continues at coordinate 88,306,288 of NC_084466.1, forward strand.
TTCATCGTTTCAAATAGAAACTCTATAACCATTAAACACTAACTCCCCATGTCCTCTCCCCGCAGCCCCTGGCTCCCACCTCTCTACTGTCTGTCTCTATGAATTGCCTGTTCTAGGTATCTCATATAAATGGAATCATACAGTACTTGACCTTTCGTGCCTGAATTATCTCACCGCACATAATATCTTTGAGGTTCGTACATGCAGTCTTTGTCTCAACTTCATTCCTTATTATGGTTCCATTAAAGAGAAGCTATTTCTCTACACATAACACTTCTGACACCAAATATGTGGGTTTTTCCCACACCAAACAATTCTCCAATTCTCTGCAGACACCAATGGGGTGTCCTACGGTTTCTCTCGGTTCTGACACGAATGACCCCAAGTCCACATAGGCCTCGTGCATAAAGGGCTCAGTCTCACAGGGGTTGACCGGATATGAATGGCAAGCTCCCGTGACCCCCTCCGTGGGCTTGATCATTCGCTAGAACAGCCCACAAAACTCGGGGCAACGCTTTACCTATCTTCACTGGTTTATTATAAAGGATACAACTCAGAATAGCCAAGAGGAAGGGTGTGTGGAGCTCCCACACCCTCTCCTCATGCACCTCCAGCCACTTCCATGTGTTCAGCACCCTGGAAGCTCTACAAACCCTGTCCTTTTGGGTTTTTATGGAGACTTCCTTTCCCAGGCACGATTGACTAAATCATGGCCATTGATGATCGCCTCAGCCTTCAGCCCCTCTCTCCTCCCCAGAGGTCTGCTGGTGGGGCTGAGATTTCCAACCCTCCTCCAGTGGTTGGTTCCCTTGGCAACCAGGCACCAGTCATCTCCTTAGCAGACAAAAGAACACTTAACAATTCAGAGACTACAAGGATTTTGGAGCTTTGTGCCAGGAAAGGGGAGGGGGTTGGGCACAAACCAAATATTTATGTCTCATTATGTTACAACCTTTGTATGCACAATCCATAGTTTGTTTCTCCATTCATTATAGATGGACACTTGGGTTGTTTCCACCTTTTGGTGATAGTGAATAATGCTACTATTCACATATAAGTATGTGTTTTCGGTTCCTGTTTTCCGATTCTTTTGGGTGTATATCTAGGAGTAGAATTGCTGGATCATATGGTAATTCTATGATTAACTTTTTGAGGACCATCCAAACTGTTTTCCACAGTGAGTGACTCGTTTTACTTCCACACCAACAATGTACAAGGGCTGTAGTTTTTCCACATCTTCACCAACACTTATTTTCCTTTAAAAAAATTATTATAACTATCCTAATTGGTGTGAAGTGGTACCTCATTGTAGTTTTGATTTGCATTTCCCTAATGACTAATTATGCTGAGCATCTTTTCATGTGTTTATTGGCTATTTGCATATCTTCTTTGGAAAAATGTCTATTCAAATCTTTGCCCATTTTTTAATTGGGTTGTTCATATTTTTGTTGTTGACTTGTAGCAGCTGTTATATATTCTGTATATTATAGAGCACTTATTAGACATATGATTTCCAATATTCTCTCCCTTTCTGCAGGTTGTCTTTTCATTTTCTTGATAATGTCTTCTGATGCATTTGAAATCTTTACATGTCAGTCATCAACTCAGAAATTCTCTAGCAGCACTAACTAGCCATGTCAGAGTCACTGTGAAAAGAAGAATAGGATTGAAACGGGGCCCCCCGTAAGAGTGTCTATTAGAGGTTTTTCCTTGTTTCTATATATGGCCTCCATAAACTTAAGGGTTAAGTGCAAAAGCTGAGTCTCTCTCCTGTTCTCCTGCTTTCCTAATCAACCTTTCTGAACAAAGGCATTCCAAAGAGAGACCAAGCTGATTATTAACCTATGCTCTTGCTTAGAGATGACTGTGTTAGACACATTAGTCAAGAATCTGAGTCAGGTACTTTAAAGTTACTGCCATGCTTGGCTATGATCATTGTCTCTGAGTTTTCCAGCTTGCAGATAACATCAGGGACTTGAGGTTCACCAGACCACCAGCCACAGACTCTGTGACACCAAGAACCCTGTTCATCATGAAATCCTGACCTCTGACTCGAGCCACCTGCACACCACATGATGCCCCCTTGGCTGCCTCCCTGCACATACCTGCATTCTTTCCTTCCTTTTAAAAACCCTAAACTTTAGTCCATGGGGGAGGCGGGCTGACCCCCTACTCTGCTCACTCATTTCCTGGGCAATAAACCAAATCCTTCTTCCCAGCACTATTTTTGTTTCTCTGATTGGCTCTTGGCGCCACGAGCAACCGAACTCAATCAGATCTCCTTGGCTCAGTTACAGGATCACTGAGACTTTCCCGATAAATTTTACAAGCTCCTCAGTGGATAAGAAGTCTTGGAGGAGCCCCTGACATCTCTTATTAGCCTGCTGCTATTACTGGAGATACTAGCTTTGTCCTGCCGCCAAGGCCCCGCTTGGAAGACCATTTCCAGCATCAGAATAGGAAGGGCTTTTCCCTCGCCTTGGTTACCGACAGGCCAGGCTCGACTTGCCCTCTCGCATTAAACAAATGACCTGAAAGTCCAAAAGTTAATGCCAGGACTGGAATGTTTATTCAGATTTCCGGTACTCAACTAAATGTCTAACCAAGCAAACAAGCAAAGCAAAAGGAGGAGCAGTGGAGTCCAGGTTAGCCTAGTCCCAATCAGTGGGGCCAACCTATTCCATTAACAATAAGTGATAAAAGCAGTTCTCCCCACTGTTTTCAGCATAAAGAAGAAAAGTATCAACTAGATTTAAATCAGAAAAACAAAGCATAGCTGGGAGCCCTCCAGGGTGCACCTATACAGAACAGAAGAGGGCTCAGAAAATCAGAAACAAAGCATAGCCGGGAGCCCTCCAGGGTGCACCTGTACAGAAGTGGATACAATCCAACCAAACAGAAGAGGGCTCAGAAAATCAGAGAAAGGTAAAGAGAACAAAGCATTGCCTTGTCAGAATTTAGGCCAGGGACTCCAGGAGAGATCTACCAGCAGCAGAGACATGGGAGCAAAATAGTCCCAGTGGCCACTTGCCTCTTGCAGCTAGAGTCTTCTCTGGTGCCCAAAGCTTTCCAATTTTTGCCAGTGATTAAATTAGGCTGTTGGATTCCAAAGTCATAGAAACGAACAATGTACCCAACAGTAAAGCAAGCAACACTATATTAAAAGAGGAGATAGAGATAGACTTATGCATAAGGGGGTAGCGACAGTAGAGCTAGCCCCATGAAGGGAGCTGTTCAGGGTCTTTTATAGGGAAAGGAATTAAGGGGTGGCAGGCCAGCGTCACTGGAGGTGGTCGGTTCTGTCCTTCCTGGCTGCATCACAGGCGCATGCTCAGTGGGTCCAAGATGGCAGTGGTGTTCATCATTGTCACCCCAGGAGGGTCATTGTAGCAGTCACCTTGATGCTTTGTGCACAGGTGGGAATTCCTAAAGGGGTCTTAAGGTTAACCTGTAACTTTTATTATTATGGTAAAACAAGCCTTGGGGAGGGGTTGTCAACTCAGTAAATTCTCTGTTTCCTCCCTTATCTCAGTCTATTTTGTCAGGGCAGCCCATGGGGTAATCATTTGCCCTGGGGGGGTCTCATGTCATGAGTGTTGTCCTCATGACAGAGGACAACAAAGTGTCCTCTGCAGGGAGAATGGAGTCAGTTTGGTTCACAGGCCCAGCCTTGCTCTGTTTCACTGGGTTCCCAAGACAGCTGAGGGGACCATGCGACACAGGGAGACGTTTTTCAATGTTTTTAAGTGATAATTTAAAAGAAGAAAGGTTTTTAATTCTGTATTTCTCTTATGCCATTTTTTCTCTTCCATCATGGACTCTCCATCCCACCTCGCCAGTGAGTGGCTCTTGCTGTCAGGTTTAATCCCTGCATTAAATCTATTATTTTTTCTTTTATCTACGCCACCCCGCCCCAGAAGTCTCCACTAAGAAGTTTGTAAACGACATGAAGTATTTCAACTCACTAGGAGAGACTTCGTGGCCTTGCTTCAGACTGATCATGTACTGCAAATGTATCTTGGGCACTTTCACAACACGCAGGAGACGACAGACCAACGTCCTTCTGTTGTAACCATGGGAAATAAGCAACCCGGAGCAGCTGTCGCTCCGGGTCCGCCGGCGCGGGGATGAGGCCGGGCCACGCCAGCCTGACCCGTGTCACGCCTGCGCCGCCTTCTGTGTGGTCCCCCGGCCCTTGCAGATCCTGACCCACGGTGACAAGTATCTTACACCGGGACCCACGATGCACACACGCACACGCATGTGACCACCCAGGAGCACAGCCACACACAGGCACACACACGAGGGTACTTCAGTTTGTGGAAAAACAACATTAAAAGATAACATGAATCTTTCCACGAACTGTTTGAAGGACAGGGCTGGTATAGAAAGATTTATTTTAAGGAACTGGCGTGATTATGAGGGCCAGTGAGTCCAAAGTCTGAGTTTCAGGGCAGGTGGGCAGGCTGGAGACACAGGGAAGCGCCCACGCTGTGGTTCAAATCTGAAGGTGGCCTGCGCAGAATTCCCTCCTGCAGGCCTTTGATGGATTGGACGAGGCCCATTCACGTCATGGAGGGCCATCTGCTTTCCTCAGTCTGCTGACTTAAATGTTAGTCTCAGCCAGAGCACCCTCACACTCACAGAAACGCACAGAATGATGTTGGTCCAAATACCTGGGCACGGTGGCCCAGACAAGTTGACACATAAAATGAACCATCACGACAAGTCCACCCCTTATCAACTTGGCACCCACATACATACATCTTAAACCATACTTAATTTTTGACTGAAGACTAAAATAACAAGATCACACTTCAGCCTAACACGGTACAATTGTCCTGTGTACAACCAAACACGCGCTCCTTCCCAGAAGAGGATACAAACTCCTTGAGTAATGTTGACTCTTCTCTTTGATATCCTATAACTTTAACACTATGATGAAAAGTTAACGATACTTAAATACTATGATATAAAATCTATACATCTTATGTTGCATGATAAGGTGATAAGAGAAGGAAGAAAACAAATATATTTGCTTAATATGTACTCACAAACATATTCATAACAAAATAAGGAGAAAATACTCAGGACCAGTACAGTCCCCGTTTCTGCAACTGGTCACACGGTCACCGCTGGCAGAACAATGACCTCTTCCACTCCCATTCTGTATTCTCTTGGCCCTCAGCAAGCACCTCAGCTGCTTGTACGTTTTTACCTGGCAGTTAAAAACTAATGCTTGGGGCCGTTAGTAGGTCTTCCTAGACTGGATTTTGTCGTTTTCCGCTGACTTTAATCACAGGGCCTGGTAACCCTAAGAGATGCCCTAAGGGATCTCCTGTATGCCAGCCACACTCGTCCTTACCTCCGCTGTGGAAGAACAGTACAATTTCCCCTTTGTACTCAGGGTCAGTCACCCCAGCCAGCACAGTAACTCCCTTCTTTGTTGTTTCAGAAGCATGAAGAGAGACAGCAACTTATATTGGACACTGAGTCAGAGCATATACAACCTCCTGGAGAACCTGGCCCCAGCGCTGCGGGGTATTACCACCTGGCTGACATTGTAACTGAGTCTTTAAAGGGCCATTCTGGGTTCTATCAAGCCAGCTGCTTCAGGATAGTGGAAAGCAGGGTAAGACAAACGAATTCCACTGTTAGGGGCCCACTGCCACACTTTGTAGGCTGTGAAGTGAGTGCCTACATCAGAAGCAACGCTGTGTAGAATGTCACGATGGTGAATAAGCCATTTCTTGAGTCCACAATGGTAGTTTTGGCAGAAGCATTTCATGCTGGGAAGGCAAACCCATATCCAGAGTAAGTGTCTATTCCAGTAGGGACAAAACACTGTCCCTTCCATGATGGAAATGGTCCATTGTAATCAACCTGCCACCAGGTAGCTTGCTGATCACCCTGGGGAAGATTTCATATGGGGGCTTGGGGTTGGTCTCTGCTGCTGGCAGACTGGGCATTCAGCAGTGGCCACAGCCAGGTTGGTCTTGATGCGTGGAAGTTCATGTTGCTGAGCCCATGCACAACCTCCATCCCTGCCACCATGAACACATTGTTCATGAGCCCACTGGGCAATGACAGGGCGGCTGGAGAAAGAAGCTGACTGATACACATAGAACGGTCATTCTTTTTTTTTTCTCTCCCTTTTTCTTTTTCTTTTTTAAACACACACTTTACATATTCAATCATCTTTCAAGGACAGAGAATAATTCTTCTTATAAATACATACATATGTTAATGTAGTTTACTACATGTATACATAGCCCCAAAGGTCTATATTACTTGGTGTGAGTGTAATAATAATTTATCTACGCACAACAAGTATTACTTTATTTAATTAAGTTATCATAAAGCTTTAGTTACACAGAGAATATGACAGAAAGTATGGCTTTTCAAAAATCTTTTCACAGAGCAGTCATTCTATCCACCTGATTACTAAAGCCTTCCTTTGCTGAGGTCACCCTTTGGTGAGCATTCACAGGGGACACACATATCTTGCCTATTCAGAGAAGTCTATTCATATACCTCTTCTCCAGACTTCCTTGACACCAAATTTCCAATCACGTTCCTTTCAATTCCCTGACTGTCCAGCCAAACCACTGGCCAACAGCCCAGGGACTGGTATGATTGGACATCTGGCCATTTCTCCTTCAAAGCAATGTGAACAACCAGGTACACTGCTCGGTGTTAACTGTCCCATGGGATCTAATACATTGAACCTGCACATTACTGGAGCATTTCCCACAGGACTGAACTATGTATCAGACCATTATGTAATACTTTGCTGTGTTGGGATCTTTGGTATTCTAACAATTCAGTAATTAGCCAGGCTGACTTCATCGTGGACCTAGAACACTGAATTTCTTCCCAGAAGAAACAGTATTACTATACATAAAATGGTGACATTTCAGCTCAACAGAATGGCCATCAGCCATACCTAAAACTCCATAACTACAGAAAGAAAAGTGAAAAGCCCTCAAGTAATGTCATCACTGGGCCAAGTATTTTTGCTGGCCAAAGAGGCATCATGAACTTGGTAATCACACTGTGATTGAAAATACACATAGAGAAGAAGTTTTGCTGAATTTTGTTAGATTTGAAAAACCCCAGAATGGAAATATGGGATGAGCTCGAAAACAAAGGTGTTATCACATAATGTTGTTTGCATTTGCTTTTTAAAGAATTATGTTTGTTTGATAACCTATTATGCCTAAACTAAGTGGAGGGGAATTTAAACTTTTACAAATGAAAAATCAGCGTGACAGGAAGTCAGCAAAAGTCCCTCCTACTCATAAAATTTAGGAACAAATGCCTAAAAACTATCAGAGTCAAGAAACTGACATTTTTACTTATAATTCCTAATTCATACCTTACCTACTTGCAAAAAAGCATTTGCTATGACTTAAAACATTAACAAGTAGAAGGGAAGACAGTTAACCTTCCAGGGAGGAAGATAATTCATTGCTCCACAGGGACCCTGGATCTTTAGGGACTTCTCTTCGTATTTCTAACCCAAGGACCCGAGTGAGTAAGTATTTTCCCGGTCCACTTAAGTTCTTCTTTGTTAGCCCTCCTTCCCTTCCTCGTCCTACATATTCTCCCCTGGAACTTCCCAGTAGCTGCTCACTGTCACCTCCTGAGTCGATTTCCTCAGCCCAGGCCACACTTCTGCCCCAGCCTGGATGCCTGCCAGGCTCCCCCACTATCTCCCTTCCAGCCCCCTCCCATCTCCATCCCTATCTTAGGAGTCACCACCAGCCACCCAGTTGCCTGAGACAGTCTGAGTCCGACTCCCGCCATCTGCACTTCTAATCGGTCACTGGGTGAGGTCTACACCCTTCCCCATGTTCTTGCCCACCCTCCCTCCTGGAACATCACCAGAGCCTCCCACTGGCCTCACATCCTCGGATGGATCCTTCCATCCTCCATTCTCCAGGCCCCGTCCTCAGCGCTACTCCCCAGGGATTTCCCAAAAAACCCAGAGCTGATCCCGTCACTCCTGGCTCCGAATTCTTCAGCTCCTCATTGCCAACACGATGGCACAACGTCCTCCACAAAGCATACGGTGACTTGCATGGTGCGCCCTGACTAAATGTCCAGCCTCCTTAAAGAACGAGCTGTTCCACCTAAGCAAATTTTCAAGAGAACGCTGGTTTGTCTCTAAGCGTAATAAAAATAACTGTATTCACGTTGTCAAAATATTTCTTCCCTATATTATGAGCTGTATCTTTCAAACAGAAAACTGCAGACATAACCTCACCTCTGATGGCACAGGTCACCACTGTGGGTTCCGACTCCCGGGCTGGGCTGTGGCCGAGCAAGGCCCTCGGGGTCTCTAAGGCCTGCCAGGTTCTTCACCTCCTCACGTGCTCCCAGAACGACAGCTGGCAGATCTGCTGCTTTCATCATTTCTTTTTTATTTATCAGCACACCCTCTACCTCTAATCTTCTGTCTTACTCTGTAGCTGTAATTGCTCCTGCTAAATCGCTCATCTTATTCCACATGTAATTCTAAATCGGTGGCTCCGATCTGAGCTTGGAGACATGAGAGTGCATCCTGTCGAGGCACAGCTCGCCCGCCTGCTGCTGTGCAGACGCCTGTGTGCTTGGGGGCTGAGGGGATCAGTTTATCAACTCGAACGGTGGCAGTCTACTCTTTAGACGCTTAGTGAACTGATTTAGGAATTTATCTCTGTGCCCACAAAAGAGCAAGGAACAGGACTCCAGAAACCCTGATGTATGGCCTGTGGTTTCCCTCTCAGCCCACGTTATTCCTCTGGAGAAGTTCTCCCGGCCCTGGTACTCAGGTCACCACAGCTGATGCACAGGTCAACTGCCAGTGCCGCATGGACCAAATTCCACGAGGATTGCCCCTGATCCCAAGGGATACAGAATGGGCTGGATATTAGGGATTGTATAAAGAAATCAAAATACCTCTCAGAAAAGCTAAGTAAGTATGCAGAAAATTAGTTCGGTGCTTGCAGAAATACCTGAGCGCACACAACAGCGTTTAGTTTGCTAGGTTTGTCACTACGGACATTCATCTTTTCCCCCAGGAAAGTGTATAAGAGGGAGGATCTTTCTGAACTGTTGTAATTGTAGGAAGAGGAAAGACTCACTCTGACTTAATGCATTTTGTCACCGTGCAAGTGCTCTGGCGTATGCACGTGTATATCTGTACCTCTGTCTCCTAACCTAACCCCCTTAAAGGTTTGTATTGCCCTACAGCTCCTAACACTGTGCTCTGAATGAAAGACAGGTTAAATAAATTTTTCTTAACTATTTCCCAAAATGGCCAAGTGATTAGTTATGTCTGACAAAATGAACAATTTAATGTGAAATGTCACCTTCATGGTGTTATGTATGGTAATCAGAAACATATGGGTATTTGCTTAAACATATGGTATTTGGGAAATAAAGCCTACGTCGGGGCTGCTGGAAAAAGGCTGAAGTCCTTTAGGAAGCCATGTAGTTTTGTGTGTCACATGGGTTCTGGGCCTAGAATTGGCTCAGAAGGCGTCACCCACTTACTGAGTCACACTGACACGTGCCTCTTGCAATACTTGCATTTTCCCAATGGAGGTCTTCCCCAAACCAGGTCCTTCTATTCACAGCTGTTAATGAAGAAACTTTTTAAAAATGGGGCATCAGAGGGGTGCAGAGTGTAAATAGCATGGCCTGAAGGCAGAAGACAGGAACACAGCAGCAGCTCGGGCCTGGCAATGAGAGAAGGGCTGACCTAGGGTGAGAAGGTCATGTTGGGTCTCCAGGGAGGGCAATGCGAGTCCGAGAGTCCCATGGCTGTGCGGGGGGCCGGACAGGAAGAGAGTTTCACGTAAGCAAAGAGGCTCGGTGAGAGGGGGCTAGACCCGAGGCAGAGGCGGCATGGGAGTGAGGGGCCGGCTCCCTCCCTGTGACTTGGTCCACATGGTGGCAAACGTGATCATGGAACTGATCCCAGAAGTGAGCGACCATCCCCTGCCCAGGTCCTCTGCATTCCACTGCCAGGACAGGCGCGGGGTGCTTCCATGAGGCTGTTACCCAAAGGGAGGCAGTTTCATGTTTTTCCCCAAATCTGCCAGACACATCTGCTCATAGGCACTGCTATTACATTGCGGGTGAATGCACACAGCAGAAGCCATCACTCTCCCCCACAAAAGCAGCTCCCTTCTGCATTCCAGCGTCCTCAGAGCCACGATTCCTACACCTCCTCAGGCTAGCACCCTCGGAGCCAGCTTGAACTCACGTCTCATCTTCCTCCTGTGTCCAGGACCCGACATCCCTCATCCCACCCGGCACCAAGTCCTGTTGGTTCTTCCTCTAAAATATCTCTCCCTTCTTTTCAGTCCACCAACCTCAGCTAAGCCCAGCTCACTGGACCAGCCTTCCAGATGACCACCCTGATTCCCTCTTCCCTCTGCTGTGATCCGTCCCACACGCCACTGTCCAGCTATCCTTCCTAAAGCACGACTCTTGTAGGACAGTTTCCTTGTCCAAGAACCGCACATGGTTTCATACAGCTTACTGCAAGCTCAGTGCTGACATGGGCTGCTAATGCCCTCGCAGCCTGGCCCGCACGCTTGTTTCCCAAAGTTCACCAATATAGTACACTCTGACCCTCCAGGCTGGCCCCCCTCTGTCCGCTGCAGACCCACGTCCATGATTTTGTCAAGTTCTCTTACCACCCCGAATGTCCTGCCTTTTAACCTCTCCTAGCCCATCTTTCAAGGTGAGGTCTAAGCCTTGCTCATTACCTCACGCCTGTTTTGCTCATCTGGATCCTCTGAGAGGTAGACACCAAGGTGGGATTACACATGCAAGGATTTTATTAGGGAAAATGTCTGCGGGAGAAAATGAGGCAGGAGCTGGAGGAGGTTCAGAGATCCTGAAAGTTTGACCAGAGTGAAGGAGACAGGGAAGGAAGGTCAGGTGGAAATGTCCTAGACTGCTGTTCACTCGGGCACTGGCTCAGAGCAGCCCACAGGCAGCCTGGGCCCTGGTGCAAACCCTGCTCTGGATTCTAGAGCGCAGCAGCAGGGGCCCCTGGTCAATGACACACTGGTTGGGGATCTTCAAGGCACATTGTCACGGTCACCACACCTGGTTTAATGCCTTAGGGCCGCATGCATGTGAGTTCATACTGCACCTAGAGTCAATTTTGCCTCATCTGGAACTTAATCACTTTTACCTTGATTGTTTGTTTTGTGTCCTCAAACTCCTTGAACGGGGTCGCACACCTTATACCTGTTTGATGTGCCCTCTACCATCTGGGAACACCTAATACATTGCTGTGGAGACAGGTGCTCCATAAATACCTCTAAATTCTGAGTCAAGCATTCATTGTTCACCACGAACAGGCGCTGATTAAGAGTGAGACCGCAAAGATATTTCTTTTGTGAAGGATGAGCCTTCAGATCAACAGCAGCAGGAGGAGGGACAGTATTAAAAATGGCCCTTTGGGAACAAGAGGGTCTCAGAAATGGGGAATTTCATTGTGCAAATTATGGATAAATTGAAAAAGAAGAAGGATGAGAAGGAGAAAGCAGAAGAAACCCAGCCAAGAGTGCTTCTGTGCCCCGTCACCGTGGGTCCCAGTGTCAACCTGACCCAGCTGCCACCCACTGCGGAAGGCGGCGCAGCGCTGTCACCAACCGCGTGTTGCTGCATAGAGAGATCCGCAAAAATAATTCTGTGGCAATCAGGCCGGCCAGAGGGAAGGAACACAGCTTCCCAAAGAGGCTAGATTCTAAATTTATTTTTTAAAAAGAAAATACACTAAGTTTTTTTTAAAAAGTATTGTTTTGAATAAGGTATTGACTGAGAATGTTGGAAAGCTCTGAGACACAGGAGGAGGCACAGTCCTCACGTGCACCCGGGCCTGGAGAGCTGCACCCCCTTCTGTGTCCAGCAGCGACAAAGCACGTTCTGCACGCTTTCTGTGTGTTTTCTATGATCTCGCTTCTCCCTCTCTCATTTCCACGACGCTAGAGCAAAGGCACAGACTCACAGAGGTTTTCTGAAGATTTGAAAACTGGATTTCAGAAGCCCTGCGTTTCAAAGGGAGACTTCACTTTGCTCGGATTATTTAAGTAAAACTTCCCAATTTTTCTTGCATACAGCCAAGAATTAATCATCTGATGATTACACTTTAATGGATAGATTGTTTTGACCCAACAACTTCTAAGACTTAAATAGTTTACAAAAAAACATTAGTTTCGAGATGTACCCATTTCATATATTGTTGGGTTAAATTTGCCCAAATTTTGTAGGATTTTTGCAACTATGTTCATGAAGAATGTTGGTCCATAATTTTCTTTTCTTGAAATCTGGTTTTGGCATCAGGACAATGCTGACATCGTAAAACAATTTGGACAGTGTTCCCTCCTCCTTTATTTGCTTAAAGACTTTCTTTAAGACTGGTCCTATGTCTTCCTTAAATTTATGATATGATTCATCCTTATGAATTCAATTTCTTTGACAGATATAGGGCCACTCAAATTTTCTATTTCTCTTTGTTAACATTTTTGAAAGCTATGTTTTAAGAATTATTTATGCATTTTATTTAAATTGTCGACTATATTGACATGAATTTGTTTGTAATATTGTTTTGTTATTCCTTTAGTGTGTGTACGATCTGTAATAATATCCTGTCTGTCATTCTTGCTTTTCATTCTTTCATTCAGTAGTTTGTTGTTCTGTTGTTCATTTATTTGTTCTCCTATCTTTATCATTTCCTCCCTTTTACATATTTGGATTTAATTTTCTCTTCTTTTTCCAACTTCTTAAAAGAGAAACTTAGATCCTTTATTTTAATCCTCTTTTCTTTTCTTTAACAAGTATTAAAACTCTGATTTTCCCTGTAAGCATTGTTTTAGCTGTATCTTATAAATTTTCCAATGCTATGTTTTCATTATCACTTGGCTTAAAATAGAAGTTTCTTTGTGATTTCTTTTCTTTCTTTCTTTCTTTTTTTTTTTTTTTTTTTGACTCTTGGGTTATTTAAAAGTTCATTGTTTGATTTTCAAATATTTGGGAATTTTTTTAGATATATTATTGTTACTGATTTTAAATTTAATTCCATTGTAGTCAGAGAACATATCCTGTAAGATTTCAGTCTTTTAAAAATTATTATTGAGACTTATTTCATTGCAAAACATGCAGTCTATCTTGAGGAATATCCATGCACACTTGAGAAGGCAGAATAGCCTTCCTTTGGCAGGGCTGTTCTTTATAAAAGCCGAGGACTTCAGGCGGTTGATGGCACGGTCGATATCTTCTGCATCCTCACAGATTTTTTGCCTAGTTGTTCTATCATTGACTGAGACCCATTTAAAATCTCCAACTGTGATTGTGGACTTTTCTATACCTCCCTTTAGTTATGTTGCATTTTGTTTCACGTTTTTTGAAGCTCTACTTTGAGGTATGTGCACACTTAGGACTTTTATATCTTCCTAATGAAATATCGTTACCTCTGTTAATACTCCTTGTCTTGAAGTCTTCTTTGTCTTACATTAAAATAACCAAATCAGATGCCTTGTGTTTACTGTTTTCATGATATATCTTTTTTCCTTCCTTTCCTGTCCACCTGGCTGTCTTTGTACTTAAAGTATATATTTTCTAAACAGTATCTATTTGGATATTTCTTTTTAACATCTTGACAATTGCTGCCTTCAATTAGGGTGTTTAGTTCATTTACATTAACGCAATTTTTTTACACAGTTGGGTTTAAGTCTACCATTTTATTATGTGTTTTCTGATTTCCCATCTGGTTTGTTCCTCAGTTCTTAGTTTTAATTTCTCTACTGTATTTTTTTTTAGTAGTGACTCTAGAGATTAAAATATGCATTTATTTAGAATTAGTATTGTACCATTTTACAGAAAACGTAAGAATCTTACAACAATGAAGATGCACTTACCCCCACCCTTTGTGCTATACTTATCACATATTTTACATCTACATAACACAAAAGCCCTGAATTATAGTTATTATTTTGCTGTAAACAGTTGTTTTTCAAATAAATTAAAAGAAGAAAAAAGATGCTCTTTAATCTTTGCACACGTATTTATCTTTTCTGTTGCTGTTCATTCCTTCCTGAGAATCCAAGTTTCCATCTGGTGTCATTTCGCTCTGGCCTGAAGAATTTTCTTTAGCATTTCTTGTAGAATAGGCCTGCTTATGATGAATAATATCAGCTTTTTTTTAATAAAGCCTTTATTTTACCCTCAGTTTTGAAGGACATTTTCACTGAATATAGAATTCTGGATTGGCAGGGTTTTTTCCCTCGAACATTTAAAAAATGCCATTCTACGGACATGCAGCATCCTGTGAGGAGCGTGGTTTCCATGCCAACTGCAGGGACGACTTCAAAGGGCAGCAGCGGGGGCCAGCGGTCACCCACATCCCTGGAGAAACGCGTGCAAAGTGCATTCTCAATGGGCCACACACCTCAGTGAATTCTTCATTTTAGATACTGCATTTTCCAGTTCTATGTTTTTCCTTTTAAAGACACTTTTCCATATATGAACTTTAAGTTCTTGTCTGCTTATTCCAACATCTGGATCATCTTGAGGTCTGTTTCTATTAACTGCTGTTTTTCTTGATTATTAGTCACAGTTTTCTACTTTTCACGTGTCTAGGAATTTTATGTTTGACGTTGTGAATGATATTTTGTAGGGAGTGTGAATTATGTCATCTTTTATTAAAGGGTGTTGAGAGGATTGTTCTGGCAGCAGATCTTTTTGGTCCTGTCAGGTGTGGTTTTCTTCTTTGTTAGGGTGGGTCTGTTTTGGCTCTGAACTTAATTATAGGGTGTTTCTTTGGCTCTAGGATGTAGTCTTTGTCCCGAGGCATGACTGTGCTGGGGTCTCAACTGAACACACGACGTGCTCAGTTAGGCACCTGCACTCTGGCTGGGGCAGAGCTCCCACATTGCCAGCACCGCACACCCTCTAATATTATTGTTTCTGTCTCAGCTCCAAAGCAAGGATCTTTGCTAGGCTTGTGGCGTCTCATGCTGCACACACCAGCCGCCAGCCAGGAGACACAGTGAATCTCCACACAGACTGGGGCATCCACCCCATTATTTTAGCCCCCTGTTCTCTGCCCTGCCCACCCATTCCAGCCACCTCATCTGCCCCCAACTCCAATTTCTGCCTGTTCACCTCAGTGAGACCACCATCCACTTGGACTTCCTTCCAACACTGCAGAAGAAAAGCCCCTCCACAGGAAGCTGAGGCACTGAGGGCCAGCTCAGTGTTCCTTTGCTTCGGGTCATGGTCCTACACTGATGGTTGCTACTTCATACAGTCTGGCCAGTTTTATAGTCGCCTTTGGCAGGATATCCTGCACATGGCCAATTACTCTGCCATGGCCAAAAATGGAAGCACAATTCCCCATCTTTAAAATGTTTTATTTGGAAAAAAATACATTCTGGGAGCTGGGACAATTTTTTACTGATGAACACAAAACTTTGTAGTGCAACAGTGGTTACCTGTTTCAAAACATAAACCTCAAATATCTCTGGTTTCTTGCCTCTATCAATCACTGAGTTATCATGACGGTTGTCGTTTAAGCAATTTATAATGTTACATTATATTCTTTGCAGTACATTCTTGAAATTGCACAAGCTTTTTCTTATGGAAAAACTCATGTACATATATGAGTAGAGTAAAATAAACCCCCATGTTTCCATCAATTACTTTAACAATTTTCAGCTTATGAACAATCATCTATTCTCTGCACCCACAACACTTCTCCCCAGATTATTCTCAGGCAAGTTCCAAACATCATAGTACTTTATCTATACACACTTCTAAACACACAGACTCCCCTTTTAAATAAAAACACCATATCACCTCACTTTAATATTTTTCAACATCACTAAATATCTAGTGAGTGTTTACATTTCCCTAACTGTACTATAATTTTAAACATTTTATTTATTTGAGAAAGGATCAAATAAGGCCCACCTACTGTGATTTGCTAATATGCTTCTGAAGTCTCTCTTAATCTATAGCTTCCTTCCAGCTTTTCTTCTGGACTTTTTCCTTTCAACCTTCAGCACTTCCCATAGTAGGTATTTTGCTGATTGCTACCCCAATTGTATACCTGTGGTGTCATTTAACATGTCCCTCTGTTATCTGTATTTTCTGTTAACTGGTATTAGATCTGGAAACTCAGTTGGATTCAGTCCACGCTATTCATCAAGGTTATCTCACAAGCATGTTGTTCTGTCTGGTGCGCAAGGCCAAACGCCGGGCTCTCTGCATAGGAAAGGCAGGACACGTGCTTGACTCTTTCTCTTTATTTGTCAGTTGCAAAATAATGAATTGGTTTGCTATAGTTGCTATAGTTGCAGTGTCACTACGAATTGATGGTTAAACCTGTGTGGCAAGTGCCAATCTGCTGCAGCGAGTGTCCTTACTGAACCTCCCACTGTGCCATCTTTGACCAGTGGGGGTCTCGCCTGCTGATTCCCGAGTCCTTCTGACGCAGCCCTAGCTGTCTTGAATGGCTTCCTTGCTCTCCAGAGTGACAAGATGTGGAAGGCCCCTCTCCACGCACCCTGCCCAGCCCTGGGGTGAGCCAATTCTCTGGGAAGCCCTGCTTCCTTTTGTTAGGAAATGCTATTAGGAGCTGCTACACAAGCGGCCTGTATACCGAGAGGCCTTGCTTCTGCTGCGTTGATCATCGTTGGTAGTTAGGGCTTATCAGCGGACAGACCTAGGGTCTCTCTTTAGGATACAATATGTTATGAGTTCATCCTGGTACTTTCTGCTCACTCAGGACGGTGGTGTTTTTACTTAGCCTCATCAGTCTTGGTGCACATACCCTTCCTCCACAGAAAAATCCCGGTTCTCAACAACCAAAGTGATTGCTTATTTGCTTCGTCTCACCTCGCACGTGTGCAACCGTCTCGGAACCAACACCAACATTAACACACACACTATAATTACTGAAAACACAAGTCTTCTTTGCTGTTTTTGTTAGTTTGTGTTTTTGAAGTTCATATTACCCTTGGTTAAATCCTGTAGTCAAATTACTGTGGTGTAGTATTGCTTGCAATAGTTCTCGGTGTGGTTATGCCAACACCTGAATACTTAGGTTCATTTGTTTCTTTTTCTTTTCCATTTTTAGGGATTGCTTTTAAACATTTAAATTTTATTTTATAATTAAGTAAAATATTTTATGTTTCCAACATTCAATCAAGAAAAGAAGGCATATTCAAGGAAACACAGCTCTTCCCTCTATCCCCACAGAGGTGGTCATCTTCAGACTTTCATGGTTTATCTGGCATCGTGTATGTGTGATATACACATATATATTCACATACCTTCCCTTTTGTAGATAAATAATAGCATTTCCTATATACGCTTTGCTACCTTGCCTTTTTCACTTACTGTATCTTAGAGAGCCCTTCACAGTAATATGTTATATGTATATCTGTATGTATATATGTTTATTTGTATTTGTGTGTTTATATGTATATATATTTAAGTTTATAGTTTTTCTTCCAAAGAACGTGAGTGGAACTATGAATCGATGGGTAAGCCTGTGTGGCATGTGTCAGTCTGCTGCAGTGAGTGTCCTTATCGAACCTCCCATTGTGCCATCCTTGACTAGTGGGGGTCTCACCTGCTGATTCCCGAGTCCTTCTGACACAGCCCTAAACGTCTTGGTTTGAATTGCTTCATAAGCATTGTATTCAAATTCTACTATTATTTACCATTTGAAGAAATGAATAAATTCCTTCGATTTAGTGCAATTAAAAATTAAATCATTTGGTTGGATGTAATACTTCATTTCGTAATTGAGAGACATCTAGAATATCTAGAAGGTTGCCTGACCTTTGTCTGCCTCTGTTTCCTGACCTGTAAAGGAAGGAAGGTGGACGTGTGATCTCCTGGTCTAGCTAAGATGCCTCCCTGTCACACATTCTCATATTACCCTGTTCTTTTCTTTCAGCCCATCTTTCAGAATTATAATCAAGTGATCAGTTTCATAAAATCTGCCTTATCCACTGGATGGTGAGCATCAGGAAGTGAGGGGCGTGTCTGTCATGTCCCCCACAAATTCAGTTCCTAGCACAGTACCTGGCATCTGTAGATTAAAAATGGTTGTTGAGTGAATGAATGAGTGAACAGGGCTCTGAAACTTGAGGTGAGAGGCATTTAGAGTAAGCAGTTGTCTATATAGCTATTATTAGCAGCGGTATAGGTTAAGAAAGATTGAAAAAAAATCAGGCAACATCCCTAAAGAAAGTTTACCCACGTGCTGTTTTCTATTTCTTGCTGGAAATCTGCATTCAGGTGGTGACACTGCACAGTGATGGCCACCTCTGCTGCGTGTGCTCTCTCCCATCACTGCTGTGAGACAGACTGCAGGCCGGGGGCTGCACTGCAGACAGACTGCACAGCTAGGGACCAAACTGCTTCTAAGCATTATTTTAAGAATATTAATATATTTTGAAGTCTTATAATCAAGGATGTTCTCTGCCATGAAGCTCATCAAAAAGACTAGAAAAAGCCCCTAATGTTAAAAGTCACATTGTGGGGCAGGCCCCAGCAAGACCTCCCACACGCAACATATGTCCTCTAAAAAACAGTGGGGATCGATGTTCTCCAGAACAACTACCAGTGTTAAATGCGTGTCTTTTAATTTGCTTCTCCCCAGCATCCTGCCCACCCAGATATGGTAGGATCCTTCTTTAATTCCATTTGATGCATCAAATATAAAGAGAATCGATGAGAAAATGTGGGATAAGAAGACAAAAGAGCAACCAAACCTGACAGGCAGGAGAGACCCACATTTTGTGCTTGAAATAATTACAGCCTGGCCAAGGCCTTGAGGAAAATCTGTTTAACTACACTGGAAACGCCCTTCTCTTTTGTGTCTCTTGAGCCTTAAACAAGCAGGCAAGAGGGATGGGTGGTAAAGACATACATCCTTATTTGGAAATCACCCTGTTGTCATAGGGGACAGCTTAGTGCTGGAGAAAGAACATGAACTTTGGAGCCGGTCAGATCTGAGCTCAAAGACTGGCTGTACCTAGCAGTTGGGACTTAGGCTGGAAACTCTGAGCCTCAGTTTCCTCATCTATAATAAAAGGGTAACCACCTATTCTGCATGGTTATTCTGAGGATTTGAGTGTAAAGCCTGGAACAGAATCTGGTTCATGCTTGGTGTGCAACATGTGATACTTCTAGGATTTCATTTTGTCTCTGGGATCATGGCCTTTTTAACCTGTTTTAAAATTGGGTTTACTGTGGGGTAAACCAGAAGAGAGGTGCCCACTCCCACCACCTTTTCTCTAATGAGGAGCTGGCAGCCTCTATCATACACCCCAAGGGAAGTTTGCAAGATAGTTTCCAATGGCACAGGCCAGAGTGGGCACAAAACCTCCGTTTGGCAGAATGAGGTGCCAGGAAGGGCACGGCGGCCTGGCTCTCTACTCCCACTGGTTCTACGACTTTGGAAGCATCATTTATCCTCTCTTGAGCCTCATTTCTCTGGCCTATAAGTCGGCGTAATACTCACCCCGCCTGTGTCACGGAGCTGTGGCCAGGCCCAGGTGAGAGGCCCCGGAGACCCCCTCTGCACCCGCAGGGCGCCCCAAGTGCAGGCGGGATTCGCCTCTGCCGAGGCCCTGTCCTCCGCCCACCGGTCCTGACAGTCATCAGCGCCGCTGGTCGCCGGCTCCCCGGGGGTGCGCCTGCAAACCTCCCCGCGTCCTCCCCGTGGGACCGCGCCCGGGGTCACCCACAGGGACCGGCTCACATGTCCATTGTGTCCGGGGCCGCTGCAGCAGGTGAGCAGCGCCGGGCCGGCGAGTCAGGGGCTCCGGGCACACGAGCGACAGGACCTGTCCCCCTCCCACGTCACCCGAGTGGCTCGCGGCGGCCTGCCCACCCCCGTCACGGCTCCTGCCCCGGGAGACGAGCGGAAGCGCCGCCACCGTGGCTGACGTCGAGCCACCGACACGCCGGCCAGGGAAGGGCCGTGACTCCTCCAGGGCGAGCGCGGCACCTGCCACGGCCCGCGTGTCCCGACGCTGCCACCTCCACGCGGCGGTGCTGAGCGCCGGGAGGGGACGTTCGTGTCGCCA
This sequence comes from Cynocephalus volans, assembly GCF_027409185.1. Lineage (NCBI taxonomy): Eukaryota > Metazoa > Chordata > Mammalia > Dermoptera > Cynocephalidae > Cynocephalus > Cynocephalus volans. Next base: position 88,326,402 of record NC_084466.1, read on the forward strand.
CCACTCCTAGGACGCTCCGTGCAGCCTCGTCTCTCACTTATTTGATCTGCAGTAGGAGCTAAACAATATGTACTCATTTATATGAATAATCCTTCGACTAAAGAAACTCTTCTGAGGCTGCCTATGTAGTGTTCCTTTTTATAAGTCGTGAGGCTGGAGCCTAAACTAAGCTGAGCTTCACAGTATTTCAGTTCTGGCGTCTTAGTTGTTTAATCATCAATATCTGTTACATCAATCATAGGAAGAGTTTAGATACAGAAGAGAGATTGCTCACACTATACACATAAATACATATATGTATGTGCGTGTGTATATACATACATATACATATATATATATATATATTTTTTTTTTTTTTTAAGTAGTAGGGTTTGCATTAAAAAAGAAATTACCAAGACGTGGAATCAATCTAAGTGTCCATCAACAAATGAATGGATAAAAAAAATGTGGTATATCTACAGAACGGAATACTACTCAGCTGTAGAAAAGAATGAAATCCTGTTATTTGCACCAACATGGATGAGCCTGGAAAATACCATATGAAGTGAAATAAGTCAGACACAGAAAGGTAAATACCACATGTTCTCATTCGTAGGTGGGAGCTAAAAAAAGTTGACCTTAGAGAAGTAGAGAGTAGAATTGCGGTTACCAGAGGCTGGGAAGAGCACGACGGAGGCAGGAGAGGGAGAGGGTGGTTACTGGACACAAAATCACGGCTGAATGGGACAAGAAAGTTCCAGTGGTGCGCAGCAGTGCTGGGCATCTGTAACTGACAATACCTTATTGTATGTTCTGAATTGTTTAGAAGAGAGGAGCCCAAATGCCCTCATCACAAAGAAATCATACATTTTTGTGATGATGCATATGCTAATCACCCTGATTGGATCATCGTACATCATATACGTGTATTGAAATATAATTCTATACTCCATAAATATGCACACGTCAATTAAAATTAAAAAATAAGTAAATAATTTCTTACAGGGAAAAAAAGAAATGAGTTATAGTCAGTCATTTCCCTTCTAGATGGCCCTGTTGACCACTAGGCTCAGATAGCTCTTCTGGGACATTTATTGTGTCATTCTTAATTCTTTATACTTTATTTTCAAAACAGAAAAACCAGTCACCAGCAACGGGAAGGAATGAACTGACCGCGCCCTGCCACAGCCACGGTCGTGCGCTACCACCAGGCTGCGAGGTCTGGCCCCATCTGCAGGGTCTGCCCGGTTAGTCCCGCTTGTTACTCAGCATCACCAGCTTTCCTTCTTCTCACGGTATTAAAGCACTAGTGGAAATATGGCAGGTCGAACATACATTTTTTATCTTTGCTCTTCCCCAAACCCCATTAAAATGACCACAGAATTACTTTTCTAAGTGGAGAAATCTCCACCAATAGAAACCAGGTGAAAAGACAATAGCAGATGAGAGGTCAACAAAATGCGGAACATGGAAAGCCAGCGGGTGAGTGGGGCTGTCTTCGCAGAGCGGCGACGCTGCAGCTTCCCTGCGGCCTGTCAGACCAGCCCTGGCATGCTGCAGAGCCCTGGCGAGGGTCGGGAGCCTCTGCAGTAGGGCTGAAAAGGGGACAAGCTGGAAGTCTGCTTGAGGAGCCGTAGATCCCGGCAATCACGTGGGACACTGCCCTCCCCTTCTGAAGGAGACAGTAGCTAATCCTCCGGTGAGGTTGAATTTGAGAGGCTCTGGACTTGGGGACACCAGTCATAGTTGAGGACAGGGTACAACAGTCCTGAAAACAGGGGACTCAAGCGAATGTCTACCTGCTGAATGGTGAGGAGACCAGTCCTCTAATGAAGTGGCAAGCACCCACCTGCTATGGTTTGAATGTCCCCCAGATTCACTGAAGCTTGATCCCCACTGCAGCAGTGTCAAGAGAGTGGGAGATCAGATCACGGTATTTGAAAGGTGGGGCGTTTGGGAAGTGATTGGATCGTGAGGACTCTGTTCTCATGAATGGAGTGATCCATTCACGGATTAACAGGTTAATGGCATAATGAGTTATCAGGGGGTAGACGGGGCTTTATAAGGAGAGGAAGAATCCTGTGGATGCGCTCTTGCTCAGCCCTCACCGTGTGATAGCCCACATCACGTGGGACTCTGTAGAGTCCCCAGCAAGAACAAGGCCCTCACCAGATCGGTACCCTGGACTTTGGACTACCCAGCCTCCAAAACTGTAAGAAATAAATTGTTTATTTATAAATTACCTAGTTTCAGGTTATGAGCAACAGAAAACAGACTAGTATAGCACCCACTCTGCAGGGAGGTCCACCTATCAAAGCCCCACTCCCGCACACAGAGATTCCAATGAACTTTCTGCTATTTTACTCTTAAATATTAATAGTCAGGGCTGGCCAGTTAGCTCACTTGGTTAGAATGCAGTGTTATAACACCAAGGTCAAGGGTTTGGATCCCCTTACTTGCCAGTCTCCAAAAAAAAAAAAGTCAACTAGATCCTTGAGGATCTTTCTTTTCTTTATAAAAAGAAAAGGTAAAAAAACAAACTGAACAAAAGAACTCAGAGGAAAGAAACAGTTTAGGGAGCAGGAAAAAAATCTTCTCCCCAAATCTCCCACTATAATTAATATCCTCAGAGAGATTAGATGATCACATTCATTTTATGAAAATAGAACATTAACACAACAAGATAGAACTCTGGGAAATTAAAAGCATGACAGCAGAAATTTACAAAATAAACAGAGGAGTGATGTCACAGACATGGCAGAGCGGGGCACTTAAAGAAGTGGTCCCTCTGCTGAAAAAACCATAAGCTGGCAAAGACTGACACAATCAACTTTTTTGGAACTCTGGAATCTAATCTGGACTTTACAGCAACCAAGGCCCTGCAAAATGAAACAAGGCAGCTAAGCAGTAACAGCGCATCATGACATGTTGCCTGCCTGACCACTGCCCATTCCCTGGCAAGGGGCAGTGGCAGCTGTGAGGATGGAGTCTACATTCCTGGTGCCAGGAGGCCAGTACAGCCCTCTGGTGGGTCTGTGGGCCCTGCATTAGCAGGGGTGAAGGCTAAAGCAAAGTCTGAAGCAGCTGGCTTAGCACTGCAGGGGTGCCCCAGCTCAGAGTCAAACTGCAAACACTGGGGAAAGGACTTTTTCTTCTCTCTTTTGGATCCAGGCCTTTAAGAAAATTTCTTTCAGGTTATATATCCACAAGATAGAGAGAAATAGAGATAGAGATAGAGATAGAGATGTGAGAGAGAGAGAGAGAGAGAGTGAGAGTTAGAAGATAAAGTTGAACAACTCTCCCAGAAAGCAGAACGAAAAAGGCAAAAGAGATGAAATATAGGAGAAAATATATTTTTTAAAATTTAATAATTAATTCAGGAGTTCCAAAATTAGACTAACAAGAGTTCGAGGAAGAGCAGACTTAGGAAAAAATGGAGGTGAGAAAATTGTCCCAATGAATGAAAACGGACTGCCACCATGAAAAATAATGGTGAAACTTCAGAACATCACTGTTCCAGAGAAGATCCTAAATGCTTTTAGAGAGGACAAATGAGGTCCGATACAGAAGCTAAGGAATCAGAATGGTATTGGAGGAAGTGACTCTGCCTAGGACGTAGAAAGCAGCACAGATTCTAGCCCACTCTGACAATGAGAAAAGAAACTTTTCTTGAGCCCATGAGAGTACTGAGATCACAAGGTAATAAAGTAAACTAAATTCCAAAGAAGCACCAGCCCTTCCAAGGAGAGATGGGCAGAGACATGGTCACCTTTGGCAGAGCAGAGAAAGAGAGGTTGCTGCCAATCAGGTAAGAAGAAATCAGCAAAATTTTAGCACATTTTTAAAGGCCAAGTGTGGACAAGCTCATCAGTATTGACTCCAGACAGAATGGGAGTTTGCACAGACTTGCAAGCTCATTTCCACAGGCTTCTGCCAGGACAGTGCTCATGAGCAGACAGAGGACAGTGCAGAAGACCAGGGAGACCCTCCCCGGTAGCACAGGAAGCCATCAGCAGCTGCTGGAGAACAAGCACCCCCTCCCGCTGCCTCAAATCCTTCCCCACCAAGAAGCAAAAGCTGCCGGGGAGAGGCAGCAAGCCCTCCTGCCCATTACTTTTGGGGACGGACCCATCTCCTTCAAGGGGAGAGGTAGGATCGCTTCTCCCAGGACATAGGCAATGATCCACTGCTGCTGGGCAAAGGTAGAACAAAACCCTACCCCACTGGGGAATGGGGAGAAAATGTTTGGGGTCCAGGATCCTACATTTATACCAAGACAGAGTCTGCAACTGATGAGGAAGGGGCAGAGAACTCCCACCCAAATCCAAATACAGACGCAGGCAGTTTAATTGCCAAGGGGAAGAGGGGCAGGAGTGCCCCAAATCCCCATCTCTGAGGCCCAGTGCACAGGACCTGCCCAGGACAACAGAGAGCACGTTCACTCCTCCCACCCCAAGCCTAGCACTGAGTAACAAACAAGAGCAATGTTCTGCTGGGGGGAGGGTCAAGGGCATGGAGAGAGACCCCCCTCTGTGGTGCAGTAATAGAGTGGCTGAAAGTTGAAAGGGGAGCAAGAAAACCAAGGAAACCCTTCTGGCTCCTGAGTCCCCTCTCTAAGCACAAGGTGCAACAGCAGCCTCAAATATAGAGGTATTTGAGGTCCACAATGCACTGAAGGTAATGATAGCAACAGCACCCAAGCCCAGTAGCTACCATAGAATATTATGATTCGCCTGTTAAAAGATCTAATAGAAAAGGTGGACAACATGCATGAACAGATGAGGAGTTTCAGTAGAGAGATGGAAACTATAAGAAAGAATCAAATGGAAAAACTAGAAATTAAAAAAAAAACATGATAGCAAACCCTTCAATGGAGGAATCACTAGACTGCACAGAAGCAGAGGAAAGAATCTGTGAACTTGATGAGAGGTAAATATTAGACTTCTCAACAGGCAAGTTACAATTGAGAAGATAATGATTATTGCCTCAAATCACCAATCAAGAGAGAATTTAGAAACATTTTTATACGTGAAGTGTCTTAGAAAAGGTATCTTCACTGCACCTTTTCTCAGGAACTTCCTGAAGTATATTCTCCACCCAAACGAGAGAGTAAACAAAGAGAGAAGATGACGTAGGGTCTCGAATAAGGGTGTCCAGTAAACGTAAGAGGCAAAGGAAGCTTGCAGGATGACAGTGGTGGGCATTTGGCTGTGCAGTAGACCTAGAGGTAAGAAAAGGACAGGGAGGCTTTAGGACGTATATTGCCAGGAAAAAAAAAATGGAATTGATGGCTTATCTGAAGTATTTTACCACTGAGAGGAGTTTTATGGTCTGTCTGAATGTCTGGGCTGAATTAGTGAAAAGTACATTTAAAAACTAAGCCAGCAAGCAAATAAAAAAAGACAATTGTTATTCCAGGAAAAAAACTTAAATGCCATTAAAAAAAAAAAAAAAACGAAGCAGATATTAGAGCGACGTAGCTGCAAGCTGAGGAACATCAAGGATCAGCGGCCGCCTCTGGAAGAATCTCAGAGGGGTCACGACCCTACCTACACCTTGATCTCAGACCTCTGGCCTCCAGATTGTGAGAGAATAAAGTCCTGTTGTTTTAAGCCACCCAGTACGTGGTGCTTTGTTACAGTAACCTGGGGACATCCATCTGACCAGCTGATCCCAACAGCCTCGCCTCTTCAGCTTCAGCCACCTCCACCTTCTCTCTGTCAGCAGAGCCACCCTTGTACTGTGTCACCACACAGATTGTTGAAAACCCTCTGCTGCAGAAAGTGCTACATCACGATTAAATGCACTGTAAATCATACACCGGCTGGGCCCTTCCAGCTTTAAAGGAACCCTCTTTTCTTCATCCCCACTTAATTCTTGGTCACATGCTCCACAGAACTGACCTAAACAAACTTTCCCCATTTTTCTGGAGCCCTCAATCATGACCACACCTTCAGGGTTCTCAGATGCCCCTGACCACATAGCGGCCACTGTCACTGGCTTGCTCTCCTGTGGCCCACATCTATCCTCTCTCTGCTCAAACAGGACTCCTCCCAGAACTGAGTCAGGAGCAGAAGCTAGACATGGTACAGTTGGAAGTTTCCCAGAATATTTTTTATTAAGGAAAATTTCCCTTTTCAGCTACTACCAGTGCACTGAATTTACCTCAAGAGCTAGGAAGCTAATTGGCCCAAACAGCCACACTGCCAGTGCACCCGGCCAGCTGCCTCACCAGCTGACCTCCGCCTCACTCCGTCAGCCACCCACCAGCTGTGTCACATCTTGATCTTGTCATGGCCTCATCTGTCCCGCCTCCAGGATCTCCCCGTCAGGAAGTCAGGAAGGGCCTCTCCTGGTGGAGCCTCCTGCCTTCCACCCTCCCCCACGCTCACACCCCTGGAACCTGCTCTCCTCCTCTCCTTGCTCCTGTGTCTGGTCCTTAACCTCTGCCTCTGCTCCTACTCCCTTGTCATCTTCCTTTGAAGTGATCATCTGCCTCCCTTCTCACTCAAGATTAGACACTGTGGCTCAGAGACACTATGAGTTCATCATAATTGCATTTAATGATAGTAGCAATGAGTTGAACTTGACTTTGGAATTCAGGCGATGCTGTTTCTGTTCTTCAGGAGGCTCACACTTTTGTGCTACATAATGAACACTATAAATAAGTGAAAATGAACAGTATAAATAAGAGAAAAGATTTTTAGTAACTATCACGATTATCCATGAAAAAGGGTTTTCACTACAAAGGGCTCTGAAAGGAAGCCTAGTGGTTAGCAGAGGAGTTTTGGGAGTTGGCTGAAGACCACAGACCCCTGACAAACCTCCAGGGAACCATCCGAACAAATGGCAATTTCCAGAACTTCTCTGAAATTCAAGAAAGCGGGGTGAAAGTGGATTCCGACAGTGGAAAGGATCAAATGCTGAAGAAAAATATTGGATTAAAGAATGCCCCAGAGGAAATGAGTCTGGGAGGAGCCAACATGTCAGGGATGGGCAAGGACTGCATTTGCACGAGGTCTGAGGCCCCAGTGCTCACGTTTCCTTTGTTACGCTCTTACTTTGTTAAGCACTTCAAATTGGAAACAAATAAAAGCAGAAGTGACTAAAGTTGAGCTCAGGGGTCTGCAGCCCCATTACCCAGTCCCACTGATTCTAGAGGTGATTCCAAAGCCCCTCTTTAGAATCATAGAGATGGGAGATAGTTCGAAAACCACTGGTGCGGGAAATTCAGCCTCTCCTAACCTAGCCCCCACTGGCTGCTACCATAACTGGCCACCAGGTATGAAAATTTATTTAAATGTTTGTACTGAACTACCTGAATATGTGTGCAGAGTTACCATATTTAATAAATAATTAAATCTGGCACATATTTTTATTTGTGATTTTTTTTCTAGGAAACCTTGTTAAATTCTTTATTTCACAAGTTATCACCCAGGCACCCAAGTCTGGGAGTGTCAGTGTCACCCTCTTTAGTATCTCTCTCAATTATTTTTCTACTCATTAAATATTTGATAAATAATAACTAATTGCATATGTGTGTATATATATATATATATATGTACATATAGGCAATTGGGAAAGGAATTTAAATAGGGGATAATCTCTGCCCCCAAGAGATGTGGTGTCTACTGGATGAGATTATAGCATGACATGTATGAAAAGTGCTAGATTAGAAGCATGCACAGGAGATTACAGGAGCCCGGAGAAAGGACATCTACATTAGCCTAATGGAAGCGAGCAGAGGTCCAGGGACACTTTTCCAGAGAGAGGCCAGTTTGTGCTGTGAAGGATAAACAGGATTAAGCTCAAGTCAAATGATTTGTTAGAGAGATGGGCAAAGTCCAGATTGTGGAAAACTTCGTGCTTTATCCTTTTGCATTTATATGACCTTCTCCAACAGGCAAAACTACAGTAATAAAGAACAGGGGGGTGACTGCCGGGGCTAGGGCTGATGTGGCTACAATGGGATACCACATGGGAGTGTGTAAGGTGACAAACCATCTGCATCCTGCCTGTGGTGGCTACACATGGTGATTTAGGTCCTAAAATTCATAGAACCAAAAAGTCAAATTGACTGTATGATCACTTTCAAAATGTTTTTAAATTTAAATGACTCAAAAATATACAATTCCTTCTCAGAAATCATAACTGGTCCAAAGTCAACCATTGAACACATTGGGGAAGAAAACAAATAAAAGTTTTCATAGTATTTTTTGGCTAGCTATTTGTCAGATTTTTTAGCTATTCATTTTATCACAAGTTTGTAAAATATTGCCACATTTAGTATTCACATTCCTTTTTAATTGGTCCCACAATAATGATGTATTAGAAAGTTTGACTTCCATTTTAAAATAAAACTAATTGGTAAATTTTTATATTTTTAGAGTCTATATTGTTTTGCAAAATAATATTATAAAATGTATAGATTTTTAAAGGAATAGTTATGAACATTTAAAATTTCCTGTAATTGGGGCCGGCCCATGGCTCACTCGGGAGAGTGTGGTGCTGATAACACCAAGGCCATGGGTTCAGATCCCATATAGGGATGGCCAGTTTGCTCACTTGGGAGAGCGTGGTGCTGACAACACCAAGTCAAGGGTTAAGATCCCCTTGCCGGTCATCTTTAAAAAAATAAAAAATAAAAAATATAATTTCCTGTAATTGTTAGAGTTATTTGTTAGTTAAATTCAAGTTTAACTTTCAAATGTATCTTATGCTGAATTTTTTTTATTTTAAAATTTAATTGCACATATTTGTGGGGTACAATGTGTTGTTTGAATACATGCCTATAGTGTACAATGACTCAGTTAGGGTAGATAGCATATCCATCCTCTGAGCATTTATCATTTCTTTGTAATGCTTATGGTCAAGATCCTACTTTCTAGCTATTTAGAATTACACGATATAGTTATGCGGAATATTTTTAAGGAACCATTTTACAGTTATGAAAAATTATTTGGGCTTCTTAATGCCAGTAACAAATATTTCCAGTTGCATTTTTCAAAGATAATATTTACAATAGTATACAAAATATCAAATAGTCAATTCTCATTATTTGCAGTAGTTATGTTCTATAAAGTCACTGCAAACTCTGAATTAGCACATAGTGAACCATTGCTCCTGGGGGAAGTAAAATTTTAGGTTCCTGAAAACCTCTGTTCACAATATTTTCATCAATCAATACATAACCTTGTTTTCTGCGTGTTTCTGTTTAAAGACACCTAATTTAACATATATTGTTGATTCACTGACACTAAACTCACAGAGCTTCTGTAACACATGTATTTTCTCTGTAAGGCACATCACAGCCTCCTTATGCCAGCAGCACTAGATAGCACCTCAGCACCACACTGGGGACATTTTGAATGACAAAAATACCCTCCTCCAAATAAAAAAACCAAAAATGTGAAAAACACAGGACTAAGTAGACCACATAAAGGGCTCCTATTTACAGTACAAGAGCTGAAACGAGAAGGCAGCACGCGCCTTGTCTGACCTCAGCTGACAGTACATATATTCAACGACTCAAATTTTTTAACGCTCTGCATATGTCTGCAAATGAGCACGAAAGCACCACAAGTATCGACTTTGCAGTTACAGATACAGACACTATACAACATTACTGAGGGAAAGTGAAGGGAAAAATCCAAAGATAGAGGAGGATGCACCATGTTCTTGATCAGAGAATTCAATATCAGAAAAATGATAATTTTCCCCAAAGTAACCCAATGTAGTCCCAATACAAATCCCAATAAAATTTTTCATGGAAATTGAAAAGCTGATTCTCAGATGTATGTGGACAGGGGACGGAGGGAATGCGGAGATGTCGGTCAAAGACATCTAATGTCAGCCTGCAGACCTACTGTGCAGCATGGTGACTGTAGTCCATGATTGTGTACTGTATGCTTGACATTTGCTACAAGACTAGCAAGTATTGATAGGACATGCTGCAAAAGGTGACGGGTATGTTAATTAGGCATCATTGTGGTAATCATTTTGTCATATATACATATCTCAAACATCAAATCGTAAACCTTGAATATATGCAACTTTTGTTTGTCATACCTCAATAAAGCTGACAAATGTGTGTGGAAATGCAAAGGGCCAAGAATAACGAAGACGTTCTTGCAGAAGACTAACCTGGGAGAACTTGCTCTACCAGGTATGGTATTGGCACAGGGTAGGTAAATTGCTCAATAGGATAAAATACAGCCAGAAAGAGATCAGTGCTTATACGGATGCTGGATTTATGAATAAGATGGTATCACAAACTAAAAATTTTTATTTTTAAAAAATCGCAATCAATCAATTAACTATCCATATGGAAAAAAGGAACACTGACCCTTACTTCTCGCCTTTATCAAAAATCATTCTAGGAAAATCATAGTTCCTCTGCAGCTGTGACCTGTGAAACCAGACAAGTTATATGCTTCCAAAATACAATGGTGAGATAAGCATAGGGCAGACACTCCTATTCCAAAGGAAAGAGATCAGGAAGAAGAAAGAACTGATGGGTGTCCCCTGGGGTGGCAGCCCTACTCTCTGGGCCACTAACGTGGTAGCCTCATCCCCTCGGCCCCAGGCAGCATCTGCCCTGATGCCCTGTAGCTGTGCACCTTTGGGTTGCATCCTTGTCTGTACATACGTTATGTATTTTAAATTTTTAAAAGATTAAAAAATGTTAAGACCAGTCTTTCTCATAGTTACGCCGTTTTCTACCTTGTTTCTAGTTTTAAGGGAAATGATTCTCTGTTAAGAATAAGACGGACTATCCATTTGAAAAAAAACAAAGCTAGGTGCTCAACTCTTAACATGTGCTAGAACAAATTTCAGATGTATTACTGCTCTAAGTATAAAAACAAATAAACATTAAAAACCCAAATCACAAAATTATTAGCAAATAATAGGAATATGTTTTTGTAACTTTGGGATTTTAAATAGTTTTGTTAGCTTGACACCAAAGCCAAAAATCCATAAAGGAAAACAGATCTATTTGATTGGGTTAAAGTTAAAAACTTCAAAAAGCCCCAGGATATATGAACTTAAAATGCACTTGGAGCAAAGTAAACAGTTTGTCCTGTATGCATCAGTTGATACTTTTAAAATATAAAGAGTTTCCATAAATAAAAGAGAAAAAGATGAAAATGAATAAATAATGAAGTACACAAATAGACAATACAAATGATCAATAAACACTTAGAAAGGGTCAATCTCATTAAAATCCAAAAAATACAAATTAAAGCAAGATACTGTTTTTATCTATCATATTAGATAAAAAGGCTTAATAATAGCCAGGTTAAGAGAAAGTCTGAGGAAAAGAGCTACTAATAATCCTTTGGAGGAGGGTCTGAGGAAATAGAAAATCTGTACTGTCACTTAGGAGAACAATTAAAAATATTCAGTAATTTTTCTACTTCTAGACATTTATCCTATAGAAAGAGAAATTTTTGCAAAACTTCAGGAGGATATATGCGTGTGTGTGCATGTGTGTGTGTTTAGATAGTTATCGGTGCACTGTTTGTAATGGAAAAATTAGAAACAACCTAAATGCTTATTAATATGAAATTTTTCCAAAAATATATGGTACATTCATATAATGACAAATGATGCAGCTACGAAAGAATGAAGCAGGTCCACAAAGAGTAGCTTGGAAAAATGACAATAATGTAGTATGTAATCAAGTAAGTTATCCTAGGTATATTTTGTACAACGCCTCCCAGTATTAAGCACACACACATGAGAAAGAATAGATTTGTACATGTGTAGAAAACAATGCTCAAAGGGTATACACCAGTTAAGTATGGTTATCTTTTGAGGACTGAGACTGTACGGGATGTTTACTTTTCAGTATATTTGTAGAGGGTTGTTTAATTTTTAATATAATGCACATGTATTATTTCTGCCACAGAAATATTTTTCAAACTTAAAATTTTAAACTAAAATGCCCATGTTTCAAATTTTTAAAACTTTAAATGAGAGCAAAAAAGTCAAACTAGTAACATCACTGGGGTATTGAAACCATCCAAAGTAGTACCGGAAAGCAACAGCCCGCAGCAGCCCGCGTGCATGGCCAGACGTCTCAAATCCAGTTTCAGGCACCAAATCACAGCTGCACACCCAGACACATGATGACACAGTGCAACTGAGGAAGAATCAAGGACAAAACTAATGGGGAATAAAGGAAATTAAAAAGGCTCAAAAGAAGAAAGCCAGACTAATAATTCAAAAATATTTTTCCCAGTTAAAGCCACCACAGAAAAGATTTTTAAAGGGAACACCATTTTCCCTCAGGAACATCCTCAAAGAACCCCCAAATACTTAATTGCCAAATGTTTAAGCTGTAAAGACAAAGACAGACTCTTCCAGGCTGCTGAGACAGAAGGTGCGGCCACAGCTAAAGATGCAGTGTTAAGGAAGATTTCAGGCCTTGCCTTGGGAAGCAGTGTCCAAGCACAATCAGTGGTTTTCTCCTTTAAATCAGGATGAAACAGTGTTAAGGCAGAGAACCTAAAACAATTTTTCCACAAAATCCCACAGCTGCAAAAAGCAACAGAGCTGTAAGAGCAGGTGATTCACTTACAAAGACAAGTGAATTAGGACAGGTGCATGAAGAACGTGAGAGTGGCATCTCCCAGTGAGCAAAGAAACGCCTGAGCAGTGCAAGGTGCACACGCAAGGTCTGAAACTCGCACCAGGAAAAGGGAGGGCACTGGCGTTTGGGAAGCAAGAGCTAACCCTAATGATGTCCTTAGATGAAAGTTGTTGAGTTAAGATATATGGATGTTAAAAAATTGGAAAAATCAGTCAATTGGCTGGGATTGTCTTCAGTATGGCTTAAAGCAATGGTTCTCAGCGGGCATGTGTTAGAATCTCCAGGGGACAGGGGGGCTTCTAAAAGTCCACCTGCCCTGCTCTACCCTGGCCAAGTAACTCAGACTTTGGAACAAAAGCTCCAAGTTCAGGACAAAGCCACTTAAAACAAAGAATATTTTTAAAAAAAGAATAGCTACTACAAAGATTGATACACTGAATGACTGGGCGTATTAGACATATCATTTATAACATCAAGCAAAATGGATTTAAAAACTACAATAACTAAAATTAAATTAAATTAAATTAAAACACACACACACAAAAAACCTACAATAACAAAATAAAAATAAACAACAGGGCATTTGTCACACATATCACAAGGTGTTGATACTACTAATTTATAGAAATCTTACCCCCAGTTTTCCAGACTTAAAAATAGACAAAGGGTATCAACAGCAGTTTGCAAAAGAACAAAGCAAATGGCCCATAAAAGTGGGAGGGAAAAAAGTGCAACTCCTGGTGATGAAGGAAATGCAGCTAGAATGAGCTAGCGTCTTCATCCTTAGAATCAGTGAAGTTCGTTTAGAATTGTAGTTCTCTGGGTTGGCAAGGTAGTGACGAAATGGAAATTCTTCACCATGTAACAAAGGTCTCATAATAGTCATCTCCTGACCTAGCGAATCTGCTTTTAGACTTCTACACTAGAGAGATAATCAGAGATGTGCATAAATATGTCTGCACAAGGAAAATCACTGCAGTTATTTACAATAGCAAGACATGTAGCACACTGGATATGCCTAAACATAGAGGAATGGCCAAGCAAATTATGTCATAATCATAAAACTGAATACCATCCCACCCCTAAAATTTATATTTTAAAAATGTTGCACAATATAAAAATATGTTCATGTTATAAAGTTAAATTAAAAAGGCAATGATAAATAACTATATAATATAGTGTAAAGTATTTTAATAACTGAGTTATAGTAATTAAAATAAATAAATTATAATAAATGTAGTGTAAGTCCTGACATTCATAGAAAAAAGACTGGGAGGAAATATATCAGAATGCCACCTTGGGCCGAATCAAGAGCAGTACACACATACAGGCCTCTAAGTGAGCAACATTTCCTATAAGACGATTGCTAAGGGACACAACAAAGAAACAAAATTCAACAAGTCTGGCCATTACATAGTAAAGTGCCACCCACCTGCTGGCCGCGTTCCATGGGTCAGTTGTTAACCCCTCTGAACATCGGTTTCCTCCTGTGTAAAAAAGAAATAGCCCATCTGTTGAAGGGGTTAAAGGAGAACACTTGTCAAGCAACTTACAATGCCTTATGCAATAGTAGCTCTAAAGGATGCATTTTAAATAATAATAATAGTAGTAATTGTGAAATGCTTATTTAGGTTCAGACTTTGTGTTTTGCATGTATTATTTCATTTAGTCTTCAAAACAACCTTATGGAGTTTTGTTGCATAGAAACACGAAACGCACAAGAACTAGACGTGGACGAGGCAGAGAAAACGGAAGCGGCGGCGTCGCCACCACCAGTCAGAGCTCAGCAGCCCTCCAAGGCCTCCGAGCAAGCGCAGACTGCGGGGCTGAGGGGTCGCACCCGCCGCGGACTCAGAACCTCGCCCGGACCCAGCTCGCCGTCTTTAAAACGACGGGGTTCGAGCGCCACAGGCCGCGAGCCCCTCCCTGGTTTGTCTCGGGGCGGGGAGGTCTTAACCCACCGAACTTCCCTCCCTTTCTGCACATGGGCGTGCACGCACGTGTGTGTGTGCGTGTGTGTGCGCATGTGTGTGCGCGTGTGTGCGTGTGTGTGCGTGCGTGTGTGCGTGTGTGTGCGTGCGTGTGTGTGCGTGCGTGTGTGTGCGTGCATGTGTGCGTGTGTGTGCGTGCGTGTGTGCGTGTGCGTGTGTGCGTGTGTGCGTGTGTGTGCGTGCGTGCGTGTGTGCGTGCGTGTGTGCGTGTGTGTGTGCGCGTGTGTGTGTGCGTGTGTGTGTTAGCCATCTCAGTGTTCGTTTTTTCTTAATTAGTTGCTAGTATTTTAAAAGTTGGGAGATTTCACCTGAAAACACGGCTCTCTGGGCCCGACCGCTGTGGCCCGTGGCCTGCAGCTGGGCAGCCGCTTCTGACGGGCACACACCTCCACTTCGCTGCTGTCCTTGAGCTTCCTTTGCTCTCCAATGGCCTCCAGGTCCCTGAGGACTTTTGGGTTCTGAAACAGATGAGGGCCCCCCAAGTCCCATCCAGCCTTGACATTCTGTGGTTATGAGGTTAAATTTACTAACAGGAAGAAATTGTGCCAGAAAGAAAAGGATATATACACATTTGTTCCCCAATACCTATGACTAAAACCCAAGGGTAGTTAATCTCGATGGTCTCACCAAAAAATTTTTCTGAGTTTTTTTAGTTGCGATAAAGAACATATAACATAAAACCTGCCATTTTAACCATTTTTAAGTGCACAGTTTGGTGGCATTAGGATCACCACCCTCCATCTCCAGAACTTTTGCATCTTGTAAAACTGAAATTCTGTACCCATTAAACAGTAACTCCCTATGTCCTTTCCCCCCGACCCCTGGTAACCACCATTCCAGTTTCTGTCCCTACTCTAGGTACCTCATGCAAGTGGAACCACACAGTACTTGTCCTTTTGGGACTGGCCTATTTCACTCAGTATAATTCATCAAGGTTTATCCACGTTGTAGCATGTGACAGGACTTCCTTCCTTTTTAAAGATTTTTAAAGCTGAATAATATTCCATTGTATGCACACAGCACCACTTTGTCACCCGGCCACCAGTCATGGACATGAGGGCTGCCTCCACCTCTTGGCTGTTGTGAACAATGCTGCTATGGACAGTGGGGTGCAAACATCTCTTCGAGATCCTGCTTTCAATTCTTCTGGGTAGATACCCAGAAGTGAGGCTGCTGGATCACATGGCGTGCTATTTTTCATGTTTTTAGGAACCGCCATGCTGTTTTCCACAGAAGCTGCTCCAACAGTGCACAAGGGTTTTCTGAGTTTTTAAAGAACAGAAACTCCCTCTGGTATATAAACTGTTTCAAAGTATATGAACAGAAGGTACAGTGTTACGTTTCTTTCACAAGGCAAGTATAGTTTGATCTTCATATTTGTAAGCACACCAAATAGGCCAATTTCCTAAAAGACCAAAGTTTAAAGTCAAATATCAATAGATAGACTATAAGAACACATTAAAAGATTGGTTTATTCTAGAAATAAAACACTAATATAACCCTGGGAAAATGTATGCATAACTTATTTTACTGCTAAAGAGAAAAATCATGAATGTATCAAATAACCACTAAATGTCAAAATCTATTCTTGATTGGCATTTTTTCAAAACGAAGATACTCTATTGTGTGTAATTAATGGTGGCTCATTTCCCTTTAAAACAGAAAGATGTCAAGGACAAACTTGGTCACCGCTTTCATTTTTCAGAGTTCTAAAAATGCTACGAGGGTTTCTAATTTAAAAATATGTAGTTCTATCTTCTGCTTATTACTTGTGCACTACGTGGAAAGAAAATCCAAGGGCATTAGCCAAAAATCTATAGAAGTGATAAATGTATCCAGCAGAATGGCTGCGTAAGGTGCAGCTATAAACTCTCTTCCTCGAGGCTCTTAACTAGAAAACACAGTGAAATTCTCTTCATGGGTGATTGAAGACAATAATAGCACTGAACACCTGGTTATCTATTTACCTAAAGAGACAAGAAACACATACCTTAGAGCACAATTCAGTCCTCTGAAAACCATGGGCTATTGTAGAATGATACATAATGTGATGCTAATAATGCTTTTTTTAAAAACTCAGATGTGCCCATGTGCGGTCCGTATGTCAGTGCACGGAAAGGCTGGGAGAAGGCTCAGGCTACAGCTAACGGGGTCACCTCCTGGAGAGAAGGGGTGAGGGACAGGGGGTTTGCTGGAGAGTTTCACTTATTACTTACATACTTCTCTATTACTTGACACACTTATTAAAATGTACTCAAGTGTTGTCTGTGTAACTTTTTAAACTATAAAAAGAGGAAACTTGTGGCCCAGGCAGGTAAGCCACTCACCAGAAGACAGAGGAGGAAGTGGGCCTTAGAACTCACACCTGCGGGCCAGGTAGGGCAGTGCGGACTGAGCAGGCAGAGTGCAGGGAAGGCCGCCGCGGCGTGCCGGGGCCGGTGCTGTGAGAGCCATGTGGGCTCCACTCCAGCCGGAGGCCCCAGCTCAGCCTCCAGTCAAGGCAGGCCTCCGGGAGGAGGCGGCAGGCTGGCCTTGTAGGGGCTCTTGGAGCCAGCCGCTTGACGAAAGGGTGGGCAGTGCTCTAGGAAGGGGGACTGGCACCGGGAGAGTGTCGTCCATAGACCGAGAGAGGCATGCCTTCCGAAAAGGAATTACCAGCCGTGGCAAATGCCAGAGGAAGGTGAGAGACTAAGGGCAGGAGTAGTGTCCCCTGGATTTAGTAGCCAGGAGGAGCTGGGCTGCCTTGGCAAGAGCACCTTTCCTAGAGTTACGGGGTGAAAGTCAGACTGCAATGGGTGAAAGAGCAAATGAGAAGCAAGAAGAAGAAAAAAATAAATGCAAAACACTGTACTCTTTTGAGAAGCAAGCTCGTGGGAGAAAAGAGGGGGGTTGCCACGAGCAGATGGACATGGGGTTGATGGGGCTTCCGACTAGAGCAGCTAACAGTTGGAGGGAAAAGCTGTAGAGTTACTGGGGGACGGAAGGGTTAACCAGGGTGGGGGTGGTCACTTTTCACCAAAGGGCGAGGGGGCACCTCCCGCCCCAGCCCTGTGCTGGGGGGTCAGGGGGAAGGACGGGAGAGGGAGCTGACAGGCACACTGACAGAGCCCTCACCTGGAGCCCGGGGCCTCTGGTGGCTCTGAGCTGGGGGTTGCTGGAATGTTTTCTCCTGCAGGCCTCAGCAGCCCGTGGGTAGGATGAGAAATGAGGGGTGGCCAAACCAATCCAGGGCTAAAGCGTAGCAGGGGAGGGGCGGCAAGAAGCACGGTGGCAGAGGGAGGGACCAGCTGGTCAAAGAGCTGCCAAGATGGCAACTGGCAAGGCCTGGGTGCAGGACTCAGAGGGAGATCAGTGTGGCTGCTAGACCCGGAGGAAGCGGAGGCTGGAGAGCTGGGCAGTGGAGCTCAGGAATGAGGGACACAGTCAGAAAATCAAATATTAAAATTTAATAGGGGTCTGATAAGATAAATGGGCCCCAGACCCTGAATTCACTAAAATTAATTTCAGCTACAATTTTTCAGCTAATTTTCAGTAACAGAAAACCCCAAAGTGAAAAGAGCTTCTTTTCTGTAGTGTAAAAGAAGTCCAGAGGAAGGCGGTCCACAGTTCTCTTGTGGCTCTGCAGGCATTAGCAGCTCGGGCTCCATCTGTTTTCCTGCCCCACCACATGAACACCCAGCTTCTATTCTCAAGTCACCTCCTGATCTAATGTGGCTGCTGCACACCAGCCATCACATCCACATTTCAAGGGGCAGCACAAAGGAGGAAGGAAAGAGCAAAAAGGTTATACAACCCAGCAGAATCAGTCCTCTTTAAGGAGTCTTCCAGGAAGACCCACCCAACACACTCCCTTTCATATTTTTGGCCAGAATTTAGTCACCATACACAGCTGCAAGGAAAACAGGAAAAAGTCATTTTTTATTCAAGGTGGCAATGACCCAGGCTAAAATCAGGGTGCTGTCACCAAGGAAGAAGAGCACGATGGATAAAGGGTAGTCTGCCATCTCTGCAGCAGAGACCTAAGCCAATTTTGATTTTAAAAAAGCATGCCATTAATTCCCAAGGTTTACAGGAAGATAGAATCTGCTCTCTCTGGCTGTCTCCTGGAAGCTGCTGTCCCAGGTGCAAGGGGAGTTTGCCAGACCCAGAGAGTCCCCACCAGTGAGTTGGGGAGGAAGCCCCTGCTGTGATTCTCAGTGTAGACATCCAGAGCAGTTGAGACCTTTAGCTGCCTCTAGCTGAGACACCACCCCATCACTTTTTTCAGTCTTTTTTTTTTTGGCTTGATTGAATATTGGTTGAATAGTCTGAAGAGATCTGAGCAGGGTGACAGGTCACTAGGAGAACTCAAGACCTTCCCCCTGTCTGCCCACCACTCACCCCCAGGCCAGACAGCCAGCTGAGTCTGTCCCCCGCCACCCGCTCCCTCTCAAGTTCCATTCATGGCCAAGCCAGAGAGAAGCGCGTGGGAGAGGCCACCCAAGCATCCAAAGACTGGAAAACCTGTCAGTCCCTCCCTTCTGCATGACATCCCTTGGCACAGCACGCCTGTGTAAAGCTCCAGCATCTTCAGGGGTGCCCCTGTCCCACACGAGTCTTCAGCTCCCAAGAGCAGATGGAGGAGGCAGCTTGGCCGCTGGTGGCCCCTCGCCGTGTCTCAGGAGTCGACGCTTTCTTGATCTCCAAACCTGCTCACTCTCCACGTTCCTCCTGGAGGATGTTTTTTCTTTAGCATAAACCCAGATTCAGTGAAAAGCAATAATCTACACTGGAGTTGTAAAATGTAACCAGTGATTAATACAACTCACGAAATGAAGAAATTTAAAAAATGATTTTAATAAAATTTATTAAATAAAATTTTTAAAAATAATACATTTGAAAACTGAACCCTCATCCTCCAGTTATGGCAATGATTAAAAATCACATTGTGCTACAGTTATTTTATACGGCTTACCTTTCTACTTGATTTTACACTCTGAAAAAACAGACGTTTCATTCATATTTATGTACATTAATTTATATGGAGTTATACAAGTAAATACATGTATATGAACATGAATTTATGTGAATTAATAGCTGTGCTACTGATGCCAGTTAAATGAATTAACAAAAAGTTCCCTTTAGGGCACTTTATTCCAAAGTGCCATAAAGCATCAAAGGCATGTTCTTACCTGTGCAAGATTTTCAGTTGTTTAAACATTCAAAGTGAATTAATGTTTCTTCAACAGGGAGAGAAGCAAAACACATCTTTAAACCTTCCTGGGCAACTTTCCAGTGTCCATTACACAAGCCACTGGTCCCTGTGGCTGTCTCTGTGAAGGGTCATTGTGGCTCCATGAGCTGGTGTCCCCATGCAGTTTCCAGTCACTCTCAGTCACAGAATCCTCCTACTTTTTTATCACTGTGTGGAAACAGTTGACATGAAACAGATTAGAATGTGTTCGTGAATCCATCTAGGGAAAGTATTGTTTAATTAGTGAGGGTTTTCTTTTCAAAGAGAGCAAGCATTCAACGCCCTGATGTTCTTGGTCCCCCACAGCCCAGCCCGATGTGGACATGCCACGTGGGCCACCCACCTGCCCTGTGTGTTGCAATTCCCCACCTGGGCAGGGCACCTGAGAGAAGCTGGCAGGAGCCGCCTGCAAGCTGCTGTTTGCTGTCTGCTCTGCAGAGCCTGTGAGTAGGTTGAACACTGATTACTTTCACCAGTGCATGCAAATGAATTGGCTGTGGAAAGGCCCAATCAGTGTAGCCCAAATCTGTGCAAATTCAAAAGGACAATGCTCCTTTGGTTTCTAGATTCTCCGGGCCACCCTCGCTTTTTAAAGTAGCTATCTTTTCTACCTGTGGACTTGTGCTTGCTAGTCAAATCCAGGAGGACTTCCTGCCAGCATGGGAATGCTCGGTCTCGGTGCAGTCCACCGTGGTAGCCATCAGCCACGTGTGAATCCTGGGCACTTGCAGTGTGGCTCATGTGACTTGAGAGACTGAGTTCCAAATTTTATTTTTTTTAATTAATTATAATTTAAATGTCAAAAACAGCACGTGGCTCATGGCTACCACATTAGAGCAGATCAAGAAAATCAAAATAATTTTTTGCTCAGCTGAGGAAATATGACTATCTCCTGCAGCAGCTTATGAAAGTTAATTTCCTTGTCGGTACTGATGGAGAACCACAGCTCAGATAAGGGACAGGTGTCTGTGACGCTCTAGTTTCCATCTAAACAACAGTATTTTCCTGCAGTTCACTGGAAATGTTGCTGAGTCAAAGCTTTTCTGAGT
This sequence comes from Cynocephalus volans, assembly GCF_027409185.1. Lineage (NCBI taxonomy): Eukaryota > Metazoa > Chordata > Mammalia > Dermoptera > Cynocephalidae > Cynocephalus > Cynocephalus volans. The sequence goes on from NC_084466.1 coordinate 88,347,249, forward strand.
GAAAGTTACTCAAAAATTCAGAACAGCATGGAAACAGAAAAAGATCCGTGTTAAATACTAAGATAGGACTATGTCCACACACGGTAAGCATTCAATAAATGGTAGCTATTTTTATTTTGTTGTTACCCTCCATAAAGTGAAGACTGGTAATGATGTAGAAGAGGCTCAGAGATGTTTTCCACGTTTTAATCATTCGCTAATATTCTTAGTTTATTTGGAGATGGTTAAAGCAGACTGGCTAATACTTCTAATTGTTCACTCGTGATGTTTTACCCTCACACCGTGTGCTCAGGAAGAGTCCCAGCTCACTCACAGGTGGCCTGTGGTTCGGATGTGGAGAGTCACAGAGCTCGAGGAGTCAGTTAACAGATAAGGCACTAACGTTTTCCCAAGTGCCAAGGACTTTGGGGGTGTACCTATCTTTACCTTATAAAAATAAATAGGAGGGTATCTTGAAAAGTTCATAGAATGATTCATATTATCTTTTAATTCTATTTTTCCATGAATTTTAAAAAGTGCTCTTGTGCTACGTACTCTGTTTTCAGGACAATACCAAGAGGTGAAGTTTTACTTACTGGTATCTAAATCCCATACTTATTTTTCAAAGACAAAGTCAGAACTCACTCCTAAATTTTCCTTTTGGAACTATTGTGTAATGGTCATATTTAGAAGAGATAGCCTGATAGTAAAAGTGTGTTAAACATATCTTGGGATACACTGTTGTATATCTATATTTCATAGGAAAAATTCTTATTCTGATGAGGCAATTTAAAAGCATATGTGCATGTACATACACACAGACACACACACACGCACACACACACACATACACGTTCACATCCCTACCGTTCTTGAACGTCGTAGGTGGGAAGCAAGGGGGTGGTAAGTAAAATCACACTCAGCTATGAAGATTTAACAGAAATTTTAAATCTCATTTTTATCAGAGCCATCAGTTTTTGATAATTTCTTGCTTCCTAAATGAAACGCTGCTTTGAAAGGGCCCTCATGGCACAGCTCACGAGGGAGCCACATGAGCACTGGTCCTGCTCCTGTCCTGTACCCTGTGACCCTCTTTCAGTGAACAATGGAAAACATTGAAATAGACTTTTAAAAGTAGTTTTATACTATTTTTAACCTTGGGATATAAAAGTTGGAAAAAGGAACAATGTGCATTTCAACAAAGTAAGGGCCGAGCCCGTGGCTCACTCGGGAGAGTGCCGCGCTAGGAGCGCGGCGACGCTCCTGCCGCCGGTTCGGATCCTATATAGGAATGGCCAGTGCACTCACTGGCTGAGTGCCGGTCACGAAAAAGACCAAAAAACAAAAACAAACAAACAACAACAACAACAACAAAAAAAGCCATTTCAACAAAGTAAAATGGAAACGTTTGCCGTCTTCCACTTTGGAATACCCACTGGGACTCAAGCTGGTTTCAAGTGCATGGGTGTGCGCATTGTCCCTCCATAGCTCCTTCCCAAGAGTCGTGTATTGCAGATGACCTGTGCTGCTGAACGCTGTCCAGGGCCAAGAACGCCTAAGGGCCAGTGACAGCTCACATCCCACCCCCAAGTACTGAAGATCCATAGCCCCCCAGAACTAGACCTCAAGGCAGAGGAGAGTCTTTTTCAAGTGCTCAGAACCCTTCCCCATCCTGGCCTCCTTCCTGCCCTCCCCTTCACTCAGCTGTCATCCACTGGTCACACCGTGCTGGGCGCCAGATGTAGGGATAAGATGAGTAAGACACAGGCCCTGCCATCCCAGAGATCACAATCTAATGAGGGAAGCAGATAAGTAGGAGACATGCGCACCTAACTGGAATAAAAACCAGCCAGGATCACACTGTTGTGCAACCTCAGGAGCCTCTGGTGGTGGGTGAGACCCACAGCCACTTGCCCACCTCCTCCCAGGACTGACTCCTCCCAGAAGCTGAGGGCGGCACGCTCCTCCTGCACTGTCCGAGGAGAGGCCTTCATGTCACTGATGGACTCGGCATTTTGGAAGACATGGGGTGCCGATAGGGCTTCAATCCTTGCTGAGGCTACAAAGTTGAAGATGGCATGGTCCTATCCCCAAACGGCCCACCACATAGTGGGACACATGATTATAGGTCACCAATAGCACAATCATCCAGTAAAGGGCAAGGTGTTCAAGAAGAGAAGCATACCAATGGCAGCAGAAGTAATCACACAAATGCTGCGTTCACTATACTGCTGCAATTGTAAGCTTCCAACAGAATTTAGCGGTGATCAGAAGTACCTTGCTTCTCAGAAGCAACCATAGGAAAGTGTCAGTTTGTGTTTTGTTTTGTTTTGTTGGGGAGTTTATTTTGGAGCAGTTTGGAAGGGTGGTTTTGGCTTGTTTGATACTTTAGAATAATGAATAATAGTTGTCAATAGAAAATGGCAGTACTGCCTGACACAGCCGTCAAGCTCCCAAGCGATCTTCAGTAGCCCCCTAGACCTGAACATAGAAAGTACCTTCACTGGGGAAAAGAAAAAGAAAAACAAAAAGAACCACCACCACCCAGCCTCTACATTTTTGCAAAAGTCCAGGATTCAAGAGAAATTTCCCTGCGCGGGAAATCCACTGATAACTAATCTGTCCCTCCAGTTAAAAACAAACAGAAGTGGGCATTGTTCTGATACGGCCTTCATAACATCCTGAGAAAACTCCAGAGCTGGCAAGAGACGGGAGCAGACGATGGTCAAAGCTGTCATTCGAGTTTAAAAAGCATTGATTTTTCTTCTAAAGGAACCTCTTCAGTTCCCAGTGCCACACACTCAGTTCCCACTTCGGCTGAACGTCTTCCGCTGGGCCGGCCTCTGGGAACCCACGCTGCTCTGCGGGGACCGTGCGATGCCGCCCACGGCCACTCCCCCGCCAGAATCATTTTGCTTCTCCTTTGCCTGGAAAAGCAAGGATTCCACAGACTGGCCTTCCAGGCCTTCTGCGATCTCCACCGACCCTTCTAGGCTGATTAGGATGTTACCTTATACGCATTAGGAGCTTTAAAACGAACAACGTGTACTTTGTGCATGTAATGCATTATTTAATCCTGCAAAGAGTGCTATGAACAGCTACTGTCATCGGCACCTCACGGCAGGTGGCTGCTGTCTCTCGGTGTGGCCGGTCCCCTCGGCTCCTGTGACTCTCTCCTCCGCTCGGGGCATCTCTGTGAGCGGACGCTGGCGAGGGCAGCCCGTGCCTCTTGGCTTCGGTTCAGCGGGGCTGGGGGAAGGGGACGGTCTGATGTAGACTTGGTTTGGAATCTCAGTGTCTCCGATCGTTCGCCGTGTGGCCGTGGGAAAGTTCCTTACGGCCGTGGCTCCCACGCCCGTCGTCTCGCACAGGTGCGCAGAGGAGCCCGCAGGTGCGCAGAGGAGCCCACAGGTGCGCAGAGGGGCCCGCAGGTGCGCAGAGGGGCCCGCAGGTGCGCAGAGGGGCCCGCAGGTGCGCACACAGGTGCGCAGAGGAGCCCGCAGGTGCGCAGAGGGGCCCGCAGGTGCGCAGAGGGGCCCACAGGTGTGCAGAGGAGCCCGCAGGTGCGCAGAGGGGCCCACAGGTGTGCAGAGGGACCCGCAGGTGCGCACACAGGTGCGCAGAGGAGCCCGCAGGTGCGCAGAGGGACCCTCAGGTGCGCAGAGGGGCCCGCAGGTGCGCAGAGGGGCCCTCAGGTGCGCAGAGGGGCCCGCAGGTGCGCAGAGGGGCCCTCAGGTGCGCAGAGGGGCCCGCAGGTGCGCAGAGGGGCCCTCAGGTGCGCAGAGGGGCCCGCAGGTGCGCAGAGGGGCCCGCAGGTGCCCAGAGGGGCCCACAAGTGCGCACAAGGAGCCCGCAGGCCGCTCTCACCCGAGGCGCCCGTGCACGCGTCTACGCCCCGTCTTACACACCAACTAAATGACGGCGAGGAAAAAAAGGTGAAGGAAGGTGGTGAGGAAAAGATGAAGTGGGAGAGGAAAGGAAAGGACGGCGGAGGAGACAGGTCGGGTTTGAGGCTGAGTTGAGGACATTGTCTTTGCACAGAACACACGATTTACCTCCACGCTCCCTTTCTTAGGAACCTACTGGAAGGTGTGTTTCAGCAAAATGAGGGGCTAACCCAAGAAAGAATTCACAAAGCAGAAGCTGGGACTCAGTGAAGAGGCGCGGGCAGCCTGGGGACCCGGGGTCTGGAGCGCCAGCCCTGCCGGGGGAGGTAGCAGGCGCGAGGGAGACTGGGGGAACCAGCCGGGGAGGCTCCGCTGTCCGGGAATGTGACAAAACTGTCTCTGGGCACGTGACAGATGTGTCCGAAGAGTAGGAAAGAATTGGATAATAGACACACGGAAAACCAAGCAGACGAAAACACAGTCAGGGTTTACTCCACGGTCGGGGGGATTGTCAGAGAAAGCAAAGGCGAAGATGGAATCCAGCTTGGTCCAGACGTCATTGTGTACATAGTTAAAATGATGTAAGTAACCCACGTGTGTTTAACCAAAATGTGAGGTACGATTACGTTATGGGGGTGCGGGAAGGGGTGTGTGCTGCGTGGAGCAGTGGGCTTAGGTAAGAGCTAAGCCTTCAACTACCGTAATAAAGAAAGTCAACAGGCCTGAAATCCATAAACCAGTAAATGGTATAACGAGCACATTGTTTAGAAATATAGAGGCAAATAGTAGAAGAGCTAAAAGAAATTAAAAAGCTGTTTGTTGCCTCTGGGGAAAAGTATTGGGATGAGCAGACTATTGGGCAGAGGCTAAAATACTTCCCTGGATTTAAACCGTGTATACTTTTATTACTTAGATAAAAATGAAAAATAGTTAATAGTTAGTTTACTTAATATTTAGTTAAACAGTGTGAAATACAATAAAAACCCGTACTTTATAAATTTAAATAATAAAGTGGTTTATCAATATAATCAGCAAGATTTGGTCTTACGTGAGACAGAACTGGGAAAAAGAACCTTCAAGCTGGAAAGATCCTTGGACATGCCCTGTGAGTCCTAGAGAGGTGTTGTCACTGCTTGCAGCATCCTACAACACCCCTTGACCCTGGAGGCTTAATACTGGATTTGAAAGGCAAGACGTCTAAAGATCAAAATATTTAGCCATTAATGATGTTTTCCTGGTAGAGAAGAACTTAGGAAAACTTAAGAGGAAGGAAAGGTTTATGACCTCTAGTACCCCGGCAGGCTGTCTAAATTGGTCCAAGCATTTGCTCACATCTCCCTTTCACATGCCCTTGTAAAGTGTGATGCTTTGGGAAAATTAGGAAAGTGTCTATACTAAATTCTCTTCATTTATAAAATTGGGATAACCAACTTCTCTAGGATTGCTAAAAAGACAGTAGCAATCTTCATCTTCCTTGTTAACATATTAGGATCCCATTCCGTACTCATGCGGAATTGAAGGAGGTCCAAGATTTTGAGCCCCACTCCTGGGTTATTCATGTGGTTGTTACGAAGTTCCCAAATGGACCTTCCTTATAGGAAATTTTGGTTGTACAAGACAGTTTCTATAATACATGTCCTAAGGACTGATGAAATCCTAAATGGAATAAACCCCAGATGCCAGTCGGACATGGATACAAGCGTCAAGGGAAAAGATCTGTAGAAGAAAGAATTCTTGTCCCTAAGGAACTTATCAAATTATGAATATGTAAAAGTACCAAACTATAGAAGGAGCAGTTTGAGACCAGTGCCTTATGAATATAATGCAAAGCACTGTAAGGAGTTGGAGAGGAGAGAAGATTTTCTTCTGGAATGGTCAAGTGAAGGTCCCAGGGAGAAGGGTGACTAGCCGGCTGGCCATCTGCTCCCAGGGGTGACTCATTCCAAGATGGAGCAAAGACTTCAATGCTCTCATGGGGGATGGTCCTGTCTCTGCCACCACCTGTCACTGATCTGTCTACAGTGAGGAAGGAGAATGTCTAGATTGAAGTAGAAGTCATGATAAAATAAAGCATTTACAATGTGTACACTTAAAACAGTGTCATTTAACCACACCGCTGAATCCTAAACCTGCTGGCCTCCACCACAGCCCACCCCTGCACTCCCAATCAGAGCATGTCATTGTCTAAAATTCTGCCAATCCTGGTTGTGGCTCCTAACACCAGCATAAAGCAAAATGCACAGCAGCTGTTGACCAGGTCTTCACTACTGTCAGAAAACTGCGAAACCACAAGATTTCAGGCAGTGGCTACTTGCCACTTGAGAATACAAAATACTAAGTTCCATAGGGCTGCATCTCCCTCATTCACCACCGTGACGGCGGTCCTTAGGACTGTCACTGGACATAGCAGGAACCTGATCAAGCTTTGTTGAATGAGTAAATGATTGTCAGCACACTTATTAAAAACTCTGCACAGTAGGCAACAAATGACAAACTGTCTAATCATATGATAACTTCTGCACTGTGAAAAATGCACAGGACATTTTGGGACTCCAAGAACAAACATTTTAAAATAACTGATCCGATGAAAGAGAGAGGCTGAAATCAGCCACAAGAAAGCATCGTTATCACAAGATGACTGTAAAACTATTTGCACAAAGCAAAAAGCGGGACAATTATGAGCACACAACAGGGCAGGACAGCGCAGCAGTCGTGGGGGTGACGGAAACGGGCGTGATTAACAAGGGGATCACATACGGGGAAGGACTTGTCTCTACTGTGAAGATGACAAAGACAATTTAGGAGGACCGGGCACCAGGGGCAGCAGGGAACTGAGAGAAAAACTGGAGAGACTTGTTTAGGAAGAAAACTTTTACAAAATAAAAGGTTTTAATTCCAAAGCTTCCCTCTTTCCCAGCATTTTTCTGAAGTACAACTTGAGAAGAAAGCAAAATAACTGCGAATCAATACAGTGACGACAGAGTTCACCTGCACAGAGCTGGGAACAGCTTTCAGGGTCCACCAGCCCGGCTTCCTGTCCTTGGTCGCCTGGGTCCACAACTCCAGAAAGCTGCCCATGCAAACCTCCAGGCAGATCATGCTTGGGAGGAGTCCCTGCAGTACCCCCAGGGCCACGCGCATACCCGACGTGTGCCCAGGAGGCCTTTACAAACTGCTCCAGAAAGTGGCGTGGTTTTGTTACACATGTGACCCAAAGCAATGTCTACCCAGCTCAGCCACTCACTTGTTTTTAACCAAATCTAATGAAGAATGACATTCAGGTGTTTCCAAAGATCAACTGCACTCCCACCGGGGGAAGCTTTGTCCAGGTGCAGCTTCTGTAGCACATGGAGTCAGGAGTCAGGAGACCCCCAGAGGTTCCGGCTCCATCTTTTACTACTCATAGGTCCTAGGGCAAGTCACTTTCTTGCTCTGAGATGTGGTTTTCTTACGTGTAAGGGTTGTAACTATTCTGCAGAGCCCGTTAGATAATTGTGTGAACATGCTTTATACACTGTAAACATGCATTAACACATGCTCTGAAAATAGAAAACCATGAAGGACTAAGGAGGGTGACAAAAGATGGATCCCTTTGGCTTGAATGCAACTGTCCCTGTGACAGGCTTGTGTCAACTGAGTGCTGCAGAACTGCCACTGTGCAGCTCTGGGCCTTGAGATCCAGCTGCCACACAGGAAACTCAGGCCAAACTGCCAAACTGGGAAGCCACAAGGAGAGGGCCCTGAGGGAAGAGAGGACATCCCAGCCCAGCCCCACTCTCAGCTGAACACAGTGCACGGGAGACCCATGTGAGAGCAGCGGAAACTGGCCCGCCCACAAAATCACAAGAAATAATAAAACCATTGGGTTTTTCCAACCACGAAGTTTTGGAGCAGCTTGTTATAAAGCAACAGATAAACAATGACTGTGAAAGAAACATTTGAAGGCTGCTTCCATTGCTGGAAAATCTCTGTTCCTTCTACATGGGAGGCTTGGAAGAGGACAGTCGTCATTTGATTGTCTGAGTACTCCCTTGGGTGTAAGTTGATTGACAAACCGGTCTTGTCTTATGGGCGGAAAGTGCGAAGTGGGGAGAACTAACCAGCGGGCACCGGGATTGCTTAGACTTACGAGCTGAAGTCACTTCCCAGTCCTCATCCCCAGCTCCACAAACATTTGACTTATGAATACAAACTCAGATGTTTTCTCTTTTCTGTTCCTCCCTTTTATACTCATATTTTGCTTTCTGACATCCTTTGGAACAGTCACCCAACATACTACAGAAGAGGAGGGAGAATAGCCCTGGGGATTTGAACGAAGCCTGTGTTAACCCCAAAAAACTGGTGACTTCTTGTGCCCAGACGCCATTTCTCCTTGCTCTGCCTAGACCTGCCATTGTACCCCGCCTGGATCATGACCTGGTCTAGAAAGGGGAGCTCCCTGGTTCTGTCACCCTCGGACTTCCCATGCACCTGCCAGTGTTCCACACTTGGCCACCCCCTCATGTTTCCCACCCGTCTCAGACAATCGGCTCCTGACACCGTCTGCCATGCATAGTTCCGCTGATGAGAGGCTGAGGAAATTACACGTGTGCTATGGAATGTCAGGGTAGTGTTCAACTCTACTTGCCCAGACAGGGGCAAGACGGAGCTGGTTGATGGTGAACAGGACAAGTTGGGCAACTTCCACCCAGAAGTGGAGGATGAATGCCTTGGAGACCAAGGTCAGATGAGGCCGCTCTCTCCATGTGCGTCGTGCACATTAGGCGGTATAATAAAGTGCCAGCTCTCCGAGTAGAGGGGTGGCTATTTCCAAGTATAAAAATCCCCCAAGAGGCACAGTCTTTTAAGATCATGATCCTTAGTCTCGAACATTCTGCTCCACCTGTGCCTGGTCCACTCCATCACAGATGAGAGAGAAGAAAGGGTTGTAATGAGAAACATTTTACACTCAGCATAATAGGACCCCATTGTTTGGGCAGATGAGTCACAATAAGTGGAACCTGACACTACCTTTCAGAGGCATCAAAAAGGCTAGAAATTTAAACAGGAAAGATGGATCTTCTCCAGGGAGCACATCAAGAGCCACCCCACGATCCTCAGAGCCATGCTGCCTCAAGTAGTGGTGATACATGGTGGGCAGCACCACACACTGCTTCATCTTCCTGAATCCACGGATCCTTGAAGAGTCTAAGGAATGCTCCAGACACTCTCCCTAAAAGGTGCACACAAGGGCCCAGACACAGACTTCCATGTACAGTTTCATCGAGCTCATGAACTAGAATTCCATGCTTGTACCTTTGCTGGCAGACCATGGGTTCCAGATCAAGAATCCCTTACATGATGACTCATGTGGCCCTGGGGTCAGGAGATGGGGGTTCCAGCCCTACTTAACTGCATTTACTAGCTGTGCATCTTGAGGACATCACTTAAACCATGTGCTTTGGTCACCTCAACTGTAGAATGGGATGGCAACGTGTATTTCAAGGATGTTTGTGAAGCTCAATGAGAAAATACACTTGATAGCACACTATTCATATGCGAATAAATGCAAAAATGGCTGAATATATGACTGAAATTTGCATGCAGGTCCTAAGTAGGCATCAGCTGCAGCTGATGGACTGTAGACAAACGGTCACTATTAGCCACTGGCCATCACATCCGTAAGTAACCAAACGGAGACAAAGATAATATCTGGAAGATCCAGAGTCCAGGGGCCACCCTAGCAGCTTGCCCAATTCCGCCGGGATGGCTGTGAAGGGCAGGAATGAAAGGTGAGTAGGGCCCTGCCGTCCTTCCAGCCAGCTCTTGGCTGTGAGGGTGAAAAGAAACGACACCATCGTAAGAAGTGGACCAACAAGAAAGATTACAAAGACAACCTAATTTTGTAAAAAACCAGAGAAAAGGGGCTAAGTCCATAGAGTTGGGGTATTTTGTAGGGATTTTTGCACAATAGCAGCCAGACATGCAGTCAGAGTCCCTGAGATCTTTGCTCCGTCCCCTGCAGATACCTTCTTTCACCTCCAATTTGTTGCCTCACATTTTTGCTTTATTTTACATTTCTTCTTCAGGAAGCCAGAACCTACTGCTTACTCCATATTCTCATGCTGCCTAATGCCATTAACTCCAGCCATGACTTTTTTTTTTTTTTTTTTTGACGGGTAAGGGGATCGCAACCCTCAGCACGGTGTTGTCTGCACCACGCTCAGCCAGTGAGCGCACCAGCCATCCCTGTATAGGATCCGAACCTGCAGCCTCGGCGCTACCAGTGCTGCACTCTCCCGGGTGAGCCACGGGGCCGGCCCCAGCCATGACTTTTGCTGACATGTATGTTGATCGTTTTGATATCCCTGCCCTCCCAAATTAAAACGTCCTGTTCTTGAGTGTGGAAACTGTGTCCAGTCTTCAATACATGCCCCCCAGCCCCATGTCCAGTGGCGGCGGCAGCCTGTCTCCATCCACAGCTGCTACCCGTGGGGTCTTTATGTCCGAATGTTCTCATCTATACTTAGGTAAGAAGCTACTCCAGTACAACTGGCTGCTCCCACCTCGAAAAGCTTGAGACTTGAATGACACTGAAGTCATAAGAGACCAGCCCCAGAAAAACAAGCTTCATGTGGCCATGAAGAGCTCAAAGCCACATATAGTCATTTGTGTGCTCCCAATAGGTCACTAAAGGCTAAAGAAGAAACCAAACTGGTAAAACCAAGGTGGCATGAGGAAGCCACCTGGTCAACTTCTTAACCCTAGGGGGTCGCTTCAGACTACTCGGACCCACAAAACAGCCCTCTGGTGGGACGGCCTCAGAGCGGGCTGGCTCCTTGCTGCTTCCCACCTTTCTCCCGGCAAGCCTGCCTGAGGGTAGCACGTCCTTGTATCCTCCGCCCTGGAAACTCTGCCCTTTGTTTGCACCTCCCTTTCGACGTTTTTCTGTCTCTGCATCATATCATAACTGGGGCCCATCACCCTTTTCTTCTATCCTCCCCTTTTCTCCCCAACACAATTCTACCTCCACCAATTCACAGCATGATGTTTCCCCAGAGATGAGAGAAAGCAGAGAGAGATGGTCTGTGGACACCTCCATCTGCTTAAAAGAAAGTCCTGGGGACACACTGCCTCTCCATCCAAGCACCAACCACGTGACCAGTAGCTGTCACCTCTGTCCCTGGATATGCCCATCAGGCCAGTGTTGACATCCTGAGCATCAGTGGCACAAGCAAGGACGTCATGATGCCCAGACCGTCAGACCCGGCTTTTGGAAGTCACGATGGATGGAGAGAGTTAAAAGGCCTCGTAGGTGAGGTGAAGGTGAAGCACAGACAGAAGAAGTTGACAGTTTGAAGAGGTCTGTGGAATCAAGGCTCCTTCACATTTATATAAAAAGTGCACACCAACAGACAGCAGCCCAATTTAATCTACTTTGTTGTAAGAAGAGATAAGCAGCTTGATAGACAGGGAGCATCATGTCACTCCACGTCTGCACACCCGCATTTGCCCTTCAAACCACCTCGTCCCCACCATTCCACTGAAACTACCATCACCAGGGCCACTCGTGGTCTCCTCATTAAATAGGTCATATTAATGAAGTACTTACTATAGTTTTTTCTCAAACTGTGGCCTATAGACGCTTCACATGAGAATAACCTGGGTGCTTGTTAAAAACGAAGATTTCTGAGTCATGGGCCTGGGGGGTGGGAAATTTTATATATATATATATATATATCAACTCAGAATTCTGAATGCAGAAAAAATATCCTTTTAAAATGAAAGCAGAATAAAAACATTTTCAGGTAAACAAAAACAGAAAAATCATGAAGAAGAGACACATTCTTAAAGAATGCTAAGGGGAGTTCTTCCGGCTGAAGGCAAACAACATCAGATGATAAACTTGGTCTCTGGGAAGAATGAACATCACTGGAAATGGTAAATATATAGGTAAATACAAAACACTGAGTTTTTTTCTTTTCTTCTATTAATTTTATTAGAAGGCATGTGACTAGTGCAAAAAATAAAACAATATATTGTGGGTTTCTAAAATATGTAGATGTAATATATATAACAACAGCACAAAGGATCAGGGGGTAGGTTAATGAAACTATATGTTTCAAGTTTCCTATATTTTACATTTCATGTGAGGTAGTACAAGATTAACTCTAGATAAATTGTAAAAAGTTAAAGAGGCTGATTTTAATTCCCAGAGCAGTGGTTCTCAAAGGGTGGTTCCCAACAGCAACATCTGCATCTCCTAGGAATTTGTTAGAAATGCACATTTTAGGGTCCCACCCGAGACCTACTGAATCAGAAATTCTGTGGGTGAAGCCCAGCAACGTGTGTTTTAACAAGCCCTCCAGATGATTCCGATGCACATAAAGAGAACCACTTCCCTAGAGCAATGTGTTAAAACATAATGCAAAAAGATACTGCTAAAAAACCAATAGAATAAAAAATTAAGTTGAAACACTCGAATATATTTAGCCGATTCCCAAGAATTCAATAAAGGAGGACAAAGAAAGAGAGGAAGAGAAACAGAAAATAAGAATCAAAATGGCATGACTAAATCTAATTATATCAATAATTTCATTAAGTGTAAATGGACCAATTGCTTCTCAGCCTTTTGGCTAAGATCAAGTGTAAGTGTAAATGGACTAAAATCTTTAATTAAAGGCAAAGATTTGAAGACTGGAAGAAAAAACAGCAAGATTCAAATATATTCTGTTTACAAAAGACTTAGTTGAAATAAAAAGGCATAAATAGATTGAAAGTAAAAGGATGAAGAAAGAATACCATGAAAAGACTAATTATGTGAAAGCAAGAGTGACTATGTTAGTATAAAACAAATGAGACTTCAAGATGAGGAATCTAACAGAGATAAAGAGATATATTTCATAAAAATGGAAAGGTCAATATGCCACAAATATATAACAATTATATGTGTGTTTGTGCCTAATAATAGAGCTTGAAAATACATGAAGCAAAAACAAATAGAATTAAAAGAAAAATAGACAAAGCCATAACTATGATTAGATAGTGACACCCCTCTCTCATTAAGTGACAGAGCAACTTGACAAAAAAATCAATAAGGAAATGGAAGATCTGAATGACACAGTCAACCTCCTTGACCTAACTGACATTCACAGAACACAACAACTGTAAAATGTACATTATTTTTAAGAGCTATTCACCAACACAGACCATGTGTTGGGCCTTAAGACAATTCAATAAATTCTAAAAGATACTCTTACAGAGTATGTTCTCTGATCAAAATGGAATTAAATTAGAAATCATTTAACAATAAGATAGGCAGAAAAGCCTCAAATATGTGTAAATTAAACAATAGACAATTAATTCATAGGTCAAAGAAGACATTACCAAGTAAATTAGAAAATATTTCTAACTCGATAGTGAAGATAAAAGATCAAAATTGTGGGATGCAACTAAAACAGTGCTTAGATAGAGTTCAAAATTTATATTTGTATATATTTCTTATATACTAAGAAGGAAGATTACTTAAAAATCAAACACACACCCCACTCCCCTCACTCCCAGCACAGCACCACCACCACCACCACCTCCTGGACCAGTCTTCAGAATTGGAAATACCCAGCAGAGTTCTCTGCTTCAAAATAGCTCCTTCACAGCTTTCAGAATAAATGAAAATGTTACCAGAGAATCATTTCAGTTTAAACACCCAAAAGAAGCAGCATCTTGAGCTTTTATGTCCTCATTTCATAAAAGAAATGAGTCAACAGCAGCCAAAGTAAGACCTAGTGGCAACGGAACACAACTTAAGTGTCTGTGAAAAAAACAAAGATACAAATGTGGAGGAACAAACATCAAAGATGGGATTGATGCGAGAGGAGAGGGTCTGGTGGGCCTGATAGTCATTCTCAACCCACCCCATCCTCTGATCAGATTCTTGACTCCACCACAGGAAAGAATTCAAGAGCAGAGTCACAGTGGAAAGTGAGAACAGGTTAATAGGACAAGTAAGAGATACAGACGTCACAGAGAAAGTGCGGACTGGCTCCAGAGACTGAGCAGGGCCCACAAGTTTCACACAAAAGTAAGAAATACACACTTAAAGTTTAGTACTGAGTGCAGCCTGGCTCAAAGGAGTGAGTAGCCACCCACTAAAAGTAAGCTTAACACAAAAGTAAAGCATGCACACCTCAGCCAGCGAAGTATGGCTTGGCCCCAGGAATGTGAACAACAACCCTGCCTCCTGCTGGGATTTGGCTTTTACATTTCGCTGTCCAATAAATCTTCATGCTATCTAATGAATATTCAATTAAGGGGGTGGTTCCCTGTTATGTAACATAGTCTTGCACCATGTTCAGTTGGTCTCTGATTGGAGCATGTTCATTGGTCAAATTCTATCACATGCACCAGATGTATTAAAGAATATTTTGTGCTCTTTAGCACCTCTAATGGAAAGTCATTCAAAGGACAGACTCCCTTCCCCTGAGCATGTTCGGTCACTGGGGTCCTATAAGCCTATATAAACTCCACTTTACTGAGTATCCTCGGCTATAGGGTTATGTAATCCATTTGTACTGAGCATGCGCAGCCACTGGATTTGCATAAGCCAGCCCCTTGTGGTCTCAATTTCCCCATGTTGATGTGGAAAATAGGTCTAACAAGCAACAGTAACTTTTCTCTAAGGGAGGGTCTAGAGGAGGGACCTGAGACCTGGAGGAGTGGCTTGAAACCCAGAGGGAAGTCCTGTAATCCCAGCCCATGGAAACCAAGCACCTCCTATCTCAGGATAGCAGAGGAGGAGGGAACATGAACGATAAACTTCAGATGTGTTCTGGTGTCATCTACGTGGAAGTATAAAAATAGTCACATTCTACATAGGGAAGATAAGCTCCAAACTCAAACAGAAGGTCCGAGCTGGGGCAAAAAGCCTTGATTTTTCTGTCAGTTGATAATAAATTCTACAATATTTGTAAACAAAAGGTAATGCGGGACTTTGATTCTAATACTAGTAATGCTAAATGATAAATCTAAAAAAGTGTATCTAAGGACAGATGAATAGGGGAGGATCTCAGACTGCTGTGAAAAAGACAAGCACGATGCTGTGTTGGGCACATCGAACAGCATCCAGCCGGTGCGCAAAGCCAGTGCGGTGGCCCGACCCGCGTCGTTCCCCGGCTGACGACACACTCCCAGGGAACAGTGCACAGTTTCGGGACTCTGCTTAAGAAGGATGTGGTCACAGGAAACCAGGCTTTTGCACGACCTGCCACAGCCACCCAGAAACTCCTGGAAGTCCCCTGAAGGCTGCGACTCAGAACGAGCAGCCGCTGCAGGCGCTGGCCCCGCAGCCCCCGGCCTGCCCCGCAGTCTAGGCCGCCTGGCTGCTGTCATGCCTCTGCTCAGATGAAGTGAGTGACGGTGACAGGCTGGTCAGGAGATGAGCGACCTGCCTCCCACGCACGCGCAGGGGTGAGCCAGCTCGCAGGGCCGCGGTCGGCACGTGGCTCAGAGCGTCCCCAGCGGGACCCGGTGCGGCAGGTCCGCCGACCCAGCCTCCGGCGCCGTCCTCCTGAGAAGAGCGGGCGACGAGAGGCTGGCCATTGTGCCTGCGCTAATGTGCGACGACGGCGTCCCTGCGTGCGCGGGTCACCGCCTGACACCCGTCTTACAGAGACAAGCTGTGCTCAGGCACTACTCAGGGGACGTCCCCGAATGCGGCAAACGCAAACAGGGCCTGCGTCCCCGCCCGGGGGCTACACTGGAGCGAGGTCGGGGAAGCAGCCGCAGGCGGCGGCGCAGTGACACGGCGTCTCTGCGACGTCCTGAGGGGGGCGCGCGGGAGCTGGGCTCCACCCTAACTCAAACCAGTGTTGGGTGGTAAAGTTAGAACATTCATTATCCTAAATGAAACCGTTTTCCTTCCAAACATCTCGAGGACCTTCGTGTGCCTGCGGCATTGCTGAGCCCTGAAAAAAGGTGGGCATCATCCAGGTCTCGCCGAGGATGTGGGCAGAGAATTAACCAAAGCTTTCCCCTTGTTCCCCTTGAAACGGATGAAGGTGCAATACTGACCGTGTCGCTAGGCGGCGCCACTGTTGGGAGAGGCACCCGGCTGGTAAGCTGCATCTGGACGAACAGCTGGTGGGAAGCCTCCCCTCGGCCTCACTCATCGCACACGCCCCTTCCAGGGACCCCACCAGCTGCCTCCACGGCTCCTGGGAGGACCGGGGCTTCGGAGTCAGGGCAGCCCCACACCTGCCGTGTCGACCTCATCTCTGCACCTGAGCCACTCACCTGGCGCACAGAGACAGCTCCTCATGGCCAGCAGACCTGCAGCCTCCGTGCAGAAGGAAGGCCTGACACTGCCCCCGCCCGAGCGGGCCGATGCCCAGGCCACCCACAAGGCCTGCCAGCCTGCCTGTTTATGTGGCTCTCACAAGACGCCCTGCTGGGTTGGAGGGAAATGTTGCCGATCGAGGCACTGAATTATCCAGCTTATATCAAACAGAAGCGTACAAACAACAACTTCTGGCTAGCAACCCAGTGGTGTTTTCTAAGTCAT
Source organism: Cynocephalus volans (assembly GCF_027409185.1). Classification (NCBI taxonomy): domain Eukaryota; kingdom Metazoa; phylum Chordata; class Mammalia; order Dermoptera; family Cynocephalidae; genus Cynocephalus; species Cynocephalus volans. Next base: position 88,363,653 of record NC_084466.1, read on the forward strand.
CCACCCATTAAAAACCAAAGGTGATTGTCCAGTAAGCACAGACCAACTCAGCAACTGAGCTCTCGAGTAGCTGACATAGGTGGCTGGGCCTGAATGTGCAGACGGTGGAATATTCCGTGGGATCCTGCTGAAGACTCAACCTGTGCTGGGAGCTCCGGTGAATACTCGGAGGCTTAGAGCTGGCTCTTATTGCAAGTTCAACGTTCAAACCGTGCAGAGGCAGAGTATGAAATGCATCTCAGATATGTCAAACCTCGTCTCACACAGCTGGGAGGTGAGAGTTGAGTTGCTCGTGCCCACTGCCCACGCCTCACCCCACTGAGGCTGCACCGCAGCGGCGCGTGGCGTCAGGAGGTCCCAGCCCTTCCCGCCTGGCAGGTCCCCCTCTCCCGTGTCTGGTGCCGCGACCAGTAAATAGCTGTCAAATGAAGACGAAGGGACCGCCCTAACCGACCTCTGTGAAGGAAGACAGTATCTACCTCATCTACTTCTAGGCACTGTTTTCAAACGAGATGATGTGTGTGAAAGCTAGAGCGCTGGACGGTTAACAGCGCCACGGTCCTGACGCCTCCTCCTTACTCGTGAGATGAGAAACACCCTCCTGAGCCTGGGGCCAGACGAGCCACCCGCACCTCCCGCAGCAGGGAAGGGGCGAGGGCTCACTCCTCGCCACAGGGCTGCCCCGGGGACCTGGGCTCAGTGAAAACCATCTTTTGCCTTTGTGTCATTTTTGCTCCCAGAACGGAGATGGTGTGGGTTCCCTTTTCAACTGCACATTCCTGAGTCCTTGTATAGTAGCTCTGCAGAGCTTAACCCCGGTCACTCTGCACAGGTTTACAACATATTTCAGTGTCACTTCTTACACCATACTAGATTACACGGACTTAGGTGTTAGCAATTGTAGGATATTAATTTTTAATTACATGTAAAAACATGTACAGCAATCTCACACCCATAGAGTTGCAACTTTGCAGTGATGATGTAATAAAAGAAGAGTCTTCTTTACAATCATTAATTGGATTAGGAAGTGAGTGCTCATTAATTTAACAAACATTTACTGAAAATCTGCTGCATACAAGGCACTTTACTGAGTGCTGAGTGGTGGTGCTGGGCACAGAGACATGGAGCCACGGTGTGTTGTGGGCACAGCAGGAGCTGGTCTGCAGGGAGGGGACGCTGAGAGGCGCGGAAGTCGTTCTGTTGCCAGCAAGGAGGCAGTCAGGATGAAAGCAGTGTGGGGAGGTGGTCAAGGCACCTCCAGAAACCCCAGCAACAGCGAGGGAAAGAGGCAGATGCCAGAGCCAGCACCAGCTCCATCAAGTTCCTCCAGACAGCATCCTCCTGCCACCCGAGGCCCTCCTTTTGGCTTCAAGTTCAGTATCACAGCCTCGGGACACTTGCCCTGCACCCTGCAGGTGGGTTCACTTGCCCTCATCCACCTTCAGCGTGCTTGACCCACCCTTTCGTAATCCTTGACATACTTGCGGTTGTTTAATGTTCCTCCTGCCTGCCGGGTCCCCTGGCAGGGCCATGACAGCAGAGACAAACGAGGTCACCTGTGTCTCCAGGGCCTTGCACACTTGTGGACATCTAACAAGTCACTGTTGAGGAAGTGAAATGAATGAGAAAGGGGACAAGGGCCTAATTAAGTCATCAAAAAGACAGAACAGAGACACAGAGAAACCAGAAGAAAGACAACGTGGTGGCCGATGGAGGGCAGGAAGGCAATGCAGGGACAAGAGGTTTCCAGCCCAGTCGGAGGCTGTCTGCACCCCCACCTGAGACGGAGGACTTGGAAGGAAGGGGGATTGGGACAACTCTCAAACAACTCTTCTTACATATTTACTGATCACTGCGCTTTTCCTTTCTCCCTTCCTTCTTGTCTTTTCTACGTAATAAGATGTAGTATTATAAATAATAATGTTTCCCCGCCTTCCTGTTTCCTAGATCAGGTGGAAAGTTAGCAGACAGGGATGGACAAATTAAATCAAACTCCACTATTAATTTGTTACGGGATACTCTTTGCCCTGTGTACGGGATACACTTTTGCAGGCAAGTGATGGCTTCAGAGTTTGTGATGACCTGCCAGATGGGCCATTATAGTTTGGTGCCACCCAAACATAAGGGCATTAGTTTTGGAATGATTGACGCTAAGCTGCTTTTCTGACACCAGTGAGGACAGCACCAGGTCAAAGACCATCCACGTCATCGGCTTTAAGATGGGTGTTGATCCTGCCAGAATCTGGAGGAAGAGATTCTGCAGCCAGTTCTTCTCTTAGCTGAGCCAAGTTTTTAGTGAAAGATTCAAAAAAGCAGTGGGACACAATCTCGCTTCATCAGTTAAGATAGAGGATTCCATCTACCTGGATTATTTTAGCTGTGGAGCTTTGATACAGGAGCCTAAGAAGATAAAATGGCTTAGGCATTGGGTCAAAGTCTTACAGCTGGGCCCAGACTGGTCCAATCTACTCAACCAAAGGCCGAAGTTAGATCAGATTCTGCAAATAACCTGTCTTAGCACTCTGCTCTTTGTTTGAATGAAGGTATAACTGGTAGATAAATAACTGTGTCCAGATCCAGTTTGCTCCTCATGAAAATAAATACTTTGAGAAACCCCATCCTGCAGGTGTGGGGTATGAAACTGACAGAGCTCTAAATAAGCTGCCTCGGGGTCTGTTTGCTTTCTATTCTTGGTTGATTTGCTATAAAAATATAAAGCCCTTAAACCTTCTCACAAGGCAGAACATGGACATTGTAAATGACTAACCCTGTTTGCAGAGGCCAGAGCAGCCTTTGACTAAAAGACAGGGCGAGAGGAGGCAGAGTAGGGAAGGGTGACGGCGTGATGACGACGCGTTCTGACAGTCAAGTGGGCTGTAGCATGAGCAGGGCCAGCCTCAGCATTTACCCCCTCACTCATGCATTCATTCATTCAATGAATGTGCTAGGCACTGTGCTATACCTGGAACATAGTGACCGTTCAACTATTTAATGAATTGAAAAGAAAATTAATACAGGAAACAATGGAATAGAGAACACACTTATTAAGAGAATAAAATGTTTAAACATTTTATTGTTTTGTTTGTATGTAATGGCTGTTAGTTACAGAATACTCTTCTATTAATGTAAGCCATTAAGCTAAAGAACCAAAGGGCTTGTTAAAAAATTAATGGACTTTACTTTTTAGAGCACTTTTAAGTTTACAGAAAAATTGAGCTGAAAGTTTAGAATTTGCATGTATCCTCTCCCCTACACACACAGTTTCCCTTATTATTAACATCTTTCATTAGTGTGGTATATTTGAGACAACTGGTGAACCAATACTGATACATTATTATTCACTAAATTCCATAGTTTGCATTAGGGTTTCCTCTTTGTGTTGTACATGTCTACGGGTTTTGACAAACATCATGACATGTATCCACCATCAGAGTATCATTTGCAGTAGTTTCACTGCCCTAAAACCCCTTGTGTTCCACCTATTCATCCCTCCCTCCCCCCAACCCCTGTAATCAGTATCTTTCTACTGTCTGCATAGTGTCACACGGTCCAGAATGTCACACAGGTGGAATCACAGGGCATGCAGCCTTTTCAGACCGGCTTCCCTCACTGAAGTGTGCATGGCAGGTTCCTCCGCGTCTTCTCATGGTCTAAGAGCTCATTTCTTTCATTCCACTGTCTGGATGCACCACAGTTTGTCTATCTCTCCGCCTACTGAAGGACATGCTGGTTGCTTCCAAATTTTGTCAATTACGAATAAAACTGCTATAGACATTGTGTACGGGTTTTTGTGTGAACATAGTTTTCAACTCATTTGGGCAAATACCGAGGAGTTTGATTGATGAATCTTATGGTAACTGTGTTTAACTTTGCAAGAGACTGCTACGCCCCCTTCCACAGTGGCTGCGCCATTTCGCATGCCCAACCGCAGTGAACGTTAACGAGAGCTCCTGTTGCTCCCCGTCCTCAGCACTGGCTGCTGTCGGTGTTTGGGATTTTGGCCATTCTAACAGCTGGGTAGTGGTGTCTCCTTGTTGTTTTAATTTGCATCTCCCTGATGACGTATGATTGAAGCCTCTCTTCGTGTGCTTGCTAGCCATCTGAACATCTTCTTTGGTGGTATCTGTTAAGGTGTTGGCCCATTTTTTAATTGGGTTGTTTGTTTTCTTATTGCTGAGTTTTAACAGTCCTTTGTATATTTTAGACACCAGTCCTTTATTAAATGTATGATTCACAACTATTTTCTCCCAATCTGTGGCTTGTCTTCTCATTCTCTTAACAGTATCTTTCACAGAGAAGTTTTAATTTTAATGAAGTCCAACTGGACAATTTCTTCTTTCATGGATCATGCCTTTGGTGTTGTATCTAAAAAAGTCATTGCCAAACCCAAGGTCACCTAGATTATCTCCTATATTATCTTCTAGAAGACTTAGATTTTTGCATTTTGAGTTAATTTTTGTAAAAGGTATAAAGTCTGTGTCTAGATTCCTTTTTTATTTTTTATTTTTTGCATATGGATGTCTAGTTGTGCCAGCACCATTTATTGAAAACTATCCTTTTTCCACTGAATTGCCTTTGCCCCTAAAATCCAAATCTTCAAACTGACAGATATGCAGTTTCAAGTTAGCCAAATCTAAAAGAACCAAGAAAAAAAGAGAGAGGAATATTCTTTTTTTTTTTTTTAATATTAACATATGCATTTATTATAAAACAAAATAATATATATTTATTATCATAAGGTGGTTCTGATTTTTACTTGGTAAACATTGGAATTGCTCCAATTCTACCTCCTACTACTAAAGTTGTAAGCATTCACTTACCTACTTTGCTATGTGATTTTATTTTATTTTTCTTTTTTCTTTTTTTTTTTTTAATTTTATTTTGTCGATATACATTGTAGCTGATTAATGCTCCCCATCACCAAAACCTCCCTCCCTTCTCCCTCCCCCCCTCCCCCCCAACAATGTCCTTTCTGTTTGCTTGTTGTATCAACTTCAAATAATTGTGGTTGTTATATCTTCTTCCCTCCCCCCCCGATTTGTGTGTGTGTGTGTGTATGTGTGTGTGTGAATTTATATATTAATGTTTAGCTCCCACCAATAAGTGAGAACATGTGGTATTTCTCTTTCTGTGCCTGACTTGTTTCACTTAATATAATTCTCTCAAGGTCCATCCATGTTGTTGCAAATGGCAGTATTTCATTCGTTTTTATAGCTGAGTAGTATTCCATTGTGTAGATGTACCACATTTTCTGTATCCACTCATCTGATGATGGGCATTTGGGCTGGTTCCAACTCTTGCCTATTGTAAAGAGTGCTGCGATGAACATTGGGGAACAGGTATACCTTCGACTTGATGATTTCCATTCCTCTGGGTATATTCCCAACAGTGGGATGGCTGGGTCGTATGGTAGATCTATTTGCAATTGTTTAAGGAACCTCCATACCATTTTCCATAGAGGCTGCACCATTTTGCAGTCCCACCAACAATGTATGAGAGTTCCTTTTTCTCCGCAGCCTCGCCAGCATTTATCGTTCATAGTCTTTTGGATTTTAGCCATCCTAACTGGGGTTAGATGGTATCTCAATGTGGTTTTGATTTGCATTTCCCGGATGCTGAGTGATGTTGAGCATTTTTTCATATGTCTGTTGGCCATTTGTATATCTTCCTTAGAGAAATGCCTACTTAGCTCTTTTGCCCATTTTTTAATTGGGTTGCTTGTTTTCTTCTTGTAAAGTTGTTTGAGTTCCTTATATATTCTGGATATTAATCCTTTGTCAGATGTATATTTTGCAAATATTTTCTCCCACTCTGTTGGTTGTCTTTTAACTCTTTTAATTGTTTCTTTTGCTGTGCAGAAGCTTTTTAGTTTGATATAATCCCATTTGTTTATTTTTCCTTTGGTTGCCCGTGCTTTTGGGGTCGTATTCATGAAGTCTGTGCCCAGTCCTATTTCCTGAAGTGTTTCCCCTATGTTTTCTTTAAGAAGCTTTATTGTCTCAGGGTGTATATTTAAATCCTTAATCCATTTTGAGTTGATTTTAGTATACGGTGAGAGGTATGGATCTAGTTTCATTCTCCTGCATATCGATATCCAGTTATCCCAACACCACTTGCTGAAGAGGCAGTCCCTTCCCCAGTGAATAGGCTTGGTGCCTTTGTCAAAGATCAGATGGCAGTAAGTGTGTGGGTTGATTTCTGGATTCTCTATTCTATTCCATTGGTCAGTGTGTCTGTTTTTATGCCAGTACCATACTGTTTTGGTTATTATAGCTTTGTAGTATAGCTTAAAGTCAGGTAGTGTTATGCCTCCAGCTTTATTTTTTTTGCTGAGCATTGCTTTGGCTATGCGTGGTCTTTTATTGTTCCATATAAATGTCTGAATAGTTTTTTCCATTTCTGAGAAAAATGTCTTTGGAATTTTGATGGGGATTGCATTGAATTTGTATATCACTTTGGGTAGTATGGACATTTTCACTATGTTGATTCTTCCAATCCAAGAGCATGGAATATCTTTCCATCTTCTTGTATCCTCTCTAATTTCTCTCAGCAGTGGTTTGTAGTTCTCATTATAGAGATTTTTCACCTCCTTGGTTAACTCAATTCCTAAGTATTTTATTTTTTTGGTGGCTATTGTAAATGGGCAGGCTTTCTTGATTTCTCGTTCTGCATGTTCACTATTGGAGAAAAGAAATGCTACTGATTTTTGTGTGTTGATTTTGTATCCTGCTACTGTGCTGAAATCATTTATCAATTCCAACAGTTTTTTTGTAGAGGTTTTAGGCTGTTCGATATATAGGATCATGTCATCTGCAAACAGGGACAGTTTGACTTCATCTTTTCCAATCTGGATGCCCTTTATTTCCTTCTCTTCTCTGATTGCTCTGGCTAGTACTTCCAACACTATGTTGAATAGGAGTGGTGAGAGTGGGCATCCTTGTCTAGTGCCTGTTCTTAAAGGAAAAGCTTTCAGCTTTTCCCCATTCAGGATGATATTGGCAGTGGGTTTGTCATATATGGCTTTAATTATGTTGAGATACTTTCCCTCTATACCTAACTTATAGAGGGTCTTTGTCATGAATGAGTGCTGAACTTTATCAAATGCTTTTTCAGCATCTATAGAGATGATCATATGGTCCTTGTGTTTGAGTTTATTAATATGGTGTATCACATTTATTGATTTGCGTATGTTGAACCAACCTTGCATCCCTGGGATGAATCCCACTTGATCATGATGAATAATTTTTCGTATGTGTTGCTGTATTCTGTTTGCTAGTATTTTAGTGAGGATTTTTGCATCTATATTCATCAAGGATATCGGCCTGTAGTTTTCTTTTTTGGTTATATCTTTACCTGGTTTTGGTATCAGGATGATGTTTGCTTCATAGAATGAGTTTGGGAGATTTGCGTCCGTTTCAATCTTTTGGAATAGTTTGTAAAGAATCGGTGTCAATTCCTCTTTGAATGTTTGGTAAAATTCTGCTGTGAATCCATCTGGTCCTGGGCTTTTCTTTGTTGGGAGCCTTCTGATAACAGCTTCAATCTCCTTTATTGTTATTGGTCTGTTCAAATTTTCTACGTCTTCACGGTTCAGTTTTGGGAGCTTGTGTGTGTCCAGAAATTTATCCATTTCCTCCAGATTTTCAAATTTGTTGGCGTATAGTTGTTTATAGTAGTCTCGAATGATTCCTTGTATTTCAGATGAATCAGTTGTAATATCGCCTTTTTCATTTCTAATTTTTGTTATTTGAGTCTTCTCTCTTCTTTTTTTTGTTAGCCATGCTAATGGTTTGTCAATTTTATTTATCTTTTCAAAAAACCAACTTTTTGATTCGTTGATCTTTTGAATTGTTTTTTGGTTTTCAATTTCATTCAGTTCTGCTCTGATCTTAATGATTTCTTTCCGTCTGCTAACTTTAGGATTGGATTGTTCTTGTTTTTCTAGTTCTTTAAGGTGAAGTGTTAGGTTGTTCACTTGCCATCTTTCCATTCTTCTGAGGTGAGCATTTAATGCAATAAATTTTCCCCTCAATACTGCTTTTGCAGTATCCCACAGGTTTTGGTATGATGTATCATTGTTTTCATTAGTTTCAATAAACTTTTTGATTTCCTGCTTGATTTCTTCTTGGACCCATATGTCATTAAGTAGAATGCTGTTTAATTTCCATGTGTTTGTATAGTTTCCAGAGTTTTGTTTGTTATTAATTTCTAGTTTTAATCCATTGTGGTCTGAGAAGATACATGGGATAATTCCAATTTTTTTGAATTTATTGAGACTTGATTTGTGACCTAATATGTGATCTATCCTGGAGAATGATCCATGTGCTGATGAGAAGAATGAATATTCTGAGGTTGTTGGGTGGAATGTTCTGTAGATATCTGCCAATTCCAATTGGTCTAGAGTCTTGTTTAGATCTTGTGTTTCTCTACTGATTCTTTGCCTAGATGATCTGTCTAATATTGACAGTGGAGTGTTCAGGTCCCCTGCTATTATGGTATTAGTGTCTATTTCCTTCTTTAGGTCTAATAGAGTTTGTTTTATAAATCTGGCTGCTGCAACATTGGGTGCGTACATATTTATGATTGTTATGTCTTCTTGATGGATCAGTCCTAGAGAGAGGAATATTCTGAAAAATACGTTTCAAAAAGCGAAGGTAAAAGAAACCATGGGACAGCTTTGAACCCCAAGGCTCGGATTGCAAACTGCTCCCAAGGATTTTTCCCCACTGCAGCCCAGCTTCTCCTCGGCTGAGCCCTCCGTGGTCCTTGGGACATTGTACCATCTCCCTGCTGCGTCTTCACATGCAAACAGACACCTGGGCACACCTGAGAGCAGGAGGCTGAAGCGGTCCAGCAAGGCGGTGCTAAGGAGCCGGGCACCGATTGACGGGGCAGGGAGCCCAGGAACAGAGGGCCCCCAGACCAGGACACAACACCATCCAGGCTGACACGAGACACTGTTTCCCCATCCTCACACTGAAGTGACACCATCAAATTACAACCTGGCAAGACAGGAGAGAAAGGGTCAAGGGATAGGACATGTGACAGGAATGGGATGTCAGCCCCTGAAGTGTTGTGCTGAGTGGGGAATGCCACACAGGAGTAGAGTGGGGCAAAGATGGAGACTCCATTACATTCCAGACACTGGGCCTGGTCTCTCAGAGACAGGGTCCATTTAAGATCCCACTAAGTCTGTGAGGCACTTGAACACCCCAACTGTAGCAAGGACGACATTGAGGAAAGAGGAGTAGGAGAATGAAATACAGAAGGAGAAAGGGAAGGAAAGGGAGAGGTGAGCTTTCAGGGGGCACCTGCTACAGTAATAGGTACGGTCAGAAACTTGCCGGGGTCCTCACCAAAACTTCACAGGTTCTTAGGGTGGCAAGCCCACTTGTTCTGGATCCTCCATTAACAAGAGGTGACCCGCTACTGTACAGCCTTAATCCCACCTGCAAAGGCAGAGCCCTCACAGCCTAATCACTTCTTAAAAGCTTTAATACTGTTACACGGCAATTAAGTTTGGACATGAGTTTTGGAGGGGACATTCCAACCGTAGCAGGGAGTCCCATCGCACCAGCTCATGATGAACGCAGACTTCCCCAAAATCACTAGATTCCTTTCCCACCTACTACTGTCTGCTCCCTGGTCCTAGCTAGTCTCTACTCCTCCCCCTCATTGACAACCCTCCCACTTTGGCCCAACCTGAGGGCCATGTCCCTCCACTCCCCAGCACAACCTCCACTCCAGCCAGGCCAGCCATCTCCTGGCTGTCACAAACACAACACATTCATCCTGGCAGCCACATGCTGGCCCCCAGACTCTCCAAAGTGCCCTCTCCCCTCTGCCCAGGCTGTGAAGTTTTTCCCAAAACTTTCTATCCTCATTGAGGTCTCCCTCTCCTGATCCCCTGCACAACAGAATCTGGCTTTTGTATGTCTTGTATGTCTTAAATTGTGAAACAATATTCTGTGTGATATTATCATACAATATAACATATTCCTCTGCGGCCAGAATTAAGAGGGGGTATAGTAAGTCTTCTCAGCACGTAGATTCAAGGTCATGAAAATGTCAACCAGAATCAGTACTGACCTGCTACAGAAACGTCCTAATCTAAGAAATTACTGGTAAATTACTAAAGAAACCCTGGAAATACTAAAGTTTATTCAAAAACAAATAGCAAATAAAAGAAGAAAAATAGTTTTGGATATATGTATTAGTAGAAAAAAAGTTTCAGGCCAACCAGGTGTATTTCAATTTGAGCGTGAGAAGTGAAGGCATGTTTAGATGAGAGCCGTGCTCTGCATGAAGTCTAGAAGGCAGGAAGTCAAAGACCAGGGACCCATCACTTCTTTGGGAAGTGATGCTGTTTCTGAATGATAGACACTTTACAAGAAAGTCAATTTAGCAGGCCACCACTGTTTGATGGAAATACCCCTTTAAAGTATCACCTTTTCTGATTCTAATTCTAGCATCAGCAGAAGCCGTGTGCAGGAGTGGACAGGCTTTCCAGGTGGGAGATGCTGGGCCAGGTGCCTCTTCAACAGGAAATGGTTACATTGGCTTTGTGGTTCAAGGTCCAATCTCTTCTAGGTTTGATGACTTTACAACATTGCTTCTGGGCCCATGGAGCAAAGGACCAGAATACCGCATTCTCCGTACTCACTGAGTGCACTTGTAACCCCTGGATGGATGGGAGCAAATCCATATTTGACAGCCCCTTTCCCTATAGAGGCATGTGTCACACCTCCCCACTAGATTCTAGCCATTTTGAGGGTCAGCACACTGCCCCGTCCTTCCTCTACAGCTTCCACTCTCCTAAGTACAGGCACCTGACTGATCATAGCCACCTTGGAACTACTCTTCTCCTTGTACTTTCACCTATCAGACTCTTCTCCTAATACTTGCAATTAATCCACTCAACAAATATTTTTTCCCCACATTTAAAAAAATCAATAATAATTCCTTAATATAATCAAACATTAAACATGTTTAAATTTCTCCAATTCTCTCCCTCCCTCTTTCTCTCTTAAATTGATTTGTTTATATCAGGATCCAAACAAGTTCTGCTTCTTGTATTGATTGCTTTGTCAGCTGTCTCTTAAGTTTCTTTTCATCTACAGGTTCCCCCTTTGTCTAATATCTCCCCTTTACCCCATAATGTTTCCCAAGGTCTGGATTTTCTGGCTGCATCCCGGTAGTGTCATTTAAAATGTTCCACCATCCCCTGCGTTTCCTGGTGATTGGTTTCTGGATCCCGAGGCTGGGACTCGTTCGGGTTAGAGGTGGCTTCAGCGGTGTATGATCTCACTGCAGGAGGCCCATTGTGTCTGATCGTCTCCCTGTGATGTAAGCAGACATTGATGATCATTTGCTAGATCCATTGTTTCAATAGGAGTTTGCCAAATACCATGTTCTAATTATTTTATTCCCTCTTTATTTACTAGCTGGGATACTTCACTAAACAGAAATGTTCCCTCCTCAGCCATTTATGATTACCCTGAGGAACACTTCATATAGAAAAGACAGGATAAATGCCTGACTCTTCCCTTCTACCTACTAGTCTTAGAAAAATGAATTGTTTCCCTATCATCTTCCAAGAGACTGAGAGTTTGTTTGCTTTTATTTCATTGTCATTATGATTTTTCGTGGTGGTAAGACTAAGATTCTTTCTCTTATTTGCATTTTTGTTCTGCCAGTGGATTTTGTTCTTTCTTGTGTATTTGTGGTCATGATTATCATTTTTCAGATTCCAGATGGAGGGCTTCCCTGAGGATTTCTTGTAGGGCTGGTCATGTGGTGGTGAACTCCTGCAGTTTTTTTGTTTGTCAGGAAAATACACTATTTCTCCCTCATTTCTGAAGGATAGCCTTGCTGGGTATAGTATTTTTGCCTGGCAGTTTTTTTCTTTTAGTATTTTCAATATATCATCCCATTTTCTTCTGGCCTATAGAGTTTCTGTTGAAAACTCTGCTGTTAGTCTGATAGGGAATCCCTTATAGGTGACTTGACACTTTTCTCTCGCTTCTTTTAGGGTTCTTTCTTTGTCTATTAGCTTTGCCAGTTTGACTTTAATGTGTCTTTCAGAGTATCTTTTTGGTTTGAATATGTTTGGGGATCTTTGAGCCTCCTGGATCTGAAGGTCCATGTCTCTCCCTATACTTGGGAAATTTTCCATTATTTCATTGAATAAGTTTTCCATGCCTTTCCCTTTCTCCTTCCCTCCTGGAACACCCATGATTTGAATGTTGTGTGCTTAAGGTTATCTGCTACCTCTCTTAGACTTTCTTCATTTAAAAAATTTTTTTCCCTTTTTTTTTGTCCACCTGGGTTATTTTGATAAGACTATTTTGAAGATCAGAAATTCTTTCTTCTTTTTGTTCTAGCCTGCTGCTTAAGCTCTCAGTTGTGTTTTTTTATTTCACTGAGTGAGTATTTCAGTTCCATGAGTTCTGCTACATTCTTTTTAAAGGTATTAATCTCTTTGTAAATTTCCTCCTTCATATCCTGTATTTTTTTTTTCTCATTTCATTATGCTGTCTAACTGAGTCTTCTTGTATATCTCAGTAAATTTCCTTAAGATTGCTGCTCGGAATTCCTTTTCAGTCATTTCAAGGTTTCCTGCTCTACAGGGTCTGGAACTTGAGAATTACTGTATTCCTTTGGTGGTATCATATTTTCTTGGATTTTCATATTTCTCTACGTTGATGTCTGGTCATCTGGTAGAGCAGTTGCTGCTTCTATTACTCTGGAGTGGGCTTTGAGGAGAGAGACGTCCTCTTCTTTTTCTGGTCTCCACTGGTGACTCTCCTTGTATCAATGCAGTCGAGTATCTGGGGGGCCACCTGTATGGTTGCTGCGGCTACTGCTATGCTTGCAAGCTGCTTTTGTGGTAGCATTGGCTGTGGCAGTGGCTGTAGGCCACCCATGCAGAAGTGTTTTCAGTGTGCTCCTTGCCTGCTTCTGGGTGGGGGGTGCTTCCCTCAGCTCCTGCCTAGGACCCTGGGCATGCTCCTTGCCTCCTTCCAGGTGGTGGGTACTTCCCTCCAACAAATACTTTTTCAGTGTATTCGTTCATTCAACAAACACTTGCCAACCCCCCGGAATATGGTATGTCAAGCTGGCACTAGTGCTTGCACAGTGCTTCAAGGTGCTGGACAGTGCCAGTCATCGCTCCTGCCTGCCAGGAGCCACAGTTAAGTGTGAAGACAGACAGTGAGCTGCGAGCTCACAGCATCAAGCAGCAAAAGCTCCAATGAAAGGAGCCACAGCTCCTGAGAGAAATGGCAGATTCCAGGGTTGGGGCTGAGAATATACAAGATGAGCCTGGAACTTCTGAATGCCAAAAAGAAAGTGTCACACACACACACAAAATGATGGGTGTGCATCAAAGGGAAACAGGAGCCAAATGAAACAGCTCACTATGGCTAAAGCAGAAACAATGTGAACAAAATAAAGAAGGTAATATTGGATTATAATCCAAAGCATGAAATAAATATCCATGACTCCATAGTGATATTAACAAATTATTAAATAACTGAATAAATTGGAAGAAGGGATGAATCTCATGTGCATAAGAATGACAGATGATTCTGTAGCTACTTCACCCTCAGGAAGCGGAGCATCACTCCCCACGTGTATTAATCTATTTCTGTTGCTTATAACAAAATATATGGCACTGGGTACTTTTTAAGAAAACAAAATTAATAGCTTACAGTTTCAGAGGCTGGGAAGCCCAAAGTCCAGGGAACACACATCTGGTGAGGGTATTCCTTGGTGGTGGCTTTACAGCAATGCAGGGGTCTCACAAAGCAGAAAACGGTGGAGCAGAGAGAGGGAGACTCTTACGTGCTCTCCTTTTAAAGGCCTCAGAACCATGCCCCTGACCACCATTATTAATCACTACAGCATGTTCCTACAATCTAATCACCTCTACAAGGCCCTACCTTTCAATTATCATAATAGGATTTCCCACCCTCTCAGTGCTGTCACAGTGGGGGCCAAGTTTCCAGTACCTGGAACTTTGCGGGACACAATTTAAGCTTCAATGAGTTTGAGGGAGACGTTCAATCCACAGCATCACCCCTTACGTGTGAGCTGTGCAGAGTGACTTCCTTCCAAAGAGCACATGGGGGGGCGGGAGAGTCACCTGATAGTGGAGACACCTGACAGACACTACCTCAGCCAGGTTTTCACACTTAGCATCAACAATGACAAGTCATGTTGATCATAGATGTGCTTTGACATAAGATGATGGAATGTCTCTTTACTTCTGTGGTCTTCCTCTCAAGACACATAACCCCCATCTAATCATGAGAAAAACATCAAACCCACTTGAGGGACATTCTACTAATTACAACATAGGCTTTTTTCGTTGAATGAATAAACAAATGTTGGTTTTTATTTCAAAGGTGCACACACTAGCCTCCCTTGCACATGTCCAGGATCATGTCGGTTAAAAGGCAGAGTCCCAGTGCTATTTCCAGGTTGGACTGAAAAAGCTGAGCAATCCTACGTGGCTCCCTCCGGGAGAAGGTGCACTGGCGGCCACGTGGAGGAAGGGGCAGAGCCTCTTCTGTTCCTTATCTGAAGCACAAGAGGCCACCCAGAGAAGTTACAGATTTTCAGAAGAGCCTCCCTCCTATTGTCCCTTCAGATCTCCTGATATTGCAGAGGGAGGTGTACACTTCATACATTTTGTGCTGATTAAATGTTTGGCCTCAGAATTCACCATTAAGATGCAGAGAGAAGATGTTAATCAAATGAATTTCGTGTCACCAATTACAATCAGGACTATTTATAAACCTTTTGTTTTCAGAATGTCTTAATGCTGTTAAGTGGACAGCAGGGCTGTAATCATCTCCTGAATGTTTTTTTTCCATGTTTGGCACACGAAATCAAGCAATCCAGTCACCACACTGGATGCCCTAGCGATTGGATATTTTTGGCATAAAATGTTTAATTAACTAAATTTTCAGTTTTCAAATGAACTGAAGTCCATAAGTTCTGTATAGTCCACATTTAATTTCTGCCGCAACAAGACCATCTGGTGAGAAGGGGAAATTGAATGATGGGGTTAAATGTGAAGAAACAAATGACAAAATGAAAAGCCATCACCAAGGGGGTACTATAAATAATCTGAACATGAAAGAGGTATTTTTGCACTGTCGAAATGGTTCCTTTTGTGGACACCTGAGCAAATCCAACCCATTCTCTGTGACTTTATTGGTGTGAAAATTCTATCCTGTATGGGTCCTAGAACAACTTCCACTGGTCCAGAATGTAAATGCTTAGACGCAGTATTGCATGGAGCCAGCTGCAGGAGTGAGAGCATGGCATGCTTTAGGAAAAGCAAAAGCTATTTCTAGCATTATCTGCTATGCTGGTTCAGCTTTGCCGAGAAACACACAAATGCTCACGGCCCAGCATCCACTTACTATGTGCAAAGTAGTTTACCCAGTACTATAGGAATGCCAAAAAAGAAAAAGAAACAAACAAAAAACCCTTTTAAGGCTTAAACTGTTTATGATCCCCAAAGCAGTTTACAGCATGCTTAGAAAACTAAAGTTATTTTACTGTGCAAACAGATGAGCCCGGCTGGAGTGCTCGCTTGGGAGCGAGCTGGAGACGCGGCTGGAGGTGCGCGTGGTCGGGCCGCAGGGCAGGAGAGGCGCAGCCCGAGGCTGAGGGCAAAGGGCACAGCCAGGCAGCGCGGCCGTCCAGCGAAGACCCTGAAGAGGTTCCGTGACCCTCCACCCTGGGTTCGAGGCCATCCCAGGGCCACCCCGAAGTTTTTAATTCTCTGAGCGCCTCATTCTCCTCAAATGAAATATTCTGGGAGGTAGCTTTCTGTAAGTCTTGGCTCAACTTCCACGACCTTGACGAGACATCTCAGGAACCCCATTAATCTCGTTTAGGTGGGGCTCATTTAATTACCAGCCCCTTTTGTGGAGGAGGCAAGTAACGCAACTGTTGTCTGGTGTGGGACAGGTCTGAACCCGTGAAGCCGGCGCCCCCGCTCCCCACGCCCGGTGCAGGCCCGAGGAAGGCCGCCGCGCTTCCCCGGAGGACGCTTCACAGGACGGAGGTAACTGAGAAGGACTCGCGGAACCGCTCGAAGTGCTCGGTGATTAACGAAGGGCCTCCAGGCGGCTCCAGGCGAGGGCCGAGCGCGGGCACCGGCGTGCGGGGAAAGAGGGCGCCGTGTCGCGGCGGAGACGCGGCCCGCCCCCAGCGCTGCGCCCGGAAACGCGGCCCGCCCCGCGCCCCGCGCCCCACGCCCCGGAGAGGGGACCCCGCGCCCTGCGCCCGGGCCGTAGCCGCGCGCTCGCCTCCCGCGCCCGCCCGAGCCGCGTCAGGGCAGAGGCGGGGTGGGGCGCAGTTAAAAGGCGCGGCCGGTGGGAACGGGCCTTCGCCCGAAGCCGGACGGAGAAGCTGCCGCCGCCGCGGAGCCGCCGAGCCCCGGAGCCCCGGAGCAGGTGAGCGGGCGCGCGGCGGCGCCATCCCGAGGGGAGGAATTGCCCCCGAGAGGGCGAGCGCGGGAGCTCGGCGGCCAGGGTCGCCCCTGTCGAGCGCGGGAGGCCGGGGAACGCGGGGGGACCGGCTTAACCTCGGCCCAGCAGGTCCCCCTTTGACTGGTACATCAGGTTTCATACGCGCATCACATCGTGTGCGTGAGTGGCCGCGTGGAGCCCGCGCCCCTTTCCCCCATTGCCTTCGCTGTGTTTTGGGTTTTCTCGCTTTTGTGGGTCACCGACGCGTCCCGCCTGGATTGGGGGAGAGGAAAAGGCAGGTCGACGGATGGGCGTTTAAGTTCAGCCAAAGCCCGCGACTTGGGAGAACCGACCAGTGTGGGCTGCATGATGTGGCTCCGGGGAACTCGTGAAATGCAGATGACGGCAGTGGGACAGCAGCGATTAAAAGCACTTGGTGACACATCTTAGTTAAAAGGTGCAGGCACCAGAAGGTACTCCCCGTCGGGTGAAGGAGACTAGCCCCAGATGTCGCCGGCATCCTGGGGCCTGTTGACTGGGCTGGCCTCCCTCCCCGGGGTGAGCGTCCTTGCACACAGCGATGGACGCCCGGAAAGGCTAGGGACCCGCCGCCACGGCGGGGGACACCTGGCCCAGTGACCTCAGCGTCCCCAGGTGGAAGCTTACGGTCGGTTAGTGCCTGGCTGAACTTAACAGTGCCCCACAGTTCCTTTCCCTCAAACAGACCATGCGTCGTAACCGTTCTCTTGGCCCAGTTGTAACAAAAGCTCACCAGGGTGCTGGAAGAAAACGTCCTGCCCTCTGCAGTTGCCCTAAAATTGCAGGAGGCCGCTCAGCACTGCTCCTGTGGAGCGCTTTGTCCGCTGTTTGGATGGGGCAGTCTCCGGGGGTGATTGAACCCTGCCAAGAGGGGGAGGTTGGGAAGAGAGAGCACCGGCCTAGCCTGTTACCCGACTGGGGGGTGTAAAGGGTGCCCCATTGACATCACCGCAGGGAACGAACCCTGGAAGACGGTAGTCAGACCACCTGTCCCCCTTGTTTTAAAGCAAATTCTGACACAGGTAATGACTTTATTCTCTTCTGAATTATAAGAGAGTTAGGAACGAAAGAACTACAGAAGGTCTGGCTAAGGAATTGCAGTAGGGGAAAAGGAACATTCTAGCTTGCATGTTCCCACAATGCATCTTTGATTGAATTTGAATATTCCAGGAGCTATAGGTAGTTAGTATACATTAGTGAAAATGTTAAATAGAATAAAATTCTAGCAAAATAATTTTCAAGCCAAACTTCTTGTCCACAAGGGCATAACCCTTTCGATGGCTACGTGATCATTTTGCATTTCTGTTTTACCCCCTTGATCCATGAGGGTGGAACCCCCCAGAGGGCCTTCTCCATTTTTATTCCCAGGGTCACTTAAGTTTAGTTGAACTTAAAATGTTTGGAAAGGACACAGGTTTGCTCGAATGAACAGACACTGCTAACAAGATCCAGAGATGAGAAGTTGAACTTAATGAAATTATTTTCTTAGATCTTTACATTCTTAAATGGAGTAAGAAACATATGTAAATCTATGAGTTGTCCATTTTTATATTAGACTCCATAGACAGGAAAAAAATGTCATTTTTATTGAGTTAATTTTGAAGTATATGAATCCTAAATCCATCATTATCACTAGTCGTTACTTTGAAAGGACAGTTGCTGAAGTTGTGTGTCATTAAATTTAAAAATCAGCTATCGGTTGTCAACAGACAGGTGGGGGAGGAGTTAAAGGAATGTGGCCACAACTACATTTTTCCTCGACAGGTGACATCGTCGCTGTTATCCAGAAACAGATATTTCAGCAAAGATTTCCATTGGTGTCGTCAGCGTGCACTGCTGCCTTCCAGGCAGTCAGCGGTGCAGGAGGAGAAAGTCTGAAGCCCTGGCAGAGGGTCCCTGCCTCACCCTCCATTGCTGATACGCCAGGAGCCTTAGGAATAAGGTCAGATTTGCTGGTTTTGCTCTGACATTGTTTTCCTTTTATGTATACAGGCTCCTCAGCTATCCAGAGCTAACATGGAAATTTTTGGGAGTGTGCTCTGTCCTCAGACCTACTGAACGACTTTGAAAGGATTGTTTAAAGGGGAACAGAACTATCTAGAAAAAGAAAAATACTTCCCATCTCTTGGTGTATAATGAGGGCTAACACTGTGGTTTTTAGGACTTCAGTTTTGGTCTGTCATCAGTGAAACTAGAACAGTATTGTTAAACTAGTTGTGATTCAATTTTTAAATAAGTTTTAAAACAATCAAGAAATTACATTACTGTAGTAGAACTCTAATAGGCCTGAATTATTGGAATTGTAAAAGGAAAAAACAATCGCTCTTCACAGTACTGTGTGTACCCTCAGAAATAAGGTCAGTGGTTTACTTGTTTTTAGAGCTAAATATTTTGGACTGGAGCTTGTGGCTGGAGTTATTCACTAAGATTAGATAAACGAGGGTACTTCAAAAAGAATTAAAAAACAATACAAATTTTTCCATGACCTTTTCAAAGACCCCTCATACCACAAAACCAAGTACAATTTACCTTTTCAAGTTTAAATGTAACCACGTTCTTATAAATTGAAGACTACAGAAGCTAAGCATATTTTTTCTTTCCTTTAAAGAAAGCCAGAAAGGTGCCAGTTAAAATAACCCTCTCTGGTTTATACAGAAAGAGTTAATATTTTACTTTTTATTGAAAAAGCTTCTCCCACAGGCTTCAGCCCTCCTGAAGCATGAAAAGGAGGTACTTTATTTACTTCAGTTGCAAAGGGTTCCAGTGGATACAGTTTTTTGGAAAGTAATTTGAAATTAGCGACAGTTTCCCAAAGAGTATTTGGCCTTCAAATCCTCTCTAACCAAAGTGTTTGGGGTCACATGCTTCTGCACAGAGAGGCCAGGGGCTGGGGTTTTCTTTGCCTGCACCCTTTCATTTGGGCCCCTCTGTCTGTTTTCACACCGGCCCCGGACGGGTTGGGGCAGGAGGAGCCAGTGGAGCCAAGTGGCCTCGTAAAACTTGCTGAATCTTCCACGTTTGGCCACCTCCACCCTCCCACAGTTCCTTGAGTGCAGAGGAGTCTCCCAAGGGCAGCCAGTCCTTGCCAGTTTGGGGGCCTCACCCTGGCCTGCCCCCTGGTACTTGAGAGGTGAGCTCTCCTTTCCTGCTGTTGGCCTGCAGAGAATGGTGTGCAGGACAGACACCCAGGTCTTCGGTGGGAAGCTCCTCAGTGATGAGGTGGACTAGGTCGAGTTGAAAGAGAAGCTTTCACAGTTGGGAGCGTTGGCTCGGATGCACTGCGTGCCACTCAGGGCCAGGGCGAGTTACGGAGAGAGTGGAAGCGGCCCTCCTTTCGGATCTTTTCTGCTGTGATAAATAACACGGCCTTTGTCCCTCTTGCAGGGGATACTTTAAATCAGGTGATTTGCTTCTAGCCTGATTGTCTTGAGTGACCAGTAGGCGAGGCATGCTTGTATTTGGGTTTAATCTCATTTTTCCGAGTGACCCAGGTGCCTCATTTCCTTTTCTTCCTTTAAAGGCACAGGTAAATTGCTTATTTTTAGTATCAACATCAATAAGCATTGTGAAATAGGTGATTTTCTGTTCAGTTTTGCTACTTTGATATAAGAGTCTTCAGAGTGTAGTTTGGGGACCCAGAAAAACCAAAAGAAACAGAGAAAGCTACCCTGTCTTAACTATCCCTGCTTTTGAAGAGGGATGGCGTTGCAGAGGTCAGGATCCTGCTTCTAGAAAGCTGGGACCAGTATTCTTCTGGAGAAATTGTGACCTTTCAACCTCTTCTATGACTTCAGCCTCATTCGGGCCAAGTCAAGATATCAAAGATGGAACAGGCGGCCACGGGTATGCTGTTGCTCTGACAGCCTCCACGAAGGAGAACGTACAGAGAAAACAGCTGCCTTTCCTCTGGGGGAGTTTACGTTCCACGCACTTTTGAAGCGTTTGAGAAAATGTGGACTTTTCATTCGATAAATAAAAACCTTGCTGATTGGGCATTTAATTGACCAAACTTCAATGGCAGACGTTCTCAAGAGACGGACATGCAGATACAGCTGTGAGGGAGGGAGGGGTAGGCTTCTGGCAGCTTAGATTTTAAAGCAACAGAAAGATGGAAGATGTCTCAGATCATCACACACGAGTGGAGTGGCCCAAACTGTGAACAAACACAGTGTCAGCAAAAGAGTAGGGATGTGAAAAAGAAAGAAAATAAGATACTTGAGCTCTACATACAAAAAAGGGGTGAGCACAATTCTTGGATCAGACAACATAGTTTTAATTGATAACAAATAAAAGGCAGAAGTTCTTATTTTACTTTCCCTACTTTGTCAATGATAAGTTATTCTCGATACTACTTGTAAAAACATGAGAGGCGTGGGACTAGAGCCCACCTTCTAGGAAATAGTTCTAGGCTCCATTCCCGGCAGAACTGAGAAATTTGCAGATGGGATGAGAAGTTTTTCCCATGTTCTATAAACTTAATTGTCTTTTTTGTTGTTGTTAAAGTATTTTCATTTCCAATTATGGTAAAATATACATAACATGAAATTTGCCATCTTCACCATTTTTAAGTGATCAGTAGTAAGCACATTCACGTTGGTGTGCAGCCTTCTCCAGGACTTCTGTCTTCCAGAACGGAAACTCTGTGTCCATTAAACAACGGCTCCCCGTTTCCCCTCTCCCAGCCCCCAGCAACCACCGTTGTGCTTTTCATGTCTATGATTGTGACGACTCTAGTACCTCGTGTAAGGGGAAATTACATAATATTTGCCTTTTTGTGACTGGTTTATTTCACTTAATGTTCTCAAGGTTCATCCATGTTGTAACATGTGTCAGAACTTCCTCCCTTTTTTAAGGCTGAATAATATTCTATTTTATATACATACCACATTTTGTTCATCTGTCAATGGAACTTGGTTGCTTCCACCTTTGGGCTGTTATGTGTAATCCTCCTATGAACGTGAATGTACAAATATTTGTTTGAGACCTTGCTTTCAATTCTTTTCGGTATATACCCAGAAGTGGGACTGCTGGATCATATGATAATTCTATTTTTAATATTTTGAGGATTTCCATAGGAAATCAGAATATTATTATTCAGAATGAAAGACGGACCCAATGCCTGGAGAAGGACAAATACCCAGATTTTTTTCAAAGTAAGAGAAAGTTTACATATACGGACTGGGGAACTTTCTGTTGAGCCCCTAGCAAAATTTTAAAACGGCATCATCAAATTTGTTTTTAAGACTTTGGTAATAATAACCATGACAATGGCAATGACTCGGAGTATCTTAGTATCCAATGATACTTGTAGACACCTCTTATACCATCCGTAAGTTAGCTGTACTTTCATGGTTCATTTAATAACTATACCGTAACATTTTACTTAAGGAATGTCGGGATTGCTTGTAAGGAATATCCTTGTAAGCAGGATATCAGTGCCATGGCACAAGGCTGGGTCAGAGAAACTCAGGCTTTGGCTGTGTGGGGAGAACAGAGTGCCTGGCTCCCTGGCAGCCTGTCCAGAGTGTCGTGCCCATTTCACACTTCAACAAAGACACTGGCCCGATGGGGCACATCTACAGGGGATCCCCCCTTCTCGAGCATTCACTTATGGAATTCTACCCCACTTTCTTTTTAATTTAAAAATTAATATGCCTCCCTAAACTCTAGGCTAAGTTAAACCTTAATTTGATTTTTCACACGTGAGCTGCAATGTGAGATTTCAGCTCAATTTTTTGGATTTAAGAATCCAAATGTTCTTATAATCTGTTTTTAAACTTTTCATACTCTGTGGTATTTGAACAAGTTTTAGATTTATAAACATGGGGTCCTTTACTTTTTTTCTGGGCAGTGGAATTGGAATAGACCAGTTTGCACTAAAATCTTCAGCTGAAGCCGGAAATGTTTCTGCTGGGCCCCTCAGTCCCAGCTCCCGCCTCCTTGAGCGCAGAGCCCGGGAGCCTGTGGGAGTCTGAGGCTGCTGGTTTGTCAGTGAAGGGCTGATAGTTGACATCGACTTACTGATTATTCAGAAGGAAAGGATATGGAATCTGTGACAGTCCTGGGCTCTACTCTTGGTTAACCTGTCCTCAGTGGCTTCACTGATCAGGCACAAGTGTCGGTGCTGACGGGCACCCGCCGAGCCCCCGCCACCTGCCGTTCTCTTCTTATTAAGACGTTATGTTCTCCCTCCTGCAGAGCCGTGGCCTAGCATCCTCCCCAACTCCACAGGACAGGAGCATGCCTCCACCTCAGTCCTGAACCACGCCAGCCCTGGGTCTGTGTTGTGACCAACGTCTGCATACGGTAGACACTCAGCAAGTGCTGATGAAGGCGTGGGAACTGTTGTGAGATGGCTCTGGTGATATGGTGAAGGAGACGAGCTTTCCCACTGCTGGGCTCTGTGGCTTTGGCAGGAGGCCAAGGCAGGGGGAGAAACCCTTTGAACCATGCTGTGGGCATTTCTAGCTTTACCTGCCTGCACTCCCCCTGCCCCTTTGGTTCAGATGGGTGGTGGCACTCGCTTCCTTAGGCCTAAACCTAGTGTCTTTCTGAGACAAACGTGGCATCTAAAAGCCAACCAAGGACAAAAAAACAAACTAACATGGAAGTTGGACTTTTATGATATCAGACAGCTGACTTTAAGTCTATAAAAGATCCTGCTTCAGGGCACCGCAGTGGCACCCCATTCCCAGGCTGAGTGCCCCTGGAAGGGGTGAGGCTGCCTGCATTTTCCCAGCTGCTTCCGAGAGCAGCTAACGTGCTGCAGAGGGGCGGGTCTGTGGCTAAGACTGCAGGACCCCGGGGTGGGGGGGTGGCCTGAGAGGGGAGGGCTGACCAGTGTCCCTTGCGCATTCAGGGACAAGAAAGTCTAAGACGAGTGGACAGAGGGGCAGTGGTGACTCCCTCATCCCCTGACAGTATGTGAAAAATGGTGTGAGAATGTTTTTCTGAGGAGAAGGTCTTTCACTTTCTGAAGATTCTCAAAGGGTTCATGATTCATCCTTTTTGAGAAGAAGAGTGCTGACCGATGCTTTAGTCTTCTGTGATGATGTAGGATAAGAAGACAGCTGTTTGAACTGCAGCAAGTTTCTGTAGATGTAGAGCAGTCTGTTCCCTCAGGAAGTTAAGTCGGTGCACTACAGGGGTGGGGTCCCGGGGGGCAGCAGCGCTGGTCCCCTGTGTCTTGGCCCCTGGTGTGAATGGACCTGCTGGTGAGGAAAGGCCAACACTGTGCTGGTTGACAGCAGAGAACAAGGGAGCAATTTTTGTAAAAGCTCATGATTTCTTTTGGAAGATGCTCTTTCAGTAGTTGACAGTATTAGATTTCCTAAGAACACATGATTACGGCAATTGATGTTATTCAATCTAGAAAATAATATAAATATATTATATAATATTATATAAATTTATAAGTAAACTAATAAATATTTGGTTTATTTTTTCTCTTATTAGTCTGCTGGGTAAACCAAATTATGTCATTCTAATGAATGATTTTTTTTGATAAGCCATTTAATGAATAAAATCTGCTGTGGAAGCTCTGTTACCCCTGGGTAAAACCAAACTGATGTGATGTATATCTACATAGTGATTAAAAGGAGCTTGAAAATGAACATGCTTACCTGTGCTCCTGCTATCAGGCCAACAGCACCCTTATATATAATCTGAATTTGGATGAATAAAAATGATCTAAACACCCCCCTCCCCCCAAAAAGGTTATTTCTGGTCAGAAACATTAGAATGTTTTTAGAGTAGGCATTTCTTATCAGAAAACCTCCTACTAGCAGACGAGGGCAGTGAAGCTATAAAATATCACAGCCTACTTTAAGAGAAACTTGCTTGAGTCTGTAA
This sequence comes from Cynocephalus volans, assembly GCF_027409185.1. Classification (NCBI taxonomy): domain Eukaryota; kingdom Metazoa; phylum Chordata; class Mammalia; order Dermoptera; family Cynocephalidae; genus Cynocephalus; species Cynocephalus volans. The sequence continues at coordinate 88,388,033 of NC_084466.1, forward strand.
CACCACTGTCCCACTTTGCCAATCCAAAGGAACTGGCCACTCATCCACCTTTGCTCATGTTTGTCTGTTTAGGAGTACACCAGCACCATGAACTGGGACACTCTGCACACTTTCCTTGGGGGTGTGAACAAGCACTCCACCAGCATCGGGAAGGTGTGGATCACGGTCATCTTTATCTTTCGGGTCATGATCCTCGTGGTGGCAGCCCAGGAAGTGTGGGGTGATGAACAGGAAGACTTCGTCTGCAACACTCTGCAACCTGGGTGCAAAAATGTGTGCTACGACCACTTTTTCCCGGTGTCTCACATCCGGCTGTGGGCCCTGCAGCTGATCTTCGTCTCCACACCTGCACTGCTAGTGGCCATGCACGTGGCCTACTACAGGCATGAAACTGCCCGCAAGTTCAGGCGTGGAGAGAAGAGGAATGAATTCAAAGACATTGAGGACATTAAAAAGCAGAAGGTTCGGATAGAGGGGTCTCTGTGGTGGACGTACACCAGCAGCATCTTTTTCCGTATCATCTTTGAAGCATCCTTCATGTACGTGTTTTACTTCCTTTACAATGGGTACCACCTGCCCTGGGTGCTGAAATGTGGGATTGACCCCTGCCCCAATCTTGTTGACTGCTTTATTTCCAGACCAACTGAGAAAACCGTGTTTACTGTTTTTATGATTTCTGCATCTGTGATTTGCATGCTGCTTAATGTGGCTGAGTTGTGCTACCTGCTGCTGAAAGTATGTTTTAGGAGATCAAAAAGGGCACAGATGCAAAGAAATCACCCCAACCATGCCCTGAAAGAGAGTAAGCAGAACGAAATGAATGAGCTGATTTCAGACAGTGGGCAAAATGCAACCACAGGCTTTCCAGGTTAAACGTCTCAAGGTAAAATGCAGCTGAATCATAACAAAACATTTGTCTTCCCTGGAAGGCAAGGCCAACCTGAAAATCCCCTCTCTAGGCTGAAGAGCTAGTCTTTATAAATGACTCTCATAACAAATAGACACTTGAGTTAACTTTGTGTAGAATACTTGTGCAGCTCATATGGTCCATCTCTGAAAACACAAGACTGGCTGACAACTGAGCCTTGAATTCGCTTTAACATGTTTCTTTTATGTGGACTGTCTGACATGGTGGTATTTCCTGAACACTTATGTAACCGTTGTTGATAAAGAACATTTATCTAGAAATTGATACTTTTATTAGTAAAAGATATTTTTATAGGATTGAATGTTTTAGTTCTGACTTTGAATTTATGTAAAGTATTTTTATAATGACTGGTCTTCTTTACCTGGAAAAACATATGATGTTAGTTTTAGAATTATAGTGTAGTATCTAGGTTTTAAACTCACAGTGGGTCTATCTTAATTGTAAATATTGTTTTGCATTCTCTGTTGACAAACTTGTGGACTGTCATGATGTGCTTAAGGTGGAAAGCATCCGCTGCACAATACATTTTTACTGCTTTCTGAGTGAAGACGGAGCTGTATGGAACTGGGAGGCGTTCTTTAACTAGCCTACCTGCCAGTCACTGTGAACTGGCACGTGAGTGTGATCACCTCAATAAAGCTCAGCCTCATTGCTTAAACTGCCCCGTGCACTGTGGGTTTCTGTTCCACCCAGCATCTTGCTGCCACCCCTAGAGGTGTGATGAGTCGATTAGGTTACTGTTGCCCAGGACTTCAGTGGGGATTATTGTCTCCTCACACCAACCGAGCAGAGGTTCAGGTTAGCAGCCTGCCAGGTCTTCACCTTGGAGAGGGGAGGACACCAGGGAAATGTCCTCTGGGACGGTTCAGCTGGGATAGAGAGGAGGCAAGGGAGGTCTTAAGCAGCCCTCAGACAAAGCTTGCCTCAGTGGGCTCAGATCTGAGTTTTTCAGTCCATAGTGACTGAGAAAAGCACCTACAGCGACGCCGCCATGGATGGGGAAACCTCTTCCACCAGGGATTTCCAGATTGAACACAGATGCCTTTGGTGTGGGTGAGTCAGGTGCAGAGTGGTCACTCCTGGGAGTGCTGATACGCACGGGGACGCAGCCTCCATGCGAAGGGGTGCGGTTAGCAGGGTGCACTCTGCATGGGGACAACTGGGAGTAATGAACACACACGAGGTCTGGATACGGCACACTGACTCCTAAAGGACCTCTTTTATTTTTTATTTTTTTGTCTTTTTCGTGACCGGCACTCAGCCAGTGAGTGCACCGGCCATTCCTATATGGGATCCGAACCCGCAGCAGGAGCGTCGACACGCTCCCAGCGCCTCACTCTCCCGAGTGCGCCACGGGCTGTAAAGGACCTCTTTTAGAACCTCTCCAGAAAAACAAAAACAATGTTCTCATTTTCTCCATGAACTAAAGCAAATCCTAGTCATATCGTTTCATCCATAAGTCTTTTAGTACGCATCTATAAAAACCAAAGACTTTTTAAACCTTTTAAAACAAAACCATAATTCCACCATTATACTAAAAAAAATCTAGTCAGCATTCCTAATTCCTGATTTATGACATCCCTTTATTTTTAAATTGCTGTTTAATGTTTAAATTGTGGGTATCACATGAAGCTCATAAACAGGAAAGGGAACATATCGGGGCAGATAATGCAGCCATGGTAGCAACCCTGGTCCCTTTCCCACCGTGCTCTGCCACCGCCTTGCTCCCTCATGACTGCTGCAGTCAGTCAGTCCCTTCTTTCTCTCTCCCTCTTTTTCTAACAGCTCCATTGAGGCATAACTGCACATATGAGTATTTCATGTGTCCAATTGGATGAGTTTGGACCTATGCAAACACCTGTGACACCATCACTACACTCAGAGTAATTAACATATCCATCACCTCCAAAATTTCCTTGTGTACCTTTGTTTTTTTTACAGTAAGAACATTTAACGTGTGATCAACCCTTTTAAACAAATTTTGAAGTACACAATACCGCATTGTTAGTAGGCACGATGTTGCACAGCAGAGCTCTAGAACTTAGTCATCTAGTGTCACTGAAACGTCTCATCCATTGAATAACAACATCCCAACCCCCACCCCCAGCCCTGGAAACCACTATTGCATTCCTTGCTTCTGTGGGTTTGACTGTTTTGGACACCTCTGTAAATGGAGTCACATTGTGTTTGTCCTACTGTGGCTGGTTTGCTTTACTTAGCATAACGTCCTTCTGGTTCACCCGCGTTGTCGCATATCGCAAAATTTCCTTCTGTTTTAAGATTGAAGAATTTATACTGTTGTATGTATATACCACATTTTCTTTATTCATGTATCTGTGAAAAAGACAGTGAGACACCACTTCATCCCTGTTAGGATGGCTATTATCAAAAACCAAAACCAAAGCAAAAGGTGAGTGCCTGCGAGGACGTGGAGAGACTGGGACGCTGGTGCCCCGTGCGCTGTTGGCAGGAACGTAAGAGGTGCGGGCCGTGGGAGCAGCGTGGAGGCGCCTCAGAGCAGCAGACGCAGAGGAGCAGGTGGCCCAGCAGCCCCGTGTCCGGTACGTACCCAGAGGAACCGTGGTCACTGCGGCATTGTTCACATCAGCCACGACAGGGAACAGCCCTGTTCTTTCTCTTTATTTTCAGGCTCTTCGTCTTTGGTTCTTTCCGCTCTTTGACCTCTCGAAACGCTCCTTCCTCCAGCTGCAGCCTGTCCCCACACCAGCCCCTCCAGGCCCTGAGACTGGTGGGCACCCCGCTTCCCCGCTTCTCACCACTGAACCGGAGCACCAGCAGCACTGACGACTTTCTAAACACCGAATCGAACAGCTTCTTCTCAGCTGGCATCTTCCTCCCGCTCTTCAGAATTTTACTTCTGGACCCAAGACACTGCCCATCCTAACCCCGCATCTTCTGTCCATCTCCAGCTGCTCCTCTGCCTCCTGCACAGGCTTGTCTTCCTCTCCCTGTCGTGGGTGAACCTTCCTTTCCTCACTGCTGCAGTGTGGATGCTATTGGCCCTCCAAATGCTGGCTGGAATTTGATCCCCAAAGGGGCAGTGTTGGGAAGTGTTTGGGTCATGGGGTGGACCCCTTGTGAATAGATTAATGCTCTCCCTGGGGGAGGGGCGAGGGGGGAGGGAGGGAGTTCCCACTCTATTAGTTCCCACAGAGCTGGTGGCTGGAAGGAGCCTGGCACCTCCCTCTTGCTCTTGCTTACTCTCTTGCCATGTGATCTTACACCCTCAGCTGCCCTGCTGCTTTTTTGCCGTGAGTGGAAGCAGCCTGAGGCCTGCACCAGATGCAGCTGTCCCAGAATCAGGAGCCAAATAAACCTCTGTTCTTTATAAATTACCCAGTCTCAGGTATTCTGTTATAGCAGCACGAGATGGACTCATACACTCACCCTACACGCTTCCTTGGCAATCGTGGTTATCTGTACAATTACCCAATGAGATATATTAGCCCCATTTTACAGATGAGGACACTGAAGTTCAGAGAGGTTAAGTAACTTGCCCAAGGTCAGTCACATGCTAACAAGCAGCAGGGCCAAAATTCACATCAAGTCTGACTGTCTCCAAAGTTAGTGGCTTAACCACCACGTTGCACAGCCTCCCACAGCTCTGTGCACGATGACCAGGTGTAATGTTAGTGTTAAGAACCCAGTTACCTATCAGTCAGCTTCAACAATTACCTGTTCCTGGCTGGTCATCTTCCCAATTGACTCCCACCTGCTTCTCCCTTTGGATTACTCTGAAGCAAATTTCAGACATATCATTTCATCTGTGAATATTTCAGGATGGATCTTTTAATAATATAGACTAATCTTTCAAAACAAAAGTACAATGTCACCATCACACTAAAAACTCCAGTGTTCATAATTCCCCAATTGTCCTATAAATGTTCCTTTCTTTTTTGAAAAAATTAACTTGTTATTTTGGAATAATTGTAGATTCATTTGCAGGTACAAGAAACAATGCAGAGAGATCCTGAGTGTTCTTTGCACAGTTTCCCCCCGTGGTAACATCTTGCAAAACTGCATTACAAGATCACAACCAGGAAATTGACATTGATACTGTCCGGTTGCCGAACATTTCCATCACGATAAGGACCCCTCAGGTGCCCTCTTATACCCACCACCCACTCACCTCCCATCCCACCCACCACATCCCTCCTTTACTCCTGGCAACCACCAATCTGCTCAGCATTTCTATATTGTTGTCATTTGAAGATTGTTATATAAAAGGAATCATACAGTATGTAAACTTTGGGGATTGGATTTTTACTCTTAGCATAATTCTCTGGAGATTCATCCAGGTGGGTGGGTGTATCAATAGTTTTTTCCTTTTTATTGCTGAGTAATATTCCATATAATACATTTACCACGGTTTGTTAACCATTTACCCATTGAAGGACACGTGGGCTGTTTCTGGTTTTTTACTTATATGAATAATGTGAACATTCATGTACAGGTCTTTCTGTGAACAGAAATTTTTATTTCTCTATGATAAACGTCCAGGAGTCCAATTGCTGAGCCGTATAGTAGCCACACTGTTCATTTTTTAAGAACCTGTTAAACTGTTTTGCAAAGTAACTGTACTATTTTACATTCCCACCAGGAATGTTTGAAGGATCTGGTTTTTCCTCATCCTCACAAACATTTGGTGGTGTTACTGTTTTTGATTTTAGCCATTCTGAATAGTGTCTTTAATTTGTATTACCCTAATTGCATTAGCTCAAGTTGAACGTCTTTTCCTGAGCTTATTTGCCATCTCTGTGTCTTCCTCCTGTCTTTTACCCATTTTCTAATTAGATGATTTGTCTTTCTGATGTTGAGTTTTGAGAGTTCTTTATATATTCTAGATACTACTTTGGACATATTTGTGGTTTGCAAATATTCTATAGCTTTAATACAAATTAAACACACCTCTGTGGCTTTTCTTTTTATCTTCTTAACAGGGTCTTTGCAGAGCAAATTTTTCAATTTTATGATGTACAGTACAGTGATGTACAGTTCATCACTTTCTTTTATGGATTGTGTTTTTGCTGTCAAGTCTAAGAACTCTTTGCCTGAAGTTTTTCTTTCTTTTTTTCCCCCGCTGAAAGTTCATTGTGGTACATTGAACTTTATTATCAGTTTTGAGTTAGTTTTTATGTAAGATCTAAGAGTTAAGTTGGGGTTCATTTCTTATTCTGTAGATGTCCAGTTGCTCCAGCATCATTTGATGAAAGGCCATTCTTCCTCCATCGAATTGCTTCTGCATCCTTGCCCGAAACTAACTGGGCATGTTTCTGTGGGTCTGTTTATGTTCTGATCCATTGATGTTTGGATCTATCCCTCCACCAATACCAAACAGTCTGACTATAGTAGCTGTATAATAAATATTGTGATCTGCTGGAGTGATACCTCTCACTTTATTCATCGTTTTCAAATTGTTTTAGCTGTTTTGGTTCTTTTGCCTTTCCATTATATGGATTATTTTAGAATAATCTTGTCTATGTTTACAAAAGTTTTTGCCAGCACTTTGATAGGAATGGCATTTAACCTGTATATCAATTTGGGGAAAATCGACATCTTTACTATGTTGGATCTTCCTATCCACAAACACAGTTTTTCTCTCTATTTATATCTTCAGTTTCTTTCACTGGCATTGGGTGATTTTCAGCATATAAGTCATGTAAACATTCTATTAACTTTACATTTAAGTATTTCATTTTCTTTGAATGATTGTAAATAGTCTTGTATTTTAATATCACTGTCCATATATTCATTGCTAATATATAGAAATAAATTTGATCTTTTGTTTGCTTAGTTGTTTGTATCCTGTAGTCTTGCTGAACTCATTTATTTAGTTCTAGGAGATTTTTATAGATTTCTTGGGATTCTCTTTGTAGACATTCATATCATCTGGAAATAGGAGTAGTTTTATTTCTTCCTTTCTGATGTATATGTCTTTCATTTCCTTTACTTGTCTTATTGCACTGGCAAGAACTTTCAGCACTATGTTGAATAGGAATGGTAAAAGCAAAAATCCTTGTCTTGTTCCTGATTTTAGGGAGAGCCCAGTCTTACAGCATTAAGGACTCTGTCTTTCACCATTAAGTATAATCTTAGCTGTAGATTTTTTGTAGATGCTTTTTATCAAGTTAAGGAAGGTCTCCTCTCTTATTATTTTTCTGAGAGTTTTTTTTTTTAATCATGAATGAGTGTTGAATTCTGTAAAAAAGAAAGAAAAAAGTTTTTTTCATTAATTGATATGGTCATGTAATTTTTCTTCTTTAGCCTCTTAATACAGTGGATTACATTGACTGATTTTTGGATGTTAAACCATCCTTGCATCCCTGGAATGATCGTCACTTGGTGATTGTGTATAATTCTTTTTACATGTGATTGAACTCCATTTGTTAATATTTTATTAAGAATTTTTACATCTATATTAACAGGGGATAATGGTCGGTAGTTTTATTTTGTGTGTGTGTGCTGTCTTGTCTGGTTTTGGTATCAGGGTAATAATAGATTTACAAAATGAATCGGAAAGTGTTCCCTCCTCTTCTATTTTCTGGAAAAGATCAGGTAGAATTGGTGGTAATCCTTCTTTAAACACATGGTAGAATTAATTCTCCAGCGAAACTATCTGAGCCTCGACATTTCTTTTTTGAGAGATTTCTCATTCCAATTCCTTAATAGTTATAGGGCTGTTCACATTATCTATTTTATATTGGGTGAGTTATGGCGGTTTGTGTTTTTTGAGGAAATGGTCTGTTTTGTCTAAGTTGCAAAATGTATATGTTTAGAATTGTTTGTAGTATTCCCTTATATTGCTTTGATGTCCACAGGGTCTGTAGTAATGTACCCTGTTTCATTCCTGATATTGGTGGTCTTTGTCTTTTCTCTTTTTGTCTTTGTCATCCTTGGTAGAGGTTCATCAATTTTATTGATTTTTTCAAAGAACCAGCTCTTTGATTCATTAATTTTCTCTATTCTTTTTCTGTTTTCAATATAGTTGATAACTGCTCTTATCTTTATTATTTCCTTCCACAGCTTGCTTTGGGTTTATTTTGCTCTTCTTTTTCTAGGTTCTTGAAGTAAGAACTTAGATTATTGATTTGAGTTTTTCCTCTTTCCTAATGTATGCATTCTGTGTTATGCATTTTCCTATCAGCACTCTTTTAGCTGTGTTAACAAATTTGATATATTGTATTTTTTATTGAATACAATATATTGACCCATGGTTTATTTACAAGTGTGTTTTAGTTTCCAAGTGTTCAGAGATTTTCTTGTTATCCTTCTGTTACTGATTTCTAGTTTGATTCCACCGTGGTCAGAGAGTACACTGTTTATTATTTCAATTCTTTGAAATGTGTTAAGGTTTGTTTTATGACCTATGCATTAAGCATGTCTTTTTATTCTGATGTTTTGACATTTGTGGCCTTACTAACCCTGGGGAGACCAACCCTCCCAGGCCTAATTCCTAGAGATAGCAGACAATGCCCCCGTGAGTGTGCCAATTATGTGCAAACCAACCAATCCGAAACCCATACCTCCCAAACCCTCCTTAATCAGGCTATCACTGGGCTCTAACGCACCAGGCCACTATCCACTTGCCCTAATTTCCCCAGGGCCAGGTACCAGACAACTACGGACAGCCCCTATGCCCTAGAGCCCACTGAAGTGATTCAAACTAGCCAATGCTAAGCCTGCTAAGCCCATTTACCCCTCCCTGCCTTGCCTTTCACACAGAAACCACACTGAAGTCTCTTGTCCACTTTTCCCCACACTACTTCTGCCTCCTGACCAACTCTGGTTCTTCCCTATGTGACCCTGCATGGCATGATGTGCCTCCTGCTCCCAGAGAACTGTGAGTAAAAATCTCTTCCTTTGTGACAGCCACTTCCATTTCTGTGTGTCTTACCATACCCGATAAAGCAAAGCCTGGGTACATTTTTAAGTAGCCCAGAATGTATATCTTGGTATATGTTTCTTGAGTGCTTGAAAAGAATGTGTATTCTGGTGGTGTTGGGCAAAGTGCTCAGTAGTGGTGACTAGATCCTGTTGGCTGGTGACATTGTGGAGTTCCTCTGTGTCCTTGCTGGCTTTCTGTCTAGTTTCTGTATCAGTCATTGAAATGGGATGTTGAAGTGTCCAACTACAATTGTGGATATGTCTATTTCTCCTTCCAGCTCTATTGGTTTTTGCATCACGTAGTTTTTGGCTCTGTTGTTTGGTGCATACACATTTAGGACTGCTGTGTCTTCTTAGTGAACTAACACTTTTAGCATTATATGATGCCCCTCTCTGTCTCTGGTAATATTTTTTTCCTCCGAATTCTCCATTATTTGATATTAATATAGCCATTACTGCTTTCATTTGATTAATGTATGTGTGATATATCTTTTTCCATCCTTTTACTTTCAACCTACCTATATCATGAAATTTGAAGTGATTTTCTTGTATACAGATATAGTTGGATTATGTCTTTTAACACAAATTTGTCTTTTAATTGGTGTATTAGACCAATAACATTTGATGTAATTGTTGATATTTTAAGGCTTAAGTCTGCCATTTTATTTTTTGTTTTCTGTTAGTTACATCTGTTTTTCATTTCTGTTTTCTTTTTTCCTGCCTTGTGGTTTGATGTTTTTTAGAATTCCAATTTTATTTATCTACTTTTTTGTGTGTATTTTGCATATCTTTTTCAGTGCTCACTATACAATTTATCACAGTCTACTAATGTCATCATTTTACCAGTTTAAGTGACATATAGAAAACTTACCTCCTATTAAGCCCCTTTATCCTTCTCCATTTATAATTGTCTTAAATATTTACTCTATGTACATTAGCCATGTCAGCCAGTGTTATAGTTTTTGTTTCAACTGTCAAATATAATTTAGAAAACACAAGAGGAGAAGGAAAGCCTATTGTATTTACCGATGTTTTTGCTTACCATATTCTTTCTTCCTTCCTGATATTCCAAGGTTCTTTCTTTTATCATTTTCTTTCTGTATAGAGAACTTCCTTCAGCCTTTCTTTTATAATAGGTCTCCTGGTGACAAATTTTCTCAGTTTCCTTTTATCTGAGAACGTCTTTATTACCCCTTCATTCAAGAAGGATATTTTTGCTGGGAATAAAATTTTGGGTTGACTTGAAAAATACTATGCCACTTCCTTCTGGCCTCCGTGATTTCTGATAAGAAATCCTCTATCATTTGAATTATTTTTCCCTATAGATAAGGTGGCAGTGTTTTTCTCTGGCCAATTTCAAAAGTTTTTCTTTGCCTTTAGTTCTCAGAAGTTTAATTATGATGTGTCTTAGCATTATTTCTTTGAGTTTATCCTTTTTAAGGTTCGCTTCTTGACTCTGGGGTTTAGGTCTCTTGCAAAATTTGGAAAGTTTTCAGCCATTATTTTTTTCAAGTACTTTTTTTAGTCTTGCTCTCTTTCTCCTCAACTTCTGGGACTCTGATGACACAAATATTAGGGCTTCTGTTATGCTAATACAGGTCCCTGAGGCTCTGTTCCATTTTTTTTTTTTTTCAGTCTATATTCTCTCTCTTGTTCAGATTGGGTGGTTTCTATCATTTTAGTCCACTGATTTATTCTGTCCACCTGCTGTTGACCCCATCCACTGAGCTTTTTATTTTAGTTGCTGTATTTTTCAATTTTCAATTTTTCATTTTGTTCTTCTTTATGTCATCTATTTCTTTGCTGAGGCTTTCTATCTTTTTATTTGTTTAAAGCATCTTTGTAATTGCTCATTGAGGTGTTACTATCATGACTTCTGTAAAATCCTTGTCAGATTGTTCTAACATCTCTGTCATCTTGACACTAGCATCTATTGATTGTTTTTCTCATTCAGGTTGACATTTTCTTGGTTCTTGGTATGACAAGGGATTTTTGATTGAAACCTGGACATTTGGGGGTATTATGTTAGGAGGCTCTGGTTCTCATTTAAACCTTCTGTTTTAAGCTGTCTTTCTCTGACATCACTCCACAGGGGAAGAGGGTTTGGTGCCACCTCATTACTGTGAGGTGGAGATCCAAGTCCAGGTTTTCAATTCAGCCTTCATCGACATCCAGGGTGAAGAGGGGCTCCTCATTACCGCTGGGCAGGAATTGGAGTGCCAGCTCCCGATGTGATCTCCAACAACACTATTGGGGGCATTACCAGTGGGCATTACCAGTGGGGGCATTACCAGGGAGCCATGTTACCCACTAGCATGAAAGTCGAAGCTCTCTACTTGGCCTTTCCTCACACCCAGTGGGAGTGTTGGGGCTCCCCGTGACAGCCTCACTAAGGTAGCTCCCTATTTGGCCTCTCCTGGCATGGGGGGGGGGATACAGTTTTTTCTGTCATATTTGGCTGAAGTACAGTGGTTATTGTCTAAAATTTTTTCTGTCTTGCCAAGCTTCCCCTTTACTGGTCCTTAGACTGAGACAGAAGGCTTTTCCTGGGTTGCTTCAAGGTTTTCTTGGGTTTTGTCCACACCCATTGGTGTTTGGGACCCTTGGCTTCCCAGCCCCTCTGACATCAGCTGGAGTTTCCCAGTTGATCTCACGCCTGTCTCCATGCTTCCCATTCCCAAGCTTCCCAGGGGCACTTGCCATTTCCCAAGGGTCATTTCCTTGTCCCCACTTCTGGGCATTGCACACGCTCTCTCCTACCTGAAATGTCCTACCTGCCTGTCCTCTCCTCCAGCCTGTCCGTCAAGACCAGTGTGAAGTCTCCATCCTGGAGATTCTCTCTCCTCACCGCAGGCAGAACCACTCCTTCCCCAGCCTCCTCCCCAGGTTCGCTCTCAGAGTGTTTGTGCTTTCCTGAGTTCTCTCTGCCAGGGCAGGGGCTCCTGGACAGAGGAGAGCTGATCCCATCTCCTTTACCCCACCCCAACAATGTCCCTGCACTTAGTGAGCACCAGTATATGGATGTTGAACTCATCAGGATCTGGACTACTAATCCATTTTCCCAACTGTGTGGCATGGCTGTTGGGAAGAGAAGAAGGCTCATTAGCTTCCTGTGCTGTAGGGGACCTGCGGGTGACTTTCGGAAGCCGTGTGAACCACTTTCCTCCTTGCCAGAACTGCTGTTGCCATGGTTTCTCCCACCCACGAGGAGTGCTTAGGTGAATGCTGATTGAAGAGCAAAGCCGGCTGGCCAAGGCCTTTTCAGGTCATTTTAAGAGGGGGACAAAGTTGGTGAAGTAACAGGAAGACTTGAAACCATTCAGATGGCAGAGCGCAGTGGGAAAGCTCACCAAAATGGGGAATTAGATTAACTGTGAAACGACAGCCAAGAATCTCCTTAAAGTTAATACTACAGACAGCAGAGAGTCTACATTGATCATCCTCAGAAATGTGAGGTAATTGTTAACCTGAATTATTTCTAGGTATGATTTATTAGCCAGACACTAAAATAATTTATTTCTAGCTTTTTCCTAATGTAATTTTTAAATTTCTGGATTCAGGATTAATGTGGTGGTCTTTTAAATTATGGATAGCACTAAGCTATAAGTAATTATTTCTTTGTATACCATGTTACCTTTATTTGTCCCATTAACTGAGAGATTAGTTTCCTACCAAAAACATATTAATGCAACCTGAGACCGTCTCTTCTGACTGGTAATCAGTATCTATTCAACTTTTCAGTGTTCAGAAAAGGGAAGGCATAAATCAAGAGGGGAATTGATAGTTTCTGGTTGAACTTCAGCTTTGAGAGAGACCTATGAATGGTCTTCTAGACTCTGCTCAGAGAAGGATGCCCAACCCTCGTCAAGAACTAATATTCAGGTTCAGCGCTAATGCCAGAGACATGCTCTGAGAATGTGCCACAGCCTGCAACCTACTTACCAGATGCTTGAGATTTGAAATCGCCTTGTATTGTGCCTTCTCCCTGAACACCACAGTTCTAACACAAACCGAAGGCACTTCCCCTTCAGTTGGGGGCCAAGATCAGAAGTTTGAAGTAAATCTTTCAAAATAGTGCTGCCTTCGTCCATTCAGGCTGCCTTAACAGGACACCATAGACTGGGTGGCTTATAAACAAAACAGGAATTTATTCCTGGCAGTTCTGGAGGCTGGAAGTCCAGGCTATGGCGCCAGATCTGGTGTCTGGTGAGGACTGCTTCCCTGTTCATAGACAGGGTCTTCTCACTGTGTCCTCGCTGCCTCACAGGGTGGAAGGGGCATGGAAGTTCTCTGGGATAGCTTTTATAGGGGTACTAATTCCATTCTACCTAATCACCTCCCAAAGACCCCACCTCCTAGTACCATCACATTGGGGATTAGGATGTCAACATATGAATTTTGAGGGGACACAAACGTTCAATCCGTAACAAGTGCTAAATCTAGTTATGAGATCGTAAGGATCAAGTTGATATGGACTACAGACCATGGGTTCCTAAACCAACTTCATTTTAATTTCCAGTCCCACAGCCCAGAAATCTGTTTTTTTAACAAACTTTGGAGTTGATTTTTATATAGCCAGTCTCATTCCAGGTTGCCAGGAGCAGGCAAACTTGTGAAATTTCAGTGTGCCTAAGAACCACCTTGTGCGGTCACTTAAAACATTCATCCTAGGGCCCACCACCTTCAGAAAGTCCCTAATCCTGGGGTGGACTGGTGACTCTGAGTTTCCACACACTGCTCCAGCCATCCTCGTACTGGCCTTTAACTACATTCCCAGAAATGTGTCACTGCAAGCAGACCCCTTGAAGATAGCTGCATCTCTCTGAAATAGCTCCACTCTGCAAATGCATCTGCAAAGTGTATGTCGCGTTCAGCTGCAGGATGATAAAAACTGGTGTATAAACACTACTGATTGATTCAACTCTTTTCAGCCCTATGGACTCATAGGGTGTCCTGTCGGGTAGAAGGGCTTGGTTCGCCCCAGTCTGTCAGCGTGTCCCCACACCGCCAGCCGCTGACTTCCCCAGCATCAGGCCAGTCTCTGGCTTCAGATAAGTCGTTTTTTCAAACGCCCTACAGTCGGCCTGTTACTCTCCTCACAAAGGAAACCACATTAAAGCCTCTGATAAATTCTTTTCGGGATCTCCTTTCCGTCTTTATCCTACTTAGCTCATCCATTTCTACTTCCTTTGGTGCTACAGACCTCACTTCTTTTTCTGCCAGCTCCTTTGCTTTGTTTTCCTGTGGCTATCTTCTTTCTACTTTCTTTCAGAATGTTCTCCGTTATCTTCTCTCATACAGACAACAGGTCAGGAGCCAAGCCCATGACAAGGTGAGAACCAAGTGTCCCAGTTTGCCCTGTGTCCAAGGGCTGTGCCTGAGGATTCACAGTGAGCCTTGGACGTGGGTACAGGCAGGCTGGGCCAGGGTGCAGATATTCTATACCTCTTCTGATCCCATGTTCTCTCTCAGGGTGGAGCTGGGAGACTTCTGGCTCCAGCTGTCCTTTCTCCCACACTCACTTCCTCCATTATGCAGAACCAACCTCGTTATCTGGAGATCATAAGTGCTAAAGTGGCTGCTGTCAGCCAGGCACAGTGACAGGCACTGCAAGCTCTACATGAAGATGGACCACCTCGTCTTGCAGAAGAGGAAGCAGTCTCAGAGGCTCAGGGGCTTTGCCCGAGCCACTTCATTGATACGGGAAGGAACAAGGACTCAAATCCTGGAGTCACCCACTCTTCCCTGTCACACTGCCTGAGGGACAGGAAACAGCATTGCTCCACTGTTCTTGAAGGCCTTTCCAAGTCTGATGCTCCTGGAACTGGAGGAGGGAGGTAGCCAGCAGCTGTGTGGTTTGAGGGGGCAGACACCACAGGCTCCTTCCCTGGTCCAGGAGCACTTGCCCCACCTGCTTGTCACTTGTGTCCACATCTGTCACCTGAGATTCATTCCTACAGCACCTACCAAAATTGTAAACACACACCATTTTGATCCAGTGATCCCACTTTCAGGAGTGTATCCTACAGAAACACTCAAGTGCACAAAGATACATAAACAAGGATGTTTTGGAAAATTATTTATAATTGCAAAAAGTAAGGAAACAACTTATATATTCATTATTAAAGAATAACTCAGAGACATTAATATTTGCAAAACATTTACTCACTTATGTGAAGAACAGATATTAGACTTGTAAATGGGTGGGAAAAATCAAAAACAGAATTTATAAAAGAAAGAGAAGGGAAAAGAGAGAGGAGAAAAATCACAGGCAACGTGAGAACAGCTGGTCGTTTTTTCTTTTGTATTCTCCAAATACCCTTCAGCGTCTCACTGAGCAGTGCCCAGGCAGGCCGTCTCCGAGCAGCCTCTGCTGGTGGCTGTCTGCTGACAACGCCTCCTCAGTTAAGCCTGGTCTGCACCATTGCCGTTGGCAGAATTTGCTCACAATCGGTAGGGAAACGGTTCAACAAATTATAGTTAAACTATGCTATGGAATAGCAGGCAGCTGTTGAACAGAACAAGAACACCACGAGCTATGAGCCCTTTTATGTGCACGCACGCACACGCGTGCACACACACAGACCTGCATGTGCGACAGCACAGAAGAAAGAGTGAACCATCACACACCAAGCTGTTCATGGGGAGGGAAGACAGATGACTTTCACTTTTTATTCTACATGATTCTGTAGTTTCTGAGGGGTTTTTTTGTTTGTTTGTTTTTACCTATTACTAGTTATTTTAAAAAGCAGAATTAATTTACCCTTAGAAGAAATGGCCTATGTCACCAAATGGCCTTGTTTTAACTACAGGAATAGCCAGGCTACTTACTTGTTGAATTATCAAATTGCTTCCATACTAGCTGGTAAATAAAATAATTACTATGTAAATAATAGTAACTATGATGAGAGGGAAGTAAAATGAATTAATGCTGTAAGTGCGATTATAGACTCATAGTTCAAGTTAATAGTCCTAGATATCACAAAGGCCACAGAGAGGACGACACCCTGGCCAGGGAAGACGACGTTAGAGAACCACCTGCAGTGCTGGCTGCCCATCCAGCCCAGCGCGGACAGCTGGCTGCACACACACTCTCCATGCGGCTCTGGGCGCTTCAGAGAATCACCAGTCTGTCATTATCCTCAAATTGTGTCGTTTTTACTTTTGATTAATTATTAATGAGTTGTAATTCTTGAGTGAGTAGTGAGCAGTGTTTTATATTTATAAACTCAGGAATATATAATATTAAAAATAAACCCTCAGGAATACAAAACAAAGCTTAGTTCATTTTAATGTTCCTTTTAAACATCCATCTTCAGAATCTGTGGGAGACAAAGAACAGCAAGCCACAGCCAAGGGCGTCTCCTGATATCCTAAAGGAAATCAGCAAAGCCTAGAACATTTTTGATATTGTGCAAGGATCAGTATTAATTTGTACTTCAGAAATAAAAAACAATTTTATTGTTTCAACAAAAGCAGTGAGTTATTATTGCCAATAACATAACCACCAAAAATGATGCCCGAAAGTCATATCATTAGAAGTTGAAAGTACAAACATATGTTTTACCAAAATTATTTTTATCAAAGCTTCTGACTCAATAAAAGAAAATTTATACTCGTCAATGAGGAAAAACTTAGAAGACCGTCCTAAATATGTGTCATATAATAGGTCAATTGAAGTGATAAAAATTTCTAATATTTTACCAAGGGATATTTATAAAGGAGATCAAAAGACATTTAGAAAAAACTATGATGACAATTTTTAACATTATCTGCTGCACAGTTTTAAGTAATCAAGCAGGTTATTTCTGGTTCAAGTACTGGTGGGCTTGTTTATTCAAGACAAACACCACAGGTGAGCCCAGCAAGAGAAGCTGGACAAAGTAAACAAAACATCTGCTTGAAAGCATCAGAGAGCTACCAAAGTAGCAGGTATGGGAAAGACAAGAGCCCAGAGAGAAAGGAAGAGCAGAGAGATAAGGCATTTGCCAATTTGCAAAACAACAACCAACCAACCAAAAAACAGAAGTAAATACCCCAGCCTTTCACTTTGAACCTCAAAAGGGATTACTAAGAAAAAGAGTCTCCTGGAACTAGGCCAACACTCACCAAGACTAAAGCCAAGCTTTGGATCTGCTCAGTCTTTGTTTGGGTGACTGTTACTGCCCTACCCCGCTGGGCGAAGGTCACAGCCCAGCCTATGTCCACGTTCACATTCACGCTGCCACTGGCCACCGCAGGTTCATTTCTACTCGCAGTGCCCAGCTTGAGTTCTGTCTTCAATTATGGCACTTCAGGACCTCCCTGTCTTTATTTCTTTCACTTAGTTATTTGTCATATTTTGGGTTTTTGTTTGTTTTTGGTTGGGTTGGGGTTTTTTGGTGGCTGGCTGGTACAGGGATCAAATCCTGGACCTTGGTGTTATTCGCACCATGCTGTGACCAGCTGAGCTCACCAGCCAGCCCCGTCAGGTCTTTTACTACGTTATTTTATTGGGAACTGTTACATCTGAAGTGGGAAGGGGAACTTCCTGGGTAGGTCCTACTGACACATTTGCCGAAGTCAGGTCACCTGGACAAATCTTCTAACTTGGTTTCCAAGTCTCTCTAAATTCAAGATATACATATATTCTTAAAAAGTCTTTCCTGAGTATTGAACAGATGATTATCAAGTATATCCTTGCCTCTCTTCTTTCCTGCTGGTATATCACTATTTCTTAGTATTTCTATAAGTGAAGTAAATCTAAAACCACCCACTTTTCTACCTATTAGAAGGTTTTATAAAACTTCTTCTGGAAGAACAGATTGGTCCTGATCTCTAAGGCAGGGCTCACAGAGCTTCCTTCGTGCACGTCTTTCCCAGGACCTCACAAACACACCCTACTATTCCATCTTAACTTTAACTAATAAAGGATATGGAAAAGTGAATAAGCTATACACATTTCTTGAAAATAAAAGTCATAGCAATCAGTCAGTGAGAAAAATCACCTGTCAGCCACTTCACATCAACATGTTTAATAACTATCAGTGAACACTTTAATGAATTTATAAAACCATGATAAATCTGTTGGCAAAGTTGTAGAAAAAGAGGCATTCTCGTTACCGACAGAAATGTAAATTGGTTCAATCCCCATGGAAGACAACTTGGCAAAATCTATCAAAATTACAAATGCACATGTTCTTATTCATACGTGGAAGCTAAAAAAAGTTGATCACTAGAGAGTAGACTGGTAATCATTGTATACATGTGTTGAAATATCACACATAAATATGAACAATTACTACATGTCAATTAAAAATAATAACTAAAAAGTTACAAATGCACATACCTCTTGATCCAGCAAATCCACCTTTAGGACATTATGCTACAGAAGTACCTGCATATGTATAAAATGATATATAAGGCTAATGATTAGAGTATTATATGGTATTATTTATTACTTACAGGGTAATAGAATTCACCACTGAAGCTATGTCAGCATGGAGTTTTCTTTGTATGAAAGGTTTTTAGTTACAAATTCAATTTTCTTATTTTGATGAGTTGTGTTTTTCAAGGAATTTGAATTTGTCCACTTCAATCAAGTGATTAAATGTGTTGGCATAAAATTATTTCTAATATTTAACTTTTTTAATATCTATGGGATCTGTAGTGATTTCCCCTCTTTAATTCCTGATGATGATTTATGTTTTCTCTCTCTCTCTCTCTCTCTTTTTTTTTTCTTGATTAGTTTTGCTAGGAATGCTATAGACTGAATTTTGTCCCTCTGAAATTTATATGTGGAAGCCCTACCTGCCAGTGTGATGATATTTGGAAATGGGGGCTTTTTGAGACAGTTAAGTTTAGATGAGGTCATGAGGATGGGGCCTTCATGATGGGATTAGTGTCCTTATAAGAAGAGACGTCAGAGAGCTTGGCTTCCTCTCTTTCTTTGCCATGTGAATACACAACAAGAAGGCTGCCATGTATAAGCCAGGAAGAAGCCCTCACCAGAACCCAACCACGTTGGCATCTTGGACTTCTAGCCTCCAGAACTGTGAGAAAATCAATTTCTGTTGTTTAAGCCACCCAGTCTGTGATATTTTGTTATGGCAGCTCAAGCTGACTAATACAAGGAGTTTATCAATTTTATTCATATTTTCAAAGAACTAAACCTTGGCTTTGTTTGATTTTCTCTATTACTTGTTTTTTAGTTCACTGATTTATCTTTGTTATTTCCTTTCTACATTTACACTGAGTTTCATTTGTTCTTTTTTTCGAACTTCTTAAGGTGGAAATGTAGATAATTATTTTAAACCTTTCTTCTTTTTCTAGTATATGCATTTAAAGCAAAAATTTCTCTCAGCTCTGCTTCAGGTGCATCCCCAAATTTTGATATTTGTGTTTTCATTTTCACTCTAAAATATTTTAAATGTCACTTATAATTTCTTATTTTATCCATGAGTTATTTGCTGTTTAATTTCCAAATATTCAGTATTCTCTAGATATACAAATATCTAATTTAAGTCTGAAAAGAACAGAGAATATACTCTGTGGTTTCTATTTTTTGGAACTTATTGAGACTTGCTTCATGGTGTAGAATGTTATGTCAGCAAACATTTCATATGCACTTGAAAAGAATGAATTATGCAGCTTCTGGATGTGTTCTATAAATGTAAATTAGATCAAGTTAGTTGATAGAATTATATAGATCTTCTGTATCCTTACTGATTTTTGTATACATGTTTTATGAACTACTCAGTTATTCTAACCATGAATATGAATTTTTCATTTTTCCCTTTGGTGCCTTCAATTTTGCCTCATGTATTTTGGAGCTCTGTTATTTAGTAGATACACATTTAGGAGTAATGCCTTCTCTGTGAAATCACCTTTATGCCATTTGAAATGTCTCTTTAATTCCTTGTTTTGAAGTATATTTGTATGGTATAGCATTCCAGCTTCCCTATGATTTCGGTTTGCAATATTTATATATGAGGTACTTCAAAGAGTTGATGGAAAAGTAGAATTAAAAGACAATATGAATCTTTCCATCTTTTGCAGTACCCTTTTTTATTTACCCTTTTTTTCTGATCTTTTTTCAGTACGCTTATGTATACATATATAATTTTCCCCACCCTTTCACTTTCAATCCACCTGTAGGTCTACTTCTATTGACTATTTTTTTCCTCCTGATCATGAGTCTCATTTTCCTGTTTCTCACATCTTGTAATTTTTTACTGAATGCTGGACATGCATAGAAAAGGATTTCCAGGAGTGTTTTGTTTGTTTTTGTTTTTTCCAGTGGGTGCAATCCATTTCTCTCTGTCAGGTAGCTAGAATGAGATCATTCAGATTTCATCAAGAGTCAGGTTGAGCAGACTGGGCTGTAGTTTTAATTAAATTGAGTGCACCTCTGACATACAATGGAATCAAGGACATTTGACTCTGCCTCCCAGCCTAACCTCAGTTTCCTGCACCTCCCCTGTAGAGTAGCTGGTCTCTTTGTCTTATCAGCATTTGAGCTAGAAGGAAGTTGAGAGCATATTTCACATCATTTTGGCTCACCTTGCACTCAACTCCAACATGGCTGCAAAATTCAAGCACTGTGAAATTGTTTAGTCCTCTGTCGCCCAGCCTGTCACTTTTGCAGCAAAATCAGAGGGGGGGACAAGAGGGGCTGTCATTATTGAGCCAAACTGTTTTGCATTGAGGGACTTCTAAATTTCAATCCATTTCACAACCTACACTATTATTAAAATCTTGGCTGATTTTTCCTACAAAAATCTCTTCATCTATAGAGGCCTGATTCTCCATATTCTCACACATCAACCAGGCGCTGTGGCTCTGCTCACCATCACTTCCTGCAATTCAGTTCATCAAAGCTTACTTTGTCCACTGTTCTTTGGTAATCACCATAGAGAAGTACAATTTTCATTTTATCAAGTTTTTTGTTATTATTACCATAGGAATAACGGCGTTTAGCATTTAGCATTCTATATTGTAATTAAAAGCAGCAGCCACAGTGTTGTTTGTAATAGCAAAAGACTGGAAATAATCCAAATGCCCATCAATAAAGGATTTTTAATTAAATTATATAATTAAATACTATGAAATTGTATGAAAGAATGAAGAAACTTTTTGTTTACTTACATAAAAAGATCCCCACAATATATTAAGTAAGAAAAGCAAAGAGTAGAGCAGTGTGTAAAATATTCTACTTTTGTGCAAAAGGGGGAAGAAAAGTCATCAATATTCATATAAATTCAAATGACATATAGATTTATATCACATTCCTATATCTTATAGGAATTCTGAAAAGACACAAAAGAAATTAATAAAAGTTGTTAATTTATTGTGTTTTTTAAAAGTTTCTTGATTCTTAAGACTCAGTTTCCACTTGTGTAGAATGGTATTAAAAACATTTCTTCATCGAGTTATGTGATAAAGTGAATATAAAGCATTTGGGACACTTCGGGATGTCAGGATGTGGATAAATATCAGAACAGTGACCTTTGCATTGGATGATATGCAGAGATTCCCTCATTTGTTTTTAGGTGTCTTTGCCTGTCACTTACACAGTCGTAATTAGTCATCCAACTATGTTACTTCTGCAACTGTCTATTTTCTCCTCTGGTACAGTAGCCCCTCTTACCTGCAGTTCTGCTTTCCACAGTTTCAGTTACCTGTGGTCAAACTGCAGTCCAAAAATATTACAGTATGTTGAGAGAGACCACAATCACATAACTTTCATTACACTATATTGTTACAATTGTTCTATTTTATGATTAGTTATTGTTAATTTCTTACTGTTCCTAATTTATAAATTAAACTTCATCAAAGGTATGTATGTATAGGAAGAAACATAGTATATCTAGGGTTCAGTACTCTCCATAGTTTCAGGCATCCACTGAAGGTCTTGGAATGTATCTCCCACTGATAACGGGAAACTACTGTATATTATAAGCAGGGACTGTGTCTTTCCAAAGCCTATCAACCTAATACCCTACATGCAATGTCATGTAGCCTGTAAGAATAAGTGCATGTTTCCCATCAGATACTGTTTGAGACGATAACACCTAGATCCTCTGGACTGACCAATACCATCTCCACCCACGTAAGCTGTATGTACAGGACCCCCACATCACTAACAACAATAGCCCCATACTCTAAATTCCCCACCATCATTGATTCACTTCAAAGCCAATAAAGAGATGATAAAAGTCATTATGTCTATTGCCTCCTCTTTTCCAAAGCATAATTATCCAGTGTACACTTGACATTAAAAGTCTCCATCTGGTTCTTTAAATGCATCATCCATTAAAATGGGTGATCTGCGACCTTCGATCATACTAGACACAAAGCACTATTTATATCCCTTTTTAGACAAATGATTTTATGAAGTTAGTAAAAGACCTAACCAGATGTTGCTATTGCTTCTCAGGTCAGAAAGGGGAGCCTAGCATACTCGGATCACAAAAGCACACACACGGCAAACTCAGATAAGAAAGAGGAGCCCTGGGTAAAGAAGTCTAATGGCAGGATGTCCTTTTTCAGCCTGAAATAAGGTTCCTAAGCGGCCCACCCACAAGAAAATCTCCCCAGCCTGGGGTTTCTGGGATTACTGTGCTGTGAGTGTGAATAAGGACCAGCGGAGCTGGGAGGCTGCTCTTTGGGCCTCGATGTCTCTCTTTTTGGTAACAACACCATTTCACCTGTGGCCACGGTGGTATGTTTTGTTGCCCTGGAATGGGATAGAACAGTGGCTTTTCACCTTGTCTGTGAGGGAGACCTACAGCAAGAGGCCCATCTCACTCTGGATCCAGGGCACACATGGGTCTGAAAGCACACACACGGTACAAACATTTTCTAAAGCATTGCTTGGCCTTGCTAAGAGCAATGCATTCTGACATTCTCTTTTCTATTCTCTTCCATTTCATTTAAAAAAGAAAAAAAAAAGGAAAGATTTATTTCCCAGCCCACTGACGAGGTCAGCACCAGCAGGTCTGGACTTGCAGAACCGATCACCCATTTGCCTCCCACTTCCAGTGTGCCACACAAAGCTTCCCCCAAGTCTTCCCGGCGCCATCTACTGTGCCCTCTGGGTATGTCAAGTGCCTTTTTTTTTTTTTTCCTGGCACAGAGATTTTTAAAGATGAGATTAAATCAGAGAACACTTCTCCCAAAGTGGAAATTGCTCTGAAACAGCTTAAGGAAAAATTCAGATGAATAGCTAACACATAAGCTAGTTTCTACATTCTTCAGTCCCTGAAAAGGGGCTTTGCAAGTTACAGAACACTCCTTCCATGATTGAGACCTCAGGAGCAAAACTGACCATGGAATCAGTGGTTTCTAGAAAAAAAATTTTAATTTGGGACATTCTAGACCAGCATTTCATGAAAACCTGCTGTAGTCTATCAAATGTAATATATAACCTGGAGTCATTGCTCTATATCCCCTTATCAAACCTATGTCTATAATTTTTTTGCTACAGCAGTTCATAGTGAGTGTTTCTTACCCTGACTTGTTCCAAAAGCACTTCAAGATGGTACATAACACAATATTGTTGTAACACAAACTAGAATGTAGAAATTTCTTTTGCTTATTTGTGAATCACATAGAATTCCCATTTTGACAAGCCACCATAACTTACAGAATTTAATTTTTATATTCACTAGAGGTAAATTTTTTCTACCAGTCTACCTAGGGATTCCTTTCTGACCAAAATGTGCTTTTGACACAATTACATTTGAAAGTATCTTTGTAATTGTCCCATAATCTGCTTAAATAATCATTAAAGAGCTATACTGATATATTTGCAAGGAAGAGCTTATGTTCATCCACCAAAGCCAAGGAGATTTACTTATTTTATCACTGCCTTGCAACTGAGACACATTCAGCAGTTCAAATTTCCCCAGAATATTTTAAGTGTGAAAATAAGAACAGAACAAGGAAAATGGGAAAGCTTATAACAGTTTCAGTTACAACTTAAAGTTGGAATTTTTGTGAGACATCTTCAATTTGAAAGTGAAGAACAATTAAATTATTGAAGTCTGAAATCTTTTTCCTTTTTACTCTTTGAACATAACAATTGACTTTTTCCCTAGATTATTTGACATTAACAAGTTTCAGAAAACGTAAGTGAAGGTGTGGTTAGAAAAATTACAGTGAAATGGTGTTCCCTGTAGTAATTACCCACAAAGATGAAACAGGGTCACTGTAGCCACTCCCACATTAAAATTATATTATCATATGTAAGTCATTATTAATTATCCAGAGATGACGGGGGCTCTTCTGCTTACAACTGCTAGTTTGAGGAGCGCTGAATTTTCTCTCTTTTTTTGGCCAGTTATTAATATAATTAAAATTTCAAAAGCAAAGCCAAGAAAAGGGGGTATGGCCCAGTAGCTAATGGCTCTTAAAGAGGCACTCAATGGATCTAACTTGCCTAGAACTGCCAAGTGCAGTAGGTTAGAGGCTCCACTCTCTCACAAGTCTCTTCTCGTCTTGCAGCATTTTCTACTCTCACCTACATATGATTTGTGAGTTAGAACTTTAAGTGAGACATTTTTAATGTACACTCAGAGCATCCTTCCCAGGGAGAATTAAAGGGGCTGCCCCACTGGGCGGCTAACAAGCAATCATTCATTAAAATGTTAAGAAATATGATTTGTATTGCACTGATTTCTTGCACAATAGCAACTTCTTTCTTTTTGGTTTACAAGACAACTGTTAAATTAAAATACCAAAGAACTTTAAACATTAGCATTTTCATCTTATAACCTTACAAGTGTGTCACTTTACATATCTGCATAAAAGCTCAGCTCAATTATAATCCCCTGGGATTTACCTGCTTGGTACTAAGCATATATGTAAAATTATTACTCACATCTTTCCCTGACACTCTGAAGTGGCGAGGTGTGGCTGGCACAGACCCTGGTGGGTTAATCATCACTAGTTACTCAAGAAGTGCCTGCTCTTCCCTGGGGATTGCCAGTCCTCTCTATCAACTTCATTCAAGACCAGCCTGGAAGACACCAGAGTTTTTTCCATAAAGCCAAGTCAAAAACTACCCTATCTGGTCAGTCCCTGCAGGTTAATGAGACAAAGGTGTGTCAGTCAAGCAGCAGGTATGTCCTGAGCACACACCACATTCCGGCCCCAGTGCTGGGAAGACTGGGGTGGGGTGGGGGGCAGGATTGGGGCCGTGCTTCTTCAAGAGCCGGTATGTTAAAAGATGAAGGCGTGAAAACGGTGAGAAAATTATGGTTTATTTCCAATATTTACATTTACCTAAGTACTGCTTTTAATAGACAAAATGCAGCAATACCATTGTGCTGTTTATAAAATACAGCATTAAAAAAAAAAAACATTAATTTGCTATGTGATCTGCTAATTGGATCTATGTCTAAGCTCATTTGTATAACTTCAAATACCCAAGCCTTCCCCACCCTTTTCTCACTCACCTCTCCTCCTTCTACTCCCCTACTCTGGAGGACACAAAAAATACACATAAAAGTTTCTGCCCCAGAGGAACCTCAGCCTAGTTAGAAAGAAAACACCAACACAGAGAAAAACAGAAATCATACAAAATGGAATATATAAAATCCAGTGCTGAATTGTAAGTGAAGACTTAAGGGTGTAGGAATTCTAGCTATAAATCCTAAAAACACAAAGTAGCCAACACACAGTAATTACGCAAGTCAGGACAACTAAGTCAGGAAAAACAAGGAAAAGAAAGTTGAACCTGTAATCCTGATACAGACACTAAAACCTATAGTGAAGTTCTTCAATGGGAGAAGCGAGCCAACTTGCACTCTCCCAACCACCTTTACCAGCCAGCTTCCTACAATGGTTCTAGAACCTTCCTTCATTCCAACCCAGGCAGAACCCCCAACAGACTCCTAAACAGCACTGTCGCTGAAAAGCTAAAGGGAGAGCCCATGGCCACCCCAAGGCACCTCTCCCCTCAACTCTCAGGTGTGCTCAGGTCAAAGAGGCTCCCTCCGCCCTCCCTGGCTTTGCCGTGTAATTTCTAACCCGCCGATTCAGCACCTCTCGGATGGGCCATGCAGGGCTTTTGGCAGCTCTCGGGGCTTTGTCTCATCATGAACAGACGCTCCCTCCTGGACTAAGACCTAGAGCTGGAAGGTGGGGTGGTAACCGCGGGACAAGCTCACCTTGGCCCGTGCAAGAGCGCCCAGGTTGGCCCATGGCGATGGGGCGCCAGTTTTACAAGGACAAGCCAATACTTCATGCTCATGGCGGCAGTCGTGGGAAATCCATTCCTGAAGCCAGCTCGGCCTTGTCAGGGTGAATCACCGCGTTCACCTAACACGACACTGACCCGGGTCAAGCCTCAGGTGGGAGCCAGCAGCCTGCACCCCTGCACTGGCTCCAGTTTGCAGGAACGTGGAGCAGGTTTCTGAGCGGAAGGACAGCCACCGAGGCTGGACAGTTTTCCTCAAACGCGGCCTGCTTGTGACGTTTTACTTCCTCGCCCACTTGCCCTGAGAATATCCATTTTCTGTCACTTCCATCTCAAGACATCAAAATACCCAACCAAATGTGAACACTGCGATTCGTGGGGACCAAGCCTGGCGGGAGAGCGAGGCGGGCGCGCGGGCGCTGCCCGAGGGGCTGCCCCAGGGTCCTGCCGGGCTGGGGGCAGGCTTCGCCCGCCGCCGCCACCCCCGTCCTCGGGTGGCCTCCTGGCAGTGTCCCAGGTGTGGAGGGCGAGGAGGCGGGCAGGCGCGGGGCACCGTCCCGGGCGGGCGAAGGCGACTCAGCCCCGGGCGCACCGTCGAAAGTGGTCGAACCGAAGCGGGGACTCGAGCAGGGCGAGGCGTTTGTTCGGGCTGGTGGTGAGGCCCCGAGGGGGAAGGGAGCGGGGACCCGCCTGTCCCCGCGGCGGGAGCCTCGCGGGCGCTGGGACCTGCGCGGCCTCCACACAAATCTCCCCGTCGCAGGGACGCCTGTTTTTCTAACTTTAAAAAGTTTAAAAAATGAACAAACGCAGCAGAGCTTTAAACGCACAGCTCCCCTGAGCTAGTCGGAGCGGAGAGAACGGCGACAGCAGCGACGTCCCGCGACGCGCCCGCTCCGCACACGCGCGCAGCCGAGGCCGGGGCTCAGGACGCCCAGCCGGGCCGCCGAGGGGCCGCCGAGGGGCGGCGGGAGGGGCG
Organism: Cynocephalus volans; assembly: GCF_027409185.1. NCBI lineage: Eukaryota > Metazoa > Chordata > Mammalia > Dermoptera > Cynocephalidae > Cynocephalus > Cynocephalus volans. The sequence goes on from NC_084466.1 coordinate 88,415,024, forward strand.
GCGGGGCCCTCGGGGCTCGGGCCGGGCGGGGCGGCGCTGCGGAGGCGGGGCCGGGCGGAGCCGCCCCGCGGCCACTTTCTCCCCGGCTCGGGGCGGGGCGCGGGGCGCGGTGAAAAGGCGCCGCGGCGGCGGCAGGTGTCACAGCCGCAGCGCCCGGCGCGCTCCGCTCTGCCCGCCTCGGAGCCCGTGCGCGGCGCCGGCCCCAGCGAGCGCGGAGGCGGCCCGGCCAGGACGCAGGTGAGGCCGCGGGTGACGCCGGCGCCGGCCCGCGACGCCCGAGCCCGCCAGGCCGGGAGAGCTGCCCGAGCCGAGTGCCCGGCGGCGGCGCCCGGGAGGCGGCGGGAGCGAGGGCTGGACGCGGTCGTCGCGCCGCGGGGCGGGAAGGGAGCGGGGCGCGGCGGCCGGCGGACCTCGGCGGGAGCCCGCGCACAGCCCCGCCCGCCGCCCGGGGCTCCAGAGCGGCCGAGGGCCGCGGAAAGGGCAGCCGGGTCTGGGGTCCAGCGGGAAGCCCGGCCCGGAGGGGGCCGCTGTGACAGCCCCACGCGCCGCCGCTCACCGCGACTGTCCCGAGAGCTGCGGGACGGCCGGGTCCCCGCTCGCCTCTGAGTCGGTCCCTCTCAGGGCTCCCGCGCCCAGTCGGTCACCAGCACAGACGCCTGTGACAAGGGTCGGGGCGGCTCAGTTAAGGGCGAGGAACTGGAGCCGGACCCGCTCCTCGGCCTCTGGCCGGCCCCAGACAGTCGCCCGTGACCGCGACCGCGCAGGGTCGGAAGCGACAGCCGCGGCCCCAGCCCGTCCCCACCGCGCGTCTCCGGTGTCTGGGAACAACTTCATCGCACCTGTTACCCCGACCCCACTGGGGGTCAAATTTCAATTTACTCCTCTTCCCGAACAGACCCTTAAACAGGCAGCTCAAGCTTTAAAGAAGCCACAGCGCGGGCCGTGTTTGGGGCCGTGTTCCCCTCACCCGATGGTGACTGTAGATGGCCCGGGACCGTGTCCGGGGTGGGGAGCGGGCGGAGCCCACCGCGTGTTCTGGGCCGGGGGCACGGACGTAAACCAGGGGTGAGCGCCCTGCTTCCACTCGGCAAGATCTTGCCAACGAAGACCTGGAAGGTGCAATTCCGTAAGACGGTCTTGTTAAACCTGGACGTTGTTGCTTTCGGTGGTTCTGCTGGTGGGGAGGGAGCAGACTGAGCTGCGCGAGCTCTGGCGAGACGACCTGCTCACCCACGGGCAGCCCGGGCAGTCTGGACTTAAACGGGTCAGGGCAAAACCCCGCAGGACCAAACTACTGTTTTTTCCAGTGATGTTTCTCTTTTTCAAACTGATTAGGGCTAAATGTTCCGCGAGTGTATTTCAACCTGATGTAACTTCTGTGCCCACGTCTTTCCTGCCTTTGACCGAAGTGGCACTGAGGGATTCAGCAGAGCTTGGTGCCCCACAGCAGCGACTGTGGGTGATGAAAGGTTCATTCTGAGCTCGCTTCAGAGCCCATCTGCAAACAGGACATAACTCGCCTAAGATGAAGAGAGCGGGGTGCTTTTAAGTAGGAGAAGGAGGATTCACTACCAGCTTTGAAGGGGTGGAAAACAGGTGACTCATGAGGATGATGGAGAGGCTGGAATCCTGCTTAGAGGAGGGATTGATTGTGACAGACGGGGTGTAACTGTGAATCAGTGAGGACAGTTCATATCCTGGGATGAACAGAATAAAAATGCACAAGTTGCAACACTCATCAAAACAGGTGTCTTGAGTACTAGCCAAGCAGTCAGTCCTAGGCAGCCTCAGGTGACAATGGGGCCACCAACCCATACGCAACACTCACAGAAATCCACACACATGGCGGCTCCTTTTTATGGAGAGGCCAGCCCTAACCTGCTCCTTTCATATGGAAGAAGAAAGCAAGGCCCTCTGTGAAATTTTAACTTGGGGTGCCTCAAATGTAAACTTAACCAATGCTAGTAATGACTGTTTCACTGCTGCATTTCAAGTCCATGAGAATTAATGGAAATGTTTTAAGGAAAGTGTCTTTGCGGGGACATGATGCAACACTGGATTAGGTGGGCTTCTGTACACTACCTCCTAACCTCGCGACTCGCCTGTCTTGGCCTCTCTTTAAGACGAGGTTGGCCAACCTGGTATCAGTTTGGAACAGTCCAGAACTTGAGGCTGCACATGGATCCACCTGCAGAACACTGAGTAAGTTGTGCAGAGTCAGGACTAGTCAAGAAGTATCCACAGGGGATTCAGTGGGCTCCGTCAGACCTCATGAGTGCCTTTAAACGAACGAATGCTTTGTTCCTGGTGCTCCCCCACACTCCAGATTTTTACTGTATGCTAAAGATTGGGTGAATTGCTCAGGTGAACAAGCTACTCTTTATTAGAGAACACATAAAAACATGTTCGGGATGGCTTGGGAATTATACATTTAATCTTATGGCAAATTGTTTTCGCCTTTTTTGGTGAGGTTTCCTAAGAGTTGGTGTTTGCTCAGGAGGAGATTTAAGAGCACTTACTTACCCAAGACGCAGGGAAATCTCCAGATTCTGATCTGATGAGTGATTCCTGTGTTGGGTTTGTTTGTCTTTTCCAGTGCAAACCGCCCAGAGGAGAAGATGGATTGGAGCACACTGCAGACTATCCTGGGGGGTGTCAACAAACACTCCACCAGTATTGGAAAGATCTGGCTCACTGTCCTCTTCATTTTTCGCATTATGATCCTCGTGGTGGCCGCAAAGGAGGTGTGGGGAGACGAGCAAGCAGATTTCATCTGCAACACCCTGCAGCCCGGCTGCAAAAACGTGTGCTACGACCACTACTTTCCCATCTCCCACATCCGGCTGTGGGCCCTGCAGCTGATCTTCGTGTCCACGCCGGCGCTGCTGGTGGCCATGCACGTGGCCTACTACAGACACGAGAAGAAAAGGAAGTTCATCAAGGGGGAGATAAAGAGTGAATTTAAGGACATCGAAGAGATCAAAAGCCAGAAAGTGCGTATCGAAGGGTCCCTGTGGTGGACCTACACCAGCAGCATCTTCTTCCGTGTCGTCTTCGAAGCCGTCTTCATGTATGTCTTCTACATTATGTACGACGGCTTCTCCATGCAGCGTCTGGTGAAGTGTAATGCCTGGCCTTGTCCCAATACGGTGGACTGCTTTGTTTCTAGGCCCACGGAGAAGACTGTCTTCACGGTGTTCATGATCGCAGTGTCTGGAATTTGCATACTGCTAAATGTCACTGAATTGTGTTATTTGCTAATTAGATATTGTTCTGGGAAGTCCAAAAAACCAGTTTAACACTTTGTCTCACTGTTAGATGAAAGACAGCATGAAAGGTTGAGGCAACCTGTGCTTAGCTGTCAAGGCTCAGTTACCAGCATTCCCCAAGACAAAGATTCTGATCCTAAACGCAATCATTTGAAGCCCCTGTAGGCCTCACGTGAAACTCCAGATGCCTCTCTCCCCTAAAGTTTCCAAACGAAGGCCTAATTCTATTCCTGCATTAATTTGTACTACACTTAGTTCCGGTGAGACCCCGTGCTGGTAGGGGTTACTGGTGTAAGGTACTTTGATATTTTAAACAAAGGCTACTGGCATTTGTCTCTCTCTCTCTAAGGACAGGAGAGAAAAGCCAGGTTCTGAACAGGGCGCTGAGGTTTGGGTGTCCCTCCTGGGTTCTCTTTGTCAGTTTTCCCTGAGTTGAAGGTAAACATAGAGAATCTTGGTTCTTTTATTTACTTTGGAAGTTTTAATCTCTAACAATGGACAAAGTTACCTAATGCTTCAAACTCTATTATCTTTTTTTTTTTTTTTTTTAAGTGAACACTTTAAAGTAAGATGGGTTCTTTTGATCTAAAGATGTTCTGGAAACCATTATATGTTCCTCCTATTTCAAAGGCTCAGATTGTGATATGTAAATGGTGTGTGATTAGATACTGTAACTTAATTAGAATATGGCCTTTTGGTTATGAGTAACTGGCAGTGCAGCTGAGAGTTTCTGCACCGTGTGGTTTGTGGTACATGACAAGGTTGCAGCCTCTCCCAAGTGAGACAAGCGGGAAGTTCTTAGTGATGGCTTATGATAGCAAATGGCCTCATTTCAAAAATGCTGGTGTAATTACACGAGGACTGCAGACTGGAAGGGCCATCAACCACCACCTGTGACGACAGGCCGGCTCAGCACACCCTCCCTTCCCTTACAACGTTTGCTTTTCCCATTACATGGTGAATGGTAGCCGGTGTCAGAAGGAACACTCATTTAAAGAGGTGGCTTGGGAATTTCATTGCCACACTACAATTTAATGGTGCAGAATGAATTGGGGTGGGAGGAGGAGGGAGTTACTGGTTTTGAAGAACAGATTGAAAGACTGGACCTCTAAATTCTATTGATTAAAAACGAGTTTTATCTACTTCAAAAGTTTGCTTGCTTCCCTCGTCAGCATCCAATTTTTTAAATGAAAGTAGAACTAATAGACATTTGAAAAAGATAGAAACTAAGGTTTAGATAAGTATGTAACAGTTCTGTAGGAGAAACTGATTTCTAATATTATTAGTATTTTGATATGGCTTCCAACAAATGGTACTCAATATACTTCAGTGAGGGTAAATATTTTCCTGTTGCTAAGAATAGCATTGTAAAAACATTTTGTAATCATAAATAATAGCTTTACTAACATGCTTGTAGCTAAAATAATTTTGTAATGTCTCAAATATTATTTAAAATATTAAAATATAATTCAGACAATAATTTTTAAAAATCTAATAGTTTTTAAAAGAATAGCAAATTTTAAATTTCACATATAGCAATTTTTGTGTAAGTACATCAATATTTTATATATTATAACACCAAACAGGTAAGTTAACGGTGTCCGTCCACCATTCTGGGATTCTTCTGCCCCACTTACAGAAAAGCCTCTGTCACCAGAAAAAATTGGTGGGGAAGGCAGAAAGATTATTTCTGCCCAGCCCCATGCTTACTGCTAATGGGATTTTGATGACCACTGACCTAGGCACAGCGTGGCACAGGGACTGGAAATGTGGCTCAGAATGCTGAGTGTGTTTACACGACCAGTCTGGCTCCTAGATGAATCACAGAAGCAGACACTTTTTAAATGGATTAAAAGGGACAAAAAAACAGCCCACTTTCACCCAGGTAATAGAAAAAGGATAATAGTCCTTACCTATCTTCCCAGGTGCTTTGCACAGTCTCTTAAAATAACACAACTTTTAAAATAGATATGTTCACTCCTACAAGACATGAAGCTTATTACTCTCAAGGTATTAAAAGACTGGGCCAAAAATAATTACAGGCTAGTAGCAACCACTTAGATAGAGAAGTCTGGCCACATGCCCGAAAATTAGAGCTTGCACTTTGGAAATGATAATCCTGAATATGTATCTCAAATCATCAATTTGCAGTTTGTAGGAGGTAAGAAAAACCGTATTTAGGAGGGCCTCCCGCCCACTGAGCCCGCGGCATGTGCGAGCACTGGTTTGCAGCAGTGGGTCCAGCCCAGCTGCTAACTCTATCTGCACGAGATTCGTTAACAAACTGGGGGACGTGATCTTGACTCTTCAGTAGATGTGCACCCGTCAGAAGAGTGGGGTGGCTCAGGCCCACGAGGAAGGGCCAGTGGAGCGTCCTGCAGGGGCCTGGGGCCTGGGCTGCCCCCCATCACCCTTCCTAATGATGAACTCAAGAGCAGCCACAAGTGCTGAGCAGGTCTCGGTACACAGGAGCTCATGCACTTGCCCCAACCTCAGTTTCCTCAGCTTAAAACAGGCTTCCTGAATACTCCCCAAACTTAGTAGCAATCAAATAAGATACTTTATGTGTAAAGGTTCTCCACATAGTAAAGCACTAAGTAAAATATTGTCATCTGTTTTCCACTCGATAGATTCCCAGCTGGAAAAATGATGGATGGCATTTTAGAGAGAATAACTCAAGCAAAGCTTGATAAACTGGAAGCTTGAAAAACTGCACAGCTGCACAAAGCCTGAGATAGGATGACATGGGGGCAGTAGAGACCACACATGAGCTGGGGAGGAATGGCTGAGAGCAAATATAACAGCAAAAAGAGATCAGGTGATGGCAGCTACCTGCAGTGGGAGAAAGACCAACACAGGGAGCTGCTGGTGTGTCTGGCCAGGGCCTCTCCCCCCAACACACACACATCACCACGACTCTATATGTGTCACTGCATTCACTCCTCACAGCAGCGCTGCAGTAGGAGGCCAGCAGGCAGCGTTATTCCTATTGAGTGATCAGGAAGGCACAGTTCAGGGAGACAACATCATGCTCAAATCCCAGAGCAGCTGGTTCTGCCACACAAGGGATGTGAACTGCACTTCTAGAATTCCTCTCTGGCGCATTTAATTCCTGAAGCAAACGATGGACAGCACAGGGACTCCCCATATGCGCCAACGTTGGTAGGGTTCAGGGCAATCCGAGCTTCAGAGACGCTTCGTTCCATTTGTGCCCGTCTCTAATGACTCATTTCCTCAGCCTGTATTTACTGAGCACCAGCTGAGTGCCACTGGGGCTGTAGCTGTAAACAAAACAATATCTCACCTTCGTGGTGAAGGACTCAGACTACCAGCAAGTCCCTGCTGACGATGTCTGCTGCAGGTGAGGGCGAGGGAAACAGGAAAGGCTGGGGAAGGAAACTGCTGTTGAAATAGTGTGGCAGCGGAGGGCTCTCTGCTAAGACGCCTGACAGACCCAGAGCAGCAAGGCACATGGACATCTCAGGGAAGTATCCGGCGAGAGAGGCCAGGATGCCAGAGAGGCAAGTGAGATGGGAGGAGAAAGGGCTGGTACAGAGTGCTGGCTGGGCAGGCCACCACGAGGATTTATGACTGTAAGACTCGTCCCTGCGCTGTACTAAAATCTGCCTTCTCCAGCACTTGTTCTGCCCTTTGGTGGACCCAAAGCAAGTCTATTTTTCACTTGAGAACGCTTCAAATAGCTCAGAACAGATCCAAGTTCAACCCAGACTTTTTTCTCCAGCTTCATGGCCCCACATTCATTCAGTAATTCAATATTAAGCAACTACTGCGTACCAGCCTCCTAGGCAGCAGCTGCCTTGAGCTTTCCTAAGAAACACTAAAATGCATTCTCTGAGAGTCAAGCAGGGTAATTGTGCCAGGAGTTTCCTCCTCAGGCAGGAAACACACTCTTTGGTGCATCTGTGTCCTCTGAGCAGGAAGGTGGAGCCCAGTGCACACCAGCCTGGCCACGCCGTGGGACCACCGTCTGGATGCAATGTTACTGCTCAAGGGGTCTGATTTTGACTTAGCTTTTTAACAGCCCTATGACCTTTGCTCATTTTAAAATGAAAAGGCAGCCAATGTAACTTGTGTAACTATAGAATTAATATATAAATACATTTTCATTTAGAATTAAATAATACAGAAGTATACAAAGCCAAAAGTGAAAGTCTCATTTCACTTCCCTGCCTGGAATTATCAGTATGAACATCTTGATGAATATCCTCCCAGGCTTTTTTCCGTGTAATTGCACATGAGGGTGCAATTCAAAAAGTTTGTGGAAAAATAGAATTAAAAGATAATACAAATCTTTCCATGATCTTTTTGAAGTACCCTCATATACTTATGTGTGTGTGTGTATATATATACACACACACATATATATATATATATATACACACAAACATACATAACCACTTTGGTTTGCATTTCTTACATCATTTTTTTCTGATAGTTTCCCATTTAGTAATATGCCTTGGAAATCTTTCCGAGTAAATATGTATAGATATTTGTGCTTTCAACAATATGCAAAATCCCATAGAATAACTGAGTTAGTTGTTATTTAACCATCTCCTTGTTAAAGGACTTACAGTGTTTTCAGCTTTTCACAATGATTACCCATCCCACTCCCACTAAAACAGATTCTCCCTTTGCAGTATATGTCAAAAATACTGTTAGATTTTTCTAACCTAAATCTGGGGCTTTACATTTTCTCTGTTAAATTTCATCTTACTGATTTTGGCTCATCCTTCCGGTCCATCCAGATCTTTTTGAACCCTTCAGTTTATTAGCAGTTCCTTCCCACTTTATGTCATCTGTCAGTTTAATGAGTGTGCTTTCTCCATGGTCCCTTAAGCCAATAAAAATGTTGAATATGGAATGCCACCAAAGATTTCCTTCTACCTTAACATCAATTCATTTACTAACATGATTCAAGTTTGGAGTTTTAAGTATCAATATACTTAGCCACATCTAGTTCACAAGTTCCCATCGTAATAGTAAGGATATTATGCAGATTTTAAGTGTTTTGCAAAAATTTCTAAGTGTATCTACCATTTCATTAGCCATTTTTAAAACCTTTTTATTAAGATCTTCGTATGTGCAGAACATTATTCTAGGCCTCTGTGAATGCAGACGGCAATGTGTATAAAGCTCCTTTACGATAGGCACACCAAAGCCCGCAAAGATAGTTCAGGGCATGACACAGTTTCTTTTGGGGGTATTCAGGAACAACTTCATAAAGCTAAATCATATAAGATGGCCTTTTCGGTGACTTTGAGAAGCTACATAGCTTATCAAGGACTCTTTCTGCCGCTTGACAGTATAACTGGCTGAAGGATTTCTCTAAAGCCCTTTGCCCAGACTGGAACCTGCAGTGATGTGTAAAGCCTCTCTCTTCTGCCATCTGCTGTCCATGAGGTGTAACTGCAGGGCATGTATCATTCTAATCCCCTGGCGGGCGATTCCCTGGGGAGGGGGTACAGCTGCACCAGCCAGAACTTACACCGTCCATGAAAACGTCATTGTTTCCATTACTCTGGAGTTTGTATTTCCAATTGGTACATGTCTAGCCATTGTTGTTTTGTTAGGGCAACCATAAAAAATGAAAAACAAAAATGCATGCAAACATACACTATATCTGCTCATAAACAGAACAAAAACAAACTGAGTAGGATATTAGCAAAATTCATCTCATGGTTATGGCTAGTGGCTTTTCACAAGGTTCTTATTTACCTTTGTCCTCAAGTTTCTCCATTCTGTCACTTGGATTTTTCATAAATGCCATGAGGTCAGATTATTTCTTACTCCACACTCACACATGAGAGGAAAATCCCTTATTTTAAAAAATGTTTAAAACACCATATAATAGTAATATGCCAGCTCTCTATAGATGCAGTATTACTTGGTTTTACTTCCTGTATATTCTTAGGAGGGGAAATCACCTAATATATTCCATTCAAAATTTTTAGGCTCTTTATTAACTGCGACATCTAGTTTTCAAAACTTAAAAAATAGATTTGGGACAATTTTGAATCACAATAACCAGGAAAGCATGATTTTTTTTCCTATTTCTCCTGCCTTTTCCAAAAGAGAGAGGTCTCAATTTGAACAGATGTTTGCACTCCCGCATTCATAGCAGGATTATTCACAACAGGCAAAGGTGGGAGCAACCCAAAGGTCCATCAGTGGATGAATGGACAGACAAAATGTGGCATATCCATACAAAGGAATATCACTCAGCCTTAAAAAGGAAGGAAATTCTAACACATACTGTAATACAATGAACCTTGAGGACATGATGCTAAGTGAAATAATCCAGACACAAAAGGACAAATATTGTATGGTTCCACTTACGTGAGGCAACAAGAGTAGTCGAAGACAGAGAGACAGAAAACTGAACAATTGAACAATTGCCAGGGGCCAGAGGGAAAGGGAGCTCTTGTTCAACAGGTGCAGAGTCTCATCTCGGAAAGAAGAAAAAGTTCCAGAGACCGATGGTGGTGAAAAATGGTTAAGATGGTAAATTTTATGTTATACATATATATATATATATATATTTTAGCCACAATTTTAAAAAATGAGAAAAGTGAAAAAAAGATCTCTTTTTCTCAACACAAGAAACAGTGGGTGGTCTGCACTGAAAGACATTGATTGTGATTCTAAGCTTGTTAAGATGTGTTCTGAGCCTGGAAACACATCAAACACTGCTAACATCTGTATCCTACTTTATTAGTACTATAATGCACCAAAATAAATTCCTAAGCCCATAGATATTAGCTGTAAACATTAAACTAACAGGACGAGTCTGAGGACATGTTCAAGTCTAGTCATGCTATATAGGGAAGCAGTACCAGAAAATTAGTCCGCATCAGATTCAAGTGGCACGACAAAAGTGACCTTTCCCAATCTCAGAAATACTTACAGCACACACCAGATAGAATATTATGAATAAAGATTATTCTCGGGAATTGTGGCAAAGATTGGGGAGCGGGGGAGACTCCAATGGCGAGCTTTTCACACCTCGTGTTTCTCTAAGTCCTGGTGCTGTTAAGCTCTTATTTCCCAAAGCTGGTATGAATTAGTATCCATTTCATTAAGCTCGTCTAGATTTCATTTCTATTCCAAACAGAAGCAGGAATGTTAATAATAATAATCTCATCCTCTATATCCAGAAACATGTGAGAGTTGGAAGAGTTTGTTCCCACAAGACAGCAAACTCCCAGCGGTATAAATGGCATAAAAATTTTTAAGTCAAAAAATGAGGAATTGTTTTCATGGGATTTTCATTCTCAGGAGTCTTTGACTACCCTCGGTTTTCCGAAAACATACTCGATACTGTAGGAAGCAGCAACGTCACCGTCTTACGGGACACAGGAAATGGGCACTCGGCCCAGCCCCTTAAGGCCGTTTCTTCTAGATCGTCCTGCTTGTAATGAGCGGATGGGCCTGGGGGGTGCAAGATGTGGTCCTGTCCAAAGCAAGGACGACAGACTGGAAGTGACAAATGTCCAGCATTTTGATTCTACGAGTTACTTATGTGTATTCAGAATTTGTAAAATGACTTAATTTTGCTCACCCATAGAATAGCCCAGAAAAACCCAGGAGGCTTCTGAGAAAACCCAGTTGAATCCCGGAGCTGCCTATTGAAAGAACAGCAAGTAATTCTAGACTCACGAACTCCGTCCCGCAAGGTCGTGGGAAGTCGCAAAGCCCTGCGGAGGCCCGTCCTGGGCTGGGGGACCCTGCAGAAGCAGAGCGGAGGCAGAGCCCGCGCGGCGGAGGGGACGCTCCGTGGTGTCGCAGCGCGGGGCCCGGAGCGGACACAGCGACAAGTCCTCGAAGGTGTCCCCGCTGGAGAGCCGGCCCGGAAAGGGGTGCGGGAGGAGGGCCGAGGGGAGACGGCGACGTCGCCTGGAGGGCTACCGGAACACGCGGACACAGTAGTACGTGGCCAAATTGACTTGGGGACAGAAAGGGAGAAATTCATACTAGATCATGTTTTAATAATAATCATGACTTGGCAGTAGATGAGCTGTGGACGGTGAGGGACAGAAGGTCCCGCGACACTTTTCCTGCCTGAGCAGTAGAAGGAAGAACGTCTCCGGGCCGGGCCGGCCGTGTAACGAGGGAGGCGACAGTCCGACTTGGAACACGTTGAAAGCAGGCACTTGCGACAGGGAGAGTGAATCGGGCGTAGAGGGCTTGACCGGAGCCCCGGGGCAGAGCGGGGGACTTGACTGCCGGGGACCGGGTCGGCCCCGACCCTGCCACAGACGGTGCTCCTCGGCCTGTTGGGCGACGCAAGGGCCACGGCAAGGCAGCGGGGACGATCCCGGGACGATCCCGGGCTGGGGCGGCCGATGCGGGGCGACCGCGGCTGGCCGCGCAGGGAAGTTCTGGGGACAGCCGCGCCCAGCCCCGAGGCAGGGCCGGGGCACTCGCCGGGCAGGGGCGGGAGGTCCCCCGCGGGGCGGGGCTCGGGCAGCACCACAGGGACGAAGGGGAAGGTGTGGCTGGGGACGGGCTGCACGGGAGCTGGTGCACGGGAGCTGGTGCACGGGAGCTGGTGCGCGGGAGCTGCACGGGGCGGGAGGTGCCGCGAGGGGCAAGCGCCAAAGGGCGGCCGGCTGGGGGCGGCGGCGCCGGCTGCCAGTGTCTTTCCACGGACCTGGAGCACGTCCCACGGCCTGACCTCAGGCGGCTCTTGTATTCTTGGTATACAGGACAGGGACGTCTGGTTCTGCTCATCGTGGCTAGCTCTGCCATCCACTTCTCCAAGAGGGGCCCTTGTTTCCAGTAGGTTCACGTGGGAAGGGGTGACTTTGCTGCTGTTCTCCAGAGAGGGTGTCCTTGAGCAGAGAGCAGCAACCACGTGGCAATAAGACGGAGGGTCCCCAAACCTCCCAGCTCCATTTCTCAGAGAACTAGAGACAGATGGGCATAGCTTCTTCCCAGACCCCTGTCAGGTCCATGAACACAACAAATCAGGTAACTGAATGACTGCCGTCCAGTGGCAGCCTAGAACAGGAGCTCTGACTGAAACAGCCATCTACCCCAGAGCGGCACTGGAGTTGGAGCAGCTCTTTCTGGCCAGGGTTCAATCGCCACCAAGGTTCAGATCACTTGACAATGTTTAGTTTGTCACCAAAAGCAAGGTAGTTTTTGTACCCACACTCTTCTCTGTGTAGCCCCAAACCAGTATTCACTGTTATGCCTGGACCCACTTTGTCCAACCTCAGCTTGTCCAGTTGACAGAGCCAGCAGAGCAGGACTCAGGAGCCAGGCTGAATGCACATGATGCCTGCTCAGCCCCTCCCGAGGACAGAAGTCATGGCATCTGGCAAATGGGTGTCCTCTTCTCAGCTTCAGTGTGTCAGTGAGTGAGACCCTAGGGCCAGAGACACGGCTGGCTTTTCTCTCAGAACATTCAAGGAGCTAATGAGGTTAGGTAGTTTTGCACCAGTACTTCTTTTCTGGGATCACTTGGTGCCAGTGTGACCCTTTTTCCTCTTATTCCTCCTTCATGGATAAAAAGATTTGCTTGCCCGCTTGCCAGGTCTCAGGTACGCTGAGGCTATTCAGAATTACTTGAGCTGACTTCACGTGGTACAAACTATTCACAGCAGAATGAGGTCATTTGAACAGTGGCTACTTCAGTTTCTTTCACAACGATTAAGATTCTTAAGATAAAAGATCCCAAAGTATGTTTTGTCTTTAAAACAAAAAACAAAAACTGTGAAAAACACTCCCATCTATTTTCATAGCATGAGAGCCCCACCTCCACAATCTGGAACTGCAGCCCCAGGGGCTCAACAGTGTTGGTTTGGGCTCCGTGCCCTTCGTAAAACTGATAGCATGATCTCATTAGAGGATGTATTTAAAGTCTGGATTGGATAAAAGGATACACGGATATTCTGGCACACTGTCATTAACTGCTACTGCCCAGACTGGAAAGACAGATCCCTTTAGGAAGATTGTAGAGGTGACTCAAACGGTGATTTAAAGAATTTATCATCTACATCAATAATATCTAATATTTGTAAGCTGCTTTACTTTGCCTAGCACCTTTCCCTCTACATTTAAGTCTTACAACAACCCGTTGAGTTTGGTGGTATTATTCCAGGTTCACAGACAAAGAAACTTAGTTCAGAGAGATTAACTGACTTCCCCCAAGGTAACACAGCTTAAAATAATAACCAACAGTTGCATAACTTTTTAAGTATTCAGACTAATTTCAAAAGATACCAAGATGAGAAAGCACTTGCCAGAGTAGCTAGCACGTAGTAGGCCTCAAGAGATTTAGTTGTCCTTTCTCTTTGCAAACATTTTCATCTTTATAACGCTATTAAAACAGATGGGCCGGCCTGTGGCTCACTCGGGAGAGTGTGGTGCTGATAACACCAAGGCCCCGGGTTCGGATCCCATACAGGGATGGCTGGTTCGCTCACTGGCTGAGCGTGGTGCTGACAACACCAAGTCAAGGGTTAAGATCCCCTTACCAGTCATCTTTAAAAAAAAAAAAAAAGAACAGACATGACCTTCCCCATGTTACAGATGAGATAACTATACTTCAAAGGACCAAACAGCCAACTGGGGTCTGAAAGACCTTAGCCTTTTGTGGCTTTCACACTTATAATTCAATTTGAATTTGTGCCCAAGAAAGTTTTTACATAACTGGTAAATTATTTTAAAGGTCTCTAGTATTTTGACAAGTGGCACACAACCTAAAATAAATGCATTCTCTGTTTTTAAATTGGTGTCAGGTGGATGACTTTAAAGCTCATTTGAGAGGGAGGTATTTTAGCAGACAAGTGGAATCGAAACCCCAGCACTGCAGGGTCAAGAGCAGGCACGTTTGCATTCTGAAACACTTATGCCAAGACAGAGGAAAAAGACCTCGTACTACTCCACAGCACTTACTTCCTGCCCTCTGGAGGCGGCCCTGCGCTGACCAAAGCCAGAGACAGGAGGGCTCTCTGCTCTGAAGTTCCAGCCAAGGAGACTCGCCTGTGCTCCTGGGCGCGCCCTAATTCCAGGTCTCAGCATTTGTGGAAGGGAGGTCGTAATTAATGAAAACGCTCGAGTTATGGGCAATGCTGATTAATTAAGCGCTTTTATTTCTCTCTGAGTCAGTCCCAATCATAGCCTAGGTCAGGACAGGTTTTTAAAAGGGCGTGGGAGGCCTCATCCCCAACAGCCAATCAGGAAGCACAAGAGTCCTCAATGAGGAAGGATTAATGACACGTTGGAGCCTTGAACTGGGCCTCGAAGTGACAGGAGCACCCAAGAGACCGTGCGCAGACCCGCGAGGCCCAGGCGCCCTGCAGGTGACAGGCTCTTGTGGGCGGATGAGCGTCAGCAGGAGCTGGGCGCTGAGGTGCAGGGGTGGACAGGACAGCCAGGGCCCAGGCCACACGGACCTCAGATCCAGAAACAGAGCAGGCCAGGAGGCCCTAGCGGGGCGTGAGACTGGGGCTAACCTGCAAGGCCTGGGCGTGAGGCTGTGGCCCGTGCCAATCGAGCGGGTGAGGGCCGGGAGTCGCCCACCTAAGTTCTGGAAAGAGGTGTACCGGTGCCCTTCCCGTTCTGCGGCATCAAACATCACCTACGAAGCACAGAGCACACGCCGGTTCTCCTCTTAAATGCCGGAGCCCAGAGGTGAATAAGGCAACAGGTTACTGCTGGCACAAGCTGACATCAGATCAGAGCGAGACAGAAAGGCTTCTGCCGCACAGTGGGCTCCAGCCCCATGCTCGTGTTTCCATGAGCGTGCCCCGACTGAATAACCCCTCCACGTGTTTCTCTCTCTCCCCCATACTCACCAGGGGAGGAGAGACTCTCCTCACCCACGGGGCTGGTCTGCCCCCGGGCTGCGCCCACAGAGGAGGCCAGCCGCCACGGGCAGGTTCTTCGTTCTGCCTTTTTGGAAAGGGTGTCAAGTCATCTTGCCTGACATTTTGATTTCCTTCTGCCTGTCCTGTGTCTTCTTGTTTCATTCTGAACTTGGGAGGGGAGCTCAGGGAGTGCCCCCACAGAACCCCGACATGGATTCAGGATTAAGCCAAGAGGGCACAGAATTTCTCCCTCCTTCCTGTCAGTGCCAAGTGTCTGTTGAATCTGCAGCCATGGGACAGAGAAAGGACTGGTCTCTTCTGCCTCCGGTGGCTGGGGAGTGCTTCCCAGGACCAAGAACGCCAGGTGAGGGAGAGTCGAAGGCTGGGGCAGCAGAGGCCGTGAGGCTTAAGAGGTGGCCCAGAAGCAATAAGAGAGGGATGCTGCCCCACCACGCATGCACCTGGGCCTTCCAAAGTGAAGATATAGGATTAATTCATCTTCCCAGAAAGCTGGCACGTAGCCACTGGACACTCACAAGACTGAGGATCGATCCTTCCAGGATTTCCTGTTGCCTGGAAGGTAAGTTCTTCGTTTTCTGTTGCTTATAACAGAATACCTGAAACTGGGTAACTTATAAAGAAACAAAATTTATTTATTAAAGTTCTGGAGGCTAGGAGGTCCAAGGTCAAGGGGGTGCATCCAGGAGGGGCCTTCTTGCTGGTGGGGACTCTGCAGAGGCCGGAGGCAGCACAGAGCATCACATGGTGAGAGGGCTGAGTGTGCTCACGTGCTAGCTCAGGTCTCGCTTCCTCTTCTGATAAAGACACCAGTCCCACTCACATGATAACCCACTGATCCACTAACCCGTTAGTCTGTTAATCCATGAACAGATTCATCCATTCATGAGGACACAGCTTTCATGATCAATCGCCTCGTAAAGGCCTCATCTCTCAACACTGCCACTTTGAGGATTAAGCTTCCGTCCATGTGAGTTTTGAAGGGGACATTCAATCCACAGCAAATTCCTTCCTCTTTGGCTTCTCATCCTAGAGCCTTTCACATCCTGGTCCCAATCTATGCTTCCAAACTCCTGTTTCATTGCTTCCTGAATGAAGGAAGCACCTCACTCCAACCCCAATGCGCTCCTCCTGGACCTGTGGACGTGTCCCATTGTCTTTCTTTTGTGTGTGTACGTGGTGGTAAAATATGCGTAATATAAAATTTGCCATCTTAACCATTTTGGTGTATAGTTGAGTGGCTTTGAGGACATTTATTGTTGTGGAACCGTCACTGCCATCCATCTCCAGAACTTTTTCATCTTCCCAAACTGAAACTCTGCACCCTTTAAACACTAACTCCCTTAGAGTGCAGCCTTATAACACCAAGGTCACCAGTTCAGATCCCCATACCAGCCAGCCACCAAAAAATAAGATAAAATAAAATAAAAATAAAAATGAATCTACATACAGGGAAAAAAAACAAAACAAAATACTAATTTCCCACTCTCCCATCCCCAGCTCCTGGCAGCCACCATTCTACTTTCTGTCTCTATGAATTTGACTATTCTAGGAACCTCATATAAGTAGAATTATACAGTATTTTTCTTTTTGTGACTGGGTTATTTCACTTAGCATAATGTCCTCAAGGTTCATCCACATTGCACCATGTGTCATAATTTCATTCTTTTTAAGGCTGAATCCCACTGCTGGAGTGAAGTACAGTACAAGTTTGCTGTGTATTTACTTGTTGAGTGCTGGCCTTGTTGGACTATAAGTCCTAAGACAGCAGAGATCAACTCAGCTCACCAGTGCACCCCCCAAGGCCTCGGTCAGGGCCTCTGGCATAGTTGATGTGCTCATCAGCTATTTGACGGATTAATATTCATTGACCAATTCATGTCAACTCATATTGAAAATATCAATTCATATGGATAAATTACAAGCTAGCAAATACATTATGCATCCACAGGAGCCCCATGATGCCTAGAACGATGTATGTGCACTTAGACCCTTGCCTAAAGCACAATATTTAAGCTGGATAACATCTAGTACTTGGTTGGTCTGTGCTGTCTGATAGAAATAAAAGGATTAAAGATGCCTAATTCTTTTAGAGAAAAAAGCAAGGTAAGCACTGTCAGGAGAACTCAGTGGCTTATGCTTTCTTTTCCTTGGCAAACAACATGCCTGGCCTTGGTAAACAGAAGGCCTTTGTAAACTGAAATCTAGACACATGAAGTCTTTCATTTTGCCTTTGTGGCAACACTGTGCCTTGGGGACATTATGCAGGAATCATACTGGAAAGAAATGTCAATTTTTTTCTCAAGAGGGCTGATGATCTTATCTGTTAAGAAAATGACACATTTCTATACACTTGATAGGTGCTGACCACTTATAAACATGTTGTCCCTACACAGCAAATAAAATGAATCTTAGATAAGCAGGAAATTAAGTTTGTCCTCTTGTGAGGGGACACTGAGTTCCTTGTCTGGGTTCATCAGGTGTGAATGAAGAAAGGAGGAGCTTCAGCCAGAGGCAAACTCTTCAGCAGCTGCCCTGCTGATGACAAAAGGGCCTCACTGAGGCTGGCAGGTGGGCTAGGTTGGTTAGAGTGTGGTGCTGCTAACACCAAGGGCCAGGTTCCATCCCTGTTCCAGACAGCTGCCACGAAAAGCAGGGGGCAGTGGGAGGGGGGCGTGCTCAGAGAGAGGCAGAAAGGAGGAAGGGGAGGCTTCATGAGAACAAAGGTTTTTCATTTCCACCCATTTATTCTATATATATATATATATATTTTTTTTTTTTTTTAAGATGACCGGTAAGGGGATCTTAACCCTTGACTTGGTGTTGTCAGCACCACGCTCACCCAGTGAGCTAACCAGCCATCCCTATATGGGATCCGAACCCATGGCCTTGGTGTTATCAGCACCACACTCTCCCAAGCGAGCCATGGGCCCATTTATTCTCTCTCCAAACCAAAATAGGTGGAGGCTTGTTTTGCAGGTGATTCTTTCAACACTGGAGAAATTCACTCACTATGTAAATGCCTCCAATCACAGTACACAGCTTTTGCAACGAAGGGAAGGAAGGGGAAATAATGACCTCAGTAGTGAAAGATTCTTTTTTCTAATCTCTTGAGGACTGATGCTTTTGAAAATTACAATATAAACGTCATGACAATGTCAGATCGCTCTACAGGTTTCCAGGTGTTAAACAGAAATTACAGGAGGCCATTGCTTTTGACTAAGTTCCTGCACGAGGCCCCAACAGACCAGACTAAAAATCAAAATGGAGTCACTCACCCTCAAGTTCCACCTCACCAAACCCAAACTGAGTTGTTATCTGGCCTTCCTATGGCCTGATTTCCCAAACAGTTTTAATCAGCATGATAATGAAGTTCCCTCTGTTTTAATCCCCTCTGAAGTAGCCTGATGTTAACCAGTCAGTTATTTTCCTTTTGTTCTTTCTCCCTGTCTCCTCATTTCAAGGAAAGTAACTTTGAAATGACCAATTCACTTTTTGTTCTTTGTTTCTGCTTTCTTCAGACTCTTTTTCTGTCTATATTCCAACCTCCTCTGCTTGACTCATTGGAACCCTTATTCTATTTTATGGAATGACGTGTTGCCAGATTCTAGAATGGCAAATAAAGCCAATCAAGATCATTAAAATAAATTCATCATGATTTTGTCTTTTGACGTAATAACGATTACCATTTTTTGAGCACTGACTACATGCCAGGCACTGTGTTAAGCTGCTCCCCACACTGGGTCATGCTGGCTCGCCCTCGTGACAATTCTTTGTGGGTAATCTCCTTCTGCAGCACCTGGTGCTGGGGTCAGCGAGGTTAAGCCACTAGCCCAGTGGCTGAGAGCTGATCAGGACAGAGCTGGTTTGTCTTGAAGAGACATGGGTTCCCTATCTGATAGCTGCTGCTGAGGGCAGCGGTTGTCAGCAGGAACTGGTGCTGGAGGCGCGTCCTGCTCCACCTCCACTCAGTGGTCCCTTCACAAGTGGCAGGGGTTGGGGGAGGACGACTGAAAATGACCCTGTGGTGGGGGAGCTGGTCATTCACAGAGAAGAGCAATCAGTGGTGAGAACTGAGGTGAGGGAAAGCAGAAATTATATATTAATAGGCAAAAGTAAAATAAAAAGGGAAGGATTGGAAAAGGCAAATGAGAAGAAAATGTAGCCAAGAAAGAAAAGAGTAAAGAAGGAATCAAAACCTGTTCAGTCAACACCGCGAGCAGCAGCGCCTCCCAGCCTCAGTCCCAGCGTCCATGACACTATCTTGCTGTCTGTCCTTCCTGTAAGGGCAAAGGTTATTTTAAGGAGACTGATAAGGAGCTCGGGGCCCACGTTTCCTCTGCAGTCTTCCTCTGCCTCAGTCTCACTGCACCCAGTCGGTAGAGCCTACTCCCAGTGCCGTGTGCTTCCCATCAAGTGACCCAAAGACACACCCTTGTCCTCCTGCACTTGACATAGAATGGCGCAGAAGTTCACTTAACAAATTTCCAAAATCAATGGGGTCATACAATAGGCTTTATTTAATGCTTTAACACACTGCACTTGCATGAGCCCTAATTAAATCTAACTTATTCCTTCCTTCCAGAAGGTTACCTTCCTTTGCCTCTGCACAGATGCACTCCCTGGACCCCCTCTCAGAGGTACCCCAGCTCCACTCCCCACACATCCCGGCCACCTCTACCACCTTGCCCTACTGGACCTCCGGCAGCCCTTGGCCAGTCACTTCTTGACAACTCCAGTAGGGCGGATGTAAAAACTGAAGCAAAGCCCATTCTCCAGTGACTCTTGTCCACAGATCACAGTTGTCCCTTGGAAGAAATAGGATAAACGTTTTGTGAAAAAAAGAAAAAAGTATATATATGTATATATATATTCATATAAAGAGCAAGGACTTGGGGCCAGAAAATTTATATTAATATCCTCGTTCTGCCCTTACTAGCTATGTGGTCTCGGGTAGTTAATTTGTGAGCCTCCATTTCTTCATTGGAGAACTGGGGATGCTATGAACTTCACTGGGTTTCTGTGAGGATTAAATGAGCTAACATGTAAATGTCTTAGCCCAGGGCCTAGCACGTAAGTACTCATCAAATGAACTAAGAGTTTCTCTGAGTCCTTTCTCTTAGTGAAATATCCCCAGGCCCCTTCAATCATTCTTCATATTTTGTGGTTTTCAGTTTCCATCCTGCTAAATAGGTCAGCCACCGTTTAAATAGGTGGCGTCCCATTGTTTAAATGGATTGGATTTTAATTGGATTCTGTCCCTAAAATGTGCCTGGCGTGCATAGAGTGGAGGATGCGGACCTCACTGGGCTGGAATCTGCCCTTTGGTGCACCTGCTCTGCCGGCAGAGCCTTTTCCAGCAACACTGTCCCGTGAACACATGGGGACACGTGCTGCCTTGATTCGTTATCTGTGGCATTGAACTTTTATATAACATAAAAGAGAAATGTATGCTTATACCTCTTAAAAGCATTTTTTGTGTGTGTGATTTGACTGTTCTGGGCTGGAGCCAGGCTGAGCCTCTTTGGAACGGTGTCAGGAGTTGCATAGAGCAGAGAACTGCAGACAGGTGGCCTGGCGGGGGCGCTGACGCTGGCTTCAGGCCGCGGGAACCATGGGGCTGGGCAAGGGGTGGCTGCCCCACCCTGAGACAGCCACAAACTGTGTCCCTAGCGAGTGGGTTTCACAGGGTCAAGGAGCTTACAGGAGAGCAGGGTGGCGAAAGGGAAGACAAGCCTCCGGAGATACGGGCCTCCTGGGCAGATGCCGCCTGTCGTTTCTGTCCCCGCCGGTCCCCGCGAGGCGCTCCATGCTCTTGAACAAGTCACTTATCGGTTCTCTGTCCTGGTTTCCTTAATTTTCAAAATAGGCACAATAACATTAACACTTCCCCAGAAGACTAGAAAGAGGATTAAGATCGTTTCAGCGAGAAGTGAGAAATGATAATGCTCCAGCTGTCTCCTCTCCGCTTTCATGTGAACACCGCCAAGTTTAAGCGTCGTCGCTGCAGGTCCTCGGACCCCGCGAGGCTCACAGGAGCGCGGCGGCCCTTCTGGCGCTGAGGCCGGGGCAGGCTCTCGGGGGACACCGGCTCGGCGCAGGGGCGGGCGTCGCACGCTGCAGCCACCGTCCCGGAGCTGCACGCCGGTGACTCAGCAGCACTCATGTCAGCCCTTTCTACTGATTTATCGACGACTGGGTTCTTTTCCTAGTCAATCTTAGGAGTCTCAAAAAGTCACAAAAACTACTGGATTTATACTGCCCAGGTCTGGGCTCTACTCCCCTAAGCCATTTTTTACCAGCAGCAGAAAACATTTGCAAACCGTCCCACCTCCCACGTCTCAGTGTTCCCCTCTGTAAAATGGGAAGCAATCCCTGCCCTTCCGTCCTCAGGCACTGGCTGTGAGGCTCAAATCAGGTCAAACAGCAAGCAGTGGTGAAGGATTATATCATCAGCAGAAGTAAGCTGGTTCTCACCAGGCGTGGCTTTGTGAAGGGCATGAAACACTAAGACAAGGCCTGTTCTGTGACAATGGTGACATGTGAGCTGGCAGGGACTCCTGCGCTCTCGCTTGCCTCCAGTTCCATCGACGGTTTCCACCCTCCGTCTCTCCCGCTTGAGACCCAGTTCAGTGGCGCCCAAGCTCCGGGTCCTGATCAGCTCCCAGGTGTCTCCAGCCACCTTCCTGCTCAGTTCTGAGCCCTGTGGCATTAAGCACGGTGGCCCGTGCACAGCACCCCGCTCCCTGCTCTGCCTTCTCCGCAAATTTTTCCAGCATGATTTGCTCAGCTTCCCTTCATCCTCTCTAAACAAGCAAGGGATTGTGGATACTTAGAAAATGTACATGAAAGAAAGTAAAGAGCAGCTTTGAAGCAACTTTCCAGAACATTAATCTGAAACTTCAGGGTACAACACACAACTCTCACCAAAGAGGATTCAGTTAATACACTCTAAGTACTTCTATTAGCTGGATATGGATATTTATAAGGTTGTATGCTGCGGTAACAAGATTAATCAAGTCTGATTTATTTGCCTGTCACTCTGTTCACAAAGCAAACTCCCACAGAAGATGAAATCTCAAATTATTGGATTTAACCCTCTGAAAGAAAAAAATTCCTTATAATGCATATCACATTGCTAAATAAATGCTATCGTCCTTGTGTTCTGGTTTGAAGTTTTTTGCCACTTAGAATTTCTGCCAAAATTATATCCCAGCAGAATCCTTTATTCAGTCGAGTAGGTCTAGAAAGTCTACTCTTCTACTGACTCTAGTTGCACTGAGACTGTAGATTTCTAAATCATTATTAGCATCAGGAAAACAAGTTCTAGGCTCTCTCCACATCCCACTTCGGCTTCAGCTGCCCAGTAGGAGGAGCAGAGCTGGGGTCTGTAGAACGTGTGGGGCAGGACGTGGGGACAAAGACAGAAAAAGCCAACACTATGATGCTTCTCACAGGGTTGAAGACCAGAAGATGGAAGTTTATTCAAGATGCTCATTCCACATACGGTGGATTGCTAAGACTAGCTGTCTCCTAAGAAATCCTCCAAAAATATTAAACTGGCCACAACAATGCCATGTAGTAAATACAGACATTATAGCCCAGCAGTGTTTGGGGACCAGCAGGGAGGCTTCCTAGGGTGACTGATAATAATGTTTCTGGAGGCAATAGGCTCCTAACGCCCTTGAGAAAACGCTGGCCTTGGGTAAAATGAAAACTTTTGATATGACTATTGCCTGATTTAGGTGGACCAATTTGTGAAAATGTGTCCTAAAATCAAGGAACTAAAAGTGTGTTGTTTTGAAATCTAGGAAGGAATTCCACAAATGTAGGTTCCACAACTAAACAAAGTCCTACTCCTGATTTCTCAAAGGGCAATCAACTTGCCTCCACCATATGCCTGATTTATGTTTTAAGAAATACGTACAGAACACTTACAATCCTATCAGAAGCAACTTAGGGCTGGCCCGTGGCTCACTCGGGAGAGTGTGGTGCTGATAACACCAAGGCCACAGGTTCAGATCCCATATAGGGATGGCCGGTTTGCTCACTTGGGAGAGCGTGGTGCTGACAACACCAAGTCAAGGGTTAGGATCCCCTTACTGGTCATCTTTTTAAAAAAAAAAAAAAAGCAACTTAAATGACTATGGTTTTTTTTTTTTTTTTTTTTTTTTTTTGAGACCGGTAGGGGGATCGCAACCCTTGGCTTGGTGTTGCCCCGCACCGCACTCAACCCTATATAGGATCTGAACCCGTGGCAGGAGCGCCACTGTGCTCCTGGTGCTGCACTCTCCCGAGTGAGCCACGGGGTCGGCCCTGACTATGCTTTTTATTGACTATCATTGTCTTATTAAGAATAGATGTTTCAAGTGTTTATTTGTAAATTAATACTTTGTAATTAAAAATGAACAGATTGTAAAATCCTCCAGTGGACAGAGATTGGCACAGAGCTCAGCACAATAAATTCTTTAGGTAGAGAAAGTGGGGGGCCTCTTGTACCCCCAACACCCAGCTCAAGACCTTGTATAAGAAATTCAGTAAATACTATTTGGGCTAATTACATCAGTGCTATTAGAGATATGTATAGCCCACAAAGTAGCTAAAATACTATGCAGTGCCACTTAGCATAAGAAGTAGGTAACAATACTGTCTATACTAGTAATTTTAAACTAAAAGGAAAAAATTGAGTGATAGTTTTTTATTTACCTTAAACTTTGGTGTTTAAAGAAAAGCACCATTAAATCTGCTCTCACATCACACACAAGATTATCACATTTACTCTTGGCTGCCACACTGAGGAAGGATGTATGCATTCAACAAACATTTGTTGAACTTTCATTACGTACACAAAGCACAAAGATTCATATGGATTCCACCTCGTCCTGCAAAGCAGTTCTGGGCATGACTGCCAGGGGGCGCCCCAGGCAAGCACATCTCAGTGGCTGGTAGGCACAGGCTGAGGCCTGCCCACAGCCAGGTGCAGGGGTTCAGCTCTCCACTGAGTGCCTTACTTTGGTGGAAATGTTACTAGAACATGGGAAGGTGGCCCATCCATTGAGAACCCATCTCTAATCCGTTTGGCATATGTATATATGTATATATACATATATCTCTCCCCCGGAAATTATCCCAAATACCATTTTTCTTGAAACCAAATGAGACACAAAATACCTTTTCGACTCAAAACTAAACCATGTGATTAACATCTTAGTTGTCTACTTAGAAAATATACAACATAACAAGTGTAAAGAAAGGCTGAATAATATTACATCGTTCCATTGATGAACACTTGGGTTGCTCCTACCTTCCAACTATTCTGAATAATGTTACTCTGAACATGGGTGTACAAAAACTTGAGTTACATAATATCATTTAAAATCTATCTTTTTAATGAGAAGTTTTAGATTATCACAACATTTGATTTCCATTTTTTAATCCTAGGAATAGCAACAATAGTATTTGGCAAAGAGACTACAAGTATTAAGAACTTCCAGTGCTTTTACGATCAAGAAAAAATAAATATAACCTATGACTGCACTTCTGAGAGAACAAAAATAGAGAAAAGTATTAAAGTACTTGAAGACTTTCTAGAGTTGTATTTCTCAATTAAAAATAAAACAAAAAAACTAAGTCTACATAACTACTACAAATCAGAGTACTTCAAAAAGTTCATGGAAAAAAAGAAGTAAAAGCTAATGGGAATATTTCCGCGAACATTTTGAAGTACCCTCTTACACAGATTTCAGATGTGCCTGCACAAGCTTAGTCTTCTTTCTCCCTGGGATCACCCTGAATTCAGATCCCAACAAGACAAGTAAATACTTCAGGACAAACAAATTGCTAATCAGACTAGATTTAAGCTCTAATGAAGGCAACCAGTGCAGGCTGCTGCACGGAGACTTGAAAAGGACCAGAGACTAGCATTTTACCCCACTGCTGCAATAAATCCATCACTCATAACGGGAATTCGGAAATCATTCAGCTTTTGGAACGGTCACCGAAATCCAGCCGACTGATATTTATTACACAAGCTCTGCGGTCCCAGCCCCGTGACAGGCCCTGGGGAGCCGGCGGGAGCGAGCGGCCTGTCTAACCTGAGTTGAGACATCCTTGCTCAGTGGCCTTTTGTCGCAGGCGTCCCTTTCAAATGTGGAGTAAAACCAGCCCTGAGAGGTAAAGACGAGGTTAACATTTTCACCGCGGTGCCCACACGCGGGTTAGGCCGCGTCCAGCATCTCCTCGCCAGGACCGGCCGGAACGAGTGACCCGCGGGGACACCTTCCCTGTCAGCTCAGGACCGGCGCAGTCTCAAGCGCACTGGAACAAGCTCTTTGAAAGAAATAAGAATGCGTAGGACTGCCGGCCAAATTACGTGTGTCTGACGGGAAGCAGGCTCGCGGCCGCTATTTATAGCCTCCTCCCGGCCCTGCGCCGAGGCCTCCCAGCCGAGCAGGGACCCCCCACCCCCTGCTCAGGGACACCTGCGAGAGCAGGGGACGGCCCAGCCGGACCAGCGAGTCCTCGGCCTCCCCTCAGACCTGTCGCGGACGTGCCACAGAGGATGCGCAGCTGCTGCGAGGGGCTCCCGCCTCCGACCCCGAGTGGGCGGGCGGTCACGTGGGCGCCGGAGCGAGGTGCTGATGCAAGTGTGGGTGCGGGGTGCGGGTGCGGGGTGCAAGTGTGGGTGCGGGGTGCAGGTGCAAGGTGCAAGTGTGGGTGCGGGGTGCAGATGCGGGGTGCAAGTGTGGGTGCGGGGTGCAAGTGTGAGTGCGGGTGCGGGGTGCGGGTGCGGGGTGCAAGTGTGGGTGCGGGGTGCAGGTGCAAGGTGCAAGTGTGGGTGCGGGGTGCGGGTGCAAGGTGCAAGTGTGGGTGCGGGGTGCAGGTGCGGGGTGCAAGTGTGGGTGCGGGGTTCAGGTGCGGGGTGCAAGTGTGGGTGCGGGGTGCGGGTGCAAGGTGCAAGTGTGGGTGCGGGGTGCGGGTGCAAGGTGCAAGTGTGGGTGCGGGGTGCGGGTGCGGGGTGCAAGTGTGAGTGCGGGGTGCAGGTGCGGGGTGCAAGTGTGGGTGCGGGGCGTGGGCGCGTGTGCGGGCGGGGACGGGGTGCGGGCGCGCGGGCTGCCAGGGCGGGGCTGGGGCAGGTGCGGGGTGGGGGCGTGCGCCGGCCCTGGCACCGCCCCGTGGGCCGGGGCTGGGTCGGAGGCGGCGGGGGCGTGGCGCGGCTGCGGGCTGCGCGTGGGACGCGGCGCGCTGGGGTGGCGGGATGGTGGCCGGGGCGGGGAGGCCGGGCCCTGGCGCGGGGAGCACGGGTGAAGCTGCCCCGCACGTGTAAGAGGAATTCTCCTTTTCAGAGCGGCCGCGAGCCCTGCTCGGGAGGAGCGCGCCCGGGTCGCCGCCGCGGCAGAGCGGGGTAAGGCGAGCTGGGGACGAGGGCATCCGGAGGGGACGGCGGGTCGCGGGCGCCGAGACCCTCCCGTGCCTGCCCGACGGGCTGGGGCCGCACCCCCGGGAAACGGCGCTCGCGCACGTGTGCGGCTCCCAGCTCCCCGGAAGTCTTTCGGGAACCTTGGGACAGTTGTGGGGAGCGACGCGGCTGGGAAGTAGGGCCCTCGGGAAACCTTCCGAGCAGTTTTTGGAGTGACTGACGCTCCTCGCCCCCGGGGGTCTCGGCTGGATAAAGGCTTCCCTTGGTGCACGGCCCAAGGCCGCGTGGAAGTTCTTTTCCTGGCGGTGTTTCTCCTCCGGGGTGGAGAAGCGGGGCCCGCCCTAGAGCCCAGGTCTAGGGGCTGTTAGGGGCTAGCCAAGCGTTCGGCGACTCTCAGCAGAGGTCCCGGCGGCGGGGAGTGGAGCGCCACCGTCGGCGGGCACTGCAGAGCGCCGTGTCGGGACGGTTGAGGAACGGGGTTGTTTCGCTTACATGCTTTTAAGAATCTTTTTAGACGTGTGTTTTTGTTTTTGTGGGTGTTTGGGGGGTTGTTTTTGTTTTTTAAGAAGCACTTTAGTTGTTAGTGACACGACCTCATTTACTGACTTATATGCTGGTCACGTGTGTTTAATTGCGAAGAAGTCACAGAAGAGGGGAAATACCTGCGTTCTGCGGTCATCCCTTCTGTAGGAGGCTGCGGCGGTGAATTGCAGGGATGCGGCTGTGCTTGCTTCTCTGCCCGCGTGCACGTCAGTGAACGGAAGTCATCCTTTGTGCAGAGCTCTCTGCTCGTGAATATCGGGACTTTAGAAGTGCAGTTTCTGTTTTATCAAGATGTCTCCAAAACACGCACTTTTGAGTTGATCATATTCACCGCCGGAGAATTCAAAACGCGGGTGACTTATGACATGCGCGTCGCTTCCCAGCCCGCTGCACCCACGTGCTGGGGAATCGATTGCAAAAGAAACCTCAAGAGATTAGAGGGAGAGGGGGGGACTTGCTTTTCTGGTGTCACTGTGGTCAGAGTAAAACATCGACTGATTTGACACAGATTCCACCGGCTCAGCAGTTCGTTCGCGGTGAGGTCAGCATCTCGTAAAGCCGCTGCACACGTTCCTGGAGCGTAAAGCGATTCGCAAAACCTGCTACTGTGCGGGATCGACGGGGTTGCGCTTGCAGCCGGCGCCTGTTCACTGGCTGAAAGCTGGCTTAGAATAATGACAGGTAACAAAATTTCATTGTTTGCCGATAAGAAAAAGAATTTGGACCCAATTTCCTTGAATGTTACTTAGATTTTAAGCTATCATGTTTGTTTTTCTTAACTAAAATAACTTTTACACCGTACATTTGAAACTTACAATTAATTATATGTGTTTATCGCTGCCGTCCTATAAAGCCTGGTGAATGTAAGAGAATTTAAACTATAGTTAGTCTTTCAGATATGGACAGTACTTGAACCTGTACCCAACACAGAATAAGTAGGATATACGTCTTTAGGATTTTACTGCAGTGTTGCACATAATTATGCACTTATGTTAATAAACACATAGCTTTTGTAATGTGCTAAGATATTATCAGAACGTTCCAGAAAGCGGAAAGGGCTTTGACAAGCTTTTTACCCTTATGGAAAGCCTGGTTCCCCGATCTCTGTTTTAAGAGACTCAGCCAACCTCAGTTGCCAGCTTGATTAACATACAGTCTCCTTTTCCCTCCCTCCACTGTGTCATGGTTCTTCCCAGTACTGTGTGGTACTTGTATTTTGCACCGTTCTTTACAAGTCTTCCTCTCCCATAGATTGCAAATGAATCTCCTGAGGGTATGGACCTGTCTTAATTACTTTGGTATCCTCGGTGCATGGTAGAGTGCTCCACACATAATAGGTGTTTAGCGAATGTTTACTGAGTTGAAGAGGGGAAAAAATTTTATACATGTGACCATTACAGCATATATATATAATATATATATAATATATATATATATAATTATATATAATATATATTATATATTATATATATAATATATATATATATTATATATATATATTATATATATATATACACACACACACACATCCATAAAAACAGCATGTTCTTGCAATTGCAGTATCATGCTTAAAGGCAATAAAATAGTAATAAAGTTTAATTTTAACTTTCATTCTTACAGTGGTGGAAAATTCTCCCAATTCTTCATCATTGTAACTAGGTTAGTATTCTTCTGTTGCTTTTTCTTTCTTTTTTTTTCTGACTGCTTGCTTTTTAAAAACTACATCTCCAAAATATGACTTAGGTTTGTGGTTTATGTGAAGAGTTTCTGCACTGTTACATTTTATTTTCTTTAATTTGAACAATTGATGATTTGCTTTAAATTTACCGTTAACAAACTAATGATACTAAATGTATAAATTACTTATTTTTTTTATTCAGACCACCTGATTATCTCCATAAATTATTGGTCATTTATTCATGAAACTCCATTTCCTAATAGCTTTAAAATGAATCTTTTATTCTAGAACATAGCTTTCTGGTTATGTACTAATAGAAGGAGATTGGAGTAAGAAAAGTGAAGTCATAGTATAGAAATTATTTTTGCAAAAAATACAGTATATTTTGACAGACGTAATTTGTATTGGTAATATCAGTGGAATAATAAAATACTATAATGATCAAGTTGTGGGAATTGTTCTCCAAGCAAGAGTAAAAATATCTGAAATTGCTTTTAAAAAGTAATTCCAGTTTATCTAGTGAAGTAATTGTACTGTTCTTAGCTTGTCAATAATATTTAACAATTTTTATGAAAGGTCAAAATGCCCTCATTAGACACTCTAGACTGGAAGAAAAGAGTAAAAGCTTAAAAAGTACTCCAGCCCCTGTTTCTGAATGTATGTACTGAAGTGTGTGGAAGAATAACACAATGCAAAAGGCAGCGGTGGTGACCCCATGAAGTCACAGGGAAGGGGGAGGTGCGCTGGGCCAGGAGTCCGCAGTGTCTGTGGAGGCCTCTATGTCCCAGGCTGTGAAACTGGGAGGATACACGAGACTATGTCCAAGGTTCTTCCGCTGCTCAAATGCTGATCCCATACCTCTTCCATGGATAATGAGTACAATTCCTGAGGATGTCATTTGGATTTGTATAAGGAAATTACTTTTTAGCTGACCACACTGTGTTTATGATGTCAGTGTTTGTTACCCTGTTCAGACTGCCTGACTCTTATGTTTGAGGTTTGATG
The DNA here is from genome assembly GCF_027409185.1 of Cynocephalus volans. Taxonomy (NCBI): domain Eukaryota; kingdom Metazoa; phylum Chordata; class Mammalia; order Dermoptera; family Cynocephalidae; genus Cynocephalus; species Cynocephalus volans. The sequence continues at coordinate 88,444,793 of NC_084466.1, forward strand.
AAAGCCTGTTTACATCACGGGCGTGCTAAAGCACACCTGTAATTTTCTTTGTTATTTTCTCTTGCCCCAAACCACCCCTCGGAAAGTGGGGTAATGGTAAGTTCGATTTTACTTTAAGATCAGTGGCTTTTTTCATTATTCACTTATTAAAACTTAAAGGACTAATCTTGAAGTAAGTACATTAAAATTAGCACGTCACTAAAATGTCTAAATGTTTGGATAAGTGAACAATTCTAATGGAATTCTAAGGTCTTTCACAATAGTCATTAAAAGAACTTATAATGCCATTTAATAATTGACGGGAGAAACTAGAGGACTCCACCAGGGTAATGAAGAAGGGGAGGCAACTGGTGTGTTTAACGTGAACCCCAGTGCAAAATGTGTAGACTTGGAAGACAGTCATGGTTTTAATTACACTCTGGTGGACTGAATGAAGCTAGACCAGCTGTTAATTTTTCTAGCTTAATGTTAGCACTCTAATTGTGGGAATGCCGTTTTAATACTGACTTCTGGAGGGTTTATTTTTTCCAAGTATTTTAAGAAAGACTGTGGATGAAAAGTTGTATATTTTTAATTCTGCCCTTTTCTTGAATATAAAACATTAAAGACATTCATTTTTTAAATTTATGCAGTTTAAATTACTTCCAATTTAAAAATTAGCTCTCACTAAGCTTTTAAGTTATAAAAGTTCAAAAAAGAAAAACTGATTAGTTCTTCCCTTTGACTAGAGATGAAATATGTTCACCATATTTACCTTAGCCAAATAAAGACTTAAGAGCATAGGATTTCTCAGGCATTCATAAACGATTAGAACCCCCACATGAAAGAAAATAAGGGCTGGCTAGTTAGCTCAGATGGTTAGAGTGCAGCCTTATAACACCAAGGTCATGGGTTTGGATCCCCATACCCACCAGCTGCAAAAAAAAGAGAGAGAGAGAGAAACTAAGATAATAGTGAATAGATGGTAGGCACTATTGTAAGTGCTTTCTATACATTTTTACTTCATAAGTAATATAAGTAGATTAAAAAGATAATTTAAAAACAATTTTGCTTCTGAAGATTTATTCTCTGACCAAAACATATAATCTTGCAGAGCATTAGATTATTAAAAAAGTAATAGAACCCATGCTTTTTTTTTTTTTTTCATTTAAATTAGAGTTGGAAACCCCTGGAACTATACAATAATACATAATTTTACTTTGAGATAAAGGATGCCCTTAAGTTGTGTATGTGTATTTTATAGTAATACTAGCAAAACTAAAATCTACATTGTCTATTTAAAAGATCCACAGGAATTTTTTGTAGATTTATTTTATATGCTATGAATATACTATACGTGGTAAGACATTGGAAAAAATAAACTGTCATTCTTTTTTTAAACATATAAAAGTTGGTTCTGTAAGAAAGAAAAAATGTTAACATGATATTTAAAAGCCTCAAATAAACTGTATTTGGAACCAAACAAAGGAATCTAACTACAAATACCATAGAGATTCAAAATTATAAGAAAATGCCATGAAGAATTTTATGCCAATAAATTTGAAACATAGATGAAATGGAACTTTTTCTAAAAGATAAATTATCAAAATTGACTTAAGAAATATCAAATATACATATGTTGGTAACAGTTAATGAAATTGAATTTGTAGTCAAGTCTTTCTCCCAACCCTCTCAAAAAAAGACATTAGTCTCAAACTCCTTTATAGGAGATTCTTAGAGAATTTTAAAATTTTCAGTCTAAAGTAACTTTCATACCAAAATCTTATGATAATACAAAAAAAGTTGAGACCAGTCTTAGGTATGAACAAACAAATAAGAATCCAAAATAAAGTAATAGCAAATTGAATGTTATATAAAAAATAAAATCATGTCAAAGAGGACTTATCCCAGTAATGCTAGGGCGATCAACATCTAAAAATCACAATAGATACAGGAAAAAAGTGTTCCACTAAATCCAGTACTCATTCATGGTTTAGAAAACAAAAACAGAAAACATTTTTAGCAAACAAAGAGTGGGAGGACACTTCCTTAGCCTAATAAAATTAAACCATCCCGCTCAATAATGAAACTTTAGAAGCATTCATGTTAAGGTCAGAAACCAGAAAAGAGGTCACCACACAACATTGTGTTAGAGATCCTGGCCAGTGCAAGAAGACAAGAAAAACCAATAACACAGAATTAGGAAAAGAAGAGAAAAATTTATTCTTAATAGCAGACAGTACGATTGTGTGTCTATATAAACACAATCTCCTATTGGAACTGGTAAGGGCTTTCTAACAGGTTGCTGGACACAAGATCAGTATGTAAAACTAATGTTCCTATGTACCAATAATAGCCAATCAGAAAAAAATTTAAACTGTTTAGAACTCTAAAGTAGATAGGACTAAACCTAACAAAAGATGTGTCTGACCTTTAGGGACAATGTCCTAATGCACAACTGAAGGGCATTAAAGAGATCCTGCATCAGTCGAGCAGTTGTACTCATTGTTGGGAAAACTAGATTGTAAATAGGTAAATTTGATTCATCTATAAATTGAATGCATTTCCAATCAAGATTGTATCTTGGATTTTTGTGGAACTTGACAAGCTTTGCCTAGTTTCATATGGAAAAAATAAAAGGCCAAAAGTATTCGAGACAGAGTTGGAGAACAGGGCTGGGGGCTTGTCCTACCAGATCAAGTATATCTAGAACTGTTGCCATTGGGTGTCCTGCTGTCGTGGCTGACACAGGTCATCTTCAGTCATTTTCTTCTGGAGATGGAAAGCATTGTCACGTCTTCTCAATCTGAAATTCCAGAGGCTTGTGCCAGACTGTGTGGTTGAGCTTTTCCACATTGCTGTGGCACTGAATTACGTGACAACAGACTGGGTTTTAAAGGACTGTTTTCTATCTTGCTCAGACAAAGCTAGATGTTGAGGTCAGCTCTATAGAGTACCAAAAAAGGTCTTTTATTCCTTTTATTTTGACAAATTTATTCTGAATTCTAGTTCCTTCTTAAAAAGTTAGAGCAGAACTATGAAAAAGGTGTGATAAGTATGTAACACCATGGGGTCAGGCTCATGGCATCTGGAAATTACTGCCTTAAGTATGAAGGCTTGAAATAGGCAGGGCAAGCATGAAAGAAGCTGATGGAAAACAGTCTTTCCACTGGCTGAAAACATAACTAGATATGCCTGTTTTTCATTGTATCATATTTGTGGCTAGTTCAGTCCACCTTGTCCTTATACATATGTGCCAAATCAGAAATGGCAAAAATTAGCATCTGAGCCACCACTGCCCCTTATGAACCCTGGCAGACGTTACTAATTGAACATAGAGCTCTTTCTGGCTATGCCTGCATGTGGTGCTCAAAATGCTACTCAGCAGTGTTTTAGGCAGTCACAAACAGCTAAAGCAAAGTTACTTTGCCTAGCCCCACTCCATGTATTATTACCTCTGATTTATAAACCAAGTAAAAACAGTAACAATATTTTAATTATCAATTTATTGTTATAAAAGGGAATCAAGTATAATACGAATTACACCTTTGGCGCTGATGTCATTGCAAATCTTAAACTTGCATTGCAAGCCCCTCTTTCTGTGCACCACCCCCAGATGCTGGGGTACCCTGGCTCCTTTTCCTTCTCCCAGCCCTTAGATGATCTCAAGCCAGTCTCAGGGTTTTAAATACCATCTACTTGATGACGACACTTGAAGGTCTACTAGGTGTGTCAAATTTTACATGTCCCAAATAGAACTCCTGAGTGCCGTGCCCTTGCCTGAAACTGTGCTTCCTCTGGTCTCTCCATCTTGGTAAAAGGCAATTCCTTTCTTCCAGCTGGGGGGACAAACACCAGCGCTCTTTGTCCTCCCCACACCAGCCCACCTGCACCTGGCCTGGTGCCGCCTCCATGCCGTGCCTCCTCACCACTGGACTGTTCTCGCACAGGGCCACGTGGTCAGGTTGTGCCGTGCTGCTGTGCAGCCCCCCAGTGCTTTCCCACCACACTTGAGGTGACAGCCCAAGTTCTTGTCTCTGTTTGCTACAACCTGTCTGCCTATGTGCTCCCCCCACTGGCTGTCCCTCCAACCCCCAGGGGTGCACCCTCCTGAGGGCCCTGTCTTGCCTGGGCCACTCTGCTCTGCGATCTGAGGTCCCTCCTCCATGAGCCTGTGCCCTCCCTGCTCCCCACCTCCTGGAGCACAGGGTGGTGACCTGCTCTTGTGTTGCGTGCGTTCTCCACCAGAGAGTGGCTCTTCTGCTCTGTCCAGCACGAGGCCTATGGCAGTCCTTGTTGAGTGACTGTTCCTCCATCTGGACGTGGTGGCTGGCTGTGGAGGGATGCAGGTGGCCCCGTCTCATCCTCTCTGTCCCCTGTTACCAAACTTTCTTAGCTTCTTCAGAGCCTAAGTCCTGCCCTTGCCTGAGAAGATGACCTCCTTTTTGAACTTACTGATGAGAGCCCTGCCGGGAGCACCTCTGTCCCGCACCTGCTCTCCTGTCTCGGCGTCCTCCTCCGCCCTGCATCGCCCTGCACCACCCTGCACCGCCGCCCTCTGTGACACACAATAGTTGCAGCCTCCTTTGGCAACACCTCCCATGGGCCCTGTGCCCTGCTTTCGCCCACGCTGTGTCTCTCCTTCCTTCAGGTTCTAGATTTATTGAACAAGTCTTGCTGTACCGTGGCCTCCATTTACCCCATAGGCTGCCCTTTAACTCCTCCCCTGGACTTTCTTCTCGTCTCTGCCCTCCTGCTAGACAGGTCACTCGGCGCCAGTGGCCTCCTTGTGAGATCAAAGGGCCTTCTGATCCCTTCCTTCTCCATGCCCTGAAGAACGCTGGCACTGTCGGTCACTCCTTCTGCGAAGTCCTCCTCGGCTTTCTCAGCCCCGTGCAACCCTGGGAGGTGTGCAGAGCATCCACAGGTGTGCCGGGCTCACCTGGCCTCCAGGTGTCCTTGCACCCTCGGGTCCCTCTCCCTTTTCTATGCATCTGCTGGCCCCTTTTTGGCTTTAAGAGTTTGCAGGAGCTAACTGACCACTTTGCCCCTAAGGTTAGAATTTTCTAAACTAACTTTGCTAGAAGACTCAGGGGGAAATGATGACAAAAAATAAAATAGAAACACATAAAACAATAACTTTTCAGAGCACACGTTCCACGAACCTAATAAAATCCAGACATTGTGGACTTTTTCTGGCATCGACACACTGTCTGGGACCGCTGGTCTCAGTCTTTGCTCACTTCTTGGTCCCTTCCCCACATTGCCAGGCCATGGGATCCTGCCCTGAGCGCAGACCACGAACACGTGTGCCACCTTTACACATGCACAAGAGTGATGGGTCGCCTCCCTGCAGGGCTCTCGTCTTTTTGCTGGCTTTTCCTCAGAGTTCTTCCCGAAGGTCTTTGCTCCTTGCTCCTGCGTCTTCCCCGGCACAGGGGGAGCTCCGGCTGCAGACCCCCTTCCTCACCACTCCTGGTCCCGTGTCTCCAGTTCCCTCCCGAACTGAAAACGTTCTGCCTGCCACCAGTGGGGACATGAAAACTCCTCACACCAAAGCCTTCCTCTTTCTTCCCATCTCAAATCAGCACTCCTCCCAGGACGGCTTTCTCCGTAGACAGCCCCAGAATGTTCCCAGTCACCAGGCTTAGAGACGGAAGCTTGTCTTTAGTCCCTGAGTCTTTGGTTTTCTGATGGCAGCTGGACGCTCCTTTTGTCTTCCGACTGTGTCTCCCGCCTGCCCTTCCTTCTGTGCACACGCCTGCCTGTCTGTCACCCAGCGCGGCCGTCAGTTCCCACTCGCAGGTGACTTCCTACATCCCACGGCGGCCAGGGCCCCTCTTCCATGAGCAGCACTTCCAGCATGGCTCTCCCCTCTCGAGAGGGTTTGGTGGTCGCTCTTGCACAGGGCTCCTTGGATGTCTGCAGCGTGCAGGGGACGGCTACAGTCCAGCTCTTGCACACACAGCGGCTTTCTGACCCCGGAGCCCTGTGGCCACCTTTGGGGAATGTTGCTCCGTGCTGGAATCGCACGGCCTCCTCTCTCCTCCCAGCCAAAGCCTTCCTTGACTCCATTTTAATTTTAATATCCCTTTTCTCTAAAATCCCTCTGCACATACATGTTTTGTAGCTCCCTCATTTCCCGAATTTTTCCCATCTGTCCAAAATAGTTTCAAGGTAGAGACCTTGTATCCAGCAAAACCCGTGGCCTGGAATGGAGCAGGAGGGGAACCTGAGTAAGTGGCCACTGGTCGATCTGAAGGGGAAACGCAGCAGGCCCTGAAGGCCGAGAGGAAGACCGTGTGTGCAATGGTTGAAAATAGAACCGTCGCAAGGATGTGAAAGCAGCCACGTAAACTCTGAAACATAAGACCTATTTGTTTTCAACAGTGTAAGAATCAAACTTTTCATTGAGATAAAAAGACCAAGTGCCGTGTCATGGAGGTAGCTGATGTCCCATATCCGAGTAACATATAACCCCACTAGCACTGTTTTCAGATCAGCTATCTAAAAAGTGTTCCATTGTGTAGGGGCAGTGTTCTGTCATTGGTTAGTGGTCACACGTGGGCTGTCCCACAATGATGAGGATGAACCCGGGTCTTCCCCTTCCCAGCTGTGCTTAGGCTGTGTGGCTCACCCAGCCTTCCTGTGTTTGTCCCACTTGACCACAGCCCTAGCAGACCCCACAGTCCCTTCTGTCACCCCTTCTCTGTACTTAGCTCAGCAGAGCCTTTCTGTGACGAGCATGCTTCAGGTCTCTGCTGATTTTGCTATGTAATTGATACTAGGGGTATGACTAAAAAGTGAAATTGATAAAATACCACCAGAGCCAACTGAAGTCTGACAGCTGTGAAGGGAGGTGACACCACTTCTGCTTTGGAGGCTTCCGTCTGGACCTGGCCTGGATCCAGACTGCCAGTCTTCCAAGTAGACAGTCCTCTGCTTAAAGTTTTCATTCATTCATTCACACATTTTACATAATGAAACAAAACCCAAATCACAGGGTGTCATAGTGAGGACATCCTTGCCCTTGCTTGCTTGGGGTCTGTCAAGGAAAGTGCTTTCTCCAAATCCTGCTCCCAATGTGGGAGGCACTGCCAGGCAGGAGGGTGGCATCCATTCTAAGCTCCGTGCCTTCAACAATAGCCACCATCATGGTTCATGGTGGACCTCACGATCACAGATCATTATCCTCTGCACTGGTTAATTAGGCAAAGTATATTGCATTTATCTTGTATGTGCTTATTACAGACACGATTAAAGAGGTAAAGGATAAACCATAATGAAAGAACAATGCAAACAGAATCAGCTGATTTTTCCAAAAACTAGGACTTTGAAAAATGAAAGTCATGGCCATTAATCTTTTATGATGATAATGTGAAATATCTTTATGGAAAATGTAGAGAAGTGGGAAAAGAAAAGAAAAATAAGTAAGTTCTCAGAAACACCACTGTTAGCATTTTGATAGCATTCTTCCTTTTTCTGTGTGCACGTATGAGTGTGTGTAAAATAGATGGTACCGGACTGTAGTATTGTAGCAGACTCTTGTCATTTATCATTATAACATCAGTATTTCTTCATGTCATTAACATTCTTAAAAATTGTATTTCATGGCTACTTTGTATTTTAGTAGTTATGAACGAATCATAGCTTTTCCTTTTTGCCAGACTTTATTCTATAACAAAATTGAGATAGTATATATAGGTTAGAAATTCTTTTGTCTGCAAACAACAGAAAGCCTAACCCAAATAACTAGGGTTTTCCTAACATGAGAAGTCTGCAGGTCGCTGGTGGGGTTGATTCAGCAGCTCTACAATGTCACAGCAAGTGCCTCGGGACATTCCTGACCATTCCCTCATGCTTACTGATTCATGCCTGCAAGGCGGCTGCCCAGCTCCAGGCATCACATCTGTACTCAGTATGGGAAGAAGAGGCCAGGGAACTTCACGAGTAGCATCTGCCCTTTTCTTTAAATACCAAAGCTTTTGCAGAATTTCCCCAGCAGATTCCTACACCTCACTGGGCAGAACTACCTTTTATAGTCACTTCCAGCCACAAGGGAGGATGAAGAAGCCAGCGTTTCCCTTCCCAGTAACTTGGGGCAGGCAAGGGGGAGGAGGTGGGAGTAGGAGCTGGGTTGGCAGACCACAGTGTCAGCCACAGACAGCCAGCCACTGGGATTTGTTAGCCATCACCCTTTAGTGGACATTTCCATTTCCAGCTGTTCCTTCTTATAAGTAACATCACAATAAGCCATGTGCATAAATATCCAGATCTCTGATAATTTCCTTAGTATGATGTCCTAGAAGTAAAATGAGAGGTCAAAGGTATCATTACTTTTACATCTCTTGTGCACATTACTTTGCTTTCTGCACATTAAAGTTGCTTTCTGGAAAGATCTTAACACTGTGCATTACACACACACTGCACGAGAGCTAGGTGTACTCTTAGTAGTTAGGACACACTCTTAGTCGTCCATCTATAGGACTTTGGTAGCACATCATCATTCATGCAGTTCATCACATCTTTTAGTGTTTTATAGCACCTGGACCTCAGGGGCTCTGGGGGGGGCCAAGCTGGCACAGAGGAGTCACAAGACGCTGCAGCCAGCTTCCCATCTCCTCTGATTTGCCAGTTGAATAAGTTTTTATTAGGTGCATGATGGGCATTTGGGGTGGGATAGTTCTTTAGGGTCACCCCAAACATTGCAGGACATTTTGCCTCCCTGGCCCCACAGGGAAATGCCAGGAGCACTCTCCAGTCTGTGGCATGAAAAAAAGTCCCCTCCCTCACTGTGCTGCATGACACCAGCCCAGTGTGGGAAGCCTACAGGCCCTCAGCTCAAGCATGTCGCATTGGTGCATTTTGGCAAGCACATGACGCTGCGGCAGACAACGCTGAACTGCCTAGGCCCCTGGGAAGTGGCTATGAAGCTTTAGACTCCACACAGACCTCTCCTCAGACACCTCCAGAAATGCACATCGCCCAGCTGCTCTGCCTGCAGATGCCAAGAAGGAAGGCTGCTCCCCAGCCTGCCTCAGAGCTGGGGGAGGCCCACAGAGGTCAGCTGTTCTCTGGCAGCCAGAGGCTGAACTTGTCCTGGGACAGCAAGGGGAGAGGATGCCGAGCAGAGCCTCGTGGGTGGGGGGCGGTGGTCAAGGGAACCTGCAGCCAGAGCATGACAAGGAGGAACAGAGAGCCCAGGCCACCAGTGCAGGCCTGAGTCAGCTGCCGTCAAGGGGAATGTGGATGGAAGGGACGGGTCAGTAGGCCAGTCCCTGGGCTGGCTTTCAGTTGGAGAAACCGCACGTGAAAGGTGTAAAGGCAGTTTCAGGGACTGGAGAAGTTGTGGGTGCGCAGTGCAGGGTCAGGTCCTGAGGGGACTGAGGAACTGCCATGGGCTTTGTCCCGTGCAGCATCAGCGCAGAAGCCTGCAGTGCCTGTGTGCTGGAAGACCACAGCGGACTGCAGGGAGGGGAGGCACTAAGGGCAGAGGCATCATTAGGGGGCCTTGGTGACAGCCAGGCGGAGATGAGTGCTCATCCCAGCCCAGCAGGACAGCTTGGAGGAGAAGCAGGAGGTAACTAGAATGTTTACCTGACATCCTCCATGGGGAAGAGTGGGTTGTTTCACGTACGATACTTCAGTTTCTAAAGTAAAACATTTTACCTTCTAAGAACATGCAAAAAGATGCCAGCGGCAATGTGGGACAAGGAGACTGGTAGGATACGTACATAGCAAAATTTCTCTAAAGATCTCAAATGACCGAAGAATAAACTTCCAGCTTTTTGCTAAGAGTTTACATTTATCTGTTTCTTTAGATTCCTAGCAAGTAAAGGGTTTTTTTTGTTTGTTTATTTGCCTTCAAGCCAATTCATAAATATTGATATGTTTAAACATTTTGAAACTCAAAATGAGAAGAGTTTTCTTTGGTTCCACTGGAGACTTGTGTGTATTCTTACAGCTGAGATCACGTTCCTCACTGTGAAGAACGTGGTGAGAATACGGAGTGTCTTTCAGTTGCAGTTGGCAATATCTGGCCGGATTGAGCAGCAGCAACACAGATGCCTCTAATCTTTGTCCCCTGCGTCTGCTGGGTGCTGCAGCGTGCTTAGAGAGGGCTCACGGTCTGACCTCCCTCTGCCTCTGAGCATGACCGTCAGCCCATTGTACAGAGGCTCAGAGAGGGGAAGACTCCTGTTTGGGGACATTTATGTAGCACTTGCTAGTGGAGATTGGGGGGTAGGCGTGTAGCTGGTGTCTCCCAGACTGGGTGCCTGCTCAGGTGTAGTTGCACCTGAGCCCAGGCAGGTGAGGCTGGCGAGCCCTGCCCAGCACCCTCAGGCACTCTGGGCCAGAAGGCCATTGCCCAGTGCATCTCCTGTATTTGCCGGGCTCTGCTCATGAGCACCCAGGCTAGGTCTGGGTGTGTTTCTCCAGCTCCCCACACAGTGCAGGGGACACACTGGGCGCACACTGGTGCTGATGAGTGGCCACTGCAGGCCCCGCTCTGCTGGGCTGAGCCCTCGTCCTGGCGGGTGGCCACGCCCGGCTTTCAGCAGGTGCTGCCTTAGGCTGTCAGCACCACCCTGCTCCACTGTGCTCTGCCCCATCCACCACCCGTCCAGCTTTCCCCAAGGGTCCGATTGGGGCTTCTGTGGGTACCAGAAAGATTGCACTTGCAAGGTGATTTTAGGTGGTCCATTAATTGACGCTGAATTACATGGTGAGAAAATCACTCTGTTATCAACAATTTCCAATCTAATGTGGTCCCTGGAGCTCTCAGTTTGATACTAGTATATCTTTAACGCCTCTCTAATACTTTCAATCTCTCTCTTTTAAATCGAGAGAGAGCTTATACCCAGAACTTTTGACAAGCAATGTTCAGCAGAAAGTAACAACTTTGTTGTCATCAATGTGTTCTTAAAGCTACCATCCATTGATGGCAGTGATGCAGAGTTTCCTATTTAAGATAATTTTACGCATAAAAAGAGAGTTGTTATGAAGACAGAATAGTGATAATACAAGAGGTAGTGGACTGGTAAGGCAGAAGTTATGAAGGTGACTTGGCAGTGACAGGCATGTGGAAAGAGGTTGCTTAAATCCCACTTGGACAGAAAGGTGGAGATCAGGCCCTGGCCACGCCGCAGGCAGAGCCCCGAGAGCCTGTAGACGCAGCCTCTGCGCAGAGGCAGAGCGGGCTGGGGAGCTGCGAGGCGGGAGGTCACTTCTATTCTAGCTGTGGTTTCCTCGTCTCTAAAATGAGTAACCTGTGGCTGTCTCGTTTATGCCAGCACTTGCCTAGTGTAACAGCAGCTCGATAGTGTGGTGGTGCCCTGGACACTTTGTTTACACCTGCTCCCCACGATAGCTGGGAGATGCACACCAGGGGTTTTCAAAAAGCTCATGGGAAGATTCACCCTATCTTTTAATCCCATATTTCCGCACTGTTTGAAGTGCCCTGGTATGCATGCCTGCACGCGCGCACGTTCCCGCGCCGCCGCGTTTGGAAACGTTGCACGGGCCCAGCCCCGGTCGGTGACAGGGGCTGCGGGGTGGTCGGACGCTCCCGTCGCCTGCCGTGACCCGCGCATTAACAGCACTGTTCCCCTTGCAGGTTAGGAATCTGAAGCAATGGGCGACTGGAGCTTTCTGGGGAAACTTCTAGAGAGCGCCCAGGAGCACTCCACGGTCATCGGCAAGGTCTGGCTCACGGTGCTGTTCATCTTCAGGATCCTGGTGCTGGGCGCGGCGGCGGAGGAGGTGTGGGGCGATGAGCAGTCGGACTTCACCTGCAACACGCAGCAGCCGGGCTGCGAGAACGTCTGCTACGACCGCGCCTTCCCCATCTCGCACATCCGCTTCTGGGCGCTGCAGATCATCTTCGTGTCCACGCCCACCCTCATCTACCTGGGGCACGTGCTGCACCTGCTGCGCATGGAAGAGAAGAAGAAAGAGGCGGACGCCGGCGCGCGGCCCGGGCCGGGCCAGGACTGGCCGGCGGTGCGCGACGAGCGCGGCCGGGTGCGGCTGGCCGGGGCGCTGCTGCGGACCTACGTGTTCAACATCATCTTCAAGACGCTGTTCGAGGTGGGCTTCATCGCCGGCCAGTACTTCCTGTACGGCTTCGCGCTGCAGCCGCTGTACCGCTGCGACCGCTGGCCCTGCCCCAACACGGTGGACTGCTTCATCTCGCGGCCCACGGAGAAGACCGTCTTCATCCTCTTCATGCTGGCCGTGGCCTGCGCGTCGCTGCTGCTCAACGTGCTGGAGATCTACCACCTGGGCTGGAGGAAGCTGAAGCAGGGCCTGAGCAGCCGCCTGGGCCCGGAGCCCGGCCCCTCCGTCGCCGTCGCCCTCGGGTTCCCGCCCTACTGCGCCGGCTGCCCCGGGGCCCCGCCCGCCGACCTCGGCACGGTCGCCCTGGCCGAGGCGCCCCGGGACGGGCCCCCTGCCCAGCTCTACGACGGCCGCCAGCTGCTGGCGACAGAGCGGAGCTGGGCCAACCAGGCGGCCGGCAGCAGCGACCGGCTGCCCGCGCAGGAGCCCGGCCCGGGGGGCGCCGCGCCCCTGCTGCTGGGGGCCGGCAGCGGCAGCAGCCTGGAGGGGAGCGCCTCGGCCGGGACGTCGGAGGAGGGGGAGCAAGCGGGGACCCCCGCGGCGGAGAGGCCCGCAGACCCCGGCCGCGCCAGCAAGGCCAGCAGTGGTCGCGCCAGGCCAGGCGACCTGGCCATCTAGGGTGGTCGCGCCAGACAGCTCTGTGATCTCTTTTCTAGAAACCCAAACCAAAGAGCAGTTAAAATCAGGTAGAGAGGGCCTGCAGTGGGGACGCACGGCAGCGCTGGGAGGGGAGGTGCGCAGGGGAGGTCAGGTTTCTGTGTTTAACGCTTGCTGTTCTTAGCTCTGTGACTTGTAGTGAGGATGACACCGTTGCAGAGATGGAGGGGATGGGTGACAGGGGGGTTGTTGGCCTTTAAAGACATTCACAGCAGCCCAGCGACCTGATTGCTGTGGTGCCTCAGCTCTGTGTCTCTGTGGGTAACTGTGCTGTTGAGGTAAAGCCACAGGTGTCTGCAGCCCTTCAGCCCCGGGGCCATTCGGTTTTGTATTTCCTAAACTCCTCAGAGCCTCTGGGCAGCTCAGAGTCATAGAGGCACTTAACTCTATCTCTGTTTGGTACTTATAACTTAGAGCTGAATTTCATTTGGGATACTTGCCAAACTGCACTAAAAAAAGATTTAGAACAAGTCCATACAGTGTCATTTGTGTTTCTGAAATTGCATGTGAAGGCCAGGATATCAAACTGCAGGCTTCATGACAAGTGACAAAGAGCAGTTACCCTCCAGAGGCAGAGTCAGTGGGCACGGGCTGCAGAGCCTGCTGGTGGAGGGCAGGTGGACATGCAGGGACACTTGAGATCGTTTTTTAAAGCTGAGGCAATTGGCAGAAAAGTGTGGCAGGTATGCCTTAGGTATTCATTTTTTTAAAATGGTATTTTGTGCTTTGATCTGAATGGTACAGGTTTGCCTATTTCCTCCACTTTGTATCTTTCACGAAAAATGAAAGAAAAATAGTACTGTTAAAATGGATACTGACCGAGAGAATGCAAATTTGTCCTAAAACATACTAGTAAAGATTTTGGACTTTCTTTTAAAAGAAATTCTTCCACTTCATGAGTCAGCTAATTACTGTGACAATGTGCTATAGAAAACAAAAGGGGGGGCCGGGGAATTTAAGTGCATTTCAAATACTTGAAGTCGTGAAGTGTTTGAATGGGAAGTTAAAAACTTCACTACCGTTGCCAGGAAGTCTGTTTATGCAGATGAATCAATGATGATCCAAGCTTTTTTTTTTTTTTTAAGCAGTACAAAATAAAACACTTCAAGTTTCCTAACCATTCTTTGTGGGCAGCCTGTTTGCTTTCCAAAATGTAAATAAAAGTGGGTTTTACTGCCTGTGTGAGAGCGTGTGCTGATGTAGGGTGTACGCCCTATTTTCCATCCACACAGAGCTGTCCTGGCAGGGAAGGCTATTTAGGTGTGTGGGTGTGGCTGGAAGATGGCAGAATTTTCTGTATGGCACACACCGCCGGAGTGTTTTGTCTTAGTCACTGTAAACTGATGAACAGTGGTCATGTTAAACCTGTTTCTATTCACGTGTTTCACCTCCAACTGAGTATCGTTAGCCCTCATTCAGCGAAAGACCATACACTTTCCAATTTAATTCATTTCTTTTCATAAATGACTTTAATTTCCTGGTGATTCATCTGGGGCCCCACTCTACAACACACTTTCTGTTTCATAATTTACAGTGTGATCCACTAACAATCAGATGAGAAGAATGTGGTTTTCAACTCAGATTCATGTATGCAACTAGTTTTTCGTGTCAGTCAATCATAAATAGCTTATTAGTGCCTTCTGCTTGCTATGGGATGCACTGGACAACCTCCTGGGCTTGAAAAAATGCTAACTTTCCATACATATCCTCAAAGTCTTTCTCAACCAGGTTAGGAAAGAGGGAGAGGATTGAGCCCTTTGGAAAATTATTGGAGTGACTTTTCCGCAGTTCTCCCCAGGCTGGTGCATAAGCAGGGTCATTCCTATCTGTTCACGAGATGCATAGCTCCTCTCCAGTGTTTACTCACTAGCAGTGGCACCTGGGACTTAGCACAGTGGGACCCGTTCTCCTGAAGGAAGAGGCCACTAGCAAATGCTACTGTGACAAACATTCTGATAAAGAGCTTTGGCCATCTTAGAAAATGCAATAGCAGCCATTGGGGACCTCAAGTACAACTCACAGAGTGGATGTGAGTATTTAGTTCTTTAAGTTCTACCATAATAAACGTTAATGATAATAATAAGCTTCTTGCTTCCCCACATTGGATTCTGAGTGGGGTTGGTGGAGAGAGAGAACTGTAAGTGTACTTAGTTGTTTACATTTTAAAATTGAATTTTATTCACGACATGTTAATGAAAATGCCAGTGCTGTGCAATTGACCATAGTCTAGTTGGCTCAGTTAGTGCGTGGACAGGAGTGTAAAATTAGGTTCACCTGCTTGAAAACCCCTAATTTATAAAGATGTGATTCTGCATTAGAACAGTGCCTATGGTGTTTTTCGGGTTAGTGTACTGATTTTAATTTATGTAGAAAATGAAAGCATGTCTTGAGATATCCATGTTCCTGAAGGCTTCTTCCCCCTCACAGCCAGGTTCTCTTTACTTAGCCAACGTTTTAAGCATTGAAATGTTCAATAAAAATAGAAATTGCTGCTCCCTCTGAGCAAGATTCCAGACATATTTTTTTCTAGCCTGTTAATTATTTGGAAATTTCACTGAACTATTTTTCTCTTGATTTGATAGAAAACAATTTTAAATCCCTAAACCTATTTTAAAACTCAAACACTATACCTATTCTATTTACACACATGACTTTTAAACTGCAGTATACAATGCAATTCCTTCTTACATCCCTGTTTTCAGAAGTGCAGTCATCCAGTTGACACTGAGCACAGTCTTTGTGATTATAAAATGTTAAGCATTTCTATAGTCACAAAACCAAAACCCATTTTTTAAAATTCTTTTTTTTTTTTTTTTTTAAAGATGACCGGTAAGGGGATCTTAACCCTTGGCTTGGTGTTGTGAGCACCACGCTCAGCCAGTGAGCGAACCGGCCATCTGTATATGGGATCCGAACCCGGGGCCTTGGTGTTATCAGCACCGCACTCTCCCGAGTGAGCCACGGGCCGGCCCCATTTTTTAAAATTCTAAAACATTTCTTATATTATCATTCACTTTCTCCTTTTTAAACTTTATTTAACTGAGTTATTCTTTTTTTTTTTTTTTTTTTTTTTTTACTTAAAATTGACCAAAAAAGATACCTGAAGTTTAAAAAGAAAAGAAAAAGAGAAAGAAAGGAAAAAAGAGCAAGCCAGCATATTTCTGATGTATTCTGGCTTTCTTTGATCTGGATAAGCAAGTGGGTAGATCATCAAATTCTTATACAAGAACACCTAGAATAAGAACTATGAATATAATTCAAACATGACTTAATAAAAAAATTAACCTAGTGGGGTTTAGGTCTCTTTTCACTTTAGGCTTAAAAAAAGAGAGAGAAAACACTTTTTTAAATTCTCTAGTATTACTGAATAAAGTACTTTTTTCTGAAATTTTTTCTTTTGAACTTTTCATTCCATTTGTAACATTAATTCATGGATCTCCACCAAAGTGAAGACTTGTAAAGAGTATGGTTTAAAAGGATAAATGTTTTTGTAAAGATGATTCCTGCCACCCTCCACTCCATAAGTTCAGGATATACTAGATAACCTTTAAACATAACATCAACACAACATTGCACATTTAAATTTAGGAAATGCATTTCTCTTTATAATTTCATATTACATTGCAAATCTTGGGTTGACTCACTCTAAGATTTCTTTCTGCCCAAAGGATTGTTTTTCCCTTTACATTACAGAACATCATAACAAGACTTTTTATGGCCCGTTAGCAATTTAGATAACGCTAAAAGCAGTGAACTGTGTCTAGAAAGTAGTATATTAAGGTGTTTGGTGTGTAAATGTTAACTTAGCTCATATATTTACAAAACTCTTATTAAAGTTTCATTTTTTTTTTTTTTTACCATAATGGTATCTTTCCTAGATTACATTGTAAACTGAAAATAAGCAGTTTCTAAAATAAGGAATTAAAAAATGGCCTTAAATTTAAATTGCTAGTTCTGTAGTTGGTTAAGTGTTTTTATTGATAGACATCTTGAGCAGGTTTTCACAATAACAGTTTTTATTATCTTAGATATAATAAGGAGCAAAAACCTTTTTCCTACAGAAGCAGCGTGAGAAATTACTGCATTGGCCGTCCTGTCTTTTCAAACAAGCTCTTCCCAACCTAAAACACCCGCATTCCAAGGGTTCTTGTCGTGCCCTAACTCTCGTGGCTGTTTTTCCTACTGAAGGAATAATATTGCAAGAGCTCACCTTCTTTCTGTCCCCTTAGGTCCCATTTGCCCACAGCACAGCTAACCATGGGGCCTAAGGAGAGAGAGGCCTCTTTCCTGTGGCAAGGCCGGAGTTCACGGTGCTTGGGAGGCTTTTCTGCATATCGGTAATAGGGTGGCTGTCTCTGCTTTCGTGACACTGTTGGCAATACCTGGAATGTCTGGAAACCCACTCCCACTTACAGCGTTCCTGCCTGACTCTCCCACGTGGGAGACGATTTCCCGGGAGCCAGCGTGACAGCAGGGAGACGCCTGTGTGCTTCGAAAGCCCTCGGAGAGCCCGGTATTGGACACAGCCCCGCCAACGCAGACTGGTGGGAATTGCCATCCATACCAGCACCTGCTGTGACAGTTTGGGAAAGTGAGGCAGAGGGGGTGTTAAGCTGTTAGCCCGGCCGCAGCGCGGGGCACCTTCCCCACTGCGGGCACAGGCGCCCCCAGACGTCCCCAGGCCACGGGAGCAGCACATGTGGACCGATCCCCAAAGGAGAGGGTGGCAGGGAGGGGACGGGCCCGCGCAGGCGACAGACACCAGGTTGCCCGCGCCCGAGTTGCGTGGGTTTAAATGGCACTTTCCCCTGTCCTCCAGAAGCATCCCCTCCCTGAGACCTGCCACCCGGAACCGAGCCGCGTCCACGTCGCGACACTCCTCCGCAGCGCGACTGCGGCAGAGTCGCTTAACCTCTTTGACTTTATAGATGACTTTTCTCATCTGAAAAATGGAAATAAAAGTGTGAGGAGTCAACGAGAACGGCGGTCAAGTGCCTTGTGCACCGTCTGGCCCACGGTGTGCTTAATAGACAGCAGCCGCAGACGTGCAGGTAAAGATAAGTCGCAGGCTGCAGGGATTTTCACGTGCCTACACATTTTACGTTTTACCTTCACTCTTAAGACGGTTTTACACATGCAGTGGAATATTACGCAGCTTTAAAAAGCAAGGAGATTCTGACACAAGCTACAACAAGGACGAACCCTGAGGATATTGCGCTCAATGAAACAAGCCAGAGGCGAGAGGACAAACACCCTAGAGTCCACGTCTGCGAAGGGCCCAGAGTGGTCGCACTCGAAAGGAAAGGTAGAAACGGGGCTCCGGGGGCTGAGGGTGCGGGACGAGCCGTGAGGGTCTAATGGCCCAGAGTTTCAGCTTTGCACGACGAGAAGGCTCCTGGAGATGGACGGCGGTGGCTGCACAACGATGTGAACGTGCTCGGTGCCACCGAACTGTACACCTGAAAATGGTTAAAACGGTAGATTTTATGTTATTTGTATTTTGCCACAGTTAGAATTTTTAAATATACATATTGCACACACACACACACACACACACACAAAAAAAAAAAAACACATTTCGATTTGAACTAAAATATACATATAACGCGGCACACGCCCAGAGCGAGGGACAGGGCATTTCTTCATCCCAAAGCCCCTTCTCTTTTTCCTTCGTGTAGGTCACGACTGCCCGCCCTTTTCCATGTTGTCATTATTTGCTTTAAAATTCCTTAGGGACGTGAAGCAGAGCGTTGGCAGGCAGCAGGGAGGGGAGGTCGGGAGGGCACCGGCGGCCAAGGCACAGTCGCCCGCAGCCACGCGCATCCCCGGCTCTCAGTCCCAGTCACCCGGTGGCAAGTGCTGGTCCTACACAGACGCCAGCTGGGCCATTTCTGAGCTCACACTGGAACACTGCTCTTGGCCCTAATGTGGATTCTCCTTTGAGCCATTTTCTGAGTTTCCAATACCTTTTTAGTGGGGAAAAAAGGCTGATGGTTTTTTAAAAATCTATCTATCTCAAAGGCCGTTTCTAAGTATTTTTCAAAAGACGTTGCTTTGGTCTCAGAGAGCAGTTCCAGAGGGAGCGCCTCTTGGGCTGCATAGTACCCTGGGCTCACAGGGCAGCTGCCTCCCGGGGCGGTCCCCAAGGCCTCACACTTTCCCGGGTGCCCACATCTAGAGCTCCATGTGTTTGCTAAGAAAACAAATACGCTCCTTTCGTCAAGAAAGCATGTGCCCACTTTCTCTAGTTTCTAGGCTGACCGATGGCACATCTGTGGGTGCTTAGGGTGGCACCTGTCTGTCACTGTCAGCCACTGCCACTTAATGGGACCAAAGTGGTGTCATGGGGTTGCAGTCAGGAGGGAGGGCAGTAATGAATGCATTCATGGCATTCCCAGACCTTGAGCCCTGTCCAATCATAAAAATAACCACTAAGCATCACAGAATCATAGAAAAGCATGGTGTCAGAAATGCTAAAAGGGCCCCGGGCTTTGGAACCAGAGAGGCCTACAGCCGGATCTGTCACGTGCTAGTTGGGTAACTTCTGGCCAGTTGCCCTCTCTGAGCCTCAATTTCCCCTTCATGAAATGAAGATGACACCCCGGTTGCTGTGAGGATTAAGGACAGTTCATGACATCACAGCCAAATTGATATTCCATAGCCAGGCCAATGGGAAGGAGCCCCAGAGTCCTCTCAGCTCCCCTGACACGGGGAAGACCCTGGCAGCTTGTCCCCACTCCCTCTCCCCGCCCTCCAGTGGACCATGTTCACAAGGGGGACCAGCTCCATGAGAAGAAAGAAGCTTCATCACCCGTGGGCAGTACAGGGCTACTCACAGTAGCCCAGGGACGGGGACAGCCCAGTGTCCATCCACGGACGAACAGTAAACAAAGCGTGGGATACACTTACCACGAATGTTACTCAGCCTCAAAAAGGAAGGAAATCCTGCCACACTCTGCAACACGGACGAACCTGGAGGCCCTTATGCTAAGTGAAATAGACCAGATGCAAAAGGACAGATACCGTAGGATTCTACTTCTACGAGATTCCTACAATAGTCAGACTTACAGAGACAGAGAGTAGAATGGTGGCTGCCAGGGCTGTGGGAAAGGGGGAGTGGGAGTTAGTGTTTAATGGGGACAGAGTTTCAGTTTGGGAAGATGAAAAAGTCCTGGAGATGGGTGGTGGTGATGGCCGCACAGCAGTGTGAACGTACTTAATGCCACCAAACGTAAAAATGGTTAAAGTGGTAATTTTATGTTATGTGTATTTTACCACAATCAAAAGAATTTTTAATAAAAGTTTTAAAACAGAAGTGAGCAACATTTTCTTTGCAGCTCTGAGCCAGTGTGAATGAGTCTGCCATCCCACCAGGTATGTGCTACTTACAGTGCTGCGTAGACGATGGCTTCTTTTTCATCATATTGGCTGGTTGTCCTGGTGTATGTACCCACTTTTCAGATTCGAGGAGAAATTCTTTCTCTGCTGTGTGGGCTACTGCCTACTGGAGACTTGTTTCCTAGCTGGGCTGCACATCAGGCCACCTGCCCACTGGTGATAGTGTCATAGCTGCCGCAGCCCTGCACCTGCAGGAGCCCTGCCTGTAGTACAAGGTAGCACCGAGACCCTGGGGTAGCAGGAAATTGTACACAGAACTGGGAGGCAAGGCTCCCAAAGATGCCATGTCCTAATCTGGAACCTGTGAACAGTATGTTAATGTGCCCAGAGGGATTTTAAAGATATGACTAAATTAAGGATTCTGAGATGGGGAGATTATCCTGGATTATTTGGGTGGGCCTGAAATATAATCACAAGGGCTCTTGTAAGAGGGAGGCAGAGGGAGATTTGACTGCAGAAGAGGAGAAGAAGATGTGACCTCGGAGGCAGAGACTAGCGTGATGCACTTCGAAGATGGAGGAAGAGCCGTGAGCTGAGGAACGCAGGTGACCCTGGAAGCTGGAAAAGGCAAGGGACAGGCGGATTCTGCACGAATCTCCAGTGGGAACGCCACCTGGCTGACGCCTTGACTTGAGGCAGGGAAACTGATTTCAGACCTCTGGCCTCCAGAACAGTAAGAGAATAAACTCGTGCTGTTTCAAAGCACTAAGTTTGCGGCAATTTGTTCAGGAAATCCATCCAGGAGGCTTGGAAAGCCCTGACCCAGGCTGTGGCATGAGCCGGCAAGACCTCAGTCCGGACAGGCAGAAGCCCTCACCACGCCGGGCACCTGTCCCACCAGGACCCGAGAGGAGACGCCAGGCCCCGCCTGCAGCCGCAGTGTCCTGGCGGCCTTGCGAGCGCGCCCTTCTCAGGCAGCAGGTGGGCAGCGACCTTCAGAGCTCCGGGTCGGAGGGGACTTTTCCAAGCCCCCCGGTGGACCGCCCACCACGCTCCTTGCCTGCCATCTCCATGGCAAGCACTGCCGCCTCCTCACAGCCCTTGTCGCTTGTTTGTTTGTGGCCTGTCTCCCCGTCTCTAGCTTCATGAGCACTGTCGCTCGCCTGCAGTGTGGAGTGACGCCTGGTGCACAGCAGGTTCTCAGTGAGTACGTGGTAATGGAGCGGATGCGGGGACACCTCCCCCACTAATACCGTGGAGCCAGACGACACATCCGGGCCTCCGGGCCAGACACTCGCAGCCTCTGCTCTACTAGGTTCTGAGGGCTCAGCAAGTAGCTGCAGGCCCCGGGAGCTCACCTGTCTGTCCCTGGAAGAGCTGTCCCTCGTTCGTCCCTGTGTGCAGCATGCACGCGTGAGTGCGCACGTGGACCTGCTCCCGCGGGCCTTCCGCCGGGGTCTGGACACGGACACGGAGGCTCCGGTACGGAGAACAGCAGGAGCTTTCCTTCCAAAGTCCCTGAGAGTCTGAAGCAATGAATGGGGGAAACGGTAAGCCTTAAAGGCCAGCCGTTCTCTGGCGTGGGCTCAATAAGGCTTGAGGACACTCTCGATCCCCGCCGCAGCCCGTGTGGACAGGAGCGTCCCAGCGACCGACGGCGTGTGGGGAGAGGAGGGAGGTCGGGGCACAGCCTCAGTGGTCGGGCCTCCTCGCCACCCCCTGACGGTGCGTGTGCGCTGAGCGGGGTGCCCAGGAGGCAAACATGGGCAGGGGTCACTTGCGACAGAACAGAGCAGAATGGTCACAAAGCCTCCTGAGCCACGAATGTTCCCCTCCGAGGCGCTCAAAATCATCCAGAAAGTGCGATAATCACAAAGTACACCCTCCCCACCTGTGTGTCAGTGTTTACCTCAAGCGTGTGAGCAGGTGTGTGAGTGGGCGTGAGTGTGAGCAGGTGTGAGTGTGAGCGGGTGTGAGTGAGCGTGTGTGGGTGTGTGTGAGTGTGAGCGGATGTGTGTGAGCGGGCATGAGTGTGAGCGGGTGTGAGTGTGTGTGAGTGTGAGCGGGTGTGTGAGCGGGCGTGAGTGTGAGCAGGTGTGAGTGTGAGCGGGTGTGAGTGGGTGTGAGTGGGTGTGTGAGCAGGCATGAGTGTGAGCAGGTGTGAGTGGGTGTGAGCGTGTTTGTGTGTGTGTGTGAGCGGGTGTGAGTGTGAGCGGGTGAGTGAGCGGGTGTGAGTGAGCGTGAGTGTGAGTGTGTGTGTGTGAGTGTGAGCAGGTGTGTGTGAGCGGGCATGAGTGTGAGCGGGCGTGAGTGTGAGCGGGTGTGAGTGGGTGTGAGTGTGAGCAGGTGTGAGTGGGTGTGTGTGAGCGGGTGTGTGTGTGAGCAGGCACGAGTGTGAGTGTGTGCGTGGGTGAGTGTGTGCATGGGTGTGGTTAGGTGTGTGTGCTCTATTTCCCCTCGTCCTACTCTCAGGTTTGCTCTGACAATATTTCAGGCCAAGCCAGACAAAACGCGGACAGACAGGACACCAAACCCGTCCCCCGCCACGTGCAGCAACTCAAGGCTGCGCCTGGGATGCGAGGGGGATGCGAGGACGTCGCAGCCGCCAGCACCGCCTGGGCCCAGCACCGCCTGGGCCCGCTTCTCCTCCCAGCGGTGCGGTGAGCCGGGTCGCCCTCTCTCGGTGTCTGTCAGGTGGTGAGGGGACTAGGGTCTTTTGTGCAGTGTACCAAGAACTGAATGCTCAGCAAAACGGCAGTGTGCTCTGGGACCAAGAACTTTTTTTCTTTGCTTGGGAAAATGCAAAACTCCTGTGGCAGATGTGAGACGTCTGAAGGTCTCTTGCCGCCCGGACACGTGCTGATGGTGGCACTTACGCAGGAGTGTGGGGTACTCATCCCACTGCACTCTTAAGATGAGTATATTTTGTGTGACTTATGTGCCAATAAAGTTGATTTCAAAGGAAATATATATATGTGTGTGTTTATATATTCTCAATACTACCAACCCTAAACTTAAGACAAAGCAATGAATCTTCAGCTGCATTTGCTTATCATCTCTATATTTAATTCTATACCGTTTTCTTATCGTTGAGTTTGGTCTGAGAGACGAGGTTTGGGGGAACATCAAGCTGCGGAGCCATTAGGGCCGACTGTGGCTCTCCATCATGGCGTGGGAAAGACAGAAGTAAGAAAGAGCCTGAGCTTCTTTCACGGTGGTGCCAGCTGTCACACAGGCATCCTGGCAGGAGGTGGCACTCCCTAGGCCCACCTGCCGGGTGGAGCACAACTACAGGTGACAGCCCGAGGAGGCTCGCTCCCTGGGGCTCTGTAACGAGGCCACAAATGGAGCATTCTCAGAGTTCTGGAAGCCAGAGGCCCGAGCTCAGTTTCCCTAGGCTGGAGCCAAAGTGTTGATAGCTCTGGTTCCAGTGGAGGCTCCGAGTAGGCAGCCCCTGTGTCTGCCACTAGAGGCCGTGGCGTCCTTCCACCCGCCATGTCCTCCGCTCTACGCCTCCACACTCACATCACCTTTGCCTGCACTGCTGTCAGCGCTCCCTCTGTCCCCTCTTATGAGGACACGTGATCACATTTAGGGCCCACACAGATAATCCAGGATAGTCTCCCTGTTCTCGAGATCCTTAATTTAATCCCATCTGCAAAGTTCCTCTTACCATAGAAAGTGACAGTCACAGGTTCCAGGGATTAGGACAAGGACTTGATCCAGGCCATTTGTCAGCCCACCACAGGGCGGTCAGTATTTCTGGCTGGATGGGTGGTGTCCTGATGTGGACATCGCTGGGAGAAGTTCAGAGAGAATCAGGACAACCTGAGGTCATGCTGGGGTCATGTGGAGACAAGAGCACACCCTGCACCACCACAAACAGTGGCCCCAGTCACCATGAATGCACCATCACACACAGCGTCCAGGCCTGCATGCAGCAGAATCAGCCAGACTGAAGAAACGACCGCTGGTCATGACCATTATCCACAAGGCGGCGAAGGTGTGGATTTTCCTGCACCTACATAATCCCAAAGGTGACCTGACTGCTTCCTTTTTAGCTTATTGGTCACCTGACATTTCTGACAGGATGTCTATAGAAATGACATGTGCCCTTCTCAGTACATCACACCAGGGGCACGCGATATGGGTCTGGCTGGGCACTGATGCCATCGCCCTGGATCTCTTGGGTAAGGGATCATTCACCTGGTTCCTCTACTGCAAAGTTAACAACTTGGGAAAATACCTTGAGACGACACAGGCCTGTTCTCAAACTTTCACCCCAGTGTCAGCAGCCATCAGCGGATCTCATCAGCAGCAGTCATTTGCATGGGGTTTGTCTACTGCCGATTCTCTATTGCTCTTTCTACAATTGTTAGCTCTATATTTGTTAGTTGGATTCACTCCTTTTCAACTGCCATAGTCTCGATGTTGGCTCACTATAGGCTTGAAGACAACAAAACCGCAGGACCTACATTTACTTATGCTATCTAATTCAATTTACCCGCATGAGAGCCCTCTGCATTTCTGAACCCAGGCAATGGGCTTTTCTCACCCAGCCTACCTGGAAAATCCAACGCTATCCCTGCTGAATCATCTTGCTGATTAGGGACCACACACTCCCCCCAAACCCAGGCTATTTAAGATTGGAAGGTAGAGTCCTTCATTCATTGTATTAACTTGGTGTCCTTGGAAAATGAAGTAAACAGACTTTCTCAGTCATTATTTAAGTCATTGGTAAAAACATTGAACAGAAAAGCTAAGAACTTGCACATTTTTATTTCCAGTAGCACATTTACTTAGAGCAAATGAGTAGTGAACAGTTAATGAGTTATACACATTGTTTCTTAGTCAACTGGAGAAATTCTGAAGTCTATATTTAGCCCAACCACATGCTCCGCAACTGGTGATAATTTCCGAACTGTGGACAAATTGTATGTCTTCGGTTACTTCCTCTGGCATCTGTAATAGCCACCATGTGATAGATGAAACAAAAATCTCATTGAAAAGATGTATGCATCCCTATCCCTAGTGCAGAGAACAAGTGTACAGACAGTGTCTGTTGTCATACTGCTTCAGAAGAGTCATAGCTTTAGCAGGAACAAGGAGACGGCGCAGAGCCAAAAGCTACCTGGTTATCAGCAGGCTACTTTCGTCGTCTGGGCTTAAGCAGAGGGACTTCCCTAACTGCTGGCTCAGGTGGACTGGGCCCCATTTGTTTGGTTGACTTGAATCTCCTGTTTTTCAGAAAAATTGGCCTGTTTGTGATTTTTCTGTTTTGTTTTGTTTCTTAAAGTTTCGGGGGTGATGTGAATTTTAGCCTAAGTGACTCCATTTTGGTTTGATCTGTTCTTAGTGCAGGAGCTCAGTCCAAATCAATGGCCTCCAATAAATTTTGATTACCACTTGTCACCACTTTGCAGATATGGAAGGTAAAACTTGGAAACATTATGTAAATATCTGAGTATACAGAGCTAGCAAAAGGCAGAGCTGGGATCAAACACATGCCTTCCTTCCTTCCTTCCTTCCTTTTCTGAGTGCTTGCTATGTTCCAGGCCTGGGGTATGGCAGAGAGAGCAGCTCCAGACATCCCTGGCCTAACAGAGCTCACAGTCCAGGAAAGGGAAGATGGTCATCAAATACAGAAATGAAAGTGCGCTTACGAACTGTGGCAGTGCCGTGGAGAAAAGGCGTGGAGACCTGGCAGAGCATCCAGAGTGCCGTCCACAGCCTGGGAGCCAGGGAGGCTGCTCTGAGGAAAAGACTCTTGTGCCAGCACCCAGGGCGTGAGTGGCCGTCTACCGAGGAAGGGAGTGCCCGTCCAGTGGAGGGAAAAGCTCTGCCTGCTTCCCAAAATTTCTTCTTTCCGCTCCCTGGTAAAATCCTGAACTGTGCTTGAACCTCTTGCAAGGAAAAGTTCCCCTTGCGTCCTCCAGCTTGCTCATATCCACAGAACACACGCTGTCCCTTGTGCAACACTCTCCAAGAAGCAATGGAAGTGACATGCTGCCCATTTCCTCCCACCCTCCTCAGGTGTGTCCCCAACAGAACCGCACCTGAAACTGCGGCTAACTCAAAAGGAGGGTTCTTTGCACCCAAGAATGGAAGAAGTGTGGGTGGGGCATAAGGGCTGCAGAAGGTGTGGGAGATGCTGGCAGGTAGAGCAGTTTAAGCTCTTCTGCCAGCTTCTTCCGACTGCCCAGCCCAGGGCTGATCTGCCCAACCCTACCAAGGTGAGGACCTGTGTCCCCGTGGCAGACACAGAGGGGAGGGGCAGACATGGATGGACAGACACATGGCAGGAAGAGTGACATGGGGGTTGACATGGGGTAGGGAGTGTGGACCTGGAAAGAAACCGAGTCATGGCTTAAACAATAAAGAGTTTGTTTGAGCTAAATATGAGTGGCTACAGCCCAGGAGACGTTCCAGAGAAACAAAGAAGTCTGGGCTTACAAAGGGAAAAAGACCAGTCAGAAGAGGAGGTGGTTGCAAGGGCTGTTTGTCAAACATCGCGATTGGTGCCCGTGTCTCTAAGTAGTCTCGACAGTAAGCGATTGGCTAGAGCAGTCTGAGCCCGGCCTCGGCGGGAAGTGTTTCAGCTTGACAGGAGGTATGTGGAATAACAGTCAGCAGAGGGTCGGGAGATGGGTGGGCTCTCCCCGGAGGTCCTGACCCCCGCGACTGATTGCAAGAGTTCAAGAGTTCAGGGTGTCTTTGGGCGAGATGTGCCTAAAGCTACAGCTGAAATGGCCTCCAGCTCCTTGACTAGACTGATGCCATTTTCCCTCACCTGGGGGTGGACACAGAGGGGGCAGACCTGGGGGAGGGGAGCGGGGGCAGGCGGGGCGGCGGGGCAGGTGCCCTGGGCCCCCACCTGGTTCTGAGCCAGCTCGCCCGTCTTGGTCAGCAGGCGGCGGCAGCTGGGAGGTTGGTGGCCCATTGTGCTGAACTTTCTCACTTCTTGAGGCTTCTCTGCCAAAAGGGGGAAAAAGTGCTTTATCAATTTTGTTAAGAAATGCTTCACTAGCGATAGAAATAACTTGATTTCGGAGCAGACTTTTCTTTAAAACACAGAATTCTTAGGTGAAATGTTATTGGAAGGACAATTTGTGAAGAGAGGCTGCCCCCAGGACCCCTGTGGCGCCCCAACCAGGCTCAGTTCACACATGGCAGAGGGAGGGGGGACCCCCACCAAGGCTCCAGGGGACATGGGCAAGTGGGTGCTCAGCACACAGCCTGTGCCACTGAAAGTGGCTGCTCCCAGTGGCCTTGGGCAGGCCTCACATGCACCCACCGGTGGCTCACTGCCCAGGCCTGAGCGCCCAGGGTGTCTGGCAACAGACGGCAAGGCTGCCTCCTCGGAGTTATTTCAACAGTCCGAAATGTGTGTTTAGGGATGGAAAAGGCAGTGCCATTTATGTCACTGATGTTTGGCTGGTCGATAAAGCAGGAAATCTAAGTTGTGAGAAAATTCATACACCTAACCCACACTCATTTGTAATTCAAAGAAAATGTGTCTGGCAGACATTAGATTCTATCTCAAAATATTTGAGTGAATGAATAAATGGATTGATTAAGGTGGCTGTCCTGTCCTCTTCTACATTATGACGTCTGCACAGTACGTGGGCTCGCGCGTGCAGCCTGCAAGCGCAGACCTGGACTGCGAGGGCGGGAAGGTGAACGAGCTCCGCAGTCTGGGTTCTGGCTGTCCACGGAGGCTGTGAGCTGCCTGCGGTCTTTTCTGCTTTGATCTTGGCCTGATGCTGTGTTGAGTTTTCCATGGTTTACAGACACTATATATTTGTCTATAGCTGCCTAACAAATTACCTCAAAACTTAGGCCTTAAAACAACAGTGAACGTGTGTATCTTGCACGGTTTCCGTGGGAACCCAGGAGCGGCCGCGCTGGTGGTCGTGCTGAGGGTGGGGGGCTCACCCGGCAGGAGGGCTCCGTTCCACGGGCAGGAACTGCTCCCCCAGGGTGTGACTGCAGAGAGCAGGCTCTGTGCCTTCGGTGACCTCCTGTCAGCAGCCACCCTGGTCACTTGCGCCCCGCCCTCTTCACCATGAGAAGTCGGCCTGTCCACACTCGGTGGGACGGGGAGTTAAGCTACACCCTTTGGGAGAGGAGTGGCCAAGGATTTGTTGGCATACTTAAAAACCACCACCGGCAGTAGCAGTCATCATAAAAGGGTTATATCATTTACTTCAAGAGGATCACATTTTAAATGCTGCTTTTCCTGATGTTAGTTAGGAGCTGTGTCTCTTTCTTGACCATTGTTTGCCAATAATGTAAGTCCATTGAGGACATTTCTACTGTAGTGTATCTATTAATTTCCTTTCATGAAGTTAAATTAAAGACAATAGTCCTCCAAAAAATAAGAAAGAAAGAGAATTCCCAAACTAATTTTTTCCTTAGTTAAGCCTCATGCAAAACAGATTATCCATCACTGGTTATAAACATCAAAATTATTTAAATGTCCCCCCAAACACTTTACCCTGGAATTAGGTGTTACCACCAAGTAATGGCTTTTCCCTTTTCAGGAGAAGCGGGCAGGCTGGCAGGCTGCGCACGCTGTCTGCTGTCCCTAAGCACGTCAGCTACAGGGCCCTGAGCGCTGCGAGGAGAGACGTGCTGTGCGTCCGCATTGTCATAGAACTTCTGACACAGCAGACCTCCCGCTTTACTCCTGCCATACTGCTTTGCTTAGGAAGCCCACTTCCTTGAATAGATAGGAGAGAATTTTCTTCTCTACCCCCAAAAAGCTTGTCCCTTGTGCTCTGCACTACTTGCCACCCGCCCCTCCCTTGCTCATAGAAGGGTTTACCTGGAAGGTGATAAAGCCTGCGCTTCAGGCTTCTTGCTGGCCTGAGCTCCTTCCAAGGCCTTCCAATGGGCTGTAGCAACATGTTCACAGGGTCAGGCATTTTTGGAAAATTTGCAGAAGTAAGGTATTAACAGCACTGGACTGAACCCACGTATTTCTTCCCACTCGACCCCTCTCCCTTCCTCCACAGGGAGGGCCTCTCCTCCCTGAACTCATTCCCAAATACATGTTTACTTTCATACCTAACTTGCTATTTGTACTTGTGTATTATTTTTCTTAAAGAGCCTCAGGTGGCACAAAACCAGGCTCCTCTCTGAAGCCACTGCCTTTTTTAGGAGACCGTCTCTCAAGTTGGCCCTTAGAGTCCTGGCAGAACAAGTCCCCTGAACCCACTCCCTGGCAGACCAGCCTCCTGCTCCAGAACTCAGCACAAGGCAGAACCTGCCACTGGCAGAAGGTCAAAAGCAGTGCGCAGAAAATCTAGCCATTGCTCAGCAATTTTCCTGACTGGGAATAAAGGGAGAGCGAAGCCTGGGGTCCTGGAGAATACGCTTCCCATTGTTGTCTGCATGAGTTTTCTGTTGCTGCTGTTATTATTTTCACTTAGAAAATAATCTAAGTGATTTGTTTTCCGAAACAACTTATTTGAGGGTGTTTTATTGAGATGGTAATTAGTTACTGGCCTCCATTGTTTTCTTTAGTCCCTGGTGTTTCTCGCTTCGCAGGGCTTAGGTGGGCCTTTTTCGCAGGCTTGTCCTGAGCCCCCAGACAAAGGAATTCC
The DNA here is from genome assembly GCF_027409185.1 of Cynocephalus volans. Lineage (NCBI taxonomy): Eukaryota > Metazoa > Chordata > Mammalia > Dermoptera > Cynocephalidae > Cynocephalus > Cynocephalus volans. The sequence goes on from NC_084466.1 coordinate 88,474,495, forward strand.
TTGCAAGGGGGTAATAAGTCTTAGGCATCGTCAGGGAAGATTGTGTACCCCATAGTACTCAGACAATGAGGAAGTGGGGGAGGGACTTGCGCACTAGGGAATAAATCGCTGATGTAACCCTTTTGGGCGTGCCTGTCCTTCAGACACCCGATCTTGCAAGACCACCATTAAAGTCTCGCTTTGCTGTACCTTGTGTCTCCGTGTCCATCCTTTGGCACTGGATGGGTCAGGGCATTTCTCACACTGCTGTAACAGATCACCACAAACTTAGCTGCGTAAAACAGCAAGCATTTATTATTTTGGCCTGCCCTCCCCCCATAAAGCCAGCGGTGGCTGCAGGCGTCCTTCCCAGCTCATGGCTCGACCCTCTCCCTCCCCCCACCCACATTCAAGACCACTGGTGACTATACCGGGCCCACGGGGACAACTTGCCTTCAGAGACCTTAACTCCATCTACAACATTCATCCCCCCTTTGCCAGGTAACCTAACATATCCACAGGTCCCAGGGGTTCGGACATGGACATCTTTGGGGGACACTATTCTGCTTACCCCATCATCCAAAGAACCAAAGTAGAGAGGGCTCAGAAGGGGACCAGGCAGCCTTCACTGCAGTGAGCCTGAGAGCCACAGCCGTGGCTCCCTAGAAGATGGCTCCCGTCTGTGAGAGTTTGTCTGCTTCTGTGCAACGCTCCTTTCAGCCCCGGGTCACAGGCCATCAGACAAAGCACCGGCTGTCGCATGGGCAGGCAAAGCAGTGGCTCCATCCCTGCACCCAGGGGCCCTGCACAGCCAGCCTTATCCCATTCTCTGCCTCCCTCTGTCCTGCTGCTCTCAGGGGCCAGCAGCACAGGGAGGACGTGGGTTTTGGAACTGTCACCACCAGCCGTGGCCCTGTATGGCCACCTGCACCCACAGGGCCTGTGTGTCCCAGCAGAAGCACAAGCATAATGGCCCATCTCTGGGGCTGCCAGCGGGTGGCTGCAGTGGCCAGCACACACAAGAGAGGAGGCCGGGTGCCTTGTGTTTAAGTACCCACGGCACAGTCCAGCTCTGCGCTCACTCGGTGCATGGCCGTGGACAAGTTCTAGACACTTTGTGAGCTTCCTTGCCTCCAGCTGTCAGAGGTTTATACTCCATGGGGCTGTGGTGAGATTGATACTCAGAGAACATGCAAAATGATTGCATCCAAATTGAAAGTCAGCAAATAATATACAGTTTTAGGTTTAAGGAAATCAAGCAAAATTAATTATTTTTAGCTATAAATATCCAAAATAAGTAACTTTTATTTATTATATATCAGGCACTTTTCAGGAACCCTCCCATTTAATTCTTACAGCAACCATGCAAGAGAAATACGATCACTGATATTTCACAAAGTGAGAAGTACAAATCTGACCAAATGTAAAAATATGAACAATGCAGACAATTATGTGAGGCTTACTGCACTAACTCACAGCAGACCTATGAGGGAGGTTCTAGACAGAAGCCAAGGCACAAAGAAGTTAAGTCATTGGCCCAAAGTCGCAAAGAGACCATCTGATTTCAGGGTCGGTTCCCTTTACACCTCGAGGTCTGCCTGAGCGGCAGGGGATCCTCTACGCTCTACGGGAAAGTGTGCCATCTGGGGCGCGGCGTGTGCACTTCGCCATAAGGCTGCAGCAGAAAGCCCTCAACAAGAAAATTAATTTCTATTTAAAATGAATTTTAAAAATGGTGCATTTGACAAAATTCACATTATCGATTCTGTGATCAGGCTTTTGTCTTGTAGTGAGTGATTCTGGGAAGTGATTTTAATGTTACTTGAAAGCGTAGTTAAGGAACTAATTCCATAACCACAAAAGTAAGATCACTATCAGACACTGGCTGTAAGACTGTGTCTTTTATGACTTCCTTTATTAAACAAAGTGAGGCTGCTTTGGATAAGACACAATGCAGCTGACAAGATTTTGGAATTTTTCCACTTGGCAAATTCAACTAAGGTTGAAAACAGTTCTTTCCTATTCATTTGTGTTAAAGACCTCATGAAATTGAAGTTCATTTTTAAATGCCCTATAAAAACTCTGTCTGGGGAAGCATCTCCTAATGAAAAACTGCTTGGAGTACTCAGCTGCTTTTCTGGGCGTGCACTTGTGCAAACGCTGACAGTGGCCTTCAGAGTTGTGTTAAATGTGGAAACCCAGCTCACCTCACACCTCCAAGCAACTGAACATAAGTATGCGGTCAGCTGGTAGAAGACCAAGAGCCACGATTTCCCAAGTTCTAATACCAGTGCCACCTCCGACTTGCCACGGCACCTTCATGGTGTGCCACTTAGCACCACTGGACCTTGCTTCCAAAAACCGTGGGGGATGGGGGCGGAAGGAAGGGGGCTGTTGGCACTACCACCTAGAAGTGGGAGGGAGCCCAGCAAGGACTAGGGCTCCCTGTCTCTCTGTGCTCCAGATAGGCTGGGACAGAATCTGCCTAGACTGTGGCTCAGCATGCAATAGGCACTTAATAGTGATCAAACGAGTGAACAAATGAACAAAACCTTGGATTCTGCTTGGGGCTTCATCTGACCCAGATTGGAATATCAAAGAATATGACATCAGAGAAGCTTATTCCCTTGCCGGAGCTGGTGAATTCTTTCTTTTTTTCAGTGAACTTCATTTGATATAATTTGACTTTTGCCAAATGTATATGTAGCCTTCAGCACAATCAAGAACATTTCCATCACTCCAAAATTTTTGTTATAGAATTGATTGTCAACTCTCGTCACCACCAGCCTTAGGCAATCACTGATCTGCTCTTTGGCTCTGTAGATTACAGATGCTCCTCAACTTACAATGGGTTTCTGGGATATAACTAAAGTCCAAAATGCATTTAATACCCTGATAAACCCATCGTAAAGTCAAAAAATTAATTTGAAACATCATAAGATGGGGACCATCTATAGTCTTTTTCAGAATTTCAATATAAATGGGACCATACTGTATGAACTCTTCTGTCTGTCTTTTGTCACTGAACATAATGTTTTCAAGATTTGTCTCTGTTGTTGCAGGTTTCAGTAGTTTGCTCCTTTTTATCATTGAGAATCCCACTGTTTGTCTGATTCACATGTTAATGAACTTTTGGATGGTGTATTAGTTAGGGTTCTCCAGGGAAACAGAATCAATAGGATGTGGATGGATGGATAGATAGATAGATAGATAGACAGACAGACAGACAGATAGACAGACAGATAATTTATTATAAGGAATTGGCTCACATGATTACGGAGGCTGAGAAGTCCTAAGATCTGTAGTTGGCAAGCTGCAAGAGAGCTACTGCTGTGGTTCCTGTTCAAAGGCCAGTAGGTTTGAGACCCAAGAAGAGCTGATCTTTCAGTTTGAGCTGGAAGTCAGGAAAAAAACCAGTGTCGCAGCTTGAAGCAGTCAGGCAGGAGGAATTCTCTCTTACTAGCAGGCAAGTCATACTTTTTGTTGTGTTCAGGCCTTCAACTGATTGGATGAGGCCCACCCTCTTTTGGAGGGGCAATCTGCTTTACTCGAAATCCACCGATTCAAATGTTAATCTCATTCAGAAACATCCAGAATAATGTTTGACCAAACGTCTGGGCATCCTGTGGCCCAGTCAAGTTGACACATAAAATTCACCATTGCAGGTGGTTTCCGGTTTGTACTGTCATGAACATTTGTGTGCAGCTCTTTGTGGAGACATGTGTTGTGAGTTCTGAGAGTGCAATGGCAGAGCCGTGTGCTGAGTGCATATCTAACTTTTTAAAGAAACTGTAAACTGTCTGCAAAGTGGTTGTACCATTTTACATCCCCACCAGCAGAGTAGGAGAGTTCCAGATAGAGCCGCCTAATTCTTAGCAAATAAATAAATGTGGAAGATAAATATTTTATTGAAAATAAAACCCCACCAGAGTAAGCCTGACTGGAAAAGTGTGGTTTGAGCAAAGCCTAGAAGGAGATGAGGACAGCTGGGGAGGAGGGGTGCCACGGCTTGAGCACAAGCACAGGGACAGAGTGGTCAGTGAGGGTAGACGGGGAGCTGGGGGAACCCGTTAACACATCCCGGTAAAACTTTGTTATTGCTCAAAGTGAAATGAACAGTCACTTCAGGGTTTTGGCAGAGAAGTGATATTATCTGACTTATGAAAGGACCACTTTGCTTCTATGCTGAGGACAGACTGTCAGGGGCTGGGACAGAAGGACTGAGAGCACTCGGGGGCTGTGACAGCCAGCCGGGCTTGGGATGTGCAGTAGTCTGGACATAACTGGGGGACACAGCCAGTGGATATCCTTTCATAATGGAGAGAAAGAAAGGAGTCAAGGATGAGTCTGAGCTTCAGTTTTCATGGCCTCATGAGGCAATGGGGTCAAGGGGTCAAGAGTAAAGTAGGGCTCATCCAAAGGGTCTAAAAGGCACCCAAAAACTGACATCCCAAAGGACTACACATTCAGCTTAAAAATTAGAGAAAAAGAATTCAAAATCTTGGTACTACTAAGACTGTAAGGAACTGCCTGTTTTAATGCCTGGTGCTGAGTGGAAAGGGCTCCTCCTCCAGACGACACATGACCATTAGCTAGTCCCTGTGCACACTTGCAGCCTGAATTCACACGGCTGGCTACACAGAATGCCTTCGAGCTGAGAGCTGGGCTTAAGGTGTCTCCAGGCTGGGAGGAGAAGCACCTGCAAGTCCTCTCTGGAGGAATCACCCCCACCCTTCATCGCAAGCCCACAAAGGATTTTCTAGTGAGCAGCTACTGAAGAAGTAACGGTCTCTTTCCCTTTCAGCATCAAGAAAATTTCATTTTTTATTTACCCTTACACAGCTCACAGATAAAACGTATTACATGCACAAAGAAATAAGGTCCCATGAATGAGAATAAACAGAAACAAGAGACAGGAGAAATAAACCTCCAAAGACTTCAGATTTTAGAATTATTAGACACAGAATGTGTTTGATGAACTAAAAGACAAGATTAGAAATATGTACAGAGAATACAAAAGGAAAAGTAATGACCAAATAGAAGCTCTAGAAAATAAAACATAATAATAACAATTGAAATTAAAAACTCAGTAGACAGATTTAACACACAACTTGAAGAATTGGTGAACTGAAAAATATAGCAGAAGAAATGATCTGGAATGCAGCACGGAGAGTCAAAGACACGAAAAGTATGAAAAAGAGGTTCAGAGATGTGAAGCACAGAGAGACGTTCTCCCATATATCTAATGAGTATACCAGAAGGAAAGGCGACAGGGAAGCAGCAGAGACAATATCTGTCCAAAATCTTCCAAGATTAATGAAAGATCCTATCCATAGATTCAAAAGCCCAATAAATCCCAAGTCGAAAAAAAAAAACAAAAGTACCACACCAAGACACATATAGTGAAAGTACAAACACCAAAGCACAGAGAAAAATATGAGATTTTTATCTTACCACCGAGAGGTAACCTCTGCAAGCATCACAATTTCTTTTCTTTGAGATATCTCCTAAGCGCACACACATACAAAATTAGAATCATACTGTACATTCATCCTGACATTTTTTACTTAACATATGATAAAGATTTTTCCATGTTAATACATTTTCTTCAAAAGCATAATGTTAAAGGCTTCATGATATTCTGCCATATAAAAAATGTGTGACAATTTGTTTAAGCAGAATCCAACATTTAAGTTATTTATAATTTTTGGCTTTTTTCGAATAATGCTTATTGTACATAAATCTTTTCCACGTTACTGATGATTTCCGTAGGACAGATTCCTAGAAGTGGGATTGCTGGGTTACAGATTGTAAACTCTGCTCAGGCTGTGATGCATATTGCCAAACTGCTTTCCAAAAAGACTGTACCGATTCGCTCCCTCTCCGCAGCCCACGAGCGCACGTCCCACCACGTGGGAAGATTTCCTCTTGCCTAACTTCACCCAGGTAAATTCACAGTGGGTTGGCGGACTTACCCCCCAGGTGTTAATTGGCTTTTGTTCATCTATCTAAAAACAAAAGATGCTGATGCTTATAAACTAGTAAAAGGCACCACTCCACATCCGAATTAAGAACAAGAGTAACAAAATCCCTCAGGAACACAAAAATATGAAAATTTGAATACCCTTTCAGCTAATTTTAAGGTCTGCTTCCCTGTTTTCCAAAGTGACTGTACTTCATTTACTTGAACAAAACATTTTAAAATGCAGTTGTCATCTATTCTGTGCCTCCCAGAGCCGGACAGTTTGTTTTATGATAAATGGTGGCCTTAGTTCACGTCACGTGGTAACAGGGAATTCAGCACAGCCCGGCCTCTAATCACAGCCTCTAATCTCATTTCCACATTTCTCTCTGGCTATCCTGCTTGACCCTGCTGACTGAAGCACTTTTATTGTGCTGGTTAAAAGGACAAGGGATTGAGCAGAAACAAAAGTGAGGTCTGAGAATTGTTTTTAAACCATGTGCCCTGTCCCGCTCTACCACTAAATGAATAGAAACTATCTGGAATCCAGCCAAAGCCACTTGGTGGAAAACTCTGACTTCCAAAAAGTGTTCCTGGTGCTTTTTTGAAACATCACAATTTGTCCAAGTTGAAAGAGAAAGAGTATCTGTTCACAGTAAGATCACAGCCAGCCAGCCACACAGCCCAGGGTTCCGCAAACCTTTTCTGTAAAGGGCTAGATAGTAAATATTTGGGGTATCGTGAGCCAAATGGTCTCATGCAACCACTCAGTTCTGCCCCGGGGACATGAAACAGCTGTAGGTGACATGTCAACAAGCAGTGTGGCCGGGGACTGGGACCATCCGGCCTTCGGGTGCCCTGTCCTTGTTCAGGATCTCACAGTTACCTCTAAGGTCCCTTGCAAGCTGAAATTCTGGATGTATTAGCAGGCTTGGGCCTTTGGGCATGTGGTGTTCTGGGTTTAGGTTGTCCTAGGCTGGCTGGTGTTGGACAGGAGGGTGGAGGGAAGGGGGGTTCCGCTCACATCCAGCAGCAGATGGCCAGTGCGCAGGCCAGCAGAGCCCAGCAGCTGCAGGAAGCCAGGCTCAAGGTTTCTCCCCTTCTCTTCCGGCTCACGTGTTAACATCTGGGTTTTTTCTGACTCTGTTCCTGTTAAGTTTCTGTAATCGGGGCGGGTCTTCCAGCTCTGCAGATGCACTGACTCTGCTTCTGGGCCCTGGGGTGAGGAGAGGCAGCCGGTGGCCAGCACCTCTTCCGAGGAGCGGCCCAGGACCCTTGGTGGGGACAGGAGACCCCGTGGATGAAGAGCAGCCGGCTGACGTGGCCTGTCCGGCCCCACCTCTCCGTGGATTCTTTCGCAGGGAACACAGGTCGCCATGAGCCACCCTGTGGCGGCCGAGGTGCCAACCCAGGACGCGCTCGCGAGGGAAAGAGCTCTTGTCCGTCCTCCCCTTCCAGCAGCAACGGCTCCGGCCCGGCCCCGGCTCTGCCCTGCTCTCCTCGTGAGGTCTCGGCTGTGTCTAGGGCTGTCCCTCGTCGTGGTCACCGCCACCCTCGTCCCCTGTCCCTTGAGCGTCAGTGTCCCGCACTCCAGCTGAGCCTCGGCCTGGGGCCTGGTCCCGACGGTCCTCTCAGTTTGGGGCACCGTCGTCGCCCCAGACGCAAAGGCTCGGGTGGTCGCTAGCGTCCGTCCCCTGCGACCCCCGCCCCGCCCCGGAGCGGTCCCTTTGCCTCCTCCCGAGCTGCGCGTGCAGCCACCTGCACAAACCTGCCCACACTCGGATTCCAAAGCCCCATTTTGAAGTCACTCGCCTATTTAGAAGCCATCGGTGAGTTTCCACTTCAGTAGCGCTCCGAGGCCTCGGCCACCCCGCTCCCAGCGGCGGCCCAACGCCTGTCACCGGGCCTGGGCTTCCTCCCACAGCCAGCGGCGCCGCCTCCGGGACTTCACTTCTGTCCCTCCCGGACAGCAGCGTGTCTTGTCCGTCTGTCCCTGCCTCTCCCCGAGCTCCACTGGTGTCTCCCCAAGTCACGGCGGCGGGACGCGGCTGCCCGGGGCCCCACGCGCGGGCCCTTCCCGGCAGGTTGCGGGGGCTGCTCACGAGGCCCCCGCTGCAGGCGTCCGGCCCCGGCTGCAGGCGTCCGGTCCCCGCTGCAGGCGTCCGGCCGGCGTGAGCGACAGGAGGAGGCTGTCTCTCCCGTTTCCGGAGAGAAGATGCACAGAAGCCTTGTCTTGAGGCCGATGTTCATAGCTCTACTCCGTTGCACAGACTAGCGAGATGCGTTTCACCGGAGGTTCTCAGTACACGTCTAATCATCTTCCCCAGAACAACGATCAAGGGCCGGCCCGTGGCTCGCTCGGGAGAGCGGCGCTGGCGGCGCCGAGGCCGCGGGTTCGGATCCCGCGTGGGGAAGGCCGGTGGCTCACGGGCTGAGCGTGGTGCGGGCGACACCGAGCCGGGGGCTGCGGTCCCCTTACCGATCAGGAAAAAAAAGCACAACAATAGAGAGAAAAAAAGAATGGCGGCGCCTCCCTAGTGCCATGAGCTGAAAAAATTTTAAGGGTGTCATAGTAAACTGCAGAAATATTTTATATGATCTAAACTCCTCAGAGGAACTATGTAAAAACACTTACGATATACCAGAGAAAAGGTGGAATGTCGTGATGGTTGTATGTACATACAAATAATATGAACATAAAGGCCTGGATCCGGGAGATGCTGATATGCTAAGGGGGTAAAGCTTCTGATACATTTGCTGTATTAAAATGTTTCCCTTTTATGGTTACAACTTTATATTCTTTACTGCTTTTACAAAATAATATGAGAAAAAATTTAAAAATCTGAAGCAGAGCATTTTACTGATAAGAATGAGAGTTGATCAGAAAGCTGTTGTTTAGAAATCCGAACTCCTGAGAGTTCTACTATCCCTGACACAAAACTGTATAAAATCTGTTTTGCTTCCACATGGTCATCTATCTCCTGCATCTCCCCGGAGTATGTCTCCGTCAGCCTCTCGTGACATGTCGCTCCGTGGCTGCAGCTCTGTGTGGTGTGATAACTGGAAGCTCCACAGGGGACGGTCTCAGACGTTTACTCAACAGGACAGGAGAGGCTTCTGTCCACATCATCAGACTAGGGCAGAAGAAGAAAGCAGGATGATAAGTCAAACGATGACCTCCTATAAGGTTTGGCTCTTCATAGGAAAGTCTGTAAAACTCACCTAGGTTTTGAGGGCTTCCAGAGTTTACTGCAGGGCTGTAATTTCAGTGATAAACCCACTTTTCTCTTGGTTAAGGCTCTTCCGTGTCATTAGCTGGCAAAGTCACTCAAACACAGGAATCCGTCACACACTGCAAGGAGGGAAATCCCCCCTTCTTTCACACATGGGGGGAAGTAGGTGTAAATGCAGGCACTCGGACTCAGGACGCCAAGCTGCTGCTCACTTACCAACTCAAGACAGAACACGGTTTTCTCCTAGAAGGACCAGAAGCCCCTGGGCCCACAAGCCAGAGAGGTGGGAAGGCTGCGGGCCTCAGCCATCCGCCCCCAACACCCACGACCAGCCCAACAATGACCACTGAGCCACTGCAAGAAGCACTCTGGGCTTCCCTGCAGGAATGAGGGGGGTGCCTCAGGCCTCAACCATACACCCCCTCCTCCTCCTCCTCCCACCCTATTTCCTTCCCCCTTCTCCCCTTCCCCCCTCCCACCTGACTCCTCCACAACAACATCTTATAATGTAAAAACAGGTGGAACCGGGGACCGGCCCCTCCTCCCACAACCAGACAAGAAGCCTGCCAAAAACACCACTTCCATGCAGGTGGCTCACCACAGCCACCACAGTAACCACCGCTGCCGTGAAAGCAGCGAGATGCCACAACCACCGTGCAGACGGCCCACCAGCCACTCGAATGCAGTGACACAAGGAGAGTCACCAGCAGAGACCAAAGACAAGAAGAGGATGTCTCTCTCCACAAAGCCCATTCCAGAGTGACAGAAGAAGCATCTGCTCTATGATAATATTGGGGGACTTGATCACACCTCTCAGCATTGGACAGATCATCTAGGCAACAAATCAACAGAGTAACCATTACTCTTTCAGAAGGAGAGAAGAAATCTCAGTGGTGGGAGGGGGGAAGGAGAGAGGGATGGGGAGAGACTGGACAAGGGGCATAAAGAATAAGTACAATTTGTAACAATATATATGCTAGTAATATTGATTTGATCAACATAAATAAAGTAAAACAAAAAACAAAAAAACCCTAACCTAATTTGACATTTTAAAAACAATTTGTAGGGCCGGCCTGTGGCTCACTGGCTGAGCGTGGTGCTGACAACACCAAGTCAAGGGTTAAGATCCCCTTACCGGTCATCTTTAAAAACAAAACAAATGAACAAACAAAAAAAACCCAATTTGCCTTCTTAAGCAGTTTAAACCTGCTCCTTCCGAAGTGTTAACACCCTCCACTTGCATTCTAATCTTTCTTCTCATCTTTCTCTCTTCCCCTCAAGTAAGTTCTTAAACAGCTCTTACAAGCTCCATGGATTTTTAAAAAGTCAGTGCCAGCCATGTTCTTGTCTGAATTATCACAGATTCTTAATTAATCCCATTTTGCACAAAAGGAAAATGAGGCTAAGAGAAGTTATAGAACTTGGCAAAGTTTACATGGTAAGGAAATGGAGGAGTAAAGTTTAAAACTCAGGTCCTCCACGCCACCTACGTAGAAGTGAAGTGAGGACACTGTGTTGGCAGCTGAGGGGCCTGGTTTCGAGCCTCTACTCTACTTCCCAGCTGTGTGACCTTGCACAAGGGGCTCAGCGTCTCTAGGGCTCAGTTTTCTCCTTGGTAACAATGCTGCTCATGATACTGCTCAGTCATGTTCACTCTGTGCCACGAAGTGGGCTGGGTGCTGCAGATACCATGGAAACAAGGATGCAGGAGTTAGTGCCATGGAGATTACCATCATGTGAAAGGAACAGATGTTATTCAAACGATCTCACAAATAAATGTAAAATTCCAGCAGAAGCAGGTGTTCTGAATCATTACACAGGTGGGCCTGGCCTAGCCGGAAAGTTCAAAAAGGCAACCTGGGGAAATGATCTCTGAACTAAGACCTGAATGTTGAATGGGATTAGCTAGGTAAAGGGGGACAGTTAGTGGTGGGATTGGGAATGTTCAGGGAGCAAGGACAGCCTGTGCAAAGAACTGTGGAGGGAGGGAACTTGGCCCTAAAATAAGATCAGTGTGCTTGGGGAACCTGGTGTCAGTAGATGTGAAGGGAGAGGAAACTGTGACATGAGACAGGCTTGAAGGCCATGCAGGGTTCTAAGGGACCTAATATTTTCCAGATTTTGAAACTTCTTTTTATTGACTCCTGTCTTTCCCTTTCTCTCACAAGAACCTATTCCCCTAACCCTGCTTCCTCTTTTCTTTCAAAAGAGTGGGAAGACCTGTTCAAGGGGGCACCTTGCTTCTGGCCAATCTTGGTTGTCACCAGTCAACAGCCGGAACACATGGGGCTATGACCTGGCATTTGTGTCCCTTGGAAGCTGCTGCAGTCCACCGAAACATCACATTCCTTTCTGGGACAAGAAAGCCCTTGACATTCATTCCTTGGCAAAAGAGCCAGATCTGCCAGGAAGTCCCAGTTGCCAAAGCCTCGAGTGCCTCGAAAACACATTGCTGAATGTCAGACCCTTACACTCCCTGCCTCAGATGCTAATCTGGCTGGCAACAGTGGACTGCAGGAGACAAAAGTCCGCCTAGGCACTTCGTGTTGTGTGTCCCCCCCTTCTTTTTAAAATTCTTGATGGTGTGATGAAGGATTCAGGCTGCTGAGCTTCTGCATTAATCAGATTCATTTCACTTTGTTAGGGAGGGATACGTTCTGGTGTCTCTGAGGAAATAAAGATGATGAGCAGAAAAGAAAGACAAAACACAGTTTTCTTCCCCAAAGCAGCAAGCTCACGTAGACAACAGGTAATACCTCTATAATTATAGAATTTTTTCCTCTTCAGGTTCAGGAAAAAGGGCATAGCTTTACTCTTGCAATTTTTCAACTAAGGAATTCTGTAAGCTTCGCTGACTTCCTGTAATAATGGCACAGCGGCTCTAATCGTGCACCTACTGTGTGCCAGATATTGTCATTTGCTGCAAAGCCAGTCCTCGCCACTAGAGTCAGATGCCAGGGTGGGCCAGGAATGCCAGGATGCCAATGTAATGAGGGCACTGAAACAGCAGAAATGTCGCCAGGCAGAACCCCTCTCAGCAAGAGCAGCGCGTGGGGGGAAGAAATGGTTTCACCAGCCCTCTGCAGAGAAGGTGAGATCCCCAGGCTGCAGCCAAGCCCCATGGGTGATCCCCTGAGCCTTCCACGGAGTGGGGGTCCAGGGGACGCGTCTGTTAGCTGAGTGGGGTGTGCGCATCAGAGTCCAGAGCCGATCCCCAGGACACTAGGGAGAGGCTGAGCCCCTTCTCGGGCCCCCTTCTTCACCACCACACCAGTCCCAGGTCAGCACCTCTGTTAAATAAAAATTGAGCAATTGTTTAAAGAGTATGATTTTAAAGGGATGCCAAATACTTAGCCTGCTCAGCCAGCAACGCGGTTCCAAGCAGGCCCTGCTCCCGGTGTGTCTGCAAAGGTGGTGCCGTGTCCCCATTTACCAAGGGTTGCCGTTCAGTGTTGGACTGAGGACAGCTTCGAGGCCTGTCCCGAAGTCCCTTGTCCTTTAAAGCTGGTGGACTCAGCCTCACAATCCCAGGCGCCTCTATGCTCCAGTCCAGTAAGAAACGGGCAGGGGCGGGCGGGCGGGGTGTGCCGGCCTGGACGCGTGCGCCCGGCTTCACCCAGGGCCCCGAGGTGGCAGGGCCACCACTTGGGTGGCAGCGCCCGGCACCTCCTAGCACACGCGGCCACAGCCCGCTGGCCGGACAGCAACTGCGAGGACGGCTGACAGGTGTGGGACATGCCGCTGTCGCGTCACTGCGGCGCCTGCTCTTTTTCCCACCCAGCCGCTAGGGAGGACCCCGTTCCGCCCCGCCTCTCCCCCACTGTCCCGGGCACCTGTCGGGACACCTGCCCGCGTGGTAATGCTCCGCCCCCAACTCTGTCTGCCCCGAGAGGAGGCGCGCCCGGGACACGGCGGGGACACGGCGCTGCGTGCGGTCGCATCAGCCGCTGTGCGCAGCACCGGGCAGCGCTCCTGTGCGGGACAACGTCCCCGGCCCCCTGAAGACGCCGCCGCGCGCTCCTGTCCCTCTGCGTCCTCGGCCCTCCGGGCGCTCACCTCGAACCGCATGAGATGAGAGGCCCTGGCCCGCTTCCCTCGGCCTCTGCTGCTGAACGGTGCGGGCTGCGGGGAGACGCCGCTCTTCTCGGCTCACCCTGTGCCTCGCAGGCCTGCACGGACTCGGTGCCGGATCTCCCGGGCCCTCGGCAAGTCACGGGCGCCACCCTGACGCCCGCTCCTGCAGGTGCAAGTACTTCTCTCCGGTTGACGACGTGTAATACGTAAGACGAAGTTACGTAGGAGAGATAAATTTGTCATGCTCAATACGAAGTAAACGAAATGCCCAAAACGTCTTTCTCTAGCTGATGCTTAATTTACTCTCAGAGGATAATGTTGCAAGTCATCGGGCATAAATAATGTTCTTTCTAGCAGAGACCCACGTTTTGAATCCACCAATTTTATTTTTCTTGTTGTGGTAAAACACACGTGGCATAAAATCTGCCGTTTTAACCGTTTTTAAGTGTGCAGTTCAGTGGAATTAAGCGCATTCATAGCGCTGTGCAGCCGTCACCACCACCGTCTCCAGAACTTCCTCATGTTCCCAAACTGAACCTCTGTCGTCATCAAACGCGAACGTCGCGTTCCCCTTCCACAGCCCCGGGCACCCACCACTCCTTCTGTCTGCATGAAATTGCCTGCCCTAGGCGTGAAACAATGCGATGTTTGTCCTTCTGCGTCTGGCTTACTCCACTTGAAACAGCATTTCCAAGCATCATCCACGACATAGCCTGTGTCAGGATCTCCTTCCTTTTCAAGGCTGAATATTATTCTATCGTGTGTACGTACCACATTTCACTTATCCATCCCAAGCGATGGATATTTGGATTATTCTCACCCTTTGGCCATTGTGAATAAATTTTTTAAATTTAAGTAATACAGTACATTTAAATAACTTAAAAATATAGTAGTACTAAAAAGCAAACAACAAAACCCAGCAGTCCGCCGCCCACTGCCGATTCCTCTCTTGTTGCTCCCTAAAGACAGTAACTTTCACGTTATTTAGCTCTCTCTTCTGGTCATTATAGCCACATTTCTAAACACACCTGTATTTTCTTGAGTTTTTACATTTTTCACGTAATCTTCTGGCTTCTCACCACAGAAGAGCTACTGTCCTACATCCATGCACCCTGCCCGTGTCCACACAGACACCTCCCCTCTGCCATTACGCCGATGCAACTACATTGAACATTTAACACGATGTTTCAGCGTTCATAGTACTATGCATATCTGTCAGGGGCCAGTCAGGAGACAGAAACCACACCAGTAATATGAACAGAGAAAATGTGACATAAACAAGCATTAACTAGTCATTAGGGAATTAACTACTAAGAGGAATAAAGAGAACTCTAAAGGATGCAGGAATAGCAGGTGTTGGGAGCAGCTGCTGCCTCTAGGATGGAGGAAGAATCCAAGGCAGGACCAAGGCTATGGCCTCTGATGCGGTGGAGAAGTCAATGAGGTGCTGGGGATGGGCTGATGGGCAGAAGCCACCCCTGAGCTGCCAGTGAAACACGGGGAAGCTGCCACTGGGTTCCTGCAGGCAGCCCTACCACAAAAACAAGGGAAACAAAGCCTGAAATCCAGGAGGAGCCCCTCCTCTTGCAATGGTCTCCAGTGCCCTCTGCTGATAAAGCTTGACATTGTGACAGTCGGCAAAGGAGAAATATTTACAGGATTCAGCTCCAGTACCACAAAGCAGGGCAGAAAGGTGAATTTTGAGCTGAGAGACAATAAAATGATAACTGGTGCACTGTGACTGTGTCACATAGTTGTCCTGAAACCCCATTCCCTACTCTTCAGTGCCTCCCATCTGTGTTGGAGTCCTTGTTTTCCTCCTTCCTCATTCATAATCTCATTTTAGTAGAATAGAGCCACTTCTTGACAAAAGCACCTAAGATGTTAACTTTCTGAGAACTTGCAGATCTGAAAATTCCTGTACTCCGCCTGATAGTTTAGTTAGAAAAAGAATTCTAGGCTGGAAATAATTTTCCCTCTGAGTTTTAAAGGCTTTGCATGTCTGTTATTTTCTAACTTCCAGCACCGCTGTGAAAAAGCTTGATGATATTCTAATTCCTGATCTTTTGTATGTGATCTGTTTTTAGGATTTTTTTTTTCTTCCTCTGTGGGAACCCTTTAGGATCTTTTCTTCATATCCAGATTTTTGAAATTTCACAATGATGTGTCTTGGTCTGAGTCTTTAAATTCATTATCCTGGGCACCCTATGCACTTTCAGTCTGGATAATCCTGTTCTCCTGTTCTGGGAACATTTCCCATATTCTTTGCCATTTCCTTCCCCTGCGCATTCTCTGTTCCCTCTTTCTGGAACTTTTTCCTGTTTGATTTTGGATCTCCTAGGTTGAATCTGCAAGGTTTTTTTCTTTTCTTCCTCATACTTTGTCCTTTTTGACATTTTTACTCTACTTCATGCAAGATATTCTCAACCTCGTCATCTAGTCTTTCTACTGAACACTTTATTTTGCTACCATATTTCAGATTTTTCCAAGTCTTTCTTGTTTAATGTTCCTTTTCATCACCTCTGCTTGTTTCCTGGATGTGTTTATCTTTGTGTATCAATTTTATTTTTTTAAGTTTTTCTTTGCTTCCTACATTGTAGTTCTTCCATTTCCTTTTTACTTTGTTTCAATCACCATCCTTCCTGTTGAAAGCTTTCCTCACATGTCTAGCCCATCCTTACTCAAGAGTGGGAACCCTCCCCCCTGGGACACCCCGGGACACACACACACACACACCCCGGCCAAAGGAAGTTCAGTGAGCCAAGAAGAGTTTCCTGACTGCTGGGGTTCACTGCAAGGTCACCATGTCAGCAACTGTTGGTATTGCAGTGAGGGATCATCAGATCTTCTGCCCACAGGCTAAAGCCCTGGCCTTGAGCATCCTGGTGCCAAGGGCTGGGCCCTCACTTCGAGCTGCAGACTTGCTCAACTCATCTGCTTCAGAGCAGCTTCCACTCCTGCTTCAGCCTCGCCTGGTCTCTCTGAGCTCTGGGCCTCTCTGTTGCACCCTCTCCAGAGACTTCCATGGGTGTGGGGAAAGGCTGCATAGGCTGGGAGAGAGGATCTTGGAAGGGGCTGAATAGCTTCTCTGATCAACTTTTATACAATCCCTTACACACCATCTTCAGAGTACCTGTTGCTTCCAATTCCCGAGAATTTGAGGGGTTCTGGAACATAAATCACTAACTTTTTGTTGGCTTTTCTTTTTTGTACATTTTAACCTTCCAGGCAGTGCAGTGATTACGTGCTCAGACTCGGACCCAGACTGCTTACTGGAACCATACTTTCATCACTCACCAGCTGGTGAGCTTAGGCATTAGTTAGCTTCTTTGTGCCTCAGTTTCTCCATCCATAAAATAATAATACAACTACCTCGTAATAGCTATGGCAGGGTCAGCACACAGCCTGTGTATGTATTTCCTGTGAGATAAGAACGGCTTTTACACTTCTTATATAGTCGTAAACAAACCCAAAAATCACACAGCAGAATATGCAAGAAAATGTTAGGAAGCCCACAGAGCCTAGGTTATTCTCTGGATCTTTACAGAAAACGTTTTTTGACCCCTGGCTTATAGGGTAGTTGTATTAAGTGAATTAATACAGGTAATGCACTAGAACAAAATAAGGCTGTTCGTTGATTTATTCCCCAGATTGGAAATAGGTATTTCATGCATGTAGTTTTCAGTGTGTTGATGGCATTTAAAGCCACTGAGACCAGATGAGAACCCTAAAGGATTAAGTTAGATAAAGAAAAGAGGCCCAAGAACTGAGCTCTGGGTGCTCCAACTTTAAGAGGTCAGGGGATAGAGAGGGTATCAGCAAAGAATATTGAGAAGAGCTAAATAAAGTAGGAGAAGACTTCCAGTCAAGATGGCAGAACAGATGGTCCCCAGCATCTCTCACCCACAAATCAACTAATTTACAACTATTAAAAAGCAACGACAGTCAAACTGGGGCGCTAGAACTCAGGGGAAGAGGAGGAGAGACCTACACAGTGCACGAAGGCAGGAAGAAGGCACAATGAGAGAAAGAAAGAACCTCTCCAACCGTTTCAAGTCCTGGCCACTTACAGGCTGGAGCTGCTGAGCACACGGAGCAGGAGCCAGCAGAAGCCACAGCTGTGCCCTTCAGATGAAGTTGCTTGGATGCAGCAGAGGAGAAGAGGGCCTTGGCGGCCCCCAGGACAGCAAGAACACTAATAGGGTTCCCGTGGACCCAAACAGGAGTAAGGAGCCACAACAACTGAAAAAAAGGAGCCACTCAGAGGCCGGTGAGTAATCACAAGGGACCAGCGCATGGCCGCTCCCATGGGAAGTGTTTGCAGCGTGGGTGGTGGGGGAGATGGGCCCACTGGGAGAACACTGGGACACAGCATGGACAGCTGATCTGCCCCCCAACAAGTGTAGGACCCCTCAGAGGAGACTGGTCAGGAATACAGAATTGCATGGGGTCCAATTTGATGAAAAGACTCAGGCCCAGATCTGAGTTTCTACACAACCCAGGTGCATTGGATTTCACTAAACCCAGAAGTACCTATAAAGTCAACCACTAAAACCTGAGCTGCACAAAAAGCCTTCCCCAGGTAATCAGCAGCAAAGCAGCAATTTAGCTCAACCACAGAGCTCAAGTGCTGGTCCCCACAGGAAGTTCCCCCCCTTTAGAAGTAAGCAAAGGACAACAAATTAGTTCCAGCTCAGAGTTTAAGTGGTGGGAACAGCAAACAATCCAACACAGAACTGAGAGAAAAAACAGAGCACCCACAACCAAAGTTTGATATTAACTAGTAAAGGTCTCATTTCACCAAAGCACACCTATAACACCTAGAAGGACCAAAAGTCCCCTGGGTTACCAAGCCAGAAAAGGGGGACAACCAGGTACACCACCAGTGCCATGGGGCCTGCCCAGGGTCTGGAGGCATGGATCCAGGAACCAGACCCTCCACCCACAACCAGGCAAACTGCCATCGCCACCACCAACTATATAAAGAGCAGGCCAAAAACATCACCTCAACGTGGGTGGCCCACCACAGCCACCACAATAACCACAGCTGCCGTGAAAGCGGTTAGATGCCACAACCACTGTGTAGATGGCCCACCAGCCACTGGAGTGCATTGACACAAGGAGAGTTACCAGCAGAGACCAAAGAAAAGAAGAGGATGCCTCTCTCCACAAAGCTCATTCCAGAGTGACAGAAGACGCATCTGCTCTATGATAAAACAATTCAATTAAAAACTAAAAAATAAAATAAATTTAAAAAATAGAATTCCATAGTATATAAAAAGGAAAAAAAAGTAGAAATATAGAATATATCTTCTATATTCAATGGAGAATATAGATTACTGAAAACTAAGTTTTTAAAAGTGTTTCAAAAAGGAAGAAGTGATTTACGGTTTTAACTCTTACTAACACAAAGTAGTATGATGACTAGGAACTACCCATTGGATTTAACAACACGGAAGTCAGGGTGACACTGGTGAGAGAAGTCTGGAATGCAGGGACAAAAACCTTGAAGTTTAAAACAGAAAAGGAATTAGAGACCACGCAGGATAGACAACTCTTTTGTTGAGGAATCCTGCTACAAAGGGAAGCAGAGAAATGGGGTGGAAAGAAGTAGAGTTAAAAGAGGGTTTTAGAAGATGAGCTCAACAGCAACTTGTGCAAACAATCCACACGCTGTAGGTGCATAGAAGTAAACAAAGTCTCTTTTGATTGCTTTAAAAATGCATTCATTATCTTCATCGATGTAGAAAGTAAGGTAAGCAACTTAAGCAGGGATTGGAACCTGTAGGCTGCAGGCCAAGTCTTGCCCACTGACTGTTTTTCATGGCACACTAGCTAAAAAGGTTTATACGGTTTTAAATGGTCAGAGAAATTTAAAAATATGTATTTCGTGACACATGGAATTCAAATTTCAGTATACATAAACCACACGTTTTCATTTACGTATCACCTATGGCTGCTTTTACCCTGTGCAAGCAAGGCTGAGTGGTGGTGACAGTCACGCGTGGCACCCCCACAGCTTCGTGCTGCTGCCCAGCTCACTACCAATCGCAGCGATGGTCATAACGGAGTGTTTCAAGTGCCACACATGTGCTTTGTTAATTTTACCCATGCAATCTCATCACCTCAAAGCAAGTGTTCTTTGAACGTCACACGAAGGCACAGCGGAGTGTGGGTTATGTTACTGAATTACAGAGCATTGTGTTTATTATCCAGTAAAGCTACAGCTCGGCTAAAAGAATGTAATAGACATAGACATTACCAAATTGAGCACTTGTCACAACATTTCCAACTCACCAGAAAGCAATGGTCAGAAAAGTTAAAAAATTTTAAACGGAATCACTCATTCCAGCAGAATTTTCTCACAAAAATGAAAAATTCAAATGAACCTGCAACCAAAGCAAGTTTCCAACTGGCTCATTTGTTAGCCAAGCAAGAGAAGCCATTTACTGATGGTGAATTAAATTGCATCTTGATCACAGCAGCCAAAGAAATGTATCCAGAGAAAATAAGCTTGTTTAAGATTCTTGGCCTTTTGGCAAGAAGAGTTGCTTGAAGAGTTATTAAAAAATTTTAAAACAAGACCGACGTTTCTGAGTGGTTTTTTTTCACTCTTGATAAGTCAAAAGACTTTTACCAGTACTGCTTGGTTGTCTTTTCAAAGAGCCAAAGCCAAGTTTGAAGTGACTGAAGAATTAGCCTCAATGAATAGATCTGTGGGTAACAACTACAGGCAAGAATATTTTTAAAGAAGTGGAGGAAACACTAATTCAGTAAAACCTGAAAGTAGAATGTGCTGCATGCACCTAATGGTGGCAAAAGCACGTATGGAGCAGTTAAAGTCTCAGCTGCATTGTCAATGTTCAGAGCCTAAGGTTGCTCATCACGCAGTTACAAAGTGAGCAGGCACTTTGCAGTAAATATCTGAATCTGTCATGTGATACAGGACCAGTAGTGTCGAGGGTGATCTTCCTTCACTCTCGTGGACTTAGCCATCATCGGTTCCGTGAATTTTTGTTACTTAGCAAAGCTGAGTGTCCCGACCTGCCCGTGCACACAGCAGTTCGACAGCTTGGCAGTAGTAAAGTTTTACTGTGATGTTTTGAGCTCAGGGCCAAGACTACATTTTTTCTGAATGAGAAAAACCACACTCAACTACAAACAATGAATAGCTTTGGAAATTAGCTTTTGTTGCTGGCTTGATAATGTTTCTTAATGAATTCAACCTGAAATTACAAGTTGAAACAAGGCTTACATGCAAAACATACTGCAATAATTTCCAGCCAACTAATGCTGCTTGAATTAGAAGTAACATCAAGCTCCTTATACATATATGTTGTCGAAAGTCAAAAGCAGTAACATTCCCATTTCCACACACATTGACAGCAGATTTTCCAATCTCAAACTACAGTTCCAGCAGTTTTTCAGAGATCAATGCAAGTGTAAAGGAAATTTCCATTTTTCGAAATCCATTTAATTGTGCAATTGAGGAAGTTCCATTTAACCTTCAAGTGGAAGTGATTATCTGCACCGTATGACACGCTGAAAGGCAAGTATCAAAGAATCTAATAGAACTGTACAAACGCCTTCCAAGTGATGACAATGCTCAATTGAGTTCATATGTCATCCACTGATATCGGTATTCGGCACTACCTACTTGTTCAAAAAGATATTTTAGGGCCGGCCCGTGGCTCACTCGGGAGAGTGCGGTGCTGATAACACCAAGGCCCCGGGTTCGGATCCCATATACGGATGGCCGGTTCGCTCAATGGCTGAGTGTGGTGCTGACAACACCAAGTCAAGGGTTAAGATCCCCTTACCGGTCATCTTTAAAAAAAAAAAAAAAAAAGATATTTTAAAAGATGAAATACATAAAACCTAACAGGTGAACACCTGCAATCATTTTGATGGTTCCCCACTCCTAACTTGGAATCCAATTAACCAAAATGGATACTCCCCCAAAATTCATTCTGTTCTTCTCATCAATAGACCTGTATTAGAAAAAATTTTACTCACTGTATTTTTAATTTCGCCAATAAAAATTTTGTGGAAGTTTCTCATAAGTACCTACAGAATGTCCTCAATGTTGCCTCTTGTTCCACAAAGCATAAAAAAACTGACTCTGGTCCTTTGCAGAAAAAGTTTACTGTCCACTGAGCTTAAGGACGGGAGAAGTGTGAGAGATCTGAGGAGATGAAAGGTCTGGAATAGTAATGTAGTTGCTGCAGTCGTGTCCTCTAGGCACACTCAGCTGCAGGCATGCAGGTGGGGCAGGCAGGGAAAGTGCTCAGTGTGTGGCTATTACTGGCTCTGCCAAGTCCATGTCTACTTACCCATTTGCTTTCTATCTTCCAAAATTTTGCTGCATGCTCACCTGTTATTTTTGTCTCAGCATACGCTTATTGAACACTTGTTCTATGAGTGAGAAGTTCAGGGGTAGCCTGATAGAATTACCTATTTCATGTTTATCACAGAAAGAGTCAGCCAAGTGTTTCAGGAACACACAGGCTTTTAGATGCCACAGGAACCAAGACCTATAAAAATGTGGATCACAGCTCTGCCATTTACCAGTTATGTGACCCTACACATTTGCTGATCTTTGAATTGGGTATAATACCAAACATACCTCATGGGTTGACACACAGAAATCACTCCAATAACTATTGCTCTTATTCCCACAGAAACTCTTGGGGGGAAAAAAAGAGCCTCAAACTATGGCAATCCGGCAGAGAAATGGTTCTTTCTCACACGCTCCACCACACTAGCTTTGACTAGCCACTTACTGATTATGGAGAAATGAAAAGCATGTGTCCCCAAAGTTCACAACTCTCTGGAATTCAATGTAGATAAAACTAAGACAATGGTATCTGAAAACAAAATGGGTGGCACAGAGCAACATCAAACCCTTCCACGGTACAGAGTTTCTCTTAGGGAGTCTCCTAGGGAAGGGCCTTCAAATTTCGAGAATCATAAGAACAGATCTTACAGCTGCTGCCCAACTTATATGAGTATAACAAAAAGTCTCATGAAGAAAATCTTTACTATGTTCTAGTCCCTGCAGTTCTACTTCATTTAAAAAAAAAAAAAAAAAAAAAACTGTTGTGGGCCAAATTCTGGACTGTAGATCTTTGAGTTTTTAACCAAAAAACCACCCAGATCAACTAAACCAACCTCCAGGGGTAGATCAGAAATCGCCATTTTAACAAACTTCACAAGTTACTTTTAAGTGTTCATATTTTGTGCACTACAACAAACCATCCCCTTGGCTATCACAAATGTAAGGCTGGAGGAACTCAGGCAGCACCAGCATGCAGGGCAAGCCACACACACACACGCACGCGCGCAAGAGACCAGTGCTCAAAGGCACACCAAAAATAGGACTTTCTTCATAGATGATAGGTCATATTTCCAATGGTTCCTTTATTTTCAAAGTTCTTGAATTTAAAAGTTCTAATAACCATTGACACATTCGACAAACATTTATTAACACCTAGTATGTGCTAGGACTAAGTGCTCAGGATACTGAAAGGAACAAAAGAAAATTCTCTACGTCACATTCTAGTGAAATAAGTTCTGCTCTTGCAGCAAGATGGCTGGTTGAAAACTGAATGGACAAACACTAATAACCTCTGAAGATGGAGAGCCTTCAATGTGACAGATGTTCACTGCTACATTTCAATCTGCATCTCTCTACATCCTAAAACTAGCTGGCATCTCTCCCTGTTCAGAACAGGAAACTGCCTGGTGTAATAGAGACACCTGGAACCACAGCCAGGAGACAGAGTTGGTCTCACCAAGAATAGGCTCTTGACAGAATACTTGACCTTACTATTTTACATGCTCAGTAAGGCCTAAGGGCCCACCTTACTCTGACATTCCATCTCACTCCCATTTTTCCCCAACTAGACTAAGTCCCTGAGAGGAGGGGCCGGGTCTTGTGTCTTACTGTGTTCCCAGCACCTAGGTTAGTGCCTGGAAGAGTCATCGCTCTATTTGTTGAACGAATAAATGACCGGCTCCAGGACATAACTGCAGCTCTTCACACAGGTACGTTGTATTTATATAGAATACTTATTATGTTACAAATACAGAGGCAAGATGTAAAGTAACCAGTTATCTTTAAGTGCTTCAGAACTCAATAATGGCTCTAGAACTGCCATTTGTATGAGTGCATGTTCTAAGTGTTTCATACATTTTTCTCAAAATCTAATTTGCAAATTTTACAAAAGAAAGCCTTCAGTTACCTTTACCAAAACTAAGAATGAAAAAAAGAGAAAACTACTAAATATTTTATTAAAAGAAAAATACTAGATCTGACATTAGTTTTCTTATACAAGTCAGCAGTTCCAAGACCCCCAAAATTCTGAAAACTAGTTTCTTCCCTAAGTGTGTAACAAAAACTGACCAATCTATAGCCTTATATAGTTTATCCCAGTTACTATGAATGTCTGATTATTACAGCAAAATATTAATGTTTGATCATGGGGTGCTGTCCCAGATCCCACTGAGGGTGTTATGTAAAATCTACAGCATTTATATTATCTTTGAAAAGGAGCAGATTCTGAATTCTAAACCCCCCAAGGGTTTCAGATAAAACATTATAGGACACTTATGGTATAAACAAGGAAAATAAAAGCAAAGCCTTGTGCTGCATACTATTGCCATCTGCTGACATCAGTTTAGAACTACAAATACGTGATCAAAATGGAAAGGTTTCATTTTGCTTAAATTTAGAACCATGACTTAGAAAATGGTGTAGATTCTAATTTTAAAAGGCAATATTATAGAAGAAAAAAAAAAGTCACAACACCATAAGTGGATAAAGGTTTTTAAAAACTTACAATATGTTGGACCTTGTGTGTTCCATCCAACACTACATAACCCAGAAGTTGTTCTACCCATTTTGATTCAATGTGGTTGAATACCTTTTAGATTTCTCTCTAATGCATGGTGAGGGTGCTCTAGCTACCCCTTTGGGCACTATTTTTAACTACTCTTGTACTGAGTTGGGATGAAAATGGTACCATCAAAATAACCAGAAATTGCTCTACTGACCATTTCTAACAGAGCTAAAAGTAACGTCAAAGCTACAGGAATCTCATGTTTTGTATAATCACAGATGGTGGTAATCCTATGAAACCTACCCTAGACCATAATAGTCTTGGAGAATTTGAGTCCACAATATTCACTGTTCTGAACTCTCATGAATGTGTTTTCTACACACCCCTGAGGAGTTAAATGTATGGTGTACCTTGTTACAACCCCCCACCCACCCACCTCCCCCAAAGATGCAAGCTTTGGAACACTAATGTCTTCCTAATCTTTTCTTTTCTCTTCCTAACTGCCATGGTTACCAGCAGTTCTTTGGCACAGAGGAATACATAACAATGTTTTGTGATCATGAATTTTCATGTGCTGAGTTTACTTCTGAGGAGTTATCTGAATTGGACTTTTAAAATTAGGTCTAACATGCTCTCAGTATTAAGGCTATTTTAGAAAAGATCTTTCCCCTCTCCAAGAAAATGTGTTTCTAAATAAATCACAAGGATTCAAACGTACATCTGTAAAGTTTACTATCAACCATGCTCAATTTGAAACTCCAGAATCAGAAATCAAGGCAATGCTTTCATTTTACAGATAAAAAAATTGAAGCCCAGACAGAACGAAGTACCTAAAGTCCTAAAAAGAGCTATGATTGTTCTTTTCACTGCACTACAATAGAAAATGCACTCAGTTAGGATTCACACCTGTCAACGATACAGTGTGTTCCAAGGCCTTCTCTTTGGTTCTATTCTTAATATTTTATTTACAGGTTAAATCTTAGCTTCTCTTTGGTTCTCTTTCTCAAAAGGCTTCAATTCATGAAGTAAATTCATTATTTAACTCAGTAATTAATTAGGATATCACAGAGTTTAGAACAAGTTTCTCCTTTTCAGTTCATTACAAGGCGAGAGATCACAGCCACTGACTGGGGGACACGTGTCCCTCTAACATTTAGCTTCCAAGAAAAAAAAGTACAAACTGGGACAGCACTTTAGGCGCTTCTATTCGCAGAGCGAGACTGTTGCGGCTCTAACCTGTTCTGGACGTCACTTCTAAGTTGGCAAAAGGGGGTTATTGGTATCAGATATGACACAACCAGCAACAACAAAAAAGCATGTGAATACTCAACACAGTATTATAAGTGGTCTAACCCTAGGAACACAGGAGAACGGAATAAATGAAATTAGAAATCTTCTCTAAAAATGAGTGAGGAGCTTATTAAAGGGGGAAAACTCAAAAGTATTATAATTTAGTTGAAGAAATTTATTCTTTAAAAATATTTTCATGTACACTTTTATGTCTACTTTGAGGGGAACAAGGAGATTATCCTACAGTCAATGTTAGCGTAAAATATAAGTGACATATGCATAACAATACATTTTAAAAATAACTCGCAAAATAGAAATGTAAATGTGTATAGTGCCTTAAAACTGCAAGATATTTAAGATCTCACATTAAACGGACCCACATTAGAGCAGTGCAAACCAAAACTTGCAATTTTATGACTTCTCCATTACTGTAATCCTTAATTCTATGCACAATCCAGTTACCCTCTTCCCAGATCACAACCGGCCAGGACAAAGGGAAAATCCATCAGAAAAAATTTGAACGCATAGTACTATATGCATCCTCCTCCTGTTTCAATGTTTAACACACTGGTAACAACTCCATTTAATAAAAGTAAAACATGAATTACTATTCAAGCAAAAAAAATTTTTATACAAAAAAAATGTTGAAATTCTTGCCTAGAAAAATCTTTTAATATCTTATGTTACCTAATACAGTAAAAACCCTTTTTAAAATGCATTAATAAAGATTCAATTTGCATGGGAAATCCACTTTCCTCAATATGGATAAATATCTTTTTCATTGGATTATTTCAAATGACAAAATCCTCTTCAGAACAGAAAAATATAGTATTTCCAATAGACATCTTCAAAACAAAGTTGCATTTACAGTATGCTATCTATAATCAGAAAACACCAAGAAGCAAAAAGAAACTGCCCTCACCTCATTATCCTTTTTCTCAGCAGTCATGTATGACCACACAAACTAACGAGATCCAGGAATCAATGAAATGTGTTTTAGGTGTAATAAACTTCACAGAACAGACAATTCTCATAAAATAGATTTTTTTCTCTTTTCCCCCTGAGAATCAAGTTAACCTTTCACTGAATTGTAATCAAGACAAAGAGCTCTAAATTCTCAATCATGTCAAAATCAAAATTATCTAGACATTTTTGCTTAAAGAAGCTAAAATGTACAAATGAAGAAAACGTAAATAGCAAGACAAGGTGCTTAGTGGTGGCAGAAATTTAGGGTATTTGCTAAAATATACAGTAAGTGACATTTGGGAAAAACTTTATTGCTGTTGATGGAATATAGCACCACTCTAAAGAATAAAAGATGGTTAGGATTAACCACCTTTTAATCAACAATATGCATGTAAAAGAAAAGTGCTTAAAGAAGTAGTTCTGGAAAAAGGTAAGTTTGTATTATGTATTTTAAATGTTACCCACTTTTCTTCATTAAGTAGACAATCAGCAATCTATTTTAGTAAAGTAGTATCAGGTTTGCTACTGTCAGTCTGATCATCATTCAACAAATATAAAATCAAGGGACAGAAAAGTTATTCAAACTTATAAAACAAGTTAGAACATTATAATTTTTTATGCCAAAAACATTTCAGATAATTATTGCTTAAATATACAGTGATTATGCCTGTGAAAATTTCCAAATTGTGATTAAGAAAATTTCTTCTGTGTGCTAACATTTATCCTAAATGAGAGAGAGAAATATCTAAGGGATGCGCAGACATTGCCTGACCACTGTGGAAAATAGCCCAATGGCCCCCCAGACAATGTTTAAAAACTAATATCACCTGGATGATTCAGGAAAACAACATGATTATAAACATGCTATACGAAGTCAGTCAAATGATTTCTTTATGATAATCTGCAGCTAGCACTGTGTCTTTAGAAAGTAGGATTTTAAGTAAACTTCCTTATTTTAAAAGAAAAGGTATGAACAGAAAAATTGCTATGCAGAAGCACAAAGTTTTTTTTAATGCAATCTTCTATAAGAAGTAATTAAATTTTAAAAGCCAAACAATCTAACATCAAATGTGAGTTCCTCTGAGACAGACTTTGCCCATCAGTTTCCTTCTTTGTTCTTCAATCATCTGAAATATTGGAATTACTACACTGGTAATCTTCATAGCAAAATGTGATACATTTTCTTTAAAGTAGCTTGACTTTCTATAACAACTACTTCAGGGGTGGCATTTCTAAAAATAATTTTATCCAATGTGTGCATCAGTCATATTTGGAAGCAGGGACAAGAACTCTAATAAAATTGGTCAAGTATTAGAGGACTATGCAGGTAATATTGCATGACTTGTATACTTAAGGGGGGAAAATGAAATAAATAAAAATTAAACCTCTATAAACGAAGGGGATTTCAGATGCTTATAGACGTCATAGAAAAAGAAAACAGAATTTTACACTTTCATCAGTCATTTTTACAAAGAAAATGCCTTGATGATTGTGTTTTCAACTTACAGTCATTCTTTACATATATACATATATATGTGTATATATGTGTATATTATATATATTTATTTTTATTATTGACTAGGGTGATGCAGAAAGCCACAAATGAGAAAAGGACACTAAGGTTTTAATAAGGGGAACAAAAAGTGTTTTCACCAGTATAGATTCACATTACAGTACACCAATATTAACAGCATTCTCTTGTCTATTTTTGGTACAGAAGATGGTATCTCTCTACATAACCTTGTAAGGCTTCAGTAACTCAAACATAAAGCAAACGAAAAACCTAAAACAAAACAAAAAACCCAGCCTATTAGTTTACAGTTTATTTTAAAAATTCTGAAGAACACTGCAAGTTCTAAACTTTTAGTAGTGCTACCCATACACAACCATCTGGTCAATAACCCAGTAAAAGAGCCCCCTTCCAAGGAAGCTTTGCGACAGTAGAGTTGTGCAATATGGATGTTTCCTACTATAAGAAAAAAATTATACATGGCACATTTTCATTCATATTTGTAATGTAAAAAGTTACAAACATACCTAATCAAATAAATAATAATAAAAAAAGAACTTGAATGTATTTGTTAAGTATCCTAAAACCACTACATAGAATAATGGCAACTTTCACTCACAGATTATTTACATGGTAATACCCAGTGTGGGTACACTGCTACAAAACTCAAAACAGAAGGAGTAAACTTGAAATGTTTTCCATAATAAAGATCTAGCAGCATGACTATCTAATGCTGTTTTACCCCGATCGCTTCTGAAAAGTTCCTTTTTAGTCTGTGTCTTCATCCAGTTCATAATTGTCTTTATCATAAATATCTTTTACTAGAAGAACCCGTACAAGCATATTTTCCAAGGTGTTTCGGTCCAGTGAAGTAGCTGTGTACCAGACAGGGCTATCTGTTGAACTAGAGCACTCTGGTTGCAAATAAAAAACATCCATTCTCTGATTAAGATTCTGTGGACTTTAGGGGAAAGGAGAGAAAACATCAATTTCACAAAATATATACAAAATTTCTCCCAATTTTCTTTTCTTCTTTCAAGAATAATTCAGACCTCAATAATCACATTATCTGGCCAGACCGTATACCTCATTTTTTACATTAACTATTCTGTCATTATAATATTCTTCAAGTTATTTTCTGTGATAAAAGGATTACTTCTCCACCATAATTTAAACTTTGTATTTTACTGACTCCAACACACCATCAAGAGACATACCATTATTTGAATCATTATTTTAATGTTACCACTAAGCAAATAGAACACTGCCAATTATAATTTTAAGATGCATCCCAGTTTCAGAGACAGTGAATTGTGAAAAACATGTCTAAGAACTGAGGAAATATGGCAGCACATAAAATAAAAATCCTTATAGCATTACACAACAGAATCTTAATTTTTTAAAATAACCACAAGGTAATGCTAAGATAGAAATTTCCACCTAAAAAAATAGTTACTACCAGTGGAAGATCCTGATACTGCTGATACTGTTGCAGCCAAACAGCCATACCCTGAACCATGTTCAGCAAGCACAGTCAAGAAAACCTTGGAACAACATGGAGTTGAGCTGAGTGGGTCTACTTATACGCAGATTTTTTTCAATAAATAAAGTGGGAAAATTTTGGTCAGATATGTGACTAATCCATGCCATACCTAACCTAACAGTAGGCTATTAGTATCTGACTAACAACAGCCACTTCTCAACATCCCCCACACCCACCCCTGACTGTGTGGGGCTTGGCACCCCTAATCTCGTTGTTCAAGGGTCAACTGTGCTTTCAAAACACTACCATAGCTTTCAGACCTTGTTAAAGGGCTATTTTCTCTTAAATGCAATACTTCAATCCTACCTTTGAACATACTTTTACAGCAGGTGTTGACAAACTACAGCCAGCCACCTGTTTGTGCAAAGTTTAAGTATTACACAGCCATGTGCCATGAATTTATATATAGTACTGTACATGGCTGCTTTCTAACTACAACAGCAGAACTGAGTAGTTGCAACAGAGACTCTATAGCCCCAAAAGTGTAAAATATTTTCTATCTGACCCTTTACAGAAAGGTTTGTGCCCACTACTTTGCAGTTATTGGAATTACTATAATTTAAGACAAGATGACAGCAATAATTTCATCAGTAGAGTGATTTCTTAACATATGCTTGAATCCCAAAGTATGAAGTATTAAGCTTTGTATTTCATAATAATGAGACTAAAGAGCTATAGCTGAATTGACTTGGATATGAGAGAGAAATCTAAAAAAAAAAAACAAGTGGAAAAAATGTCACCTCTTGGTAGTGTTAAATTCAAACCAACCAACTAATACTACCATTTTAAAAAGTTAAGTGTTATTAACACTCACCTTTTAGACAAGTAGCATTCAAACATTTTCACAGGACATCTAGAAGGATTGGCTGTATTTTCAATTTGTTCAAATACTGGCTCATCATCTTCATGTTTTCTCTTTCCAGTAGTAATTTTATCTTAAAAAATAAAAGTTAAATAAACCTCCTAAAACCAATATTGAAGGAAGAGAGTATTCTATTTAATCCTGGTGTCCATTATACCAAAGAATGGGACTCGATGTCCTTCAGAGTTCTAAGTTGTGGTTTCTGGCAATGTACAATTTTTCAAGCAAAAGGAACTTAGACATTTTAAGAAGACATAGGATGTCTTATTTTATGAAAATGAAAGTCCTTAGGTTCTTAACAAGTGGCTCAGGTGGGCTTTAGTAAGGCAAGGTTTGAACACCCCCGCCAGACAATCTCAAAATAAAAACCTATTACACTACCTTCATTATCTGTTCCACATAAGGAAGACACTTGGTATCGAAGACATGCTTTGTTTTCCATTGTTAAAGGATTTTTTTTCCAATGCCTAAACACAGTGCCAAAGGAAAGTCTTAAGTGTTGTTCCACTGTTTTCAGGCCAAAATACTTAGTGTTAAAGTAGAACAGGGTATTTAGAAGAGCTACTGGAGAGTGTGATCCTAGTTGTTTTATCCTCCAGAGATAGTCTTCTTCAACTCGAGAGAATATTGACCCTTAAACAGAGAGAACTATTTTAAAAGAATTATAATAAATAGAACAGTTTTCATTTAACCATCCAGAAATAAAGTTAATTTAAGAACAAACCTATACCAAGCCTCCATTCACACCAGGTCAACTGGAATGAATTTCAGAATTACCTATGCAGCTCTTTAACAATACAAAGGCTAGGAAACACACATGACTGGAACTATCATCTCTGGAATAAGGGACTGGATTTTTGCTTCTGTTCTTCAATAGGACATGCAGACAATGGTCAGAAAAGAATTTAAATCTGTTGATTCCTGAAAAAAATAGGTGATTTCCATATACATACACATTTTCTTCAAACGTCTAAAATAGTGGCTTAACAGAAATTTATATCAACATCTCCACTGGAGGGCTTAAGACATAAACATCCAGTTTCTTATTCCAGAGAAAGTAGGTAACAGTTCTCACAAAGTTCTCCATAAATACTAGTTATTGACCACATTCATTTCTAGTTCAACAAGAAATGAACAGATGAGTTCATGAGTTAATACTATGAGAAACATGCTAATTTAAATGACTTCCTAATTATTTTTAACATACTTTCTGTAAAAATAATAATCCAAATATCAAGTTAGCGACACCTTTATTTAAAATAGCATTACCATCGGGAAGGATGCTTGGTTGCCAACTTCGAAGTATTTTATTCAATTCTTGTTCAAATGTCTGGTATCCTGAATCAATAAATATGTTGTCTTTTCGATTACTACCATACAAGTACTACAAAAAGAAAAAAAATTTTCTTGAAGAAAATCCAGCTAATTATAAACGGCGAATATATTACACTCAGTATTTCTTAAGAAAAAAATAAAGCTGTATGTCTAAAAAAGGCAAGCATACTAATAAACCATAAGAGATTCCTGGTTTTATGTATGTACCTAGAAATCATAAAGAATCATAAATTACCAATTAATCTGCTGCTTAAAACACTCAAAGCTGAAATATACATCCCATAATCCAGAATGTAGAAACTAGATGAGAATTTTGTGTCAGAAAGAAAACAAAATATCTAATTCCAGTGCTTATTATATACTGCATGAAAGAAAATTTAAATGTTAAAGTAAGAGTAATTAAATAATGATTAAAGAAAAATACTGAGTGGTAAGGATGGGAGGCAATGTTACTCTGTTGCTATGGGAAGCTCTCTTGTAGCACTGTCACTTTGTTAGGCTAATATTTTTTTCTCATTGTCTCTATATGCTTAACTCTTTCCACCTGTGAGCCAGTACAAATTTTTGAATCTTATAACTTACTACGACAAACCTTAAATATTAACAGTGAAGCTTGTTGCAGAATGATTTAAACACTAAAGTTTGAAAAGTCTATTTCTAGTGGGATTTAAAAATAAAATTTGTAAAAGTAAAGTGTATGATTATAATAGCACAAAGAATGGGAGGCAGTAATTGGAAGTATGCTATTGTAAACTACATGTGAAGTGATATAATATTATTTCAACGTGGACAAGATTAAGTGAAGATGTATTTTGTAAATCCTAGGGCAACCACTAAAAAACTTTTAAGAGGTATAAATTATAAACCAATAGTGGAGATAAAACAGAATCACACACACACACACAAAAAAAAAAAAACTCAAAAGAAAGCAGAAAAAGACAAAACAACAAAGAACAGAAAGAATACAAAACAAACAGCAGAACAACAGATTTTAACCCAATGACAGCAGTAATTACATTAAATGTAAAAGCTCTAAACCAAGGTCAGCACACTAGAGGACCTTGAGCCATACCCCACCCACTGACTAATCCACTAATTTTGTAATAAAGTTTTCTTGGAGCACAGACACCGGCTCATTTGAATATTGTCTAAGGCTGCTTTCAAGCTACAACGGTAGAGTTGAATGGTTGCACAACACAGACAAGTACGGCTGGTAAAACCTAAAACATTTTCTACCTGGTCCTTTATAAAAAAGTTTGTTGGTCCTGGTCAAAACACACCAATTAAAAGACAAGTATTAGGGCTGGCCCGTGGCTCACTTTGGAGAGCATGGTGCTGATAACGCCAAGGCCACAGGTTCAGATCCCTATATAGGAATGGCCAGTTAGCTCACTTGGGAGAGCATGTGCTGACAATACCAAGTCAACGGTTAAGATCCCCTTATCAGTCATCTTTAAAAAAAAAAAAAAAAGACAGGTATTGTCAAATTGGATTGAAAAAAAAAAAGGCACAACTCAACAATATGCTTTCTAAAAAAAAAAAAAAAAACTACTTTAAAAAGGACACAGATACTTGAAAAGTAAAAGAAAAAATGTACCCCACATACACACTAACCAAAACCCAGAGTGTCAGCATCTGAAATGATCTAATGTTACTCCTACTAGTCAAAAGGAATATTAGCCATCACAATTCCAAAATACTGAAACCAAAACTCTTAACTAATGCCTTTCATACAGGATGAGAGTTAGGCTCATTGACAAAAGCATGGCAATGAATGGAGTGACAATACCACATCCCTCCCCTGCTTTCGGGTTAGTTAAAGGGTAGGAGTTCTAAAAACACTGTTTCCTAAACTATCTAGAGATCCTCAATGTAATGACTGTAGCACTGATTGGTTAAAATATAATATCATGATTCAATCTATTTAATGGGACTGTAAATTTTTGTAAATTAGGGTTCCTAGATTTTTTTAAATGCAAACTTAGTTGCACATTATATAAAATAATCACAAAAGTAAAATCCCCAAATTTAGATGTTTTATTCTTACCATAAAACAACATACAACACATAATAAAAAATGAGGGAAATAATCCTGAATTACAGTACTTTCATCTGTGAATCTAGCAACAAAGGAAAAATAATTTCTATGTACATTCAGAACCTTAGCAATAATAACAAGCCAAAAACTAAGCTCCCAGCCCAGCTCAACTAAAAGCAGTTCCTAAAAGTACCAATACTCAATCCTTCTGAAAAGGTTTCTCAAGGCAATCCATGATAAATCAAGTGATCTGCTGCCCGTGTTGTTACAGAATAAATTAAAATATGCTTTACTAGTCATTGCTGTAGTATGAGAAACAATGCCATATTATCATTGTGGCTGTTATTTTCCATTAAATGCAGTCCCAATTTATTATAAACACCAATCTATACAAACAGGGGGTCTTCAAAAAGGATTATAGAAGGATTCAGATTATCTTTGAATTCAATTTTCCACAAACGTTTTGATGTGCCCTCGTACATGACTCCATATCTCCAAAGCCCTTGCAACCAATGGGAACCGAAAGATGAAAAGAGAACCTGTGGTTTCAGAAACAAAGGCAAAGGAGAAGTTGTCAAAGACAGCAGCAACTTACAGGAACTAGCCACAGGGAAAATTCCCTAGGACAGGCCTGTCGGAACAGTAGCAATGTTAAGAAATAATTATCTTCACAGAAAAGTCTTCAATTCTAGAATTATTTGAATTAATAAGTATCTTTTTAAAATACAAATTCTTTTATAAGGGTTATTGGTCTCTCATTTCACTTAGATTTCCTTGGAACTACATACAGGAGAATTAGACTTCCCTAGATAATTTTGGAACAAACGTATAGAGAGCAGTACTGAACTAGAAAAATATAACATGAGCTACAAATAAAATTTTAAATGTAGCCACATTAAAAAAAATTAAAAAGAAACAGGTATAATTAATTTAATACTTTATTTAACCCAATATAGTCAAAACATATAATTTTAACATATTATAACATAGAAATTAACAAGATATTTTACATTTTTAAAAATATAAATTCTTTGAAATCTTGTATATATTTTATACTCAGAACACTTCTCATTTCAGACAGACCACATTTCCAGGGCCCTGTTTCTAATGGATTAAAATTGCTTTGTAGGACAAAGCAGCACATTGGTAGATGTTTATTTACTTAAATAGAAATTATGGTATTGGTGTTTGAGAAGCAGAACAAAAGTCCCATATATAACATATTTAATAGTTGAAAAGCATGTATTTTAGAGAGTCTGTTCAGATACGTATTGTCACCAATATGACAAATATGTATTATCAAAGAATGTTCTGGAGAGCTAGCTAACGCAAGAACTCTATTACATATAACAATATACACAGCAATTTATAAAATTAAAGCAAATGTTGGAAATATAAGACATTCATAATTTGAAGTCTATTAGATGTTGTTTTATTAAATGTTATTTGAATAAAGCTTCATTAAGAAAAATGTAAAATAACCCACCATTAACTTAGCTACAAATCAGTAGTTCTGCACAATAATTTGTATTTCAATGATAATATTCCAGCCTTCAGTTGCCTAGATCCAAGAAAAAAAATATCAAGTGTGATCTTTAAAAATATTTAAAGCCTTTTCATGTTTCATTCTGGATAAAAGATGAAACCTAAACATTTTATCAAGGATTACAGGTCCTTTGTGGTATGACTCTTACCTGCTGTAGTACCCACCCCTCATTCCAAAGCTCTCTCTACTTCATATTCTACATTCCAGCCATGCCAAGCAGTTCCCAGAACTGGTATATATTTCTCTTCTTGGAATGCCATTGTCCTACCGTAATCCATATATTAAATTTCTATATGTACTTCAAAACTCAATTTAAAATGTGTTCTACACTGTTATATTGTTTTCCTATTACATCCTTAGTCCCAATTCTGTGCTACCAACATACCATGAGTATAGAACTGTTTAAATATTATTTGTCTATGTATTTCAAATCCTTCAGCAGAGTACATAATAGTGGCTTTTAAGTCAAACTGCTCACCAGATTCAAAATTTATGAGCTGTGAAACTTGGGCAAGCTACTTTACTTCCTCATCAACAAATAGTGATAATAATAGTAAGGTTCTGGAGAGGATTAAATGGCATGTCAAGCACTTAGCACAGTACAGGGAAAACAGTAAACAGTCAATAAATGTCAATATGCGTTATCTCAATCTCCAAAGCCTACTCTAATGTCTAGTGTCCAGCATACGAAGGCACTTATTAACTAATGATTGCTGAGGTAAACAATGAAAGGAAGTTTAGCAAAACTCAGAATCCATCTCATCAATGCTATTTTAAAAAAAAAAAAAAAAAAAAGCTAATTCTTAAGGTCCTTGAATAAAGATTAAATAAATTTAGAAATGTTATATGCATTTCAATAGAATTTAATTATTTGAAAACTATCCATTTACACGGAATTTAAATTAAGGAGCCACATAAGTCAGTTTGCTATATTTCTTAATTTGGTAAATAGAGCTCACTTTTGTTAACACATTCTTCCAAAATAAAAGACAATGTGAAAAATAAAAAATAAAAATCCCAGCAAAAAAAATCTGGGAAAATGACAAATAAAGAGTTATTTTCTAGAACAAAAAAGGAACTCTCCTAAACTGAAAAGGATAAACAACCCACTATACAATGAATGATGGCCAATAAACATGAAAAGATCCTCAGCCTTTTTGGAAAGCAAATCTGGTAATTATTTCTAAAATCAAAAACACACTTTTCTCATGATCCCATAACACTCTTTCAAGAATCTTATCTCAGAAATAAATGCACCACCAGTTCTTTAGGATAATTATACAAGATGGCGGGTGGGACAGAGGATAGTACATACTATCTATAATAGCGAAATTTTATAAAACGAAGGGAATGCTCATCATTGTGGAAATGACTGAATTAAATATGGTATGCTATAAATGGTATAGCATAAAATGAAATACACATACAGCTAGGTCTGTTTCAGCTGATTTCGAGGAACTGCCACCATGTACTGGGAAGTAGAGGGAGGGAAAGCAAGATGTAGAAGTATGTAATATGGTCTTGTGTTCTTAGCTGACAAAACTTGTGTATCCTTCCCCATCTTCATAAAAAGCACAAAGAAGTACACATATCTAGCTAATAGTGTTGGGGTGAGGGGATTAAGGAGAAGGGTATCTATCCATAGCTCAATTTATGATAAATTTGGTACAAGGAACATGTGTAAATGCACAGGACATAAAATTTACCATCTTAACCACTTATAAGTTCAGTAGTAAAACAATTTTTTTGAGGAAACACTTATCAGTACATAAGGAACCTATTAGAAAAAGAAAGGGAATTCTGACATTCTGCTACAACACAGATGAACCTTGAGGACATTATGCTAAGTGAAATAAGCCAGCCACAAAGGACAAATAATGTATGCTTCCACTTACATGTGGTACCTACAGTGATCAAATTAATAGAGAGACAGAAAGTAGAATGGGGGCTGCCAGGGCCTAGTGAGAAGGAAATGAGGAGCTATTGTTTAACAGAGTTTCAGTTGTGTAAGATAAAAAGAGTTGTGTAGATAGTAGTGATAGTTACATAGCAATGTGAATGTACTTAATGCCACTGAACTGTACACTTAAAAATACGCTAAAATGGTAAATCGTGTATGTATTTTACCTCAATGACAAAAACTGGGGGGGGGGGGGGAAGAACCTATTTATAAACATAATTCATAATCACTCATTAAGCTCTCAAACCTCTAATACTATATTTTGAATTCTAATATTTAAATAATCCATTCAATACAAAGCAATCCAGAGACTCAACTTCCTATGATAGGGTTTCCTTTACTTAAGTCAAAGAAAACAAAAAGAGGACATATGAAAAAAAATGTGTGAAATGCAGGCAAACTAGTCTTAGAGGGAAATTTATAGTTTAAATGTTTTCCTAGAAAAGAAGAAAGGACTAAAATCAATAATCTAAGCTTCCATCTTAAAAAGCTAGGAGAAAAAAGCAAATTAAGAAATAATAAAGATCAGAGACTCAATATAAAACAAATAAAACTGATATACTTTTAGCTAGATAAAAGGTCTAGGCAAACTACAATCCTAGCCCCATTAGGCCCAACCCTACCGGCCACCTGTTTTTTTACAGCCTGTGAGCTAACAATTTTTTTTCACATTTATAAATGGTTATATTTAAAACAGTTATCTAAGTTGCTATGTAATAACTTAGATTTTTGCCTCTTGGTTTGCAAAGGCCAAATTATTCACTATCTTGCCCTTTAAGAAAAACTTTGCTGATTCCTGAGCTGTACTGTTCAAGAAACAAAAAAAGGCACATATAACCAATATTAGGAATGAAAGGATGAGCACATTCTATAGATATTAAAAGGATAACAAGAAAATATTACCAACATACTAAGAAATTTGACAACTTTGACAAGTGTATAAATTTCTTGAAAGGCAAAATGACTCAAAAAGAAGAGAAAACTTAAAATAGCCCTATATCAACTAAAGAAATTGATTTAGTGATGTAAAACTACACCCACCAAAAAACAACAAAAATCCCTGTCCCACTTGGCTTTACCAGTGAGTTCTATCAAAAATAGGAGAAAAGAACATTTTTCAACTCATTTTGTGAGGCAATATCATCCCAAAACCAAAGCCAGTTATGACAAGAAAATTATGGACTATTATCTCTCATAAACATCTGCAAAAATCATTAAAAATATACCAGCAAATCTCATCAGGCAATACATTACAAGGATAATATTATCATTATCTAGTGGAGTCTATCCAATGAATGCAAGGTTGGTTTAATGTCTGAAAATTAACTGATATAACATACCATCATTAATAGAATAAGTAGATAAACCACATAAATCATCTCGATTGATGCAGAAAAAGCAGTTGACAAAGTTCAATAACCATTTATGATTAAAAAAAAAACGCTTAGCAACAAAATAACTAGGAATAGAAGAGAATTTCCTCAACCTGGTAACCAAAAAAACCCCATAGCTTAATGGTAATGAAAGAATACTTTCCCTCCTAAGATTTAAAACAAGGCAAGGGTTTCTGCTTTCGCCACTTCTATTCAACATTGTACTGAGAAAGTGGGGGAGTGGGAAAATCTTAAGCAATGTATTAAGGCACAAAAAAAGAAATACAAGACATACAGACTGGAAAGTAAAACTGTCTTTTTCATAGAATTTTCTACTACACAATCATGTTGCCTGCCTAAGAAATTTTTTAAAAACCCATCTACTAGAACTAACAGGGAATCAGTACAGAATATAAGATGAATATGTAAAAATCAACTATATTTTTATATGTGAGTAATGCCAGATGAAATAGCTAAAAGAGCAAAAAGTATTTGACTTTTGGGAGAGGAGCTAGGTGGACTGGAGATGGGTAAGGCAAAGAAGCCC
Organism: Cynocephalus volans; assembly: GCF_027409185.1. Lineage (NCBI taxonomy): Eukaryota > Metazoa > Chordata > Mammalia > Dermoptera > Cynocephalidae > Cynocephalus > Cynocephalus volans. The sequence goes on from NC_084466.1 coordinate 88,513,554, forward strand.
ACAATTTTATTGTAAATCTTTTAGGACTCGCTGATTTTAAAAGTTATATTATCCAGATACTAGTTTTTAAGCTTTGTTCCTAGCAGAAGCCTTTTTAAAATGAAATTTTATACAGAATCCCAAGGCAGTAGAGTTGGACTAAACTAACAAGAAGAGCCTGGAACTCAATCACTCTCCTTCCTGCTGAGTTAACTTGGCAAAAGCCTAGTGCTCTCTACAACACCTTAAAAAATAGTTAATCTAGATAACAAAACTATATCTAAGATAAATACATAAATGTTCCTTTTAAAAAAAATTCTTCAACCACCTTAAATAAGAAAATACACACACAATCAAAGACAGCAGAAAACAGGATCTATAGGTATGCTGTGTAAAAGTCCTGACAATCAACTGATTCAATGAATGCCTGTTATGTGGACAGCATGGTACAAGAAAGCTCCTATTTGCTCTTTACAGGACTGATATATAATAAATAATTTGTTCTGAAATCAGGGGATTGAGATGATTTCACCTATACCTGGTACAGTATTTATAAATGCTATTCCTACTATTCTTTTACTACTAGGTATAATGAAACAGGGGTGGGGAGGTGTAGGATGCACACACAGGGTTGCCCTGAGTCAGAATCACTGGGGACAGATGTTTTGGAATTCATAACTTTCCAGATTTTACAGAGGAAATACAGGGCATGTACGTAATTAAATAACATTCCTAGAATGGTCTGGGCTAGCACCTTGTACTTATGTAGAAACATCAATTTTATAACGAATTCTATAGCTAAGTCTATAGATGAATATTAAAACTAAATGTAATAAAGACAACAATAGCTTCACATTTCTTCAACTCTCGTTTTACTGCCAACTGCATCTTCATGTATATTAGTCCATTTTTGTTGCTTATAACAAAGTACACTGAACTGGGTGATTTATAAAGAAAAAATGAAATTTATTGCTTACAGTTTCTGAGGGTGGGAAGTCCAAAGTTCATCTGGTGGAGGCGACAGTGACCCAGGAGGTCTCACATGGCAAGATGGTGGAAGCAGAGGGAGCAGAGAGAGAGGGAGACAGACTCTCCTCTTCTTTTGAAGCTCTCAGAACCATGCCCTTGACGACCATTTTTAATCCATTCACTAATGCATGGTCCTACAATCCAATCACCTCTTCAAGGCTCCACCTTTCAATTACCATAACAGGACCTCCCACCTTCTTAATAGTCACAGTGGGGAATAAGTTTCTAATACATAAAACTTGGGGGACACAATTCAAGCTTCAGGGAGTTTGGGGGGGCCATTAATTCAATCCACTACATTCCGCCCCTGGCCCCCCAAAACTCATGTCCTTTTCACATGCAAATGCATTCATTTCATCCCCAAAGTCTTAACTTGTTTCAACTCAAGAGTCCAAAATTCAAAGTCCCATTGTGAAATCAATACAAGTTATTTACTTCCAAGATACAGTGGTGGGACAAACATAGGGTAAATATTCCCATTCCAAAAGGGAGAAATAGGCCAAAAGAAAGGGGTAACAGGTCCCAAACAAGTAGTCTGAAACCCAGCAGGACATACACTGAATCTTAAAGGTGGTGAATCTTGTAACTTGACTCCATTTTCAACGTCCTCTGTACACTGGTGTGTATGTGGAAGGGACATGAGTTTTGGGGGGCCAGGGGCAGAATGCTGGAGTTTAGATGACTTGTCCCCACCACAACCCATGTGGAAATTTGATCCCCAATGTGGCAGTGTTGGAAACTGATTGAGTCATGGGGGTGGATCCCTCATGAATGGATTCATGCTCTCCCTGGGGGTAGGGGGATTAATGAGTGAGTTCTCACTCTATTAGTTCCTACAAGAGCTTGTTGTTTAAAAGATACTGGCACCTCCTCTCTCTCTCTTGCTTCCTCTCTCTTGCTTCCTCTCGCCATGTGATCTGCTTGTACCCACCGGCTGCCTGCCACTTTCCACCATGAGTAGAAGCAGCCTGCGGCCCATGCTAGATGCAGCTGTCCCAGAATCTTTTGTTCTCTCCCGACCCCCAGCGGACTGGATGGTTCCCACCCACATTGAGGGTGGGTCTCTCCCACCCAGTCCACTCAGACTCTCATAGTAATCTCTGCTGGAAACACCCTCATGGACACACCTAAAAAGATTGCTTTACCAGGTTTCTCAGCATTCCTTCATCTAACCAAGTTGACACCTAGAATTCACCTTCACATCATGAAAAACTGAAGGGCAAAATTTCTGGTTTTCACAGGTTTTAGGATTTTGGAATGGTGGACCCACAGAGTACTTCAAAAAGTTCATGGAAAGATTTGTATTATCTTTTAATTCTATTTTTCCACAAACTTTTGAAGTTACCATTGTATATCACCATCTGAAAGTACACACAAATTTATCAAAGGAGAATAAGAAAAGGTAAAATCTATTATATTTCTTTTAGGTTGCTACTGCAAAATATGTGATGGCCCTCGAATACACAGTAACTTACAGCCATGTACTACTTCCCCACCGCCATTAACAGAATCTTAGGCAAATTCTACCCCAGGAGAGAATATAAATAAAACACAAATTAAGACAACTCTAGTTTTCTTCAGTAACAGTTCAGTATCTAACACCTGTTAGCAGCATAACATTACAATTTAGACCTGTAAACAAAACTCTGAAGAGGTTTTGCCTGTCATCTACCACATTTCAATATACATAAGATGTGAAACTGAAGATCCTTTCTGACCTTTGGGCTCAAACCTGTTGAATCTATTCAGAACCAGAGGTCATTACTTAAAGTTGATTTTCATGTTTATTGTGGAAAGCAGACTTACTCAGATTCAGAGACATGTGAATGAAGTTTACCTAAAACCTGTAAAGAATGACCTCTTTTTATGAGATGATTCCAAAGAATGAGTAGTTTTACTATTTAACAAGTTAGAAAGACATCAAAAGCATATAAAACAGACCTACTATTCACAGAGGCAAGACATTTTTCTGTTTACATGTAGATCAGAATGGATCTACAGCCAGATGTGGCTATACATCATGCCCCATAATGTGAATTCATTTATTTTCAATTGGCAAGGAAGAAATGATGTCGTCCCGATTATCGTATATATTTAGTGGCAAATATACAACTTTGTTAGACCTGTTATAAAAGATGCATGAGTTTTGAGTGGCTTGTCTGTACCCTTTTTTTCCCCTATAATTGTTTTTGGTTTTGGTACACAGTTTTGGAGAACTTGAAGGTTTTTAGGAACATATACAAGAATACTTCAAAAAGTTCATGGAAAAATGATTAAAAGATAATATGAATCTCTCTGTGAACCTTTTGAAGTAGGCTTGTATTTAAAAGAATACAACTAGTATTTCCAAACAGATAAATTCTTCTTTGTCTTTCTTGGAAAGCAAATAAAGGTTCCATAAAACTACCCTTAATATTTTGGAGGCACAACACTCTTCGGTCCGAGAACTACCACAACAGCTTTTCTTATTAATGTTATATGTGAAAGCAGCCATCAAATTACTAACCTCCTGTATTCCAAGGCAAAGATAATAGATGCTGTCAGGTGCATAAATCTCTCCGTTTGGCCGTCGGATCTCATTGACAAAATGGGCTAACCCATAGTCAAGCTCAGCTGTGGTGTGACAGAGTAGATCCTCTTTTAACTTTACCGATTTAGCTATAAAGAAATAAAATAAAAGTCAGTAATTGTTATTATTTACTGTCTTACGTAAGGTTAAGAAACTTTCTGAAATTAATGTATTCTTCATAAGCAAAATAAAATGGATTCTTAGAAGTGTTTTAAGCTACACTTAATGTTTTTTAAAATTAAAGCTAGTCAATAACAGAAATCTTGATATTAACTAGGACTTAGGAGAAACAAAATTCAAACACTTACGAGATTTTAGGTCATCTGATACCAGAAGGTCTTCATCGAGTTGCCTAGTTTTGACCCAGTGTTTCCATGCATTTACACCATATGTGTATTTGAAAGGAAAGCTGTATTCTGAATTGTCAGAACTATCATCATGAGACTGGTATCCTGATACAGCTTTTCTCTTGGCTCCCTATTAGAAAAACACCATTGTAAAGTCATTTTTGAAGCCTACATTATTTTATGACTCATATATAAGCCATCCCTCAACAACAGCAAATTAAAGAGAAATATATTTATTTGCTTAGAATTGACTGGTATTCCTGAAACTAACAATAGTTTGATATCTATAACATTTCTTGAAAGACACCTCCAGGAATATCATGTTTCTAAGTAAACTACTTTGTATAGCAAAATCATATTAAATTTTACTGAGTCAGTACTAATGATGAAAAAATAATATAAGACAATGAATGATCTAATAATCTACAATAAAAGGAATCTAAATACTAATGAAAGAGAAACTGAAGAACTTTTCAACAATTCAACATTATAGGAAATGACCACTCAACTCTTCACTTTCTTGAGGGTACTGTGTTTGCAGTGCAAAAGTTTAATTTTGATGTAGTCCAATTTATTTATTTATTTATTTTTCTTCCTTGTGTTTCTGGTGTTGTATCTAAGAAACTATGCCTAACCCTCCTAAGAGTTTTCTATTTTTAGCTCTTACATTAGGGGTCTCTGACCTATCTTGAGTTAATTTTTGTACATGGTATCAAGCAGGAGTCCACTTTTCATTCTACTGCAGGTACTTACTGCTTTTTCAGTTTTCTTTCTTTCTAAGGAAATTTGTGAAAGCCAACTTTCTTAATGTATCTTTTGATCTTGCTTTATGTTGGAAATCAGAAACACAGAAAGTTGTTGATAGAATATTACACCTGTTAATACCTTCAGATTTGATCTACCTGAATGATCAAACTGTCCAGCACTTCTTTCTATGTGTTGGTGTGCTTAAAAGAGACCAGCTACTTCATCCTTGCTGATTAAGCTCACCAAAAATAATGGTGGAAAAAACAGCTCCCTAGAAAATAGTCTCAATCCTTGTCAAAAAATTGAATTTACATTTTTAGTAAATGTTTTTATTCTGATCTTATAACAAGATAAATTTAAAAGGAAAAACTAAGTGGCAATAATATCCACTCTTCTTCTATGATAAAACAACTAAATCTGAGACATTTTCATTACAACAGAAATAAATTACCCATTAAAGTCTTTTTCAACTTAGAAAACAAAGTACCTTCCCATATTATAGGTATATTATTACACACCAAAATTTTCTGTATGCTCCTCTGTGCCTATAGAGATACTGCTATACAGAGACATTAAGTGAATGCAAGAATACTCATAAATTTTGTACCTTTTTTTTAGATCGAGGTCTGGGCTGTTCCTCATATTCTTCTCCAAAAACAGGTGGTAATAGAAATTCATTTTCCACATCAAGCTCCTCAGCAGCTGACAATCAAATCAGAACTTTTATTTCAAACGTATTATCACAGGTTATGTTACACACAGCCAACAAAGAACTAACCACAGAATGGGAACAAGCATTCGCAAATGGGGATAACCTGGCCTAGGCTGGACCTAACACGGTCTGTGAGTTCTCATAAACCCTGTTCAGACTCCTAAAAAGCCATAAGTATTATGAATACCAACACAGGATTTTCATGGGAATGTGTAATATCAGAAAAATTATTATAACCTAAAATTCAATTATAAGATCTAAATGGTCTCAAAGCAAATCTGTTTCAATGTATTAAATCTTTTTCCAAAAACAAAATTTTTACATTCTACTCAGTGTGCTCATGAACTATCCATAGAGTAAGAAAATAAAGAAAAATGAAACATTTCTTTTACAAAAGACCTGAAAGTAATTTTTTCCCTTTGAAGGTGAACTTAATTTGCAAAAGACCTTTAAACAACATTTTTTTAAATTAAAAAAGACACAAACACTTCTTTATTCTTTTCTCTATCTTCAAACTTTTCATAATAAATTGCTTTCAGAATGTTATTTTTTAAGGCTCTAAGAAATTCTTTTAAGTCCCTACACTTCAATCTTATCTCTCACTTCAGGAGCTAACTGTTAATTTTTATTTGGAAAACAGATACAAACATTAAAGGCAATGACACAACCATTAAATGCTTAATGATCACAACCACAGTTGACTCCATAACTAAATTCCATAACAATAAAGTAGCATTTTTAGTACCTCTGGGAAAATCTATTTCAATATCCAAATCTGGTTCATATGGTACATCAGGCATGTTGGACTGTGTCTCTGGGTCAGAGTTCTTCAAGAGGTCTGAACCAATTATATCTGTTTCAATAATTACACCTATAATCAATCCATAATATCATCAGAAGTCAAAATAGAAAACCCCAATAGTACTTGTATTTAATCTGGCAAAAGAAAATCATTTAATTGTAAATGCAATACAAGAATACTTATGCCACAATACAAAAAGGCATATAGCTATCTTATAATGTAAACTATTATAAACTTCATAATTATAATTAATCATAAATACATGAAAACTTTTAATCCTATAAACTTTGTCTCCTTCATAAGTTAATAGGCATGCTCGGTAGTAAGACAAGCTCAATATGCAGAGAACTTCTGAAAGCAATCTCTAGGTAACTGCAATTTTCAACACTCTTTTTGAATTTTGACCATAGTTTCCCACATCTTTCAATACATGCTTATTAACAATGGCCTTCTAATGTTTTCATCAGTTGTTTTCAAATATTCCTGTGCGTTAACTGCAGTAAGAAATGCATTTTATCCAGTACATGCTACAGGGTGATGGTGGGAAACAGACAGACTCACATACGCACACTGGAAACAAATTTCACAAAACAATATTTATCCTTTACATGAGGGACTCTCGCATATATTTTTTTCCTGTTCCACTTCTTTGAAAAAAACAGTGGTTGCAACCCACTAAATTAAGTTCACAACTCCTTGACACAGTGCTTCAAAAACACTCGTCACATATTATGAAATCCACAGAAAATCATAGCGTTTCAGTTGTCCTCCAGGTAAAAGTAATCAGGCAGTTCATGGCTGAAACAAGACTCTGGGTGTCACCAGAGGGCTAAGGGTAGGAATAAATATTCCAAGAGATGTAGAATCACCCACAACACATTCCTCATGCTACACCATGTAGCAAGCACTGCCCTAACAGGGGTTCAGATAATCCCTGGTTTAGATAATGCACATTATTTTATTAGTATAAGCAATAAAACAAAATAACTAGTACAAAGTAAGAGTCTGGCTCATTATTAAAGCCCACTACAAGTTAGTTCTGTATCTGTGCTACTCCATTAACAAGAATAATTTTGAGTTGATTTTGTGAATCAAATTCTGTTATTGTTAAAACAGAGAATATACAAATTCCTGCTCTGGAGACTGGGCGTGGCATTAAAGGGCACCAGGCTCGATATAGTGTGAATCTCTTAATATAAAGTACATTTTTGTTATAATGCTTCCCTCCACTCCAATATCAAGTTGAAGCACAATGATATTCCCCAGGAAATACTGTAACAATTACAACACATAAAAAACCAACAATACACTTATTCACAAGGTGTAATACAGTGTAGCTCACTGTTGATGTTGGTAGCCTCTGGTTTCCCCTCATCTTCAGTCATCATATCTGTCATTGTAAGCAACTCTGCATCAAGAGAATCTGAAGAAACTTTGCTTTTCAGGTCCTCAATTGCTGCAGGGATCTTCTCACTGCTGTCCAATGGAGCAGGCAAAAAAACAGGAACTGGCACCTAATTAACCAAACCATTTAGTGTTCAGTTTATTAAACATTAAAAGATATTTTTTCAAATTAAAAATTATTCTGAGACATAATCTACCTTATAATACCACATTGGGTGAAAGCTTTGGAAAGGACACATATAAAACCTAAGATGTCAACTGTGACATGAAAAGCCTAGAATACAAACAGCTACCTTTTAAAACAAAAATTAAAAGAAAATAATTTTTAAGTTATTTCTGTCCCCTAGGGGACTGTAATAGCCAAGGCCTGACAATGTGTTCTAAGTACTACAAGGGATTTGGAATGAAATAATGTAATGATATTTTACATGAAACTCTATGTTTCAGTTCTAAACCTGATGACTTCACAAATATTTCTTTCAAAATGAACCCAAATATAAAACACAATAGGCTTAAAGCAGACATGTGCTAAACTTCACTCCCATTAAACACAAAGCAATCATGACAACAGAGATTCAACCAAATCTAAATTAGTTGTTGAAAAAAGGCAAAGATGGTTTTACTAACTCCACTAAGCTAGTAATTGCAACTACACTGTTCTCCCATGTGTGCCTGATAAATCTCAAAATGAAAAACAACTTAGAATTTGACTTACAGGAACAGGAACTGTAGTAGGAACAGGAATATTCTGACTGTACATGTGCATAGGTACTGGGATATACACAGGCACAGGGATAGGCACTGGAACATATTCTGTCTTCCAATTATCATCTAGATACACAAAGTGTGTTTAAGGAAAAATGTTAACTAACACTATATATAGCTGTTCAATGTTAAAATAATTTGATAACAAAGAAAATCCTAACTACCTCAGAACGCATTAAAAAAAATTCCCAGGTTTTACAAGATTAGGTACCTTAAAAATAACAAAACAGAAAGCAGGAGCTATTCTAATTTATAGAGAGCTCAAATAGAATTTAGGCTATTTTTTGTTTAAAAAAAAAAAAATCCTTGGGAGGGAGGTTTCGGTGATGGGCCACAATAATCAACCACATTGTATATCAACAAAAAAAAATATTTAAAAAAAAAAAAAATCCTTTGAAAACATCGTATAGTTCCAGAAACCCTACCATCCTTCCCTCATTCTCCCTCCAAAAAGATTTAATCAATTAGAATAGAGCTAACATTGTAAATTTAATGAAAATAATTATTTGAATTATTTCATCTCATTGTGACAGGAAGAAAATAGAATTATCATACAAATCACACTTAGATGATTTTCTCAAAGGGAACACTGTAATTTTAGTAGGCCAAAGAACATTTTTGATACAATAGTTTTTCACTTTTGACATAATTTGTATTCTAGACCTTTATCAGAGATTTAGTGATAATAAATTATTTTAAACGCTGTATTTTCAAGGTAATGTCTAAAAATGAATAAGCAAAATCAACAGAAGATGACAAAATGACCAAATAAATCTATTCTGTAGCCTGTCATTCAAGAAAAACATGTACTTCATTAAGTGAGATGTAACTATAGGGAAGTCAATTTTTCCTGTTACCTGTCTGACAAGATTTGGTCTGCATGTGAGGTTTACAGTAAGTAGCTTTTGTCATTGTTAAAGGTTTGCAAAGAACGGCTTTGTTCTTCATCTCTTTGTTAGGTGTTGGAGAAGGGGGTGGTGCTGAACCCTATAGAGAAACAAAGAGAAACATTTTTATTTTGCCTCTAATTTTCATTACTTCCTCGTGCTAATGAATATCTGGTTTCTAAGCCATACAGAGAAAAACACACAGAAGTGAAAGAGTATAACCAAATTATTCTATTATCACTGTGCTTACCATAGTCTTAATATGGAAGGATCAATGTGAATCTATCCTAAGGACTGGCAAAGTAGTAGGCATTATTTATTCCATAGATTTGTGTTACCTTCAAAGCATTTTTTAAGAAGAATATGAAAAAACAATTCTCACTTTTCAGTACAAAATCAAGGTTGTTAACCCAAACTGTGAAAATAATTAGGCTCTTTTAAATTTATTTGAGAAAACTTCTTGCAGTTATTATGGCTGACACTCTAGCTCCCTCTACTGGATAAACAGTTTAAAATATGATGCTAATTTGGAAAGGCAAGAAAATGATGAAAAGAATGACCAAAGGAATCATCAAACTTAAAGTTGTGTATTTCCTGTGGCCCAGCAACTGCAACTTTAGAAACCTTATCCTATAGATACAGTTGCTCAGGTGTTTTACACCAGTTTCACTGTAGCATTATTTGCATTACAAACAAAACAAAAGCCTACTTAAGAAAAATCTCACATAACTGAAGATCTGTCCATAAGAGACTGAAGGTAAAGTACACTCAGTATAACTTACTGATATGGGAAAAAAGCATATACAGAATATAATACAGTCAATCCTTATTATTCACAGTAGTTATATTCTATACAGTTGCCTGGAACCCAGAATTAGCAAATATTGAACCACTGCTCCATGGGGAAATACAGGGTATGAGCCTCTGGTCACAACATGTTCATCAATGGATAAATACATAATCTTGTTTCTGTTTAAAGACAGTTTACTTAATATTTCTTACAAATAACTATATTTAGTATTTCTTTCTAACAAAACAATATTTCAATTACAGCATTTTAGGGCCAGCCGGTTAGCTCCCTCGGTATAGAACAGTGTTGATAACATCAAGGTCAAGGGTTTGGATCCCTGTACAGGCCAACCACCAAAAGAAGAGAAGACTCTAATATCAATCACAGCATTTTTGTGTAATGTATTCTACTGTATTGACACTATCAACTCTTTAACTTAGTCATACACACAGAGTACACAAATACAATACTCACACACAGCACACACATACTGTACAGTATTCACACACAGCACACACACACTACACAATACTCACACAGTACACATTTTGTACACTAACCACACACAGTACACACATATTGTATACTGTACAGTAATGCAAATAAAGTCCTGAAAACATTAAACAAAGATTAAGCATTTAAAGTTTTCTAAAAACATTAAAATTTTATTGTGGATGGACCTGCAGGATGTGTGATAGAGCAGGGCACTGTGTGGTTTAACCTCTTGACCTTGGCATGGCCCATGAAAACCAAAGGATAAGCTGGTATAACTGGCACTTGTGACTTGTTGAGTGTCAGCAATTTTTCCTCCCAAACTGGCTCCCAAAATTGCCAGCCTTGAATGCTTGGCTTTTTCCCTCAAATCTTTAAGCCTCTTGATGTAAGGCATGTATGCAGTGGTGCTAAAATTTGAGGCTGTGCTCAAGCATAGGGTCACATTTTTCCATGTTGTTGACAATTTCTCCTAAGCCAAAATTCCATTCCAATATTATCTTCCTTCATGTTGCCAAGGCCTTCTCCACTCATTTGCTGAACAATATGCATTATGTTTTTAACACTGTTCTTTATATTTTCTGCAACACCTTCAAAACCTTTGAAATTTTTCACACAGTCTGGCCAAACATTTTCCTAAGAGTTATTGAAAGTAGTCTGCTTGATGTTGCCCCAGGCTGTGTCAACACTGTCAGTAAGTTGCATCAAGTGACTGACTTCCAGTACTCCATCATGGTGGTCTCTGTGTTGGCATCAAGAACCTGGCAAGCCTTGACATAAACTCCCTCGTGAAGTGTGCCTTGAAAGTTTTTAGTGTGCCCTGAGCAAGGGGCTGAATAAGAGACAGTATTTGAAGGCATGAAAAGAACTCCTGTGTTGGGGTGGGCATTTTCAAGTCCTTCACAGCAATGGGCTGGGTCATTATCCAATAATTAAACCTTGAAGGCAAAGTTTTCACCCTGGAGATAGTGTTTACCTTCTTGGATGAACAGTTGTGGAAGCAGTTGTGGAACCAATCCTAGAATATTTAGACACCAGCCATGTTTTTTGTCCCACCTCCAATGGAATGACATAATATTCATGTTTTTCCCTGTAAGCACTCATGAATGTTAGGCTCTGTACATCATTAGGGGTTTGCCCTTGGCACTGGTATACAATAGCGAGGTTGCACAGACTTTGAATGATTTAAAGCCAGAGGCTTTGGAGACCACTTGCATTATACACGTTTGTTTGCCAACAACTTTGTAAAAATAAGCCAGTCTCATTAATGTTGAAAACTAGCTCTTCTATAACCTTTCCCTGTATAACACTTAGCAGAACCCATCTCACTTTCAAGTTTAACATTTTCCACACCATACTGCCTGAAAATACTCAAGCCAGCCAGCACTAGCTGAGAAGAGTTTGACATTTTCCTAATCCTGGGTCACGTGTTGCGAGCTGAAAGTCTCACAACAACATTGTTCACCATGCTTTTATTAAATCGGTCATAATCTCATGAATCCACAAATTCAGTCACTATTCTATCTTTTCCACAGCTTCACCAACACTAGAACTGTTACTTTATTTTTTTAGAACTGTTATTCTAGCACTTGGAGTGGCCTCACATACAGACTGACAAACTTCCTCTTCTTTTCTCTAGCTGTACTGTATTGTTGATCCACTAATATTGAACTCATAGCAACAGCACTGTAACTCACACCTGGATGAAACTTATATAAGAAGTATTTTCTCTGTAAGGCATATTACAGCTTTGTTGTGGTTAGGGACACCGGACAGTACTCCAGCACCATGCTTGTGGGCCCTTGTAAACAGCAAAATCATAAACACAAAGCACAAAAATGCAAAAACATGGCATTAATTAGGCCATGAAAAGGATACTTGTTCATAGTATGAACTGAAACAAGAAGGTACATAGCATCGCCTCGTTCTACCTCAACTGGGAACATGAGTATCATGTGCATCAAGCAACTCAAAATTTTCGTCTCTTTGCACATCTGCAAATGACTGTGAAAGCACCTTAAGTATTGGTTTAGGGGTACAAACAAATTTTGACGGGTAGGCAAATTTGCAAATATGGAATCCATGAATATCGACTGTACCTTAAAAATTTTATCTGTGCATTTTTTGAAAGATCTGGAAGGGTAGAGTATATATATACAAAATTGTTTATAGTGGAAATGTTACTAGTTACAAATTATACATATACATATACATTTGTATATACATATACAAATTATACAAGGGGACTGGCACTAGGATGAGCTTATTCCAGATTCATCTGAATTTCAAACCACACACTTCATTAGTTATAAGAGAAAGAGCCTTGTCTGAACAAGGAGCTAAGGAACTTGGTTCTAACACTACAGCTGTGTGACACTGGGCAAGTCACTCAATTGTATTATGGGGAGAATTACTTGTAAACAGTATCTACTACATACCAGGCACTGAATAAGTTTGATATGAACTGAAAAATACTCTGATATCCCCACTTAAGAACAAGGTGTCCAAAATCATAGATGTCTTAGGATTGCTCAATGTTGTACCTCTTGCCATTCTGCAAATATTACCTCATGTCAATTAACTATGCCACTTGGTGAAAACCTTTCTGTTTTAGAATGCTTTTTATTTTTCTGCTAGTCCATAGGCAGGATCTATAGCTACTTAAGCTGAATACTGGAGAAGGACCTGAAAAATGAAAATTATTATGACAAAAGCCAGCACCTGCTGATTATCTGATGTATACCTGTAACTATGTAAAGCACAAAATCTTATTTCATTCTCCTAACAGCACAAGAGGTAGGTCTTTTCATCACTCCCATTTTACGGATGAGGAAACTGAGACTCAGAAGTTACACAATCTGGTAAGGGTTACAGAGCTAAAAGTTCTGAAGTCAGGATTCAGGTAGATTCATCTGATGTCAAAGACTGTGTTATTAACTACTACACATACTGCCTCCACAAGGTCTGGAGCAAAACTACATATGTTCAGTATTTACTAGGTGACAACCCTGAGGTGGGTACCATTGTCATCCCAACTTTACAAATCAGGAAATGCAAAGAACAGTGAAACAACTTTCCCAAAATTTATACAGCTAAGCTCTCATCCTTTGAAGTTCACGGGTGGGGAATTAGAAGATTACAAAAGCTTACAAAAAAGACTTCTAAGACAAAAAGCCCAGCTGAAATGGCAGCCTGACTTCCCAACTAATCACGCTCCCTCCATAGTTCTGTCAGTCACTTAATACGATTCAAGGGCTGTGGGGGAAAAACACTTAACATTGTGCTGGTAGAGGGGGTTTCCTGAAGCGCTAGTCAAAAGCTTATTCCTTTGACACAAGATTGGGGAGCTACCCTATGGCTGCACAAAGATAACAAAATAGGGAATAATCATCTCTATATTCCTCATCATAGAGGAATGTGCCTGGTATTAAAATCGGATAATTCAGCTGAATACTTCATGCACTTCTGAATTATTGGACTTAAAAATGTTATTTCCACAAGGCGGGCGTAGGGGATAGGGAGAGCTTCAACTCAGATCCCATTTACGTGTCTATCTCCCCAGTGCGGACAGAGATCGCCATTAATTCACTTTTATATTCTTGGCACATATGGAAGTCTCTGGTATTATTCTAATTCAGCTGAATACTTCCACTGTCTCAACAAAGGAAAGGAAACATCCTTTATTATGATGATCAGATTAAATTGGCCTAATTATTTTTTGCCCCCACATTATAAAAATAACAATTTAGCATACCACTTAATCAATACTTACTGTCATTTTGGTTCGGGATGTCTGACAACCCTGATCTAAAAAACACAAACAAATTTAAAATAAGACAAATATCACTTTCTTCAGAATTTTCTAAATCCCTATTTCTTATGAAATTTCACTGATTTTTTAAAGGTTAGTGAAGAAAATATTTTAAGATACTTTAAGAATCTCAAATTTGAATAAAAGTGTACAACTACAGTGCTAAATAAGTGGAATTAAACCTTTTCTCATTTTGCCCCCACTGAAAGAATACATTGCTTTGGGGGAATTACTACATTTTTAGATTTATCTCTTAAATAAAATAAAAAGTCACAGTTTCTAAAGGGTTTTTACTGTTTCTCCCAACCTGCCACCAGCACATACAATTTGCTAAAAATGGTTTTCATCTAAAATTGCAGATAATATTTGATAGGTACATAAATAATCCTTTTAAAAATTTTGTCTTAATACTGTTTAGGTTCTCTCCACCCCCAACTAGGCTTTATTTTCTCAATTAGCATTAAATTTTTAGAAGAGAATAAAATAAATAGCAATACATCTATAGAAACATCAAAGAGGATATTCTGACCCAGAGAAACTATATGGAATTTAAATTGCTGTTAAATTATCTCCAAAATCAACTATTTATTATCAGTATTTTGGATTCAAAACTAAGAAAATAAAGACTGATGTACAGGGTTTTCAAGTAATATCTAAATTATTACATACCATAATGTAAGTTTTCGGGTCCTTTCTGAGTTGTCATGTTGGGCTCGTTTTGCTGACAGTAGAAACGTAGTAAGCAATGTTGATCGCAGAAATGTTTCATTTCCCCACGCCACTGCACTCGCTCTTTAAGAGTTCCTTGAGATTTACAACAGTCACACCTTGCAGCCTTAATAAAAAAAAGGTTTCAGATATTTCAAATTAGAAGATTTAAAACATCACACATGTATAACTATTTTTAAAGATTTCTGAAAGTTTTTCTGTGATTATTGCCAAATGTAATAATAAAACAATGTCTGACAAATAAAATTATAAATCATACACATACAGTAAAATCCACAATAAATAAAACTTTTTTTAAAAAAATGGAGCAATTTGTCTAACTGACAAAGTCCCCTTATCTAATTACCAGAAGTCAAAGACCAATATTACAAGGACAGGACAACTAAATGAACTTTGGTAGGCCAAATTAATACAACATTATTTAAATATTTAAAAATAATTTTGAGGGCCATAATGATATACTGTAGAAGTCTCCTACAGTCACATTATACTGAAAATTTCTGATTAATGAAAAGATTTCCTAGGTTAATTGTACAAGACCAGAGTAATTTTAAAGCAAGCTCTTTAAATGATGGGAAATTTATGGATGTTCTATTTTTGTTTTTAACAGTTTAATATAAATTTGAAAAGCTTTAATAAATACATTGATTTAATTTTAATGAGAACTTCATGTTTTAAAACACTCAGTGTTTAACTACAGTCATGCACCCATGGACTGTATATAGTAAGGTGGTCCCATAGATTACAATGGAGCTGAAAACTTCCTCTCACCTAGTGACAATATTTGGCCATTGTAACACACTGCATCACTCATGTTAGAAGCCAGATAGCCGCCTACGTGTGTAGTAAACTACACCATCTAGGTTTGTGTAAGTATACCCTAATGAGGTTCGCACAACGACACATCTCTCAGCACATATCCCCATCATTAAGTGACACATGACTGTATTAAAAAAGCAATATCATCTTTGGACAACCAATTTGACCTACGTTTAGGAAAACAATCAGCCCAAACTAGTTCATAACTTAACATTAAAAAAAACCCAAAAAACTAAAATTCATACAGTTATACTTTATGATGCAAGGGTGAATCAATAATCTAAAGACAGACTTTTATGTTTTAGAGATCCCATTTTCACTACTTCTTAACATCTTGATCAATGAGTGGACCAAAAGATATAAATGATTAATTTCAAATATAGTTCTTTCCACAATTAAGTTTCTGATCTAGAAATGAACTACTGTAACTTTTTAAATTACCGATTGGCATAACAGCTTAGAAATTTTGATAAAGCAACAAATATTAAGTATTTCACAGTTCATAATAACTGTGGCTGTGGCTTTTCCTCTATTACTCTAAATAATGGAGAGTTTTATACTGTGAATTTTGAAATCTCTCTCACTTTATGTCTCAACAGGAGTTCTATGAATAAACACCATGTCAAAATTCCTAGTCAGGAATATTAACAAATGATTGTGTTGGTAAACAGGTCTTATATAACAAACATACCCCAATGTTAGAACACGGGCTCTTTTTTTCTCCAGGTCAGGTATTTCTCCTGCTGAATAAATGTTAAATGAATGAAGATTTTTTTGTAGTATAAATTATGACTGTTAAGTGATGCCAATATCACATCTTTTCTCCAAAAACGTGTGAACCCAAATTTTACATTGCTAGTCGTATTATGTGGTAATCTCTGTAACAGTAGCACTTAATATCAACCTGGGTCATATTTTACTCAATAATGAAAAAAATCTCTAATCTAAAATTCTCAAGCAGCCAAAGACTGTTCTTCAAAATAACCCAGAAATGTTCCAGGTTCCAATTTCTTTCCCCCTTTTATAATTTATATTCAAAGAAAAGACAAGGCACAAAGTAAGGAAATGGAAGCTTAACGCCTACTCACTGACTGAGCAGTGCAAGAACAAAGCAGAAATGAAACTGCAGCCTGACCATCTCATCCACTGAGAACCTCAATTAAAAGCCAACACTTACATCTATTCCCTACAATCCTCACAATAGCCCCGCAAAATGGGTACTGGTAACTAAGGCTCAAAAGGAATGAATGACTTGCACTTAAGGTCAGATATTAAAAATGCAGAGACACGACTCAAAGCAGACAACCAAAGTCAAAACCTGGGGTTTATCCTGTACACTAAGTTATAAAGACAATGGAAAGACAAAATGAGTTACTAAAAATGATTAGAAAACAGAAATCCTAATAAAAGTAAAAGGCTGCAAGACTCTCAATTTAACATCTAAAACCCAAATCAATTTGTACAAAATTTACTCAAATCATTAACATGCTGACTCTTGGTACATGGTAATATTTTCATTTACACAAATAATTTAGAAGGCCAAGGGCATAAAATAAGACCCATTCCACCAAAATAATCTGAACAATGAAATCACTTCATCATTCTGTAACTACAGACACTTGGTTTTTATAGTAACAATGAAGTTCCTTTCTTCCAGAAGGTTCAAAACAAATTTAGATGATTCTCTCTATCCTAAGAAAAAAGGGGCAAGATTAATGCTGATTTACAAATGGAAACAAAATAAGCACATATTTTTTCAGACTGAGAGGAAAATGAGAACTCAATAAATCCAAGCTTAATGCCATAATAAAAATTTTGGAGGTTGTGAATTTCTTTTTTTCTTTCTTTTATATCCACTCATTCAAACTCCCAGTAAAGCATCTGGAACTGAGGTAAACTGTGAGGGCCAACTTAAAAACATCATTAATGACCATCATTCCTTACCAATACCAGTGCCATTCTGGACCCACCCACCACTGGCCACCCACAAAAGAAACCTTTTAGGAAGGTTTAACATAAGAACGAAAATAAATGTGACGTAAGTCTCTGGTTTAAAAAATACTACATCATCATCTACTTTGTGGTTTTCTCATCATTGTGGTAAATTAAGAATTCATGTTATGGGAAAAAAAGAAACAGTAACTGGTTCAGATAATCTACACAACAGACAGGTACTAAACTCTGATTCAAAAACCCTAACCCAACCTATCAGCTAAGCAGGAATTTCATCTTCAATAACTGACAAAAGGTCGTTCAGTCTATACTGATGAGGTCCCTTACATTTCTTGGATAGTTTCAACTTCTCCTAACTGGTTGATATACACATGCTTGCAACCTTCCTATCCATTATTCCCTATTTCATCAAACACAACTCATTTTGCAGGGGGAAACCATGAATATAAATGAAATAGGGGGATTTTACAAACACTTTTAAAACTTATTATTTACAACTTCCCAATATAGCTTTCCAAGTACAGTGGAGTTAAAAAAAAAAAAAAAAAAAAAAAGCAGTGATAAAAAAGTAGGAAGTTGGGTACAATGCAAAGCATTTAAGTAAAAGGAATTCTTCAGTTACCCAAAAAACACATTTAAAGCTAGAATATTAGATATTCTTTCTAAAATTAATTTTAAAAAATTATTGCCAGTTTGAAAAACAAATCAAAACCTGTGTTAGAAAACTGTGCACACTGAAGTAATAAAGTTTTAAAAAAGCTTAGCTCTAAAAAGAAGTGCTGTGATGTATCCTTGGAAAATAGTGGACTTTTAAAAACATTATCTTCACCACATATCAAACACATTCTAGCTATTATTCCATCACAAAACGAAATACTTCTTCAAAAATTACACAGATCAAAAGAACTATCTTCCCACTTGATTTCATATTATGCCTGGAAACATTTACTTTAAGGAAAAGTAAAATCTACCTCTCCTTCTATAAAGCTATCTGGGAGAAGAAAAAGACAATTTTATTCTCAGCATTTTTTTGGTTCATGATATCAACAGATTTTTTAAATGCCAATTTAGAAGAAACAGTATTTAATAAATCTCTATTTTAATCCAGAAGCAACCCATTATATGAACCAGAAAACACAGATCATTCAAAATGTCTTATCAAATAAAAGAAACAAAAGCAGAAACTTTAAAAACATAATAGTAAATATTTAAATTAAGTTTAAATAAATAAAAATGTAAAAGTTATTTATACTTTAGGTAGTCTCTCAATCTAAAGCACAAAGATAAAAGAAGGTAAAAATACAATGTGTGTGCTCTACTGTTTAGGTAGCAAGTGTTCATGACTAAACATGAAATAACATCCAGATTAGCTAGATTGTTGTTTTTCTTTGATGAGGCACTTTTTTTTTTGGATTGAAGTTTATTTCTCTCATTACCTAGAATGACTAGTAAAAGTCACAGTTTTAATGGACTAAAATCCATTAGCGGATTTTAATGGACTAAAATCTAAAAATTTGAGTATTTAAGTAAAAGATAAACTGTGGAAAGCAAGGAGGTCAAAAAACCATAATTAGGGTGGACTCAATTTACCACATTTTCAAGATGATGATATGACAGTAGCAGTGAACAGAAGGGACTCATGAGAGGTAAAAGAAATATAATCTGATTCAAGTAGAAAGCACAGAGGATAAAGTTACTCTTTGATTATAGTAATGGATGCCTGCACAGAAAGGCCAAGGACGAATGAGGAGGGGCAACTCTTCACATGTCCAAGGCTGTATTGTATAGATTGCATGTAAAAATCAGCATTATTTGTTTTATAAATTCCTGCCATGTGACAAAAAAACTCTTACCTTTACTCCTCAGATTAGTACAATTAATATAATACTACAGTGTATATTATACAAAGATTTAAAATAAGACAAGGAATTCATAATAGAAATGTGTTTATGTACAGAAGACTGACATTAAACATAACTAGATAATTATAACCAGATATTTAACTAATACATTCTTAAATTCTCTGAAATGCACTGCTTCACTGAATCTTCATCACTGAACATAAATGAAAGCATTAAAAACAATTATCCTTTAAAATAAGTAGCAAAATGGAGCAAATGACAAATCTACAATTATGTGGTCCTTTGCTTCCCTGAAACAGAAGAAAAAAACAATGGATCTTTATTGTTTTGAGATTAACCTAAACAAATTCTCAAGAATAAAACTTCCTAAAAGAAAGGTGCGTTTGTGTCTGCTAAACTAAAATCGAGTATTTAAAGTCATCAAAATAACATTTTGAGTCATTTCTCAAAAACGCTGCCTAACAGAACCAAAGATTGGTTAAGACTAAAAGGAATGCATGTTAGAAGGTTATTAGTATGTTTGTCTTCTGTGTATTTCTTAAATTTGAACTTTAATTTTTAAGGTATAAATTACTCAGAAGTAACAGTAAAATAATGAGGTAACTTTTTTTAAAAGTGCACCAAAACACTCACCACCTCAATTACTCTATTTCTGACAACTTAGAGTACTCATATCTTCCTCTTATTTATAAAATGCTGGTTAATATGTTGAACTGTAGATATTCACAAACCACAAACCAAGAGTCATTCCTGCAACTCTCCTAGTAGTATTCTAAAACTAATCACCTTCATAAAATGAACTAAACAGTATTCTCCACACTTCAACCACTTTATTGTTTCTTTCCTTTGAGGTATCATACAATTTTGAAGTCATGAAGATGCCTGTCTGCACATGCTTTAGAACTGCGTCCATAATGAAGATTTAGCATTGAGATGTTTCCACGTTATCAACATAGGAATTAATAACTTTTGCTTGGGTAATATCTGACTATCCAAAGTTCAAATTTACACTCATTTTCTTATCTAGAAAGAAACGAATGCAATAGGCCAAGAGATTTATCTTGACTTTTTAGAAGTATATTTTAATAAGACACAAACACTTATTTACAGTTTTAAATTAAATGTTTTTAGTCTCTATGTATTGAGTGCCCTTTCAGTAATAAAAGTCTCCAAAAATCCAAAATAAAAAGGCAAAAAAGAACAAAGTGTTTTTAAAACATATCCCAACTATCCAAAACATTTACTTACTAATGTTCAACACTGACAATGTAGTCATCAAAAATACTTCTATTCAGTAAAATAAAGACACAACAAATTTTAGAGAAATAATCCATTTTGTTAAACTACACTGCTGAAAATACAGGTACAGCCTAGTCTTTGGTAATGCCTAACTTAAAAAAAAAAAGTGAAAATACTATGTCAAGTTATAAAGAACAAACTGAAATGACAAAATAATTTTAATGAATAGTATAATCAGGACTATACCTAAAGTGTGTACATTTTAAAAATAAATGAGATTACCATATTTGTAGTGGTAATAGCTACAAAGTTTTTTAAAAGACTAACATAGTATCTGCTATAATAAAAATTTGGAGTTACTTGCCTTGTAGTACCAATCCTGGAATTTTTTACAGCAGTCCTCACTGCAGAAATCTCTCACGACACCATCAAGTTCTTTAGTTGCTCCCTTCTTACACAGCTGAGAACAGTAGTTGCAAGTAACACATCTCAGTCCTAAACGTCTTGCAAAATCCTGTTTGTACAATAGCTTACAGCCTGAAAAATATAAGGTTTTCATATTAAAACAAATAATACATGAAAAACTATTCTTTGAGCTGACACAGATCTTATAAGTCAAGTAGATTATTAGCTCTAGAAAGAGTCCTATAAATTAACATATCAAGTCTTCTTTCTCTCCTGATCAAAACTATAAAATCTACTGTGATCAACACCAACCTATAAAAATTAGAACAGAATACAAAATATTATACCAGGTAATGTAATATTCTCTAACATGTGGGTATGTTTTAAGACATTAAAATCTAGTAATGTCTCAGAACTATTTTCTTTGCTCTATTTAAATCGAATTTTGTTTAAGTATCAGAGACAGCACACCACAAATAGGCATTTTAGAAAAATGAAACAATGCAGACTACTGGGAGGCTATGAGTAAACTTGTAGGTATGTTCAGCTCAGTAGGCATTTGAGCCAAATTTTCTGGCTTACACCTCACTCTGTCAAAGACTTTAACAGAAGTAAAAGTGGTTTATTTACTTGTCCAGAGAAAATATTTCATCTGTTCCTTTAAATATTTATTTTATCTACTATATAAATGTTTTATGTTAAGTATTTTTACATATCTATCTTATTTATTCCCTATATATTTCTGAGGGTTAAATAATCTTCCATACTTTTTAACTCATGCCGTGCCAAGTAAGTAGAATGATCTTCCACTCTTATTTATCTAATGAAACTCTATTCATCCTTTAATAAGGAGCTCAAATTATACTCCACCACAAACTCTGCCCTCACCAACCTAGTTTTACATGATCTTTCCTATCTGTGAACATGACTGCAATTGTTTGCTATATAATTTTTCGGCAATCATTTATGTACTGTCCTATGACTTTTCTGTTACCTTGAAATATATTTTAAAACATTTTTAGAAATTTACCTTTATTAGCTTTATCTAACTAGATTTTGATGGTAGTACTAGGTATTACATGTTTTGTTATTTCTGACAGGTTCCAGCAGGGAACTAGGTACAGTAAGAGAAAGCAAAAAATAGGTCATTTAACAGGAAAAAACACACATCCTTTTTAACTTTTTACTATTCATCTAAAATGTTAAGTCCCTCCAACAGAAAATTAAGTTCTTAAATGTCGATTATCTATTTGCTACTAATTGTCTATTCATTTTAGTAAAATCCATATAGCCTGAATGGTACCACACCGTTGATACGTATGTGAGCAATCAACATGAATACATTCAGACTTACGATCAATAAGACTGTCACTTCACAAAAACTCAGGTGTGAATCTCTTCAATGAAACATTACAAAATTTATCATTTTTCATTTGTTTTAAATAACAGTAAAACATGGTTACCTTTCATTCCAGGTGAAATGTACCAATTGAACTTAAATAGGAATGCCTTGTTTTATAAGCATACCCTCTTACATACATAACTTTATATAACATGTGAAAAGAATAAATGGAGGCACTAGTTCAATGGACTAATAAATCTTTTGATTTTTGCTGTCATTCCCTACTGCTGGCATTTAGGAGTTTCCAACCTTTCTCTTGCCCAAACTAGCAGTAGAAATCCAGAGAAAAAGTAGATCCAGTAAAAAAAATCTTCGTTGGAAAATATTAGGTGAAGATAGCAGACAGGAAAGTAGTGCCTTGGGACAAAGAAAGAATAGAAAGTAAAAGCCAGCTCAGAGCAAGAATATGACTTTGGGGAACATTCATAACAAGAGCCCCAAACCTATCTACGGCTACAATCCTTGTTCCTATCTCTGGAGAAGTACATTTAGAAATAGAGCGCATTTCTATAACCTGCTGCCAGGCACGAGAGTAGCAAAAGTGTAGGTGAGATGAGAAGGAATTCTTGAATGTACTAAAACAGAATCCAGTATTTCCCTGGCATCCCAAATTGAAAACCTAAAAGTAGTTTCTCTTAGTAGTACTGCTGCATGTGATTTTCTTTCTGGTATATTGAAAACCTTTGTAGGCTAGGCAGTAAGTTGGGCAGGGAAAATGAGGCTAATGGGAAACCATTCTAATCCACTTGGAAGACCAACTTTCAAATCACAATGTATAGGATTACAAATGACATCGTATGATAATGCTTTTATTATATTCTCAAAACTTCCTTTGTAATGGAACCAGAGGTTACCAAATTTTTAGAGATAAAACATCCTGAGGTCCAGGGGTGTACAAACATATATAAATAACAAATCAAGTCAGCAGAAAAGAAAACTCATTTTTTTTTTTTTTTGCTCAGCTACTCAGCTACATTAAAACTGTACAGCTACTCTAGACATATGAAGTTGTATATCTTTAAAATATTTTGGCAAAAAAACATTAAATTTCAATAAAAGTTATGGACAACACTGTATATACACTTGCCTTCACTACAGAAAGGTCTCTTAACGCCAGAGAAATTTACTGTTTCATGAAGAGTCTTCTCCTCTTGACAGTATTCGCAATATGTAACTATGCAATGCAACTTCTTATAGTCATCTGAACAAGTTTTGCTGCAGAACTGATGCACTTTGTTCTAAATGCACAATGGGAACCTTGGTAAGTATATGACAACCACCTCAAGAACAAATTTTAAGAAATAAACAAGCCACTTTTCTAGAAACAAAGTTAAATCATTTACCTATTTACTGTTATAATCCTTGGGGATACATTTCCTATAGACCACAGACACTTAGTTTAACCAATTCACTGCTAATTTAAACATAGCCGTGGCTCACTCGGGAGAGTGTGGTGCTCATAACACCAAGGCCACAGGTTCAGATCCCATATAGGGATGGCCAGTTAGCTCGCGGGGTGAGCATGGTGCTGACAACACCAAGACAAGGGTTAAGATTCCCTTACCGGTCATCTTTTAAAAAATAAAAAATAAATAAAATAAATAAATAAAATAAACATAGCTCCACAAAACTCAATACTATTAACTACCCTAAAATTACTCAGTGAAAGAATAAAAGTATCACTAAAATAAGATGGCAGTCTGGTGTTGCTAATAGAATTGGAGAAATGGGAAGAAAACAATGGAAGATACAACATGGGTAAAATACAGAAAGATGAGAATTATGACACTAATAACATTTTTAGTCAAAAAGAAATATCCTTTGCTGAGTGTAGTTAAGTAGGCTCAATCCCACTCCTATCACACCTTAATAGTTACACATCTATCATGGGTAAGGTATTCTATTTAGTGCCATCACAAAGAGTGCTGCTAAACTTGAGACTGAGTTGATTCCCTTGATTGGAACATGGTTAGTAACTGTTTAGTTATTTCTCCTGGCCCCAAACCCACAATAGCCAAAGCTACTTTTCAAATATCCAGCCAAGCAGTTATAAACAGTTAAAACTTCCAAGGAGGCAGCTTTTCTCCCCTGTTATTATGGAGGATATAGACTAAGTGTAAACCATCTACCTAACACCTAACAAAGTTATCTGAAGACCAAAATGAGGAAGGTGAAAGAGTCTAGGAATCAACTCATGCAGTAAGGCAATCATCAGTGGAAAGTTGCCCTGTTATGACTATTTAACTTACAAGAGGAAAAGGCAACAAACCACAACTGCCAACCATGGAGTGAGAAGCAAGAGGCCCCTGAATTCTTAATCTCCTAAGAAAGAAACAAAACTCACTTTCAGCGTGATAGTGTCTCTTAACTGCTTCCAACACTTAACCTCCATGTAAATAAAAGCAATATGCCAACAAGACTACAAAAGTGGGGTAGCACTAACATGGACATAGTGAAAGGGACCTCATTTTCATCTATTATTGAAATTCGGTCTATGCAGGATCTTTATTTCCTATAAAACACTATTCTATGTGCTTGCTAGTTGACTTTTTCCCTCATTCTCTCATCATTCCTTTATTCTCTCTTGCTGGGCTTTCAACATTCTTCTTGCTGTTACTGAAAGAGGACATTAGTCACTATAAAAATCATCACTGGATGGCAACAACAGTTTCAAAATATGATTTGGTTTGAATGCACCAAACAATATAATAAACTAAAAAATCCTCCAGGAAATAAAGTGTTAAAATAATAAAATTTCAGATATCCAAAGTACTTTAGAAATCATGTAGTCTAGTTCTGGGAACCACCTTTTGCCTAAGATTCAGATACTGGGTGACTTGCCGACAGCCAGTAATAAATTTTGGCTCAAGAGCAGTCTGTTGCAATTAAAAAAAAAAAAAAAAGAGCAGTCTGTTGCCAGTACTACACTTGTACACCATTTTATCACATACTCCACATCCTACCTCTCACCCCATCCTCCAAAAAATAGTAAAAGGAAATAATGGCCAAAGGTAAACATTGCTCAAAAAAGCAATGGGCAGCTGGGACCACCTTGTCCTTCTATCCATTACTGCCCCCTTATGGAAACGAAAGTCAATGATCAGAGATGTTGCTAATGGCAAAAAGACATGACAAAGTAAATTAGTAAACTAGTGAAGGTAAGAGTGATAAGAGAAAATAAACATATTATGACTTATAAGGCCTCTATTCTTTTATTAAAACACAATTATAAAATGTTACATGACAACATGGCATATGACTAACAAATTCTAATTTGTATTGGATAGAAGATATTATAGTTCACAGGTAACACTTATAAGGGCAGAAAAAAAAATAGGAAAAATAATGTACCAACAGTCACTCCAGATACGTAGCTAAAAAAAAGTGACATGCTGTACACTATTACGAACATAATATACCATGAATACAACTTCAATAATTCTTTGTTTGACCTGAAAAAAAAATAGGTCCTTTGTTGGTTCCTCTCCCACATAAGTAACACAAACCATCACAAAATCTGAAAATCTTATCCATTATATAATAGATTTCCAGATGAAAATACTACAGTTACTTTACTAGACTTTCATTTTAACACTAGATAATATACATAATAAAATATAACTTGCCTCCCACTCCAGGATTTCTGGTTTTGAACAAAAGGAATTTTTGCAGTAGTTGCATTTCAACTGAATATCATTTGGCGCTACAAACTGGCCATTTGGAGATGACTGCATACTTAGAGCCTATAACAAAGAACAAAATATTCTGAGCCTGATATGTATTTTAGAATTTCTGTTCACAACTATTATCTAACATCTATTATGCCCAGAAAGTAATGTGTATCTTGCTTAAACATTTTTTCAGCACATAAAAAACATTTCTGAATTTTGTCTTTAAAAACTATACTAGTATACTGTTAGTTTTATGAAATTGAAATTCAATTTATTTTTTGCCACAGGATTACTACTATTTTCCAAAATAACAAAATAATATGAAAAAGAAAACAATCATACAATTCAACTATGACTTTTCACTTGAAGAAAATGTAAGCAAATAATACTGAAGTCAGTCGCCCAAGTTCTGAACTACCAAATAAAAATTAAACGAAACGAAACAAAACAGAAAACCTAGCTCAGTCTGGCTGGTTAGGTCAGTTGGTTAGAGCACAGTCTTGAAATATTAAGATCATGGGTTCGGATCCTGATACTGGCCAGCTGCCAAGACAAACCAACAAATGAAACCCAGCTCCTATTGCTCTCTCCAATAACCATCAAATATCTAATTTACATAATTTTCATTCCAAATCCATCAATGAAAACAGCCTATGTTACTTTAAAACTTGATCATGTCTCCTACAAAACTGGGGCAAAACAAATTTACAGACTAGTATTCATACCAGAAATTTATTTTAGTTTATTTTAGAAAACTGTTTTCTTAAAAAGTTAAAACATTTTTCAGAATAAGATAGAATATAAATATAAATGGACTTTAAAAGTTTTTTTCTAATTCCTAACCTGAGTAGTGAGTACACTGGTATTTAATTATTATTCCTTTGAACCATATTACACATTACACACAAATATTACATGTAATCTTCTGTACGTATGAAATAGTTAATAAAAACTAACTATTCAAGATGCAATGAAGAAAGAAGCCATCATTTTTAAAACTTCTGCACATACTGTACGGTACAATTAAAGTTTATGAAAAAATTTAAAATGCAGATTTAAAACATTTACTATCAGGTGAATAAATTTCTTAAATAAAACCATTATCCTTACAGTTTCCAAAAAATTGAACCTCATTAAAGTTAACTATTATTTCAAAACAAATGGAATATGTTATGGTGTGAATATCTCTATTCCCCTAAAGTTCCTACGTAGAAATCCTAACCCCAACCCCCAGAATTATAATATTAAGTGAGGCCTATGGGAGGTGATTAGATCACAAGCCCACCCTCCCAATGACCAAATTAGCACCCTTATAAAAGAAGCCTGAGGGAGCTTGTTTGCGCCCCTCCCACCATGTGAGGACACAGCTAGAAGGCACCATCTGTGAGCAATGGGCCCTCCCCAGACACCCAAATCTGCCAGAGTCTTATCTTGGACTTCTCAGCCTCCAGAACTGTGAAAAATAAATTTCTGTTTATAAGCTACCAAATGTAGGGTGTTTTGTTATAGCAGCATGAATGAACTAAAGATAAAATACTGTACTATATTACCTTACTTTTAAAAGGAAAAACATCTAATGAAGATATAAAGTTCAAGAGATATGGTTTTAAGATAAAGAGAAAGGAAAATATGCTGCTTTTCTGTCTGTCAACTTTATATTATTTATATACAGATAGAATATGGCTGCCTGTAGGCACACCTGAATGCATTCCTCAAAATTAAGAGCCTAAATAAAATATATAATGTACATATAATGGAGAGTCTCATCAAATCATGGGAAATACAAATTTCAATTAAATGAGAAAGGTAGTTAAAACATTTTCAATGATCAGTTCAGTTTACCCAACAGAATAAAAAAGAAATAAAGTTCGAGATGTGACAAGCAGCATGCCAGACACTATTCTTCTCTCTTCTAATTAGTCATTATTCCTTAATTTCTAGTTTAAGAAAAGCCACCAAGGCAGAATCAATATTTACCACTATAGGCTGGCTGGGTAGCTCAGCTGGTTAGAGCGCAGCCTTATAACCCCAATGTGACGGGTTCAGATCTCTGTACCGGCCAGCCGCAAAAAAAATTACCATTATAAGAATGTATCAAGTTGCATGATCCCAACTTCTAAAATAAAAGTTTAGTCTTGATATAAGAAAAGTACAGGCAATGAAAATAAAAGTAGATAAATTGAACTGCATAAAAATTTAAAACTTCTGTGCATTAAAGGACACATTCAACAGAGTGAAAAGGCAGCTCACAGAATGGGAGAAAATACTTGCAAACCATATATCTGTTAAGGGGTTAATATCCGAAACACATAAAGAACTTCTACAACTCAACAACAAAAAAAACCAATCCAATTTAAAAATGGGCAAAAAACTTGAATAGTTAGCAAGAAAGTGGTAAAGGGCCACAAAAAATGATTACATTGTATAATGATAAATACTGTAATTATCCTGATTTGAGCAGCACATATTGCACACAGTCATTGATATTCAATGCTGTACCCCACAGATATGTACAATCATGTTCCAATAAAAAAAATTTTTGAAAGAAGAAAAATAAATAAATAAATAAATAAATAAATAAATAAATAAATAAATAAATAAATAAATAAATAAAAGTTTAGTCTTGAATGTGGTTTACCTAAGATGAGTGAAGATATAACTATTAACAAAAATGACACTGACTTGGCTGAATTCAAAACCATCTCAATTTAAATGCTAATAACTGTTATAGTAACTATTTTGTAACATACTTAAGAGAATATATTTTCAGTTTAAATAAATCAGCACAGAGCACGGTACCTGGCACAAAGTACAAGTGTTGGATGAATTAATAAAGCATGGCTTTATGCATTGGTTTGAAACTTTGGGTAATACCCTGAAATTTGCATACACAACAGATAAACCTACTTGTACCATCTAGCTAATAATCCTTAAACCCCCTCTAAATTATTCCTTCATAGTAGTTAACCATGTTAAGTTTGAACACTCCTAGTAGGACTATCTTCTAAGATTATCTACACTCCAACTTCAAAGAACTATGTCAGAAAGTTCTTCTTTACCTTTACCAAAATGAAAAATGTCTCCCTGAAACTTATCTTGCATTAAATTCAGTCCTTCTAGGAGAAGTCTAATTCCCTTCTTTATACGGCCCATTTCTAACATATAAAGAAAGCATGTATGCTTATCTCTTCCAGGCTAAGGACACCTAGGTCCTTCATACATTTATCATAGAACAGAGTTCCCCTAATAAAAAAATACTACCATATCAGGCACCTAGCTCAACTATATTAAAACTGATTTTCCTTCAAAATCTATATCACAGTAATAATTTAAAAGTCAATTAGATTATCCACGCTAAAGAAGAAAGCCAGTGCAGCCAGGTCTTCTGTGACTCTGGAATCTCCAACCTTCAATTTGACTCTCAACAAACTATGTAAAAAAAGAGAGTGTATTACACCACTTATTTATTTTCTCTATTATTTTATTGGGGGCAGGGTTGATGCAAAATAAATAACAAACCTGAAATTTAGCCACGCAACTGGAATTGCAAAAGTTATACAGTTTTCCATCAGGCATTGTGGCTTGGTATTGAGGTAAAGAGTTTCGCTTACAAAAATGGCAAATGATTCCCAAACCTAGGAGAAAAGGTACATATCTTATTTCTTAAAAAGTAATAAAAGTTTCTTAAAAATCTTAACTGACCGTTATTTTTTAATGAAAACCAATGATGGATGAAACAACAATTTAAGCTAAGAACACTGATATGGAGAGAACCTCAATAATATTAAAAAATTAAAAGTATGGAATGATCAAAATATTTTACAATAAGATTAAAAAATAAATAAATAAATAAATAAAAGCAGTTAAATACAAGCATAAAAATAAAGTTCCATGAGAAAGCAGTTATTTATGCAAACAGTAATTATGTCACTAAAGTTTTTAAACTTTACAAATACCTGAAACTTACTTTGTGATTTTGCATATTTTGTCTTGTGACTGTTCATGCAAGCAGTTGAACAATATGGCTCCATATATCCATTAGGACCTATACACTGAGTCATATCAAAAAACCTACACTGTGTTCGGCAACCAGTACAAGTTGTCAGTTTTCCATATTTCTAAAATTTGAAACAAAAAGATAATTTTAAAAACCACAATTTAACTAGAAAAAAATCATATTTTTCATTTCACCTTTTGTCTCTGCAAAACAATTGTTAATCTTTAATCAGGTTTAAAGAGTCAAACTGTTAACTGCAATAATTGCTAAATTGGGTTCAAACAAAGCAATGATCATAAGCTAAGTCTAATGCAAAAATAAAGTATTTTTCTCTATTTAGTTCAACAAATCCCTACATATAGCTAAGTTTAACAAATCCCTTACACATAGGTAAGCAAAAACTAAACATCTAGGAAAGGCACTGTGTTTTTTGTTTACAATGAGGACACAGTTCTTTGTCATTTGACAGAGAAATTAAACGCAGCAATGAAATGTAAGACCTAATTACTTGAAGACTTGAAATACTTTCCATTGAGCTGCTGTTGTTTCAAGCACTTTAAGAACTTCTCTTAAAAAATGATTTACCATTTATCTACTGTATTTAAAACCTCATACAACCACAGTACATATTAACTAAAGCTAATAATTAGTCAACGGATGGTAATAAAGTTAATCCTGCCACGGGTGAATATTTGCCAAATATTAGGTAACTTAAAGACATGATATAAAGAATATGAAAGTAAGGGCCGACCCTGTGGCTCACTCGGGAGAGTGCAGCGCTGGGAGCACCAAGGCCGCGGGTTCAGATCCTATATAGGGATGGCCAGTGCACTCACTGGCTGTGCGCAGTGCGGGCGACACCAAGCCAAGGGGTACGATCCCCTTACTGGTCACAAAAAAAAAAAAAAAAAAAAACAGTAAAGAATAAGGTAAGACCAAAGGGGGTACTTCAAAATTCACTAGGACAAAAGCACTACCACTGAAATATACACAGTCTTACAAAAATACAATTCAGATGAACTGGTGGTGTTTGTATGAAAAAATTAACTTGTTTGTCACAATTACAGATCAACCACAAGGAAAAGCAAGCCTTTAAGTGCAACTTGTATTAATCCCCTCAGTGGTTACAGTGCTGTCATAATAAAGTTAAATGAAGCATTACAAATCATGTTGTGAAATATTGTAGCAATCATCCACCTGTGTTGAAATTAACTCCATCTTTATACCTGAAATCATCTAGTATGAGGATATAAGAAGGCCTCAAAATGTTCCATGGATGGATGAATAGATGTCAGGGAGGATGACAGTCAGGCCAAAAATAACACATGAAATGGATAAACTGCATGGAAAAACTTCACAAACATCACAGGATTTCAGAAAAATGAACATAATAAAGTGAAGGAAAAAACAATAAAAAACAAAGAGATAACATCAACATCAAAAAAGAAAAAGAAGAAAACTTTCTCAGCATGCAACAAATAGAACAAGCATGAGTAAACATAGCTGTTTATGTGCCAGGAATGTTTGTTACATTCATTCTCGTACTACAAAAAAAATAACCCATGCTGCCTATTCCTCATTTACTCAAATATCACCTAAAGGAAGCCCTAAATTTTACTTTTCACAGTGGAAAACAACTCATTCTTCAATCTCTGATAGGCCCCAAAAAGAAATACTCATCAAAAGCAAAAGAATGGTAACATGGAACAAACAAGAATGACTACAAATATATTACATCTAATTACGACTCACAACAGAGAAGAATGCTCTGTTTTTTGGCATTTCCTGAGGCCTATTTGACGACTTAAATTTTTATACTGGAAAAATGCCAAAAAACAGATCCTATTGTTTTATTAACAACAGAAGATGAAAGAATGTTTAAAACTTGGAACCATAGTACAAATTAGGGATACCAAAAAATATTCAGGATACCTGCCACCGTGTTGCAGGATTACAGAGAGAAAAACGCAGCTTCCTCTAAATGTATGTGTGAGGTCTCCATGCATCAACACCAATAAAGAATTCTTTTACCAATATAAATGAAGCCTAACCATCTAATCAAATCTTGATTTGATTTTTTAAAAACTTATTAGAAACATTCTTCAAGTTGACTGAGTGAGTCTATCACTTGAATGTGTGATCCCAACACAAATTTTACTGGCAGGATGATTAATTAGTAACTACGACATCAGGTAATCAAGGAGCTCAACAACTGGTCTACACTGACAAATATTTTTATCTGAAGAGAATGAGAAAGTACTGTTAGAAAAACAAAATCATTAATATTGACAATATTTCAACACTGCCACTTTCATAGCTACCACTACTTCGAAAACCAAAGGACTCAATAAGAGAACATCAGCAAAAAAGAAATTAAACTTTCATGCCATGTTTGCTCAGCTTCGTATGTAAATTATAAAAATAATCATTTAAATTTCATACAAATTTTCTATGCACCCTATAAAATATGCATTTATTTAAAATCTAAAGGAACAAAACTAAATAGAACAAATTCAGAGTTAAAAATACTCTCTTTTCAGGCACACATAATTCTATATAGTACATCAGTGAAAAAGAAAGATTAAAACAAGATATTAGTAAGATAAAAGATAGATGTGATGGGGAAGTTTGTTACAAATTGGCTCATTTTTCAATCTACTCATTTAAAACATGTGCATTATATTTTAATTGTAATCAATTCCACATGAATACCAAAATCAACCATAACATGATTTTAAAAGTTTTCTCCTAATTTTTTCTTCTACATGTAGGGAATACATTTCATTCAGTACATTTGACCAAGCCAGTGGACCACATAGGAAAGTGTTCGAAAGAGAAAAGTTTGATATACCTGTTGCTACAAATCTGATCTAGGAAATGGGGCCCCAAGATAGAGCCTGCACATAATCTACTTCCAAGCCACATTCAAATACTTAACTTGGGTCCAATGACAATGCACGGGGAAAAAAAAAAAATCATCTTTACATTTACTGACATCTAACTGAAACGTAACTTTCTCTCTCATTCTCACTGCAGGCAACAAACCAACCACATTAGTTTACCAGAAACTGTGACTGTCAAAAACAAAAATTCCCAATTTTTATATCATACTTGTTGCAGATACCTCAATATATCATTGACACTCAACTTTACTTCAAAATTATAGTTATTAACCACTGTATCTTATTCCTTAAAGCATTACTGCATAATAAAGCAGCGCATATACTGCATTTCAAATTTTAAAAAACATTTTGGTAACCATATTTTGATATAATTGGTTCTCTTTATAATCATTTTATTTTATGCATTTAATAACATTCTGAGAATGGGTCTGTTCCTATTACCAAAGAAGTCCAAAGCACAGAAATAGTGAAGAACCCTAATCAGAAGTGGTGATAAAAAAAAAATGGCACAATACAGTACTATTTTTTAAACTAAGTAAGATTAAGAGATAAATTCAAGTAAAAATAATACTTCCTTTATTCCATAAAACCCTGAAATCATCTATGTTGCAAGATCTGCTTATACAAAGAAAAAAAGGTCTAAAAAAATTAACACACCATCATATTTTAGTTTTCTCCACTATTGTACAGTTTATGATATTTTTTAAAACACATCTTCTACTTTTAATTTTAAAAAAGTCAAGAACTGAGAAGGTCATCACTCGGACGTGACAGTGAAATCATACAGCAAGATAAAAAACGTAGGAGTGTGAGGCAGAACCTAGGTCACCTGTGAGTAAAGAAGAATGGCCAAGAGATCAGCAGATGGCAACAAGACTTAGAAACACATATAGCCAGATGGCATGAACTTCAAAAGAGCAGAGTCTGCAAGAGGACAATAGGGACCATGGAGAATACCTATGCTATTTGCTATTTACTGACGCTGAAGTAGGTGGGGTGTGAGGGAAAAAGTTAATGTCATTTGAGATTGCTATACAGTAAAATGCTGTCCTCAAGTGCAAAGTCACTTTACAGCCAGAATACGGAAGGGAAAGTTCCCAGAAGATTAAGAATGTCAGAGAGGATTTTGTTATCTATTGCTGCTTAATAAACCATGCTAACCTTGAAGTTGATACAACAAGCAAACAGAAAGGACACTGTTGGGAGGGAGGAGGGAGGGGGGAGAGGGAGGAGGGAGGGAGGTTTCGGTAATGGGCCACAATAATCAACCACATTGTATATCGACAAAATAAAATTAAGAAAAAATAAAAAATAAAAATAAAATAAAATAAAATAAAAATTTAAAAAGGTTTAAAACAA
The DNA here is from genome assembly GCF_027409185.1 of Cynocephalus volans. NCBI lineage: Eukaryota > Metazoa > Chordata > Mammalia > Dermoptera > Cynocephalidae > Cynocephalus > Cynocephalus volans. The sequence goes on from NC_084466.1 coordinate 88,548,227, forward strand.
ACAAAAAAAACATGCTAAAACTTAAAAATAAATTAACTAATTAATTTAATTAATTTTCTAATGACAATGGATGCTAAAAATAGTGAGTGAAAAGTGTCTTGAGCAGGATATTTACAATAGTGTCAAATATACCCCCCTGCCCCTGAATTAACAAAACTTGATAGATACAGAGGGAAAATTAGCAATTTTACCCTAGAGAAATCACAGACACCACCTTAACCAAGTTAACACACAGATATGGGACAGATATCATGTACCTCCTGATGTGATGCACTAAGGACACGTGACTTATGAGGTATTCATGCCAAAAATGCATTACCTCAAACTTTTTTTTTTTTTAAATAATTTGAACATTTCTCTCTTTTTTTGCAGCTGGCTGGTATGGGGATATGAGTATCTGAACCTGTGACCTTGGTGTTTGAAACCTATGCACTAACCAACTGAGCTAACTGGCCAGCCCACATTACCTCAATCAAATCCTGAGAAAATACTAGACAAACACAAATTGAGGGCACTACACAAAATGGCCTGTAGTATTCATAAAAGACAGATTAGGGAACAGTTCAGGTTAAAGCAGGAATTCCACCCCAAGCCCTGGGGAAAAAAAGAAAAATGAATGAAGTGAGCCCTACGTACTTGTCTGGAGGCAGTTGATTGCGGCGGGGGGGGGGGGGGGGGGGGGGCTAGTAGTTTCACTGAGTTGAAGAAACAGATGGAGTCAGGGCATCTAGACTTTGGGAAGCAGAATACTGAAGATGAGGAAGATGCACAAGAAAGAGCTCTGGTTATCTAAAAGAGTGGTACTATTCTTAAAAGAAGAAACCACCTAAGGCCAGAGTAAGAACAACAGAACCACAAAAAAGCAATAGGTAGACAATTCCCAAAGCACACACAGGGCTGGGAGTACTCTGTGTACTCAGCTACCTGTTCAAGACTAGGAAGACATAATTCAGGGAGATTTAGGTAGTATAGCGGGGATAAACTAGCCCTAGACTAAGGTCTGTTCTATCAAAGGCTATTATAAAAGCTTAAAAGCAAGCCTCACAAGGATCCAAATAACTCCAGCAATTTGACTGCATGCCAGAAAGAAGTCCAAAACCATTTAATGAAATCCAGCAACCAAAAATGTAGAATTCACAATAGTATTTGGAATCAAATAAAATATTACCAAGCATTCTGCAAAAAAGCAGAAAAATATGACCGACTGCTAAGAAAAAAAACCAAAAAACAAAAACTATAGAAACAGATCTTGAAATAACAAATATGAAAATAGTAGCAAAAGATCTTAGAAAAAACAATCATAAATATGGTAATATATTTAAAAAGTAGTAGAGGAAAACATCAACATAAATAGGCAACAAATGTACACTATAAAAAGACCCTAACAGTACTTTTAGAGATGAAAAATACACTACATGAAAAATATACTACATGGCACTAACAGTTGATTAGAAAAGATCAGTGAATTTAAAGATACAGCAATAGAAACTCTCCAATGGCAGGTTAGCTGGCTTGGTTAGAGGGAGGTGCTGATAACACTCAGGTTAAGGGCCAGCCACCCCCACCCCAAACAAAAAAATTTTAACTCTCCAAAATAGAGCATAGAAGGAAAAAAAGATTTGGGGGTGGGAGGTAGGGGGAGAGAAGAGGACAACAGAGTCTCAGTGACCCAAGGACAATAGCGGGAAGTCTAATACAAGCATATCTAGAATTGGGATCTCAGGAAAAAAAGGGGTAAAAGGACTGAAAAAATAGTTAAAGAAATAATGGCCTATGATCCTGGATGGGATCCTAGATAAGAAATAAATTTTTTGGGCCGGCCCGGTGGCACACTAGGAAGAGTGCAGCGCTTGGGAGCGCAGCGGCGCTCCCGCCGCGGGTTCGGATCCTATATAGGAATGGCCGGTGTGCTCACTGGCTGAGCGCGGTGCGGGAGACACCACGCCAAGGGTTGCGATCCCCTTACCGGTCACAAAAAGACAAAAAAAAAAAAAAAATGAAAGAAAGAAATTTTTCATTTGCTATGGAGGGACATTAACGGACAAAATATGAATAAGGTCTATAGTTTATCAATGTAAATTTCCTTATTTTGATCACTGCACTACAGTTAAAATTATTCCTGTAATACGTTTATTATTCATGTACTAATTTATTCATCTGGATTAACAGAAACATAGACTTGGAAATTTTTTTGAAAGAAAAGATGTTTCTTTACCTTTCAGGTAGGCACGAAAGAAAGGGATTTTAATATCCTATGGATAAATGCCTACTGTGTACAAAGTACTATGCACTAAAAAATTATATCTGAAAATAATTTTCTAAGAGCATAAACATCTAAAGGCAAATGAACATATCAGAAGAAAATACTTACATGGAAATTTAGTGAAATTAGAAAATCTCTTTTGGAGATAAAATATAAGTTCATAAATTTTAATATACTTCAAAATGCATGTGATTTAGGGCCTTAAACCTCATCTACTTCACTGCTTACCTCAGGCTGCATCAAGAAAGAGTCCTGCATGTGATCTCGAACCTCTTTCAGGAAGCTTGGATGGCTACCTACCTAAAAAAAGATTTTAGAAGACTTTATAAATACATATAAAGAAAGGCTGATAGACTGAAAAGTAAATAAGCAGTCTATAAAAGCTGATTCTCAATTATCTGTTTTCTGACTTACAAACTCATTCCAACTTTTAAAAATGCCAATCTGTCCTATCCCCACTGCTGTTGCCCAATTTACAAAAGAATCATCAAATACCTTTAATGATCCTAGAAAAAATGACATAATGATAAAACAATAATACAATAATGGAGTAAGGAATTAAAGATAGACACTTAGATTGACTTGCCTCCTTAATTGAGAAAAAAATAATCACTTATTTGTCTTAGACAACTTAGTGTGTTCTAAGATCTTTTTAAAACCTATTAAACTGTAATACTTATAATGAAATCTCAAAGCTCTCTAAATTAAGTAATTTGGAGATTACACAGTTACACTTTTCATCATCTGCAAAATGGGTTGTTTTGGAAATCCTTTTTTGAGCACATATAACAGTTTCCAGCACATAATACCAATTAACATCCTTACTCCTTGCAGAAAAGTTTAAAAAGAAAGGCTTCCTGCTTTCCATGAAAATCAAAATACTATGCTAAAAGAGGAAAACTACTGAAACACAAGTGATAAGCATTATATGGTCTCCACTGCCAGGATCTAGATTATTAGCTGGTGGTATTAGTATACTCCAGAAACTGAGTAATGAGAACACATAAACAAAGGCAGCCAAGTTAAATGTCAGAGACAAAGGTCAAAAGGGGGAAAAAAGAAAGATAAAAGAAAGATCACCATACAATTTTAGTTCCCAACCTGCAGAAAAAGAAGACATTTACTAGAGCACCTCATGTAGCTGTCTCCAAAAATGTCTGATTGGGTGGGTCCATTTATCAGTGAAAAGGAATGCACTGACTCCCACCTATCTGTTGACTTATAAATTATGAATATTTATTATATGAATTATAAAACATAAGCAAATAATACTTTACAAAATGAAAGATGTATTATTTTTAAATAATTTTAACTTTATTTAAGGAGAATGCAAAGAACATTTTCTATATCTACGAGAGCAGAATCATTTGGTGTCAGTGGAGGCTGTGTGGGGAGCAGTTATGAGGAACTCATACTCCTCCCAGTCAGCGTGGTGGTATCAGCCAAAGCCCAGAAAAGAGCCAGCACTCCCACACCCACTCAGCAATAACAAGAACCCCTTCCATGGGTCCCAACAGAGACCAGGCAGAGAGGCTGACCTTCTATACATCAACCTGGCAATAATGAAGTGTAGCCTTCCTTCCCTTGCTAGAACAGGGTCAAATGAAACAGAAGGTTTAAATATGATCCAGAGTCTCATAATACCCACAATGTTCAAGTTTCAATCAAAAATCACTTATCATATAGAAAACCAAGAAAACCACACTGTAAATCGAAAAAGACAATCAACAGATGCCAACACCGAAATTACAGAGATATTAAAATTATCTGACAAAGATTTTAAAGCAATCATAAAAATGCTTCAACCACCAGTACAAAGACAGTTAAAAACAAATGAAAAAACAGAAACTCTCAGCAAAGAAATGGAAGATAAAAAGAAGCACCAAACAGAAAGAAATCGGTGACCTAGAAGACAGATTAACAGAAATTATCCAATCTGTTAGGAACCTGTAGGACTATAACAAAAAATGTAACATTCATGCCATCGGAGTCCTGGAGGAAGGTAGAAGAAAAAGAGGACAGTGTAGAAAAGTCTTCAAAGAAAAACTTTCTGAAAATGTCTCAAGTTAGGCAAAACACACATATTTCATAAATTTTCAGATGGAAGAAGCTGAACAAACTCTAGAAAAGATAAACCTGAAGAAATACCATGATACATCACAGTCAAATTTTATAAAAACCAAAGATAATGAAAAAATCTTGAAACCAACAAGAAAAATAACACAGCTATTGGAGAAATACTATTGGAATAGTAGCCTGGAGAAACAGAAAATTTTAGACAACGGCACCTCTACTTCAGTCAAATACCACAGACTCTTAACCACACCCACACAAGAAAAGGCCAAGTACAGAGCCTAGACTTCCACCCAAGCCAGGCTGCAATGAGGTACCTCACGTAGCATCTTAGCCATGGTGAAGTCAGAGAAGACCAAGTAGGAAACTGAACTTCTATAGCACCAGGTGGTAATAAGATACCTTATCACCACCAAACACCTCCATCCCTACCCCAAACCCCTATAAGGCAGTCTGACATAATAGCAAGTCAGAACTTACACCAACAATTAGCAGTAATGGGGCCCAAATTGAAATAACAGAGTTTGAGGAGCATAATGGGGGGAAAAAAAAAAAAGAATAAAGCAAATTAAACAAAGCCTAAGGGGCCCATGGAACAAAATCAAGCAAACCAACATGCATATTATGAGAGTTATAGAAAAAGAAGAAAAATGGGCAGAAAGGTTATTTGAAAAAATTATGGCTGAAAATGTCCTGAATTTGATAACAGACACAAATCTACAAATCTCAGAAGCACAGCAAATTACAGGAGGATAAACTTAAAAAGACATACAATAAGTCACATTATAATCAAACTGCTGAAAGACCAAGACAAAGAGAATCTTTAGAGAAGAGAGGAGTGATTCAGCATAAGAAATCCTCAATAAGGTTAACTACCAGTTTCACAAAAGAAACCAAGAAGACCAAAAGACACTGGAAAGACATATTTAAAATGCTGAAAGAAAAAAGTTTTCAAACAATACTATATGCAGCAAAACTATCACCCCAAAATGAAGGAAAATAAAGACGTACCCAAATAAACAAAAGCCAAGGGAGTTTGTTACCTACAAGAAATACTAAAGGGAGTCAAAGTTTTTTACTGAGGGGTTTCAAGATGGCCGCGGCTGCGGCGGCTGGCGCGGAATAGCTGAGGTGGAAAAGGTGGCCACTGGGCCTCAGGCAGCCGGGAAACTTGTGGACCTTCCTCTGGCCATCTCTTAAGGGAGGACTGCTGCTGCTGGCAGGTCGTGGGGGCTCAACGCCACTTTGCCCCCGGCAGGAGAGGCTGCCTCATTTACAGGCAACAGCTTTGAAGTGTGGAGCAGGAAAAGAACTGATTCTTAGCTGCAAAAGTGAGTCTTGAAACAGGGAACACGGCGCCAGGGCTGCTGTGGATGCAGCCAGGATCCCGGAGGCTGGGGCCGCACTGAAGGCGGCCAGCTGCCCTATTCAAGATTCGAGGTTTCAGGCGGGCATTAAAGAAGACTCCTGGGAGCGCCCGAGCGGCGCCGCGACTGAACAGCCCGAGGCGGCAGCGCCAAGAACACGGAAGGCAACAAACCAGAGACAGAGCGAGCGCCCGACCTGGCACAGCACTGTGAGTGATCCCTGGCACAGCTCTGTTCGGGGGGTGGTTGCCCACGCGGCTCCCCGACTGCACCACCAGGCCACTCACTGCCCCGGTGCTGCCTCCATTTTCCCAGGTGCGGGCAGCTCCGCCCTGCTCGGCCATCACTGAGCCCATTTGCTTGGCCTGGCGCAGGGCTTTCCGGACCCTGCGGGCCGGCTTCCTCTCCCACTCCCTCCACGGTTCTCTGGCAGGGCTGGGGGTGTGGGGCGTCCCGACCAGTTTTGGGAGGGCTAGGAAGTACGGGCGGGCCGACTGTCACTCCACCACACCCTGGACTCCGGCCCCGGTAAACTTCCTGTTACTGGGAGGCAGATACCATCTCTGCGACCACCAGTTTGGAAAAAAGCCTAACGAATTTCTGGTTGGGAATAGTGTGGTAGGAGAGTTCCCAGGTCCGCTTGAACCTGCCGGAGAGCAGGCTGCAGGCGGGCACTAGACTCGGTTTATACCGGGGGGATACAAAGGTGAACAAGACCCGAGAAAGATCTACACAGTGTTACAAAGGCACCCAGAGAGACCGGTCGTCTGTGCCTAGCAGAAACCTGGTAGACTTCCTGGGCGAGGCGGTGCTGAGCAGGGTCTTGAAGGCCCAGCTGATAGACGAGGGGTGCAGAAGACACGCCCCAACCCAGCACAGTGTGCACAGAGGGGGGAGACGTGCGGCCAGGGAGGCAGAGACTCGACAGAAACCACACACCCGGTGGGGTCGCCACTGCACGATCTAACAGCCTGGGCCAGAGCACACGGAACGGGGAGAAGTCCTGTACAGAAAGTGAAAGCTCAACAGAGATCACACACCCTGTGGTACGTGATCCACCAGCCCAGCAGAGTACAAGCTGACCAGAAAGGTGGATCCCCGGAGAAGCCCAAGACCCGAGGCAACCACACACACAAGACACTAGAGGCCAACTGAGCAGTCACGGCGGGAGCCATACCAAATTGGCAACCACAGCAACATCCTAGTTAGTCATTAGTCTCAAACCGGTGGACTGTGAAACCCCCTGCCACAATGAATAAACACCAAAAAAAAGACACCAGAAATACAAAAAATCAAGAAAGTACACCACCAAAAGTTAATAAATCTCATACTCTAGATCCTATAGAACAAGAAGCCCTTGAAATAACTGACAAGGAATTTCGAGTGATAATTCTAAAGAAACTGAATGAGATACAAGAAAACTCAGCTAGACATCATGATGAAATGAGGAAAAGTATACAGGATCTGAAAGAGGAAATATACAAGGAAATCAATGTCCTGAAAAAAAATGTAGCAGAACTTGCTGAACTGAAGAAGTTATTCAGCGAAATAAAAAACACAACGGAGAGTTTAACCAGCAGGCTTGTCGAAGTTGAAGAGAGAACCTCTGAACTTGAAGATGGGCTGTTTGAAATAACACAAGCAGACAAAAAGAAAGAAAAAAGAATCAAGAACATGGAAGAAAATCTGAGAGAGATATCAGACAACCTCAAGCGCTCAAATATCCGAGTCATGGGTATTCCAGAAGGGGAGGAAAATGGAGATTCCATTGAAAACATATTCAACAAAATAGTGGCAGAAAACTTCCCAGGTATAGGAAAAATCACAGATCTTCAGATCCAGGAAGCTCAACGATCTCCAAACGTATTCAACCCAAAAAGGCCTTCTCCAAGACATGTCATAGTCAAATTGGCAAAACTCAGAGACAAAGAGAGAATCTTAAAAGCTGCAAGAGAGAAGCGTCAAATCACCTATAAGGGAGCCCCAATCAGGTTAACATCAGACTTTTCATCACAAACCCTAAAAGCTAGAAAGGAATGGGATGATATTTTCAAAATACTAAAAGACAAAGATTGCCAACCAAGAATACTCTACCCTGCAAGGCTATCCTTCCGAAATGAGGGGCAAATAGTATATTTCTCAGACAAACAAAAACTGCGGGAGTTCACTACCACAAGACCACCCTTACAAGAAATCCTCAAGGGAGTACTGGGTTTGGTTCCTGAAAAATAACTACCACTGCCATAAAAACCTAAGAAAAATCTAAACCCGCTAGTACAATAAAAATGGCATTCATGAAGAGAAAACAAGCTAACAAAAACACTATCTACAACCTAAGGAACCAACAAACAAAGAAACCAAACAGTAAATCAGAAAGCAAGGAACAAAAGACACCTAAGACAACCAAACAACCAATAAAATGCTAAGAATAAATCAACACCTTTCAATAACAACTCTTAATGTTAAAGGCTTAAATTCCCCAATTAAAAGACACAGACTGGCTGACTGGATCAAAAAGCAGGACCCAACTATATGCTGCCTACAAGAGACCCACCTCACCCATAAAGATTCACACAGACTAAGAGTGAAAGGATGGAAAAAGATTTACCATGCAAACAGAAAAGAAAAACGAGCTGGAGTGGCTATTCTTATATCTGACAAAATAGACTTTAAACTAAAAACCATAAAAAGAGACAATGAGGGACACTACTTAATGATAAAAGGACTGATCCATCAAGAAGACATAACAATCATAAATATGTATGCACCCAATGTTGGAGCAGCCAGATTTATAAAACAAACTCTATTAGACCTAAAGAAGGAAATAGACACTAATACCATAATAGCAGGGGACCTGAACACTCCACTGTCAATATTAGACAGATCATCTAGGCAAAGAATCAGTAGAGAAACACAAGATCTAAACAAGACTCTAGACCAATTGGAATTGGCAGATATCTACAGAACATTCCACCCAACAACCTCAGAATATTCATTCTTCTCATCAGCACATGGATCAGTCTCCAAGATAGATCACATATTAGGTCACAAATCAAGTCTCAATAAATTCAAAAAAATTGGAATTATCCCATGTATCTTCTCAGACCACAATGGATTAAAACTAGAAAGTAATAACAAGCGAAACTCAGGAAACTATACAAACACATGGAAATTAAACAGCATTCTACTTAATGACATATGGGTCCAAGAAGAAATCAAGCAGGAAATCAAAAAGTTTATTGAAACTAATGAAAACAATGATACATCATACCAAAACCTGTGGGATACTGCAAAAGCAGTATTGAGGGGAAAATTTATTGCATTAAATGCTCACTTCAGAAGAATGGAAAGATGGCAAGTGAACAACCTAACACTTCACCTTAAAGAACTAGAAAAACAAGAACAATCCAAACCTAAAATTAGCAGACGGAGAGAAATCATTAAGATCAGAGCAGAACTGAATGAAATTGAAAACCAAAAAACAATTCAAAAGATCAACGAATCAAAAAGTTGGTTTTTTGAAAAGATAAATAAAATTGACAAACCATTAGCATGGCTAACAAAAAAAAGAAGAGAGAAGACTCAAATAACAAAAATTAGAAATGAAAAAGGCGATATTACAACTGATTCATCTGAAATACAAGGAATCATTCGAGACTACTATAAACAACTATACGCCAACAAATTTGAAAATCTGGAGGAAATGGATAAATTTCTGGACACACACAAGCTCCCAAAACTGAACCGTGAAGACGTAGAAAATTTGAACAGACCAATAACAATAAAGGAGATTGAAGCTGTTATCAGAAGGCTCCCAACAAAGAAAAGCCCAGGACCAGATGGATTCACAGCAGAATTTTACCAAACATTCAAAGAGGAATTGACACTGATTCTTTACAAACTATTCCAAAAGATTGAAACGGACGCAAATCTCCCAAACTCATTCTATGAAGCAAACATCATCCTGATACCAAAACCAGGTAAAGATATAACCAAAAAAGAAAACTACAGGCCGATATCCTTGATGAATATAGATGCAAAAATCCTCACTAAAATACTAGCAAACAGAATACAGCAACACATACGAAAAATTATTCATCACGATCAAGTGGGATTCATCCCAGGGATGCAAGGTTGGTTCAACATACGCAAATCAATAAATGTGATACACCATATTAATAAACTCAAACACAAGGACCATATGATCATCTCTATAGATGCTGAAAAAGCATTTGATAAAGTTCAGCACTCATTCATGACAAAGACCCTCTATAAGTTAGGTATAGAGGGAAAGTATCTCAACATAATTAAAGCCATATATGCCAAACCCACTGCCAATATCATCCTGAATGGGGAAAAGCTGAAAGCTTTTCCTTTAAGAACAGGCACTAGACAAGGATGCCCACTCTCACCACTCCTATTCAACATAGTGTTGGAAGTACTAGCCAGAGCATTCAGAGAAGAGAAGGAAATAAAGGGCATCCAGATTGGAAAAGATGAAGTCAAACTGTCCCTGTTTGCAGATGACATGATCCTATATATCGAACAGCCTAAAACCTCTACAAAAAAACTCTTGGAATTGATAAATGATTTCAGCACAGTAGCAGGATACAAAATCAACACACAAAAATCAGTAGCATTTCGTTTCTCCAATAGTGAACATGCAGAACGAGAAATCAAGAAAGCCTGCCCATTTACAATAGCCACCAAAAAAATAAAATACTTAGGAATTGAGTTAACCAAGGAGGTGAATAATCTCTATAATGAGAACTACAAACCACTGCTGAGAGAAATTAGAGAGGATACAAGAAGATGGAAAGATATTCCATGCTCTTGGATTGGAAGAATCAACATAGTGAAAATGTCCATACTACCCAAAGTGATATACAAATTCAATGCAATCCCCATCAAAATTCCAAAGACATTTTTCTCAGAAATGGAAAAAACTATTCAGACATTTATATGGAACAATAAAAGACCACGAATAGCCAAAGCAATGCTCAGCAAAAAAAATAAAGCTGGAGGCATAACACTACCTGACTTTAAGCTATACTACAAAGCTATAATAACCAAAACAGTATGGTACTGGCATAAAAACAGACACACTGACCAATGGAATAGAATAGAGAATCCAGAAATCAACCCACACACTTACTGCCATCTGATCTTTGACAAAGGCACCAAGCCTATTCACTGGGGAAGGGACTGCCTCTTCAGCAAGTGGTGCTGGGATAACTGGATATCGATATGCAGGAGAATGAAACTAGATCCATACCTCTCACCGTATACTAAAATCAACTCAAAATGGATTAAGGATTTAAATATACACCCTGAGACAATAAAACTTCTTAAAGAAAACATAGGGGAAACACTTCAGGAAATAGGACTGGGCACAGACTTCATGAATACGACCCCAAAAGCACGGGCAACCAAAGGAAAAATAAACAAATGGGATTATATCAAACTAAAAAGCTTCTGCACAGCAAAAGAAACAATTAAAAGAGTTAAAAGACAACCAACAGAGTGGGAGAAAATATTTGCAAAATATACATCTGACAAAGGATTAATATCCAGAATATATAAGGAACTCAAACAACTTTACAAGAAGAAAACAAGCAACCCAATTAAAAAATGGGCAAAAGAGCTAAGTAGGCATTTCTCTAAGGAAGATATCCAAATGGCCAGCAGACATATGAAAAAATGCTCAACATCACTCAGCATCCGGGAAATGCAAATCAAAACCACATTGAGATACCATCTAACCCCAGTTAGGATGGCTAAAATCCAAAAGACTATGAACGATAAATGCTGGCGAGGCTGCGGAGAAAAAGGAACTCTCATACATTGTTGGTGGGACTGCAAAATGGTGCAGCCTCTATGGAAAATGGTATGGAGGTTCCTTAAACAATTGCAGATAGACCTACCATACGACCCAGCCATCCCACTGTTGGGAATATACCCAGAGGAATGGAAATCATCAAGTCGAAGGTATACCTGTTCCCCAATGTTTATCGCAGCACTCTTTACAATAGCCAAGAGTTGGAACCAGCCCAAATGCCCATCATCAGATGAGTGGATACGGAAAATGTGGTACATCTACACAATGGAATACTACTCAGCTATAAAAACGAATGAAATACTGCCATTTGCAACAACATGGATGGACCTCGAGAGAATTATATTAAGTGAAACAAGTCAGGCACAGAAAGAGAAATACCACATGTTCTCACTTATTGGTGGGAGCTAAAAATTAATATATAAATTCACACACACACATACACACATACACACACAAACGGGGGGGGGGAAGAAGATATAACAACCACAATTATTTGAAGTTGATACAACAAACAAACAGAAAGGACATGGTTGGGGGGAGGGGGGGAGGGAGAAGGGAGGGAGGTTTTGGTGATGGGGAGCATTAATCAGCTACAATGTATATCGACAAAATAAAATGAAAAAAAAAAAAAAAAAAAAGTTTTTTACTGAAATGAAAGGACACTTAAACCAATCTTCAGTAAATATACGGGCAAATATAAAACACAATATTATTGTATTTTTGGTTTACAAGCCCACTTTTTATTTCCTACATGATTTTAAGGACAAATACACCCAAAAAATTTTTATGTCTGTATTAGGAATACCATATTTAAAGATGAATTTGAGACAAAAAAAGGGAAGGGGCAGAGATATGCTATAGCAGAGTTTTAAAATGCTAATTAAATTGTTATCAATTCACACTAGATTGTTATACATGTAGAATGTTAAATGTAATCCTCCCATTGTAACCATGAAGGAAATGTCAAAAAATTATACACAGAAGAAAATTTCGGGAGAAGTGAATCAAAATAATTCACTACAAACAATCAACTAAACATAAAAGAAGACAGTAATGGAAAAAATGAGGTACAAGAAAGGTATAAGACATATAGAAAACAAACAGAAAAGGAAGCCATTTATCAGTAACTACTATAAATGTGAATGGGTTAAATTCTCCAATCAAAAAGCAGAGATTGGCAGACTAGGAAAAATATGATCCAAGCATATGCTGTCTATAAGAGATTCACTTTACATCCAAAGATACAAATAAGTCAAAAGTAAAAGGATGGAAAAAGACATTCCACACAAATAGTAACTAAAAGAGAGTTGCAGTTGCTACACTAATATTAGACCAAAAAAGCCTTTTAAGTTAAACACTGATGTAAGAGACAAAGAAAAATACATACTAATAAAAGGGTCAAATTATCAAAAAGATATAACAATCATAAACATATATGCACCAAAATATACTTAGCAAACACTGACAGAAGTGAAGGGAGAAATAGTCAATAAATGAAGGCAGGAACAGACAATTCTACAGTAATAGTTATAGATTTCAACACATCATTTTCAATAATAGACCATCTAGACAGAATTTGAAGAAGACAGGCCTTGAACAACACTATAAACCAATTAGAGCTAACAGACATATGTAGAGTATTCTATGCAACAACAGCAGAATAAACATTCTTCTCAAGTGCATATGGGTCATTCTTCAGGACAGACCATATGTTAAGTCTCAATAAATTCACAAAGAAAGAAATCACAGAGTATCTTTCTAATCACAACAGAATGAAATTAGAAATTAATAACAGAAGGAAAATTGGAAAATTCACAAACACAGAGATATTAAACTGCACACTCACACTTGGGTTAAGAAGAAATCACAAGCAAAATTTAAAAACTTAAGGATGAATGAAAACAAAGCCAACAAATACCAAAAATTATGGAATTCAGCATAAGCAGTGATCAGAAGAAAGTTTATAATTGTAAATGCCTATGCTACAAAAGAAGAAAGACCTCAAATCAATAAACTAACTTCACACCTGAGGAAAGAAAAAAGAACACTAAACCCAAAGCCAGCAGAAGAAAGAAAATTATAAAAATTAGAGCACAGATACATAAAATGGAGATAAAAATAACAGAATCAATGAAACCAAAAGCTGGTAATCTAAAAAGGCCAAATAGCATTCCATCTGGAAGCAAGCAAGACAGCAATGCCTGGAGTCCTAGGCAGAAACTGAGGACAGCCACCTCCTCCACCCAGAAGCAGGTGAGACAGCAACACCCAGAGTCCTAGGCAGGAGCCAATGGCAGCCACCCCCTCTGCCTGGAAGCAGGCATCTCAACAGCAATGCCTGGTGTCCTAGGCAGGAGCCAAGGGCAGAAGCCCCCTCCACCTGGAAGCAGGCAAGACAGCATGCCAAAAACACTGCTTTCATGCAGGTGGCCCACTACAGCCACCACCACAGTGTTGCAAAAGCGGCTCAACACCACAGCAGTAGCCAAAGTCACAGGCAGCCTGCCAGACATTCGACTGCATTGTCACAAGTAGAATCACCAGTAGAGAGCAGACAAAGAAGAGGACATCTCTCTCCTCAAAGCCCATTCAGAGTGGTAGA